>NC_133517.1:98642500-99842500 GCF_049354715.1 Callithrix jacchus | reverse complement strand
CTCTCTCATGTGAAATACCGAAATTCTAATTTTACGGCAATTGAAAAAAATCTAAATAATATCAAGGCACCCCAAAGTTAAAAGAAAATGACTCTAAATATCGTCTGTTAGAAAAAATACACAATGCCTTATTCTACTCTGTTTTGGAGTATATACACCAACTCAGAATGCTCTCTCATGTAAAATACAGAAATTCTAATTTAACGTGAATCAAAAAAATCTAAATATTATCTAGGCACACCAAATATAAAAACAAAATTGGTCTGAATATTATCTTCCAGAAAAAATATACAACTCCCTATTCCACTCTGTTTTGGAGTATATACACCAACTCAGTATGCTCTCTAATGTAAAATACCGAAATTCGAATTTTACGTGAATCGAAAGAAATCTAAATATTATCTAGGCACCTTAATGTTAAAAACAAAATTGCTCTGAATATACCCTGCCAGAAAAAATATACAATGCCCTATTCTACTCTGTTTTGGAGTATATACACCAACTCAATATGCTCTCTCATGTGTAATACCACAATTCTAATTTTACGTGAATCGAAAAAAATCTAAATAAAATCTAGGCACCCCAAAGTTAAAAGAAAATGGCTCTGAATATAGTCTGTTAGAAGAAATATACAATGCCTTATTCTACTCTGTTTTGGAGTATATACCCCAACTCAGTATGCTCTCTCATGCAAAATAGCGAAATTCAAGTTTTACGTGCATCAAAAAAAATCTAAATATTATCTAGGCACCCCAATGTTATAAACAAAATTGCTCTGAATATAGTCTGTCAGAAAAAATATAGAGTGCCCTATTCTACTCTGTTTGGGGGTATATACACCAATTCCATATGCTCTCTCATGTAAAATAGAGAAATTCTCTATTTAAGCGAATCGAAAAAATCTAGATAATATGTAGGCACACAAATATTAAAAACAAAATTGTTCTGAATATTATCTGTCAGAAAACATATACAATGCCTTATTCAACTCTTCTTTTGAGTATATACACTAACTCAATATGCTCTCTCATGTAAAATACCGAAATTCTAATTTTACGAGAATCGAAAAAAATCTAAACAATACCTAGTTGCCCCAAAATTAAAAGAAACTGCCTCTGAATATAGTCTGTTAGAAAAATTATACAATGACTTATTCTACTTTATTTTGGAGTATATACACCAACTCAGTATGCTCTCTGATGTAAAATACAGAAATTCTAATTTTACCCGAGTCGAAAGATCTAAATATTATCTAGGAACCCCAATATTAAAGCAAAATTCCACTGAATATAATCTGTCCAAAAAAAATACAATGCCCTTTTCTACTCTATTTTGTAGTATATACACCAACTCAATATGCTCTCTCACGTAAAATACAGAAATTCTATATTTAAGCGAGGAGAGAAAAATCTAAAAATTTTCTAGGCACCCCAATGTTAAAAGCAAAATTCTCTGAATATAATCTGTCAAAAATAATATACAATGCCCTATTCTATTCCCTTTGTAGTATATACACCAACTCAGTATGCTCTCTCATGTAAAATTCCGAAATTTTAATTTTACGCAAATCGAAAACAATCTAAATAATATGTAGTCGCCCCAAAGTTAAAATTAAATGGCTCTGAATATACTCTGTTAGAAAAAATATACAATGCCTTTTTCTACTCGGTTTTGGAGTACATACACCAACTCAGTATGCTCTATCATGTAAAATACAGAAATTCTAATTTTACCCGTATTGAAAAAATCTAAATATTCTCTAGGCACCCCAATGTTAAAAACAAAATTGCTCTGAATATAATCTGTTAGAAAAAATATACAATGCCCTATTCTACTCTGTTTTGGAGTATATACACCAACTCCATATGCTCTCTCATGTGAAATACAGAAATTCTATATTTAAGCGAATTGAAAAATATCTAAATATTATCTAAGTACACCAATGTTAAGTGCAAAATTACTCTGAATATAATCTGTCCGAAGAAATATACAATGCTTCATTCTACTCTGTTGCGTAGTATATACACCAACTCATTGTCCTCTCTCCTGTAAAATACCGAAATTCTAATATTACCCTAATCGAAAAAATCTAAATATTATCTAGGCACACCAATGTGAAAAACAAAATTGCTCTGAATATAAACTGTCAGAAAAAATATACAATGCCCTATTCTACTCTGTTTTGGAGTATATACACCAACTCCATATGCTCTCTCATGTAAAATACAGAAATTGTAATTTTACCTGAATCAAAAAGAATATAAATATTATTTAGGCACCCCAATGTTAAAAAAAATTGCTCTGAATATAATCTGTCTGAAAAAATATAAAATGCCCTATTCTAGTCTGTTTTGGAGTATATACACCAACTTTCTATGCTCTAACATATCAAACACCGATATTCTACTTTTACTTGAATCTAAAAAATCTAAATACTATCTAGGCACCCCAATGATAAAAACAAAATTGATCTGAATATAATCTGTCAGAAAAAATATACAATGCCCTATTCTACTCTACTTTTGAGTATATACACCAACTCCATATGCTCTCTCATATAAAATACAGAAATTCTATATTTAAGCAAATCGAAAAAAAATCTAAATATTATCTAGGCACCCCAATGTTAAAAACAAAATTGCTCTGAATACAATCTGTCAGAAAAAATATACAATGCCCTATTCTAATCTGTTTTGGAGTATATACACCAACTCCATATGCTCTTCCATGTAAAATATCAAAATTCTAAATTTACGTGAATCGAAAAAAATCTAATTATTATCTAGGCAAACGAATGTTAAAAGCAAAATTTCTCTGAATATAATCTATCAGAAAAAATATACAATGCGCTTTTCTACTCTGTTTGGGAGTATATACAACAACTAAATATGCTCTCTCATGTAAAATACCGAAATTCGAATTTTTCACAAATCGAAAAGAATCTTAATAATATCTAGGCCCCCAAAGTTAAAAGAAAATGTCACTGAGTATAGTCCGTTAGAAAAAATATACTATGCTCTATTCTACTCTTTTTTGGAGTATATAAACCAACTCCATATGCTCTCTCATGTAAAATACAGAAATTCTACATTTAAGCAAATAGAAAAAAATCTAAATATGATCTAGGCACCCCAATGTTAAAAGTAAAATTGCTCTGAATATAATCTGTCATAAAAAAATATACAATGCCTTATTCCACTCTGTTTTGGAGGATATACACCATCTCAGTATGCTCTCTTATGTATAATACCGAAATTCTAATTTTACGTGAATCAAAAAAAATCTAAATATTATCTAGGCACCCGAATGTTAAAAGCAAAATTGCTCTGAATATAATCTGAACGAAAACATATACAATGCCATTTTGTACTCTGTTTTGGAGTATATACACCGACTTAATATGCTCTCTCATGTAAAATACTGAATTTCTAATTTTACGTGATTTGAAATAAACCTAAATAAAATGTAGGCGCCTTAAAGTTAAAAGAAAATGACTCTGAATATAGTCTGTTAGAGAAAATATACAATGCCCTATTCTACTCTGTTTTGGAGTATATACACCAACTCCATATGCTCTCTCATGTAAAATACAGCTATTCTATATTTAAGCGAATCGGAAAATATCTAAATATCATCTAGGCACTGCAATGTTAAAAGCAAAATTGCTCTGAATATAATCTGTCCGAAGAAATATACAATGCTTCATTCTATTCTGTTTTGTAGTATTTACACCAACTCATTGTCCTCTCTCATTTAAAATACCGAAATTCTAATTTTATCCGAATCAAAAAAATCTAAATATTATCTAGGCAACCCAATGTTAAAAACAAAATTGCTCTGAATATAAACTGTCAGAAAAAATATACATAGCCCTATTCTACCCTGTTTTGGAGTATATACAAAAATTCAATATGCTCTCTCATGTAAAATACTGAAATTCTAATTTTACGAGAATCGAAAAAAATCTAAATAATATCTAGGCGCCCGAAAGTTAAAGGAAAATGGCTCGAAATATAGTCTGTTAGGAAAACTATAGAATGCCTTATTCTACTCTGTTTTGGAGTATATACACCAACTCTGTATGCTCTCTAATGTAAAATACAGAAATTCTACATTTAAGCGAATCGAAAAAAATCTAAATAATATCTAGGCAACCCAATGTTAAAAGCAAAATTGGTCTGAATATAATTTGTCAGAAAAAAAATGCAATGCTCTTTTCTACTCTGTTTTGTAGTATATACACCAACTCAATATGCTCTCTCATGTAAAATACAGAAATTCCATATTTTTGCGAATTAAAAAAAATCTAAAAATTATCTAGGCACCCGAATGTTAAAAGCAAAATTGCTCTGAATATAATGTGTCAGAAAAAATATACAATACCGTTTTCTACTATGCTGTGTAGTGTATACACCAACTCAATATGCTCTCTCATGTAAAAAACCGAAATTCTAATTTTACGAGACCAGAAAAAAATCTAAATAATATGTAGGCGCCCTAATGTTAAAAGAAAATGGCTCTGAATATAGTCTGTTAGAAAAAATATATAATTTCTTATTCTACTCTGTTTTGGAGTATATACACCAACTCATTATGCTCTCAAATGTAAAATACGGAAAATCTTATTTTAACCGAATCGAAGAAATCTCAATATTATCTTGTAAACCCAACGTTAAAAACAAAATTGGTCTGAATATATTCTGTCAGGAAAAATATACAATGCCCTATTCTACTCTGCTTTGGAGTATATACACCAACTCAGTATGCTCTCTCATGTAAAATACAGAAATTCTAATTTTACGTGAATAAAAAAAAAATCTAAATATTATCTGGGCACCCCAATGTTAAAAGCAAAATTGCTCTGAATATAATCTGTCAAAAAAAATATACAATGCTCTATTCTACTCTGTTTTGGAGTATAAACACCAACTCCATATACTCTCTCATGTAAAATACCGAAATTCTAATTTTACGTGAATAGAAAAAAATCTAAATATCTAGGTGACCCAAAATTAAAAGAAAATGGCTCTGAATATAGTTGGTTAGAGAAAATATACAATGCCTTATTCTACTCTGTTTTGGAGTATATACACCAACTCAGTATGTTCTCTCATGTAAAATTCAAAAATTCTAAGTTTACCCGAATCGAAAAAATCTAAGTATTATCTAGGGACCCCAGTGTTAAAAGCAAAATTGCTCTGAATATAATCTGTCAGAAAAAATATACAAAGCCCTTTTCTACTCTGTTTTGTAGTATATACATCAACTCAATATGCTCTCTCATGTAAAATACCAAAATTCTATTATAACGCGAATCGCAAAAAAATCTTAATAATATCTAGGTGCACCAAAGTTAAAAGAAAATGGCTCTGAATATAGTCTGTTAGAAAAAATATACAATGCCGTATTCTACTCTGTTTTGGAGTATATACACCTACTCAGTGTGCTCTCTCATGTAAAACCCTGAAATTCTAATTGTACGCGAATCGAAAAAAATCTAAATAATATCTAGGCGCCCCAAAGTTAAAAGAAAACGGCTCAGAATATAGTCTGTTAGAAAAAATATACAATGCCTTATTGTACTCTGTTTTGGAATATATACAGCAACTCAGTATGCTCTCTTATGTAAAATACCGAAACTCTAATTTTACGTGAATTGAAAAAAATCTAATTATCTAGGCACCTGACTGTTAAAAGCAAAATTGCTCTGAATATAATCTGTCAGAAAAAATATACAATGCCACTTTCTTCTCTGTTTTGGAGTATATACACCAACTCAATATGCTCTCTCATGTAAAATACCGAAATTCTAATTATACGCGAATCGATAAAAATCTAAATATAATCTAGGCACATGAAAGTTAAAAAAAATGGCTCTGAATATAGTCTGTTAGACAAAATATACAATGCCTTATTCTACTCTGTTTTTGAGTATATACACCAACTCATTATGCTCTCTCATGAAAAATACAGATATTCTAATTTTACCGGAATTGAAAAAATCTAACTATTATCCTGGCACCCGAATGTTAAAAGCAATATTGCTCTGAATATAGTCTGTTAGAAAAAACATACAATGTCTCATTCTACTCTGTTTTGGCGTATATACACCCACTCAGTATGCTCTCTCATGTAAAATACAGAAATTCTAATTTTACCCGAATCGAAAAAATCTAACTATTATCTAGGCACCCCAATGTTAAAAACAAAATTGCTCTGAATATAATCTGTCAAAAAAAGTATACAATTCCCTATTATACTCTGTTTTGGAGTATATACACCAACTCCATAAGCTGTCCCATGTAAAATACAGAAATTCTATATTTAAGCGAATCGAATAAAATCTAAATATTATCTAGGCACCACAATGTTAAAAACAGAATTGCTCTGAATATAATCTGTCAGAAAAATTATACAATGCCCTATTCTACTCTATTTTGCAGTATATACACCAATTCCATATGCTCCCTCATGTACAATACAGAAATTCTATATTTAAGCGAATGAAAAAAATTCTAAATATTATATAGGCACCCCAATGTTAAAAAAAATTGGTTTCAATATAATTTGTCAAAAATATATACAAAGACCTATTCTACTCTGTTTCCGAGTATATACATCAACTCAGTTTGCTCTCTCATGTAAAAAAAAGAAATTTAATTTTACGTGAATCGAAAAAAATCTAATTATTGTCTAGGCACCCCAATGTTAAAAACAAAATTGCTCTGAATATAATCTGACAGAAAAAATATACAATGCCCTTTTCTACTTTTTTTTGTAGTACATACACTAACTCAATATGCTCTCTCATGTAAAATACCGAAATTCTAATTTTACATGAATCGAAATAAATCTAAATAATATCTAGGCGCCCCAAGGTTAAAGGAAAATGACTCTGAATATAGACTGTTAGAAAAAATATACAATGCCTTATTCTACTCTGTTTTGGAGAATATACACCAACTCAGTATGCTCTCTCATGTAAAATACCAAAATTCTAATTTTATCCAAATCGAAAAAATCTAAATATTATCTAGGCACCCCAGTTTTAAAAAAAAAATTGCTGTGAATATAATCTGTCAGAAAAAATACACAATGCCCTATTCTATTCTGTTTTGGAGTATATACACCAACTCCATATGCTCTCTCATGTAAAATACAGAAATACTATATTTAAGCTAATCGAAATAATCTAAATATAATCTAGGCACCCCAATGTTAAAAGCAAAATTGCTCTGAATATAATCTGTCAAAAAAAATATACAATGCTCTTTTCTACTCTGTTTTGGAGTACATACACCAACTCAGTATGCTCTCTCATGTAAAATACCGAAATTCTAATTTTACGTGAATAAAAAAAATATAATTATTATCCAGGCACCCCAATATTAAAAGCAAAATTGCTCTGAATATAATAGGTCAGAATAAATATACAATGCTTTTTTCTACTCTTTTTTGTAGTATATACACTAACTCATTATGCTCTCTCATGTAAAATAACGAAATTCTAAGTCTACGTGAATCGAAATAAATCTAAATAATACCTAGGCGCCCCAAGATTAAAAGAAAATGTCTCTGAATATAGACTGTTAGAAAAAATATAGAATGCCTTATTCTACTCTGTTTTGGAGTATATACACCAACTCAGTATGCATTCTCATGTAAAATACCGAAATTCTAATTTTACCCGAATCAAAAAAATCTATATATTATATAAGCACCCCAATTTAAAAACAAAATTTCTCTGAATATATTCTATCAGAAAAAATATACAATGCTCTTTTCTACACTGTTTTAAAGTATATACACCAACTCAGTATGCTCTCTCAGGTAAAATATCGAAATTCAAATTTTACGTGAATGATAAAAAATCTAAATATTATCTAGGCACCCCAATGTTAAAAGCAAAATTGCTGTTAATATAATCTGTCAAAAAAAAATACAACGCCCATTTCTACTCTGTTTTGGAGTATATACTCCTACTCAATATGCTCTTTCATGTAAAATACTGAAATTCTAATTTTACATGAATCAAAAAAATCTAAATAATATCCAGGCACACCAAAGTTAAAATAAAATGGCTCTAAATATAGTCTGTTAGAAAAAATATACAATACCTTATCATACACTCTCTTGGAGTATATACACCGATTCAGTATACACTCAAATGTAAAATATCGAAATTCTAATTTTATGTGAATCGAAGAATATCTAAATATAATCTAGGCACCCCAATGTTAAAAACAAAATTCCTCTAAATATAATCTGTCAGCAAATATATTCACTCCCCTATTCTACTCTGTTTTTGACTATATACACCAACTCAACTTGCTCTCTCATGTAAAATACAGAAATTATATATTTAAGAGAATCGAAAAACATCTAAATATTATCTAGGCACCCGAATATTAAAAGCAAAATTGCTCTGAATATAATCCATCAAAAAAAATATACAATGCCCTATTCTACTCTGTTTTAGGGTATTTACACCAACTCAGTTTGCTCTCTCATGTGAAATACCGAAATTCTAATTTTACGCAAACCGAAAAAAATCTAAATAATATTTAGGCGCCACAATGTTAATAGAAAATGGCTCTGCATATAGTCTGTTAAAAAAAATATACAATGCCTTATTCTACTCTGTTTTGGAGTATATACACGAACTCAGTATGCTCTCTCATGTAAAATACAGAAATTTTAATTTTACCCGAATCGATAAAATCTAAATATTATCTAGGCACCCCAATGTTAAAAACAAAATTGCTCTGAATATAATCTTTCAGAAAAAATATACAATGTCCTATTCTATTCTGTTTTGGAATATATACACCAACTCCATATGCTCTCACATGTAAAATACCAAAATTTTATATTTAAGCGAATTGAAAAAAATCTAAATATTATCTAGGAACCCCAATGTTAAAAGCAAAATTGCTCTAATTATAATCTGTCATAAAAAATATACAATGCTCTTTTCTACTCTGTTTTGGGGTACATACACCAACTCAGTAGGCTCTGTTATGTAAAATACCGAAATTCTAATTTTACGTGTATCGAAAAAAATCTAATTATTATCTAGGCACCCCAATATTAAAAACAAAATTGCTCTGAATATAATCTGTCAAAAAATATATACAAGGCCCTATTCTACTCTCTTTCGGAATAAGCACACCAACTCAGTATGCTCTCTCATGTAAAATACCGAAATTCTAAATTTACGTGAATCGAAAAAAATCTAAATATTATCTAGGCACCCGAATGTTAAAAGCATAATTGCTCTGAATATAATCTTTCAGAAAAAATATACAATGCCCTTTTCTACTTTGTTTTCGGGTATATATACCAACTCAATATGCACTCTCAGGTAAAATACCAAAATTCTAATTTTATGTGAATCGAAAAAAGTCTAAATAATATCTATGTGCCCCAAATTTAAAAGAAAATGGCTGTGAATATAGTCTGTTAGAGAAAATATACAATGCCTTATTCTACTCTGTTTTGGAGTATATACACCCACTCAGTATGCTCTCTCCTTTAAAATAAAGAAATTCTAATTTTACGTGAATCTGAAAAAATCTAAATATTATCTAGACACCCCAAAGTTAAAAGCAAAATTTCTCTGAATATATTCTGTCAGAAAAAATATACAATGCCTTATCTACTTAGTTTTGGAGTATATACACTAAATCAGTATGCTCTCTCACGTAAAATACCAAAATTATAATTTTAAGCGAATCGAAGAAAATGTAAATATCTAGGAGCCCCAAACTTAAAACAAAATGGCTCTGAATATACTCTGTTAGCAAAAATATACAATGCCTTATTGTATTCTGTTTTGGAGTATATACACTAACTCAGTATCCAATCTCATGTAAAATACAGAAATTCTAATTATACTGAAATCAAAAAAATCTAAAAATTATTTAGGCACCCAATGTTAAAAACAAAATTTCTCTGAGTATAATCTGTCAGAAAAAATATACAATGCCCTTTTCTACTCTGTTTTGGAGTATATACACCAACTCAATATGGTCTCTCACGTAAAATACCGAAATTCTAATTTTACCAGAATCGAAAAAATCTAAATATTATCTAGGCCCCCCAATGTTAAAAACAAAATTGCTCTGAATATAATCTGTCAGAAAAAATATACAATGCCCTATTCTCTGTTTTATAGTATATACACCAACTCAACTCAATATGCTCTCTCATGTAAAATACAAAAATTCTAATTTTACCCGTATCAAAAAAATCTAAATATTATCTAGGCCCCAAATGTAAAAAACAAAATTGCTCTGAATATAATCTTTCCGAAAAAATATACAATGCCGTATTCTACTTTGTTTTGGGGTTTATACACCAACTCAGTTTGCTCTCTCATGTAAAATACCGAAATTCTAATTTTATGTGAATCGAAAAAAATCTAAATAATATCTAGACGCTCCAAAAAGAAAAAGAAAATGCCTCTGAATATAGTCTGTTAGAAAAAATATACAAGGCCTTATTCTACTCTGTTTTGGAGTAAATACACCAACTCTGTATTCTCTCTCACGTAAAATACAGAAATTCTAATTTTACCAGAATCGAAAAGATCTAAATATTATCTAGTAACCCCAATGTTAAAAACAAAATTGCTCTGAATATAAACAGTCAGAAAAAATATACAATGCCCTATTCTACTCGGTTTTTGAGTATATACACCAACTCTACATGCTCTCTCATGTAAAATATAGAAATTTAATATTTCAGCGAATCAAAAAAAATCTAAATATTATCTAGGCACCCCAATGTTAATAGCAAAATTGCTCTGAATACAGTCTGTCATAAAAAGTATGCAACACCCTTTTCTACTCTGTTTTGGACTATATACACCAAATCAATATGCTCTCTCATGTAAAATACCGAAATTCTTATTTTACGTGAATCAAAAAAAATCTAAATATTATCTAGGCGCTCCAAAGTAAAAAGAAAATGCCTCTTAATTTAGTCTGTTAGAAAAAATATACAATGTCTTCTTGTACTCTGTTTGGGAGTAAATACACCAACTCAGTATGCTCTCTCATGTAAAATACCGAATTTCGAAATTTACGTGAATTGAAAAAAAATCTAAACATTATCTAGGCACCACAATGTTAAAAGCAAAATTTCTCTGAATATAATCTGTCAGAAACAATATACAATGACTTTTTCTACTCTGTTTTAAAGTATATACACCAACTCAGTATACTCTCTCATGTAAAATACAGAAATTATAATTTTACCCGAATCGAAAAAATCTAAATATTATCTAGGTAGTCCAATGTAAAAAAAATATTGCTCTTAATGTAGTCTCTCAGAAAAAATATACAATACCCTATTCTACTCTGTTTTGGAGAATATACGCCAACTCCATATGGTCTCTCATGTAAAATACAGAAATTCTATATTTAAGTTAATTGAAAAAAATCTAAATATTATCTAGGCACCCCAATGTTAAAAACAAAATTGCACTGAATATAATCTGTCAGAGAAAATATACAATACCCTTCTTTACTCTGTTTTAAAGTATATAAACCTACTCCATATGCTCTCTCATATAAAATACAGAAATTCTATATTTTAGCGAATCTAAAAAAATAAAAATATTATCTAGGCACCACAATGTTAAAAACAAAATTTCTCTGAATATAATCTGTCATAAAAATTATACAGCCCCTATTCTACTCTGTTTTGGGGTATATACACCAACTCCATATGCTCTCTCATGTAAAATACCAAAATTCTAATTTTACATGAATCGAAAACAATCTAAATATTATCTAGGCATCCCAATGTTAAAAGCAAAATAGCTCTGAATATAATCTGTCATAAAAAATATACAATGCCCTTCACTACTCTGTTTTGCTGTATATACACCAACTCAATATGCTCTCTCATGTAAAATACAGAAATTTTTATTTAAGCGAATCGAAAAAAATCTAAATAATATCTAGCTACACCAAAGTTAAAAGAAAATGTCTCTGAATATAATCTGTTAGGAAAAATATACAATGCCTTATTCTACTATTTTTTGGAGTATATACACCAACTCACTATGCTCTCTCTTGTGTGAAATACAGAAATTCTAATTTTTCCCGAATCCAATAAATCTAAATATTATCTAGGCACCCCAATGTTAAAAGCAAAATTGCTCTGAATATAATCTGTCAGAAAAAATATACAATGCCATTTTCTACTCTCTATTGGAGAATATATACCAACTCAATATGCTCTCTCATGTAAAATACCCAAATTCTAATTTTACACGAATCAAAAAAAATCTAAATAATATCTAGATGCTCCAAAGGTAAAAGAAAATGCCTCTGAATATAGTCTGTTAGAAAAAATACACAATGCCTTATTCTACTGTGTTTTGGAGTAAATACATCAACTCAATATGCTCTCTAACGTAAAATACAGAAATTCTAATTTTACCAGAATCGAAAAAATCTAAATATTATCTAGGCACCCCAATGATAAAAACAAAATTGGTCTGAATATAAACTGTCTGACAAAATGTACAATGTCCTTGTATACTCTGTTTTGGAGTGTATAAACCAACTCAATATGCTCTCTCATGTAAAATACAGAAATTCTATATTTAAGCGAATCGAAAAACATCTAAATATTACCTAGGCACCCCAATGTTAAAACAAAAATTGCTCTGAATACAATCTGTCTGAAAAAATATACAATGCCCTATTCTACTCTGTTTTGGAGTATATACACCAACTCCATATGCTCTCTCATATAAAACACAAAAATTCTATATTTGACCGAATCGAAAAAAACCTAAATAATATCTAGGCACCCCAATGTTAAAATCAAAATTGCTCTGAATATACTCTGTCAGAAAAAATATACAATGCCCTCTTCTACTCTGTTTTGTAGTATATACACTACCTCAATATGCTATCTCATGTAAAATACCGAAATTGTAATTTTACGCGAATCGAAAAAAATCCAAATAATATCTAGGTGCCCCAAAGTTAAAAGAAAATGGCTATGAATACACTCTGTTAGAAAAAATATACAATGACTTATTCTACTCTGTTTGGAGTATATACACCAACTCAGTATGCTCCCTCATATAGAATACAGAAATTCTAAATTTACGTGATTGGAAAAAAATCTACATATTATCTAGGCACCCGAATGTTAAAAGCAAAATTTCTCTGAATATAATCTGTCAGAGAAAATATACAATGCCCTTTTCTACTCTGTTTTCGAGTATATACACCAACTCAATATGCTCTCTCAGGTAAAATAAAGAAATTCTAATTTTACGTGAATCGAAAAAAGTCTAAATAATATCTAGGCGCCCCAAATTTGAAAGAAAATTGCTCTGAATATAGTCTGTTAAGGAAAATATACAATACCTCACTCTACTCGGTTTTGGAGTATATACACCAACTCAGTGTGCTCTCTCAGGTAAAATACCAAAAATCTAATTTTACCCGATTCGAATAAATTTAAATATTATCTAGGCACCCTAATGTTAAAAACAAACTTGCTCTGAATATAATCTGTCAGAAAAAATATACAATGCCCTATTCTACTCTGTTTTGGAGTACATACACCAACTCCATATGCTCTATCATGTAAAATACAGAAATTCTATATTTAAGCAAATCGAAAATAATCTAAATATTATATAGGCACCCGAATGTTAAATGCAAAATTGCTCTGAATATAATCTGTCAGAAAAAATATATAATGCCCTTTTCTACTCTGTTTTAAAGTATATACACCAACTCAATATGCTCTCTCATGTAAAATACCGAAATTCTAATTTTACGTGAATGGAAAAAACCTAACTAATATCTAGGCGCCCCAAAGTAAAAAAAATGGCTCTGAATATAGTCTTTTAGAAAAAATATACAATGCCTTATTCTACTCTGTTTTGGAGTATATACACCAACTCAGTTTGCTCTCCCATGTAAACTACCGAAATTCTAATTTTACCCAAATCGATAAAACCTAAATGTTATCTAGGCACCCCAATGTTAAAAAAAAATTGCTCTGGATATAATATGTAAGAAAAAATATACAATGCCCTATTCTACCCTGTTTTGGAGTATATACACCAACACAGTATGCTCTCTCATGTAAAATTCCGAAATTCTAAATTTACATGAATCGAAAAAAATCTAAATATTATCTAGGCACCCGAAGGTTATAAGCAAAACTGCTCGTAATATAATGTGTACAAAAAAATATACAATGCCCATTTCTACTCTGTTTTAATGTATATACACCAACTCAATATGCTCTCTCATGTAAAACACAGAAATTCTAATTTTACCCGAATCGAAAAAATCTAAATATTATCTAGGCACCCCAATGTTAAAAACAAAATTGCTCTGAATATAATTTGTCAGAAAAAATATAAAATGGCCTATTCTAATCTGTTTTGGTGTATATACACCAACTGAGTATGCTGTCTCATGTAAAACAAAGAAATTCTAATTTTACGTGCATCTAAAAAAATCTAAATATTACTTAGTCACCCCAAAGTTAAAAGCAAAATTGCTCTGAATATGACCTGTCAGAAAACATATGCAATGCCCTATTTTACTCTGTTTTGAAGTATATAAATTAACTCAGTATGCTCTCTCATATAAAATACCAAAATTCAAATTTTACGTGAATCGAAATAAATCTAAGTATTATATAGGCAACCGAATGTTAAAAGCAAAATTGCTCTGAATACAATGTGTCAGAAAAAATATACAATGCCCTATTCTACTCTGTTTTGGAGAATATACACCAACTCCATAAGCTCTCTCATGTAAAATACAGAAATTCCACATGTAATCGAATCGAAAAAAATCTAAATATTATCTAGGCACCACAAGGTTAAAAGCAAAATTGCTCTGAATATAATCTGTCAGCAACAATATATAATGCCCTTTTCTACTCTGATTTGTACTATATACACCACATCAATATGCTCTCTTATGTAAATTAGAGAAATTCTAATTCTACCTGAATCGAAAATATCTAAATATTGCCTAGGCACACCAATGTGAAAAACAAAATTGCTCTGGATATAATTTGTCAGAAAAAATATACAATGCCCGATTCTACTCTGTTTTGGAGTATATACACCAACTCCATATGCTCTCTCATGTAAAATAACAAAATTATAATTTTAAGCGAATCGAAAAAAATCTAAATAATATCTAGGCGCCTCAAAGTTCAAAGAAAATGGCTCTGAATATAGTCTGTTAAAAAAAATATACAATGCCTTATTCTAATCTGTTTTGGAGTATATACACCAACTCAGGATGCTCTCTCATGTAAAATATAGAAATTCTAATTTTACA
This sequence comes from Callithrix jacchus, assembly GCF_049354715.1. Taxonomy (NCBI): domain Eukaryota; kingdom Metazoa; phylum Chordata; class Mammalia; order Primates; family Cebidae; genus Callithrix; species Callithrix jacchus. Next base: position 99,827,153 of record NC_133517.1, on the reverse strand, counting down.
CGATTCGAAAAAATCTAAATATTATCTAGGCAACACAATGTTAAAAACAAAATTGCTCTGAATATAATTTGTCAGAAAAAATATACAATGCCCCATTCTAATCGGTTTTGGAGTATATACACCAACTCAATATGCTCTCTCATGTAAAATACCGAAATTCTAATTTTACGTGAATCGAAAAAAATCTAAATATTTTCTAGGCACCCCAAAGTTAAAAACAATATTGTTCTGAATATAATCCGTCAGAGAAACTATACATTGCCCTATTCTACTCTGTTTTTGAGTATATACACCAACTCCATATGCTCTCTCATGTAAAATACAGAAATTCTATATTTAAGCGAATCAAAAAAAATGTAAATATTATCTAGGCACCTCAATGTTAAAAGCAAAATTTCTCTGAATATAATCTGTCAGAAAAAATATACAATGCGCTTTTCTACTCTGTTTTGGAGTATATACACCAACTCAATATGCTCTCTCATATAAAATACCAAAATTCTAATATTACGAGAATCGAGAAAAATCTAAATAATGTCTATGTGCCCAAAAGTTCAAAGAAAATGTCTCTGAATATAGCCTGTTAGAGAAAATATAGAATGCCTTATTCCACTCTGTTTTGGAGTATATATACAAACTCAGTATGCTCTCTCCTGTAAAATAGAGAAATTCAAATTTTACGTGAATCTGAAAAAAATCTAAATATTATCTAGACACCCCAAAGTTAAAAGCAAAATTGCTCTTAATTTAATCTGTCAGAAAAAATATACAATGCCTTATTCTACTTTGTTTTGGAGTATATAAACCAACTCAATATGCTCTTTATTTATTTTTTTTTGTCTTGTTTTTTTTTTTTTTAAATTTTTTATTGGATTATAGGTTTTGGGGTACATGAGCAGAGCATGCAAGACAGTTGCGTAGGTACACACATGGCAGTGTGCTTTGCTTTTCTTCTCCCCTTCACCCACATTTGGCATTTCTCCCCAGGCTATCCCTCCCCACCTCCCCCTCCCACTGGCCCTCCCCTTTTCCCCCCAATAGACCCCAGTGTTTAGTACTCCCCTTTCTGTGTCCATGTGTTCTCATTTTTCATCACCCACCTATGAGTGAGAATATGCGGTGTTTCATTTTCTGTTCTTGTGTCAGTTTGCTGAGGATGATGTTTTCCAGATTCATCCATGTCCCTACAAACGACACGAACTCATCATTTCTGATTGCTGCATAATATTCCATGGTGTATATGTGCCACATTTTTCCAATCCAGTCTATTATCAATGGGCATTTGGGTTGATTCCAGGTCTTTGCTATTGTAAACAGTGCTGCAATGAACATTTGTGTACATGTGTCCTTATAGTAGAATGATTTATAGTCTTTTGGATATATACCCAGTAATGGGATTGCTGGGTCAAATGGAATTTCTATTTCTAAGGCCTTGAGGAATCGCCACACTGTCTTCCACAATGGTTGAACTAATTTACACTCCCACCAACAGTGTAAAAGTGTTCCTTTTTCTCCACATCCTCTCCAGCATCTGTTGTCTCCAGATTTTTTAATGATCGCCATTCTAACTGGCGTGAGATGGTATCTCAATGTGGTTTTGATTTGCATCTATCTGATGACCAGTGACGATGAGCATTTTTTCATATGATTGTTGGCCTCATATATGTCTTCTTTCGTAAAGTATCTGTTCATATCCTTTGCCCACTTTTGAATGGGCTTGTTTGTTTTTTTCCTGTAAATCTGCTTGAGTTGTTTGTAAATTCTGGATATCAGCCCTTTGTCAGATGGGTAGACTGCGAAAATTTTTTCCCATTCTGTTGGTTGCCGATCCACTCTAGTGACTGTTTCTTTTGCCGTGCAGAAGCTGTGGAGTTTCATTAGGTCCCATTTGTCTATTTTGGCTTTTGTTGCCAATGCTCTTGGTGTTTTGTTCATGAAGTCCTTGCCTACTCCTATGTCCTGGATAGTTTTGCCTAGATTTCCTTCTAGGGTTTTTATGGTGCCAGGTCTTATGTTTAAGTCTTTAATCCATCTGGAGTTAATTTTAGTGTAAGGTGTCAGGAAGGGGTCCAGTTTCTGCTTTCTGCACATGGCTAGCCAGTTTTCCCAACACCATTTGTTAAACATGGAATCCTTGTTCCATTGCTTGTTTTTGTCAGGTTTATCAAAGATTGTATAGTTGTATGTATGTTGTGTTGCCTCCGGTGCCTCTGTTTTGTTCCATTGGTCTATATCTCTGTTTTGGTACCAGTACCATGGTGTTTTGATTACTGTAGCCTTGTAGTATAGTTTGAAATCCGGTAGTGTGATGCCCCGCTGTGTTCTTTTTGCTTAGAATTGACTTGGCTATGCGGGCTCTCTTTTGGTTCCATATGAAGTTCATGGTGGTTTTTTCCAGTTCTGTGAAGAAAGTCAATGGTAGCTTGATGGGGATAGCGTTGATTCTGTAAATTACTTTGGGCAGTATAGCCATTTTCACGATATTAATTCTTCCTAACCATGAACATGGAATGTTTCTCCATCTGTTTGTGTCTTCTCTGATTTCGTTGAGCAGTGGTTTGTAGTTCTCCTTGAAGAGGTCCCTTACGTTCCTTGTGAGTTGTATTCCAAGGTATTTTATTCTTTTTGTAGCAATTGCGAATGGCAGTTCGCTCTTGATTTGGCTTTCTTTAAGTCTGTTATTGGTGTAGACAAATGCTTGTGATTTTTGCACATTGATTTTATATCCTGAGACTTTGCTGAAGTTGTTTATCAGTTTCAGGAGTTTTTGGGCTGAGGCGATGGGGTCTTCTAGGTATACTATCATGTCGTCTGCAAATAGAGACAATTTGGCTTCCACCTTTCCTATTTGAATACCCTTTATTTCTTTTTCTTGCCTGATTGCTCTGGCTAGAACTTCCAGTACTATATTGAATAGGAGTGGTGAAAGAGGGCATCCTTGTCTAGTACCAGATTTCAAAGGGAATGCTTCCAGTTTTTGCCCATTCAGTATGATATTGGCTGTTGGTTTGTCATAAATAGCTTTTATTACTTTGAGATACGTTCCATCGATACCGAGTTTATTGAGGGTTTTTAGCATAAAAGGCTGTTGAATTTTGTCAAATGCCTTCTCTGCGTCAATTGAGATAATCATGTGGTTTTTGTTTTTGGTTCTGTTTATGTGGTGAATTACGTTGATAGACTTGCGTATGTTGAACCAGCCTTGCATCCCTGGGATGAATCCTACTTGATCATGATGAATAAGTTTTTTGATTTGCTGTTGCAATCGGCTTGCCAATATTTTATTGAAGATTTTTGCATCTATGTTCATCATGGATATTGGCCTGAAGTTTTCTTTTGTTGTTGGGTCTCTGCCGGGTTTTGGTATCAGGATGATGTTGGTCTCATAAAATGATTTGGGAAGGATTCCCTCTTTTTGGATTGTTTGAAATAGTTTTAGAAGGAATGGTACCAGCTCCTCCTTGTGTGTCTGGTAGAATTCGGCTGTGAACCCATCTGGACCTGGGCTTTTTTTGTGAGGTAGGCTCTTAATTGCTGCCTCAACTTCAGACCTTGTTATTGGTCTATTCATAGTTTCAGCTTCCTCCTGGTTTAGGCTTGGGAGGACACAGGAGTCCAGGAATTTATCCATTTCTTCCAGGTTTACTAGTTTATGTGCATAGAGTTGTTTGTAATATTCTCTGATGATGGTTTGAATTTCTGTGGAATCTGTGGTGATTTCCCCTTTATCATTTTTTATTGCATCTATTTGGTTGTTCTCTCTTTTCTTTTTAATCAATCTGGCTAGTGGTCTGTCTATTTTGTTGATCTTTTCAAAAGACCAGCTCTTGGATTTATTGATTTTTTGAAGGGTTTTTCGTGTCTCAATCTCCTTCAGCTCAGCTCTGATCTTAGTAATTTCTTGTCTTCTGCTGGGTTTTGAGTTTTTTTGATCTTGCTCCTCTAGCTCTTTCAATTTTGACGATAGGGTGTCAATTTTGGATCTCTCCATTCTCCTCATATGGGCACTTATTGCTATATACTTTCCTCTAGAGACTGCTTTAAATGTGTCCCAGAGGTTCTGGCACGTTGTGTCTTCATTCTCATTGGTTTCGAAGAACTTCTTTATTTCTGCCTTCATTTCGTTGTTTACCCAGTCAACATTCAAGAGCCAGTTGTTCAGTTTCCATGAAGCTGTGCGGTTCTGGGTCGGTTTCTGAATTCTGAGTTCTAACTTGATTGCACTATGGTCTGAGAGGCTGTTTGTTATGATTTCAGTTGTTTTGCATTTGTTGAGCAGTGCTTTACTTCCAATTATGTGGTCAATTTTAGAGTAGGTGTGATGTGGTGCTGAGAAGAATGTGTATTCTGTGGATTTGGGGTGGAGAGTTCCTTAAATGTCCACCAGGTTTGCTTGCTCCAGGTCTGAGTTCAAGCCCTGGGTATCCTTGTTGATTTTCTGTCTGGTTGATCTGTCTAGTATTGACAGTGGAGTGTTAAAGTCTCCCACTATTATTGTGTGGGAGTCTAAGTCCTTCTGTAAGTCATTAAGAACTTGCCTTATGTATCTGGGTGCTCCTGTGTTGGGTCCATATATGTTTAGGATCGTTAGCTCTTCTTGTTGTATCGATCCTTTTACCATTATGTAATGGCCTTCTTTGTCTCTTTTGATCTTTGTTGCTTTAAAGTCTATTTTATCAGAGATGAGAATTGCAACTCCTGCTTTTTTTTGCTTTCCATTAGCTTGGTAAATCTTCCTCCATCCCTTTATTTTGAGCCTTTGTGTATCCTTGCACGTGAGATGGGTTTCCTGGATACAGCACACTGATGGGTTTTGGATTTTTATCCAATTTGCCAGTCTGTGTCTTTTGATTGGTGCATTTAGTCCATTTACATTTAGGGTTAATATTGTTATGTGTGAATTTGATACTGCCATTTTGATTCTAAGTGGCTGTTTTGCCTGTTAGTTGTTGTAGATTCTTCATTATGTTGAAGCTCTTTAGCATTCAGTGTGATTTTGGAATGGCTGGTACTGATTGATCCTTTCTATGTGTAGTGCCTCTTTTAGGAGCTCTTGTAAAGCAGGCCTGGTGGTGAGAAAATCTCTGAGTACTTGCTTGTTCGCAAAGGATTTTATTCTTCCTTCACTTCTGAAGCTCAGTTTGGCTGGATATGAAATTCTGGGTTGAAAGTTCTTTTCTTTAAGAATGTTGAATATTGGCCCCCACTCTCTTCTGGCTTGTAGTGTTTCTGCCGAGAGATCTGCTGTGAGTCTGATGGGCTTCCCTTTGTGGGTGACCCGACCTTTCTCTCTGGCTACCCTTAGTATTCTCTCCTTTATTTCAACCCTGTTGAATCTGACGATTATGTGCCTTGGGGTTGCTCTTCTTGCGGAATATCTTTGTGGTGTTCTCTGTATTTCCTGCAATTGAGTGTTGGCTTGTCTTGCTAGGTGGGGGAAATTTTCCTGGATGATGTCCTGAAGAGTATTTTCCAGCTGGGATTCATTCTCTTCATCCCCTTCTGGTACACCTATCAAACGTAGGTTAGGTCTTTTCACATAGTCCCACATTTCTTGGAGACTTTGTTCATTCCTTTTTGCGCTTTTTTCTCTGATCTTGGTTTCTCGTTTTATTTCATTGAGTTGGTCTTCGACTTCAGATATTCTTTCTTCTGCTTGGTCAATTCGGCTATTGAAACTTGCGTTTGCTTCGCGAAGTTCTCGTATTGTGTTTTTCAGCTCCTTTAATTCATTCATATTCCTCTCTAAGGTATCCATTCTTGTTATCATTTCCTCGAATCTTTTTTCAAATCTTTTTTCAAGGTTCTTAGTTTCTTTGCATTGATTTAATACATGATCTTTTAGCTCACAAAAGTTTCTCATTATCCATCTTCTGAAGTCTAATTCCGTCATTTCGTCACAGTCATTCTCCGTCCAGCTTTGTTCCCTTGCTGGTGAGGAGTCTTGGTCCTTTCTAGGAGGCGATGTGTTCTGGTTTCGGGCGTTTTCCTCCTTTTTGCGCTGGTTTCTTCCCATCTTTGTGGATTTGTCCGCTGGTCGTCTGCGTAGTTGCTGACTTTTCGTTTGGGTCTCTGAGTGGACACCCAGAATGTTGATGATGAAGTATTTCTGTTGCTTGGTTTTCCTTCTACCAGTCTAGCCCCTTCGCTGTACGACTGTTGAGGTCCGCTCCAGACCCTGCTTGTCTGGGTTGCACCTCTAGTAGCCGTGGCACAGCGAGGGATGCTACCAGTTTCTTTTTCTGCTCTCTTTGTCCCAGGATGATGCCTGCCTAATGACAGTCTTTTGGATATAGAGGGGTCAGGGAGCTGCTTGAGGAGACAGTTTGTACTTTATAGGGGTTTAATTGCTGAGCTGTGCACTCTGTTGTTCATTCAGGGCTGTTAGGCTGCTATGTTTGATTCTTCTGCAACACAGCTCATTAAACAACCCTTTTTTTTTTTCTCAAATGCTCTGTGTTAAGGGGTTTGGGCTTTATTTTTGGATGTCCGATCAGGTGTCCTGCCCAGCTCAAAGGCAGACTAGCCACTGTTTGGCTGCCGAGGCTCCGCCCTGCTGTTTTTTGATTCGCGCTGTTCCTGCCGGCTCTGCTGTGGTCTCTGCCACGCCCTGCGGCGGAGTCTCTTCGTTGTAGCGTGTTGCCTCAGCAACAGCAGGCTGCGTCAGCAGTGGGCGTGTATCTCAGTAGGGACGGGTTGCCTTGGCAACGGCTGGCTGCGTCAGCAGTGGGCGTGTATCTCAGTAGGGATGGGTTGCCTCGGCAACGGCTGGCTGCCTCAGCAGTGGGCGTGGATATCAGTTGGGGCAGGTTGCCTCCGTAGTGGTGGACGCCCCTCCCCCACAGAGCGTCTCGGACCGTCTGCCCGGGATAGTTTGAAATCGCGGTTTTGTTCGTCCCACTGGGTATCCCAAGCGATCTGTCCCTGCAATCCCCTGGGCTGGGCTACTGTGCAAGTCTCGTTCAGTCTCAAGTCCAGCCCTCTCAAGTCTCAGGTTGCCGGTTCAACAAGGCACCCGGACAAGCGCGCCCTGTGGGGATTGCTGGGTAGGGCCGGCCGCCGCCGCCCCGGCTGCCGGCTTCGCCAGGCAGACCTACTGCCTGGCGTCCCGTGTCTTTTTATACTTGGGAGTTTCCCCGTTCTGTGGGCAACAAAGATCAGTCTGGAAATGCAGCAGTGACTCACCGTTTGCGAATTCAACGCGGGCTCCAATCCTGGGTTGTTCTCACAGCGCCATCTTGAGTCCCCTCAATATGCTCTTTAATGTAAAATACTGAAATTCTATATATAAGCGAAGAGAGAAAAATCTAAATATTATCTAGGTACCCCAATGTTAATAACAAAATTGCTCTGAATATAATCTGTCAGAAAAAATATACAATGGCCTATTCTACTCTGTTTTGGTGTATATACACAAACTCAGTATGCTCTCTCATGTAAAATACAAAAATTCTAATTTTACCTGATTCAAAAAAATTTAAATATTATCTAGGCACCCTAATGTTAAAAACAAACTGGCTCTGAATATAATCTGTCAGAAAAAATATACAATGCCCTATTCTACTCTGTTTTGAAGTACATACACCAACTCCATATGCTCTCTCATGTAAAATACAGAAATTCTATATTTAAGCGAATCGAAAAATATCTAAATATTATCTAGGCACCCGAATGTTAAGAGAAAAATTGCTCTGAATATAATCTGTCAGAAAAAATATATAATGCCCTTTTCTACTTTGTTTTGGAGTATATACCCCAACTCCATATTCTCTCTCATGTAAAATACCGAAATTATAAATTTACGTGAATCGAAAAAAATCTAAATATTATCTCGGCACCGCAATCTTAAAAAACAAAATTGCTCTGAATATAATCTGTCAGAAGAAATATACAATGCCGTATTCTACTCTTTTTTGGAGTATATAGACCAACTCCAAATGCTCTCTCATGTAAAATACAGAAATTGTATATTTAAGCGTATTGAAATAAATCTAAATATTATCTAGGCACCACAATGTTAAATGCAAAGTTGCTCGGCATATAATCTGTCACAAAAAAAATAAAATGCCCTTTTCTACTCTTTTTTGTAGTATATACACCAACTCAATATGCTCTCTCTTGTAAAATACAGAAATTCTAATGTTACGTGAATCGAAAAAAATCTAAATAATATCTAGGCGCCCGAAAGTTAAAAGATAATGACTCTGAGTATAGTCTGTTAGGAAAAATATACAATGCCTTTTTCTACTCTGTTTTGGAGTACATACACCAACTCAGTATGCTCTCTCATGTAAAATACCGAAATTGTAATTTTACGTGAATCCAAAAAAATCTAAATATTATCTAGGCACACGAATTCTAAAAAAAAAATTGCTCTGAATGTAGTCTGTCAGAAGAAATATACAATGCCCTATTCGACTCTGTTTTGGAGTATATACACCAACTCCATAAGCTCTCTCATGTAAAATACAGAAATTCTAATTTTACCCGAATCGAAACAATCTAAATATTATCTAGGCACCCCAATTTTAAAAACAAAATTGCTCTGAATATAATCTGTCAGAAAAAATACACAATGCCTTATTCTACTCTGATTTAGAGTATATACACCAAGTCAGTATGCTCTCTCATGTAAAATACTGAAATTCTAATTTTACGCGAATTGTAAAATATATAATATTAGCTAGGCACCCCAATGTTATAAACAAAATTGCTCTGAATATAATCTGTCAAAAAAAATATACAATGCCCTATTCTACTATGTTTTGGAGTATATACACGAACTCCATATGCTCTCTCATGTAAAATACAAAAATTCTATATCTGACCGAATCGAAAAAAATCTAAATAATATCTAGGCACCACAATGTAAAAAGCAAAATTGCTCTAAATATAATCTGTCAGAAAAAATATACAATGCCCTTTTCTACTCTGTTTTGTAGTAAATACACTAACTCAATATGCTATCTCATGTAAAATACAGAAATTCTAATTCTACGCTAATCGAAAAATATCCAAATAATATCCAGGCGCCCCAAAGTTAAAGGAAAATAGCTATGAATATACTCTGTTAGAAAAAAAATACAATGCCTTATTCTACTCTGTTTTGGAGTATATACACCAACTCAATATGCTCTCTTTTATAGAATACCGAAATTCTGAATTTACGTGATTGGAAAAAAATCTAAATATTATCTAGGCACCCGAATGTTAAAAGCAAAATTGCTCTGAATATAGTCTGTCAGAAAAAATATACAATGCCTTTTCTACTCTTTTTTCTAGTATATACACCAACTCAATATGCTCTCTCAGGCAAAATACTGAAATTCTAAATTTACGTGAATCGAAAAAAGTCTAAATAATATCTAGGTGCCCAAAATTTAAAAGAAAATGCCTCTGAATATAGTCTGTTAGAAAAAATACACAATGCCTTATTCTACTGTGTTTTGGAGTAAATACATCAACTCAATATGCTCTCTAACGTAAAATACAGAAATTCTAATTTTACCAGAATCGAAAAAATCTAAATATTATCTAGGCACCCCAATGATAAAAACAAAATTGGTCTGAATATAAACTGTCTGACAAAATGTACAATGTCCTTGTATACTCTGTTTTGGAGTGTATAAACCAACTCAATATGCTCTCTCATGTAAAATACAGAAATTCTATATTTAAGCGAATCGAAAAACATCTAAATATTATCTAGGCACCCGAATGTTAAAAGCAAAATTGCTCTGAATACAATCTGTCAGAAAAACTATATAATGCCCTTTTGTACTCTGTTTTGGAGTATATACACCAACTCCATATGCTCTCTAATGTAAAATACCGAAATTATAATTTTACGCGAATGGAAAAAACCTAAATAATATCTAGGCGCCCCAAAGTTCAAAAAGATGGCTCTGAATATAGTCTGTTAGAAAAAATATACAATGCCTTATTCTACTCTCTTTTGGAGTATATAAACCAAATCAGTATGCTCTCTCATGTAAAATACCGAAATTCTAATTTTACCCAAATCGAAAAACCTATATCTTATCTAGGCACCCCAATGTTAAAAACAAAATTGCTCTGAATGTAATCTGTAAGAGAAAATATACAATGCCCTATTCTACCCTGTTTTGGAGTATATACACCAAGTCAGTATGCTTTCTCATGTAAAATTCCGAAATTCTAATTTTATGTGAATTGAAAAAAATCTAAATATCTAGGCACCCGAAGGTTATAAGCAAAACTGCTCTTAAAATAATTTGTACGAAAAAATATACAATGCCCTTTTCTACTCTGTTTTGGAGTATATACACCAACTCAATATGCTCTCTCATGTGAAACACAGAAATTCTAATTTTACCCGAATTGAAAAAATCTAAATATTATCTAGGCAACCCAATGTTAAAAACAAAATTGCTCTGAATATAATCTGTCAGAGAAAATATACAATGCCCTATTCTACTCTGTTTTGGTGTATATACACCAACTCAGTATGCTCTCTCATGTAAAATAGAGAAATTCTAAATTTACGTGAATCTAAAAAAATCTAAATATTATCTAGGCACCCCCAAAGTTAAAAGAAAAATTTCTCTGAATATAATCTGTCAGAAAAGATATATAATGCCCTATTCTACTCTGTTCTAAAGTATATACACCAACTCCATATGCTCTCTCATGTTAAATACAGAAACTCTATAGTTACGCGAATAGAGAAAACTCTAAATATTATCTAGGCACCCAAATGTTAAAAGCAAAATTGCTCTGAATATAATCTGTCAGAAAAAATATACAATGCCCTTTTCTACTATGTTTTCGAGTATATACACCAAATCAATATGCTCTCTCATGTAAAATACCGAAATTCTAATTTTACGAGAATCGAAAAAAATCTAAATAATATTTATGCACCCCAAAGTTCAAAGAAAATGTCTCTGAATATAGTCTGTTAGACAAAATATAAAATGCTTTATTCTTCTCTGTTTACGAGTATATACACGAACTCAATATGCTCTTTAATGTAAAATACATATATTCAAGCGAGGAGAGAAAAATTTAAATATTATCTAGGCACTCCAGTTTTAAAAGCAAAATTGCTCTGAATATAATCTGTCAGAAAAAATATACAATGCCCTATTCTACTCTGTTTTAGAATATATACACCAACTCAGTATGCTATCTTACGTACAATACCGAAATTCAAAATTTACCCAAATCGAAAAAAATCTAAATATTATCTACGGACCCGAAGTTTAAAAGCAAAATTGCTTTAAATATAATCTGTCATAAAAACTATACAATGCCGTATTCTACTCTGTTTTGGTGTATATACACCAACTCAGTATGCTCTCTCATGTAAAATAAAGGAATTCTAATTTTACATGGATCTAAAAAAATTTAAATATTATGTAATCACCGCAACATTAAAAGCAAAACTGCTCTGAATATAATCTGTCATACAAAATGTACAATGCCCTTTTCTACTCTGTTTTGGAGTATATACACCGACTCCATATGCTCTCTCATGTAAAATACAGAAATTCCATATAAAGTAAATCGAAAAAAATCTAAATATTATCTAGGCACCCGAATGTTAAAAACAAAATTCCTCTGAATATAATTTGTCAGAAAAAATAAACAATTCCCTATTCTACTTTGTTTTGGAGTATGTACACCAACTCACTATGCTCTCTCATGTAAAATACAGAAATTCTAATTTTACGTGAATTGAAAAATATCTAAATATTATTTAGGCACCCAATGTTATAAATAAAATTGCTCTGAATATAGTCTGTCAGAAAAAATATACAATGCGCTATTCTACTCTGTTTTGGAGTATATACACCCACTCCATATGCTCTCTTCTGTAAAATACAGAAATTCCGTATTTAATCAAATCGAAAAATAATCTAAATAATATCTAGGCACCCAAATGTTAAAAGTAAAATTCCTCTGAATATAATCTGTCATAAAAAATATACAATGCTTTTTTCTACTCTGTTTTGTAGTATATACACCAACTCAATATACTATCTCATGTAAAATACCAAAATTCTAATTTTACGCGAATCGAAAAAAATCTAAATAATATCTAGGTGCCCCAAAGTTAAAAGAAAATGGCTCTTAATATAGTCTATTAGAAAAAATATACAATGCCTTATTCTACTCGGTTTTGGAGTATATACACCAACTCAGTATGCTTTCTCATGTAGAATACTGAAACTCTAATTTTATGTGAATCGAAACAAATCTAAATATTATCTGGGCACCCGAATTTTAATAGCAAAACTGCTCTGAATATAATCTGTCAGAAAAAATATACAATGCCCTTTTCTACTCTTTTTTCGAGTATATACACCAACTCAATATGCTCTCTAATGTAAAATACCGAAATTCTAATTTTACCCAAATAAAAAAATCTAAATAATATCTAGGAGGCCCAAAGTTAAAAGAAAATGGTTCTGAAAATAGTCTGTTAGAAGAAATATACAATGCCTTATTCTACTCTGTTTTGGAGTTTATACACCAACTCAATATGCTCTCTCATGTAAAATACAAAAATTCAAATTTCACCCGAATCGAAAAAATCTAAATAATATCTAGGCACCCCAATGTTAAAAACAAAATTGCTCTGAATATAATCTGTCAGAAAACATATGCAATGCCCTATTCTACTCTGTTTTGGAGTATATAAACAAACTCAGTATAATCTCTCAGATAAAATACCAAAATTCTAATTTTACGTGAATCGAAATAACTCTAAATATTATCTAGAAACCCGAATGATAAAAGGAAAATTGCTCGGAATAAAATGTGTCAGAAAAATTACACAATGACCTTTTCTACTCTGTTTTGGAGTATATACACCTACTCAATATGCTCTCTCATGTAAAATACCGAAATTCTAATTTTAAGCTAATCGAAATAAACCTAAATCATATCTAGGTGCCACAAAGTTAAAGAAAATGGCTATGAATATATTCTTTTAGAAAATATATACAATACCTTATTCTACTCTGCTTTGGAGTGTATACACCAACTCAGTATGCTCTCTCATGTAAAATATCAAAATTCTAATTTTACCTGATTCGAAAAAATTTAAATATTATCTAGGCACCCTAATGTTAAAAAAAAACTTGCTCTGAATATAATCTGTCAGAAAAAATATACAATGCCCTATTCTACTCTGTTTTGGAGTACATACACCAACTCCATATGCTCTCTCATGTAAAATACAGAAATTCTAGATTTAAGCGAATCAAAAAAAATCTAAATATTATCTAGGCACCCGAATGTTAAAAGAAAATTGCTCTGAATATAATCTGTCAGAAAAAATATATAGGGCCCTTTTCTACTCTGTTTTGGAGTATATACACCAACTCCATATGCTCTCTCATGTAAAATACCGAAACTCTAATTTTATGCGAATGGAAAAAACCTAAATAATATCTAGGCCCCCCAAATTTAAAAAAAATTTTTCTGAATACACTCTGTTAGAAAAAATATACAATGCCTTATTCTACTCTGTTTTGGAGTACATACAATAACACAGTATGCTCTCTCATGTAAAATACCGAAATTCTAATTTTACCCAAATCAAAAAAACCTAAATATTATCTAGGCACCCCAATGTTAAAAACAAAATTGCTCTGAATATAATCTGTAAGAAAAAATATACAATGCCCTATTCTACCCTGGTTTGGAGTATATACACCAACTCAGTATGCTCTCTCATGTAAAATTCCGAAATTCTAATTATACGTGAATTGAAAAAAATCTAAATATTATCTAAGCACCCGATGGTTATAAGGAAAATTGCTCTTAAAATAATGTGTACGAAAAAATATACAATGACCTTTTCTACTCTGATTTGGAGTATATACACCAACTCACTATGCTCTCTCATGTAAAACACAGAAATTCTAACTTTACCCGAATCGAAAATATCTAAATATTATCTAGGCACCCCAATGTTAAAAAAAAAAATTACTCTGAATATAATCTGTCAGAAAAAATATACAATGGCCTATTCTACTCTGTTTTGGTGTATATACACCAACTCAGTATGCTCTCTCATATAAAATAGAGAAATTCTAATTTTACGTGAATCTAAAAAAATATAAATATTATCTAGGAACCCCAAAGTTAAAACCAAATTTGCTCTGAATATAATCTGTCAGAAAAGATATGCAATGCCCTATTCTACTCTGTTTTAAAGTAAATACACCAACTCCATATGCTCTCTCATGTTAAATACAGAAACTCTGTATTTCAGCGAATAGTGAAAACTCTAAATATTATCTAGTCACCCGAATGTTAAAAGCAAAATTGCTCTGAATATAATCTGTCAGAAAAAATATACAATTCCCTTTTCTACTCTGTTTTCGAGTATATACCCCAACTCAATATGCTCTCTCAGGTAAAATACCGAAATTCTAATTTTACGCGAATCGAAAAAAGTCTAAATAATATCTAGGCGTCCCAAATTTTAAAAAAAATGGCTCTGAATATAGTCTGTTAGAGAAAATATACAATGCCTTATTCTACTCTGTTTTGGAGTATATACACCAACTCAGTATGCTCTCCCATGTAAAATACCGAAATTGTAATGTTACGTGAATCAAAAAAAATCTAAATATTTTCTAGGCACCCGAATGTAAAAAACAAAATTGCTCTGAATGTAGTCTGTCTGAAAAGATATACAATGCCCTATTCGACTCTGTTTTGGAGTATATGCACCAACTCCATAGGCTCTCTCATGTAAAATACAGAAATTCTAATTTTACCCGAATCGAAAAAATCTAAATATTATCTAGGCATCCCTATGTTAAAAACCAAATTTCTCTGAATATAATCTGTCGGAAAACATATGCAATGCCCTATTTTACTCTGTTTTGGAGTATATAAACCAACTCAGTATGCTCTCTCATATAAAATACTGAAATTCTAATTTTACGTGAATCGAAATAAATCCAAATAGTATATAGGCAACCGAATGTTAAAAGCAAAATTCCTCTGGATACAATGTGTCAGAAAATATATACAATGCACTTTTCTACTCTGTTTTGGATTACATACACCAACATAATATGCTCTCTCATGTAAAATACCGATATTCTAATTTTACGCTAATCGAAAAAAACCTAAATCATATCTGGACGCCCCAAAGTTAAAAGAAAATGGCCATGAATATATTCTCTTAGAAAAAATATACAATGCTTTATTCTACTCTGTTTTGGAGTATATACACCAACTCAGTATGCTCTCTCATGTAAAATACCAAAATTCTAATTTTACCCGATTCGAAAAAATTTAAATATTATCTAGGCATCCTAATGTTAAAAACAAACTTGCTCTGTATATAATCTGTAAGAAAACATATATAATGCCCTATTCTACTCTGTTTTGGAGTACATACACCAACTTTATATGCTCTCTCATGTAAAATACAGAAATTCTATATTTAAGCGTATCGGAAAAAATCCAAATATTATCTATGCACCCGAATGTTAAAAGCAATATTGCTCTGAATATAATCTGTAAGAAAACATATACAAAGCCCTTTTCTACTCTGCTTTGGACTATATACACAAACTCAATATGCTCTCTCCTGTACAATAACGAAATTCTAATTTTACGCGAATTGAAAAAAATCTAAATAATAGCTATGTGCCCCAAAGTTAAAAGAAAATGTCTCTGAATATAGTCTGTTAGAGAAAATATGCAATGTCTTATTCTACTCTGTTTTGGAGTATATACACAAACTCAGTATGCTCTCTCCTGTAAAATAGAGCAATTCTAATTTTACGTGAATCTAAAAAAATCTAAATATTATCTAGGCACCCCAAAGTTAAAAGCAAAATTGATCTGAACATAATCTGTCAGAAAAAATATACAATGCCCTTTTCTACTTTGTTTTGGAGTATATACACAAACTCAATATGCTCTCTCATGTGAAATACCGAAATTCTAAATTTACGTGACTCAAAATAATCTAAATATTATCTCGGCACCCCAATGATAAAAACAAAATTGCTCTGAATATAATCTGTCAGAAAAAATATACGGTGCCCTATTCTACTCTGTTTTGGAGTATATACACCAACTCCATATGCTCTCTCACAGAAATTCTATATTTAAGCGAATTGAAAAAAATCTAAATATTATCTAGGTACCACAATGTTAAATGCAAAATTGATCTGCATATAATCTGTCACAATAAATATACAATGCCCTTTTCTACTCTATTTTGAAGTATATACACCAACTCAATATGCTCTCTAATGTAAAATACCGAAATTCTAATTTTATGGGAATCGAAATAAATGTAAATAACATCTATGCACCCCAAAGTTAAAGGAAAATGGCTCTGAATAATACCTGTTAGAAAAAATATACAATGCCTTATTCTACTCTGTTTTGGAGTATATACACCAACTCAGTATGCTCTCTCATGTAAAATACACAAATTCTAATTTCACCCGAATTGAAAATATCTAAATATTATCTAGGCACCGCAATGTTAAAAACAAAATTTCTCTGAATATCATCTGTCAGAAGAAATATACAATGCCTTATTGTACTCTATTTGGGAGTATATACACCAACTCCATATGCTCTCTCATGTAAAATACAGAATTCTATATTTAAGCGAATCGAAACAAATCTAAATATTATCTAGGCATCCCAATGGTAAAAACAAAATTGCTCTGAATATAATCTGTCAGAAAAAATATACAATGCCCTATTCTACTCTGTTTTGGAGTATATACACCGACTCCATATGCTCTCTCATGTAAAATACAGAAATTCGATATTTAAGCAAATCGAAAAA
This sequence comes from Callithrix jacchus, assembly GCF_049354715.1. Classification (NCBI taxonomy): domain Eukaryota; kingdom Metazoa; phylum Chordata; class Mammalia; order Primates; family Cebidae; genus Callithrix; species Callithrix jacchus. The sequence goes on along the minus strand of NC_133517.1, from coordinate 99,810,328 downwards.
TATCTATATATTATCTAGGCACCCGAATGTTAAAATGAAAATTTCTCTGAATATAATTTGTCAGAAAAAATAAACAATGCCCTATTCTACTCTGTTTTGGAGTATGTACACCAACTCAGTATGCTCTCTCATGTAAAATACAGAAATTCTAATTTTACGTGAATCTAAAAATATCTAAATATTATCTAGGCACCCCAATGTTATAAATAAAATTGCTCTGAATATAGTCTGTCTGAAAAAATATACAATGCGCTATTCCACTCTGTTTTGGAGTATATACACCAACTCAATATGCTGTCTCACGTAAAATACAAAAATTCTATATATAACCAAATCGAAAAAAAGTCTAAATAATATCTAGGCACCCCAATGTTAAAAGTAAAATTGCTCTGAATATAATCTTTTATAAAAAATGTACAATGCCCTTTTCTACTCTGTTTTTTAGTATATACACCAACTCATTATACTATCTCATGTAAAATATTAAAATTCTAATTTTAGGTGAATCGAAAAAAATCTAAATAATATCTAGGTGCCCCAAAGTTAAAAGAAAATGGCTCTTAATATAGTCTGTTAGAAAAAATATACAATGCCTTATTCTACTCTGTTTTGGAGTATATACACCAACTCAGTATGCTCTCTCATGTAGAATACCGAAATTCTAATTTTATGTGAATCGAAAAAAATCTAAATATTATCTAGGCACCCGAATTTTTATAGCAAAACTTCTCTGAATATAATCTGTCAGAAAAAATATACAATGCCCTTTTCTACTCTGTTTTGGAGTATATACATTAACTCAGTATACTCTCTCAGTTAAAATACCGAAATTCTAATTTGACGCGAATCGAAAAAAAACCTAAATAATATCTAGGCGCCCCAAAGTTAAAAGAAAATGGCTCTGAATCTAGTCTTTCAGAAAAAATATAAAATGCCTTGTTCTACTCTGTTTTGGAGTATATACACCAACTCAGTATGCTCATATGTAAAATGCAGAAATTATAAATTTACCCAAATCGAAAAAATCTAAATATTATCTAGGCACCCCAATGTTAAAAACAAAGTTGCTCTGAAGGTAATCTCTCAGAAAAAATATACAATACCCTATTCTACTCTGTTTTGGAGTATATACACCAACTACAGATGCTCTCTCATGTAAAATACAGAACTTCTATATTTAAACGACTAGAAACAAATCTAAATATTATCTAGGCACCCCAATGTTAAAAGCAAAATTTCCCTGAATATAATCTGTCAAAAAAATATTAAATGCACTATTCTACTCTGTTTTGGAGTATATACACCAACTCCATATGCTCTGTCATGTAAAATACAGAAATTCTAATTTTACCCGAATCAAAAAAAATCTAAATATTATCTAAGCACCCCAATGGTAAAAACAAAATTGCTATGAATATAATCTCTCATAAAAAATATACAATGTTTTTTGCTACACTTTTTTGGTGTATACACACCAACTCAATATGCTCTCTCATATAAAATACAGAAAATCATATTTTACGCTAATTGAAAAAAATCTAAATAATATCTAGGAGCGCCAAAGTTGAAAGAATATGGCTATGAACATAATCTGTCATAGAAAATATACAATGCTTTATTCTATTCCGTTTTGGAGTATATACACCAATTCAATATGCTCTCTTATGTAAAATTCAGAAATTTTAATTTTACCCGAATCGAAATAATCTAAATATAATCTAGGCACCCTAATGTTAAAAACAAAATTGCTCTAAATATTATCTGTCAAAAAAAATTACAATGTTTTATTCTACTCTGTTTTGGAGTATATACACCAACTCAGTTTGCTGTCTCCTGTAAAATACCGAAATTATAATTTTACGTGAATCGAAATAATTCTAAATATTATTTAGGCACCCCAATGTTAAAAGCAAAATTGCTCTGAATATAATCTGTCAGAAAAAATATACAGTGTCCTTTTCTACACTGTTTTGGAGTATATACACCAACACAATATGTTGTCTCATATAAAATACAGAAATTCTAATATTACGCAAATCGAAAAAAATTTAAATAATATCTAGGCTGCAAAAAGTTAAAAGAAAATGGCTCTGAATACTTTCGGTTAGAAAAAATATACAATGCCTTATACTACTTTGCTTTGGAGTATATACACCAACTCAGTCTGCCCTCTCTTGTAACATACAGAAATTCTATTTTTACCCGAATCGAAAAAATCTAAATATTATCTAGGCACGCCAATGTTAAAAACAAAATTGCTCTGAATATAATCTGTCAGATAAAATATACAAAGTTATATTGTACTCTGTTTTCGAGTATATACACCAACTCAGTATTCTCTCTCAGGTAAAATACCGAAATTCTAATTTTACGTGAATCAAAAAAAATCTAAATATTTTCTAGGCACCCGAATGTTAAAAGCAAAATTGCTCTGAATATAATCTGTCAAAAAATATACAATGCCCTTTTCTATTCTGTTTTAAAGTATATACACCAATTTAATATGCTCTCTCATGTAAAATACTGAAATTCTAATTTTAAGGGAATCGAAAAATATCTAAATATTATCTAGGCACCCCAAAATTAAAGAAAATGGTTCTGAATATAGTCTGTTAGAGAAAATATAAAATGCCCTATTCTACTCTCTTTTGGAATATATACACCAACTCAGTATGCTCTCTCATGTAAAATACCGAAATTTTTATTTTACATGAATCAAAAAAATCTAAATATTATCCAGGCACCACAATGTTAAAAGCAAAACTGATCTGAATATAATTTGTCAGAAACAATATACAATGCCCTTTTCTACACTATTTTGGAGTATATACACCAACTCAATATGCTCTCTCTTGTAAAATACCGTAATGTTAATTTTACGTGAATCGAAAATTTTAAATAATATCTAGGTGCCTCAAAGTTAAAGGAAAATGTCTCTGAATATATTCTGTGAGAAAAAAATATGCAATGCCTTATTCTACTCTGTTTTGGAATAAATACAAGAACTCAGTATGCTCTCTTATTTAAAATACCGAAATTCTAAATTTACGTGAATCGAAAAAATCTAAATATTATCTAGGCACCCAAATGGTAAAAGCAAAATTGCTCTGAATATAATCTGTCAGAAAAAATATACAATGCCCTATTCTACTATGTTTTGGAGTATATACACCAACTCAATATGCTCTCTTATGTAAAATGCAAAAATTCTAATTTTATCAGAATCGAAAAAATCTAAAGATGACCTAGGCACCCCAATGTTAAAAAAAAATGGCTCTGAATATAATCTGTCAGAAAAAATATACAATGCCCTATTCTACTATGTTTTGGAGTATATAAACCAACTCCATATGCTCTTTCATGTAAAATACAGAAAATCTATATTTAAGCGAATCGAAAAATATCTAAATATTATCTAGGCAACCGAATGTTAAAAGGAAAATTGCTCTGAATATAATCAGTCAGAAAAAATATACAATGCCCTTTTCTACTCTGCTTTGGAGTATATACACCAACTCAATATGCTCTCTCATGTAAAATACAGAAATTCTAAATTTACACGCATCGAAAAAAATCTAAATATTATGAAGGTGCCCCAAAGTTAAAAGAAAATGGCTCTGAATATAGTCTGTTAGAGAAAATATACAAAGCCTTATTCTACTCTGTTTTGGAGTATATACAATCACTCAGTATGCTCCCTCATGTAAAATACCGAAATTCTAATTTTACGTGAATCGAAAAAAATCTAATTATAATCTAGGCAACCGAATGTTAAAAGCAAAATTGCTCTGAATATAATCTGTTAGAAAAAATATACAATGCGCTTTTGTTCTCTGGGAGTATATACAACAACTAAATATGCTCTCTAATGTAAAATACCGAAATTCGAATTTTTCGCGAATCGAAAAGAATCTAATAATATCTAGGCCACCAAAGGTAAAAGAAAATGGCACTGAGTATAGTCCGTTAGAAAAAATATACTATGCTTTATTCTACTCTGTTTTGGAGTATATACACCAACTCCATATGCTCTCTCATGTAAAATACAGAAATTCTATATTTAAACAAAGAGAAAAAAATCTAAATATTATCTAGGCACCCCAACGTTAAAAGCAAAATTGGCCTGAATATAATCTGTCAGAAAAAATATACAATGCCCTATTCTACTCTGTTTTGGAATATAAACACAAACTCACTATACTCTCTCATGTAAAATACCGAAATTCTAATTTTACGCGAATCGAAAATAATCCAAATAATATCTAGGTGCCCCAAAGTTAAAAGAAAGTGGCTCTGAATATAGTCTGTTAGAAAAAATATACAATGCCTTATTCTACACTGTTTTGGAGTATATACACCAACTCAGTATGCTCTCTCAGTTAAAATACAGAAATTCTAATTTTACCCGAATGGAAAAAATCTAAATATTATATAGGCACCCCAATGTTAAAAACAAAATTGCTCGGAATATAATCTGTCAGAAAAATATACAATGCCATATTCTACTCTGTTTTGGAGTATATACACATACTTCCTATGCTCTTTCATGTAAAATACAGAAATTGTATATTTAAGCGAATCGAAAAAAACCTAAATATTATCTAGGCACCTTAATGTTAAAAGAAAAATTGCTCTGAATATAATCTGTCATAAAAAATATACAATGCCTTATTCTAGTCGGTTTTGGAGGATATACAACAACTCCATATGCTCTCTTATGTATAATACCGAAATTCTAATTTTACGTGAATCAAAAATAATCTAAATATTATCTAGGCACCCGAATGTTCAAAGCAAAATTGCTCTGAATATAATCTGTCAGAAGGAATATACAATGCCATTTTAACTCTGTTTTGGAGTATATACACCAAATTAATATGCTCTCTCATGTTAAACACCGAATTTCTAATTTTACGTGAATCGAAAAAAATCTAAATATTATGTAGGCGCCCCAAAGTTAAAAGAAAATGGCTCTGAATATAGTCTGTTTGAAAAAATATACAATGCCTGATATTACTCTGTTTAGGAGTATATACACCAACTCAGTATGCTCTCTCATGTAAAATACAAAAATTAAATTTTACCCGAATCGAAAAAAATCTACATATGATCTAGGCACCCCAATGTTGAAAACAAAATTTCCCTGAATATAATCTGTCAGAAAAAATATAAAATGCCGTATTCTACTCTGTTTTGGAGTATATACACCAACTCCATATGCTCTGTCTTGTAAAATACCAAAATTCTAATTTTACGTGAATCGAAAAAAATCTAAATATTATCTAGGAACCCCAATGTTAAAGGCAAAATTGCTCTGAATATAATCTGTCAGAAAAAATATACAATGCCCTTTTCTACTCTGTTTTGGAGTATATAAACGAACTCCATATGCTCTCTCATGTGAAATACCGAAATTCTAATTTTACGGATATTGAAAAAAATCGAAAAAATATCAAGGCATCCCAAAGTTAAGAGAAAATGGCTCTAAATATCGTCTGTCAGGAAAAATACACAATGCCTGATTCTACTCTGTTTTGGAGTATATACACCAACTCAGAATGCTCTCTAGTGTAAAATACAGAAATTTTAATTTAACATAAATCGAAAAAATCTAAATATTATCTAGGCGCCCGAATGGTAAAAACAAAATTGCTCTGAATGTACTCTGTCAGAAAAAATATACAATGCTTTATTCGACTCTGATTTGGAGTATATACACCAACTCCATAGGCTCTCTCATGTAAAATACAGAAATTCTAATTTTACCCGAATCGAAAAAATCTAAATTTTATCTAGGCACCCCAATGTTAAAAACAAAATTGCTCTGAATATATTCTCTCAGAAAAAATATACAATGCCCTATTCTATTTTTTTTTGTAGTATATACACCAACTCAGTATGCTCTCTCATGTAAAATACCGAAATTCTAATTTTAAACGAATCAAAAAAAATCTAAATAATATGTAGTGGCCCCAAAGTTAAAATTTAATGGCTCTAAATATAGTCTGTTAGAAAAAATATACAATGCATTTTTCTACTCGGTTTTGGAGTACATACACCAACTCAGTATGCTCTATCATGTAAAATACAGAAATTCTCATTTTAACCATATAGAAAAAATCTAAATATTATCCAGGCACCCCAATGTTAAAAACAAAATTGATCTGAATATAATCTGTTAGAAGAAATATACAATGCATTATTCTACTCTGTTTTGGAGTATATACACCAACTCCATATGCTCTCTCATGTAAAATACAGAAATTCTATATTTAAGCAAATCGAAAAATATCTAAATATTATCTAGGTACACCAATGTTAAAAGCAAAATTACCCTGAATATAATCTGTCCGAAGAAATATACAATGCTTCATTCTACTTTGTTTTGTAGTATATACACCAACTCATTGTCCTCTCTCATGTACAATACCGAAATTCTAATTTTACCCGAATTATAAAAATCTAAATATTATCTAGGCACCCCAATGTTAAAAACAAAATTTCTCTGAATATAATCTGTCAGAAAAAATACAAAATGCCATATTCTATTTTGTTTTGGAGTATATACACCGACTCCATATGCTCTAACTTGTAAAATACAGAAATTCTATATTTAAGCGAATCGAAAAAAATCTAAATATTATCTAGACACCCCAATGTTAAAAGCAAAATTGCTCTGAATATATTCTGTCAGAAAAAATATACAATGCTCTTCTCTACTCTGTTTTGGATTACATACACCAACTCAATATGCTCTCTCATGTATAATACAGAAATTCTAATTTCTCTCGAATCGTAAATATCTAAGTATTATCTAGGCATCCCAATTTTAAAAACAAAATTGCTCTGAATATAATCTGTCAGAAAAAATATACAATGCCCTATTCTACTTTGTTTTCGAGTATATACACCAACTCAGTTTGCTCTCTCATGTAAAATACCGAAATTCTCATTTTACATGAATCAAAAAAATTCTAAATATTATTTAGGCACTCCAATATTAAAAACTATATTGCTCTGAATATAATTTGTCAGAAAAAATATACAATGCCCTATTCTACTCTGTTATTGAGTATATACACCAACTCAGTACGCTCTCTTGTGTAAAGTAAAATTCTAATTTTACGTGAATCGAAAAAAAATCTAAATATTATCTAAACACCCCAATGTTAAAAGAAAAATTACTCTGAATATAACCTGTCAGAACAAATATACAATGGCTTTTTCTACTCTGTTTTGGAGTATATACACAAACTCAATATGATCTCTCAAGTAAAATACCGAAATTCTAATTTTACGGGAATTGAATAAAATCTAAATAATATCTAGGCGCCCCAAAGTTAAAAGAAAATGACTCGGAATATAGTCTGTTAGCAAAAATATACAATGCCTTATTCTACTCTGTTTTGGAGTATATACACAAACTCAGTATGCTCTCTCATATAAAATACTGAAATTCTAATTTTACGTGAATCGAAAAAAATCTAAATATTATCTAGGCACCCGGATGTTAAAAACAAAATTGCTCTGAATGTAGTCTGTCAGAAAAAATATACAATGCCCTATTCTACTCTGTTTTGGAGTATATAAACCAACTCCATAGGCTCTATCATGTAAAATACAGTAATTTTAATTTTACCCAAATCGAAAACATCTAAATATTATCTAGGCACCCCAATGTTAAAAACAAAATTACTCTGAATATAATGTGTCAGAAAAAATATACAATGCCTTATTCTACTCTGTTTTGGACTATATACACCAAGTCAGTAGGCTCTCTCATGTAAAATACTGAAATTCTAAATTTACACGAATCGAAAAATATCTAAATATTATCTAGGCACCCCAATGTTATAAACAAAATAGCTCTGAATACAATCTGTCAGAAAAAATATACAATGCCCTATTGTAATGTGTTTTGGAGTATATACACAAATTCCATATGCTCTCTCAGGTAAAATACAAAAATTCTATATTTAACCGAATCGAAACAAATCTAAATAATATCTAGGCACCCCAATGTTAAAAGCAAAATGACCCTGAATATAATCTGTCAGAAACAATATACAATGCTCTTTTCTACTGTTTTTTGTAGTATATACACCACCTCAGTATGCTATCTCATGTAAAATATCGGAATTTTAATTTTACGTGAATCGAAAAAAATCTAAATAATGTCTAGGCGTTCCAAAGTCAAAAGAAAAGGGCTATGAATATAACCTGTTAGAGAAAATATACAATGCCTTATTGTACTCTGTTTTGGAGTATATACACCAACTCAGTATGCTCTCTCATGTAGAATACCGAAATTCTAAATTTACGTGAATCGAAAAAAATCTAAATATTATCTAGGCACCCGAATGTTAAAAGCAAAATTGCTCTGAATATAATCTGTCAGAAACAATATAAAATGCCCTTTTCTACTCTGTTTTCGAGTATATACACCAACTCAATATGCTCTCTCAGGTAAAATATGGAAATTCTAATTTTACGCAAATCGAAAAAAGTCTAAATAATATCTAGGTGCCTTAAATTTAAAAGAAAATGGCTCTGAATATAGTCTGTTAGAGAAATATACAATGCCTTATTCTACTCTGTTTTGGAGTATATACACCAACTCAGTATGCTCTCTCATGTAAAATACAGAAATTCTAATTGCACCTGAATCGAAAAAATCTAAATATTATATAGGCACCCCAATGTTAAAAACAAAATTTCTCTGAATATAATCTGTCAGAAAACATATGCAATGCCCTATTTTACTCTGTTTTGGAGTATATAAACGAACTCAGTATGCTCTCTCATAAAAAATACCGAAATTCTAATTTTACGTGAATCAAAATAAATCTAAATATTATATAGGCTACCGAATGTTAAAAGCAAAATTGCTCTAAATACAATGTGTCAGAAAAAATATACAATGCCCTTTTCTACTCTGTTTTGGAGTATATACACCAACCCCATATGCTCTCTCATGTAAAATACAGAAATTCTATATTTAAACGAATAGAAAAAAATCTAAGTATTATCTACGCACCCCAATGTTTAAAAGCAAAATTGCTCTGAATATAATCTGTCAAAAAAAATATACAATGCACTATTCTACTCTGTTTTGGAGTATATACACCAACTCAATATGCTCTCTCATGTAAAATACAGAAATTCTAATTTTACCCGAATCAAAAAAATCTAAATATTATCTAGGCACCCCAATGGTAAAAGAAAATCGCTATGAATATAATGTGTCATAAAAAATATACAATGCTTTTTGCTACTTTGTTTTGGAGTATACACACCATCTCAATATGCTCTCACATATAAAATACAGAAAATCATATTTTACGCTAATCGAAAAAAATCTAAATATCTAGGCGCGCCAAAGTTAAAAGAATATGGCTATGAACATAGTCTGTCATAGAAAATATACAATGCTTTATTCTACTCTGTTTTGGAGTATATACACAAACTCAATATGCTCTCTCATGTAAAATACAGAAATTCTAATTTTACCCGAATCGAAATAATCTAAATATAATCTAGGCACCCTAATGTTAAAAACAAAATTGCTCTAAATATTATCTGTCAAAAAAATATACAATGCCTTATTCTACTCTGTTTTGGAGTATATACACCAACTCAGTTTGCTGTCTCCTGTAAAATACCGAAATTATAATTTTACGTGAATCGAAATAATTCTAAATATTATTTAGGCACCCCAATGTTAAAAGCAATATTTCTCTGAATATAATCTGTCATAAAAATATATACAATGTCCTTTTCTACACTGTTTTGGAGTATATACACCAACACAATATGCTGTCTCATATGAAATACAGAAATTCTAATATTACGCAAACCGAAAAAAATCTAAATAATATCTAGGCTGCAAAAAGTTAAAAGAAAATGGTTCTGAATATTGTCTGTTAGAAAAAATATACAATGCCTTATACTACTCTGCTTTGGAGTATATACACCAACTCAGTCTGCTCTCTCTTGTAACATACAGAAATTCTATTTTTACCCGAATTGAAAAAATCTAAATATTATCTAGGCTCCTTAGTGTTAAAAACAAACTGTTCTGAATATAATCTGTCAGAATACATATACAATGCACTTTTCTACACTGTTTTGGAGTATATATACCAACTCAATATGCTCTCTCATGTAAAATACCGACATTCTAATTTACGTGTATCAAAAAAATCTAAATAATATCTAGGAGTCCTAAAGTTAAAAGAAAAGGGCTCTGAATATAGTCTGTTAAAAAATATACAATGCCTTATTCTACTCTGTTTTGGAGTATATACACCAACTCAGTATGCTCTCTCATGTAAAATACCAAAATTCTATATTTAAGCGAATCGAAAAAAATCTAAATATTATCTTGGCATCTTAATATTACAAGCAAAATTGCTCTGAATATAATCTGTCAGAAAAAATATACAATGCCCTTTTCTACTCTGTTTTGGAGAATATACACGAACTCAATATGCTCTCTAATGTAAAATACAGTAATTCTATATGGAAGCAAATCGAAAAAAATCTAAATATTATCTAGGCACCCCAATGTTAAAAGTAAAATTGCTCCTAAGAAAATCTGTCAGAAAAAATATAAAATGCGCTTTTCTACTCTGTTTTGGAGTATATACACCAACTAAATATGCTCTCTCAGGTAAAATACCAAAATTCTAATTTTACGTGAATCGAAAAAAATCTAAATATTATCTAGGCACCCCAAAGTTAAAAACAAAATTGTTCTGAATATATTCCGTCAGAGAAACAATACAATGTTCTATTCTACTATGTTTTTGAGGATATACACCAACTCCATATGCTCTCTCATGTAAAATACAGAAATTCTACATTTAAGCGAATCAAAAAAAATCTAAATATTATCTAGGCACCTCAATGTTTAAAGCAATATTTCTCTGAATATAATCTGTCAGAAAAAATATACAATGCTTTATTCTACTCTGTTTTGGAGTATATACCAACTCCATATGCTCTCTCATGTAAAATACAGAAATTCAATATTTAAGCGAATCGAAAAAAATTTAAATATTATCTAGGCACCCGAAGGTTATAAGCAAAATTAGTCTGAATATAATGTGCAAGAAAAAATATACAATGCTTTTTTGTAATTTGCTTTGGAGTATATACACCAACTCAATATGCTCTCTCTTGTAAAATACAGAAATTCTAATTTTACCCGAATCGAAAATATCCAAATATTATGTAGGCAACCCCATATTAAAAACAAAATTGTTCTGAATATAATCTGTCAGAAAAAATATACAATGCTTTATTCTACTTTTTTTTGGAGTATATACAGAAACTCCATATGCTCTCTCATGTAAAACACCGAAATTCTAATTTTACACGAATCGAAAAAAATCTAAATTATATTGAGGTGCCCCAACGTTCCAAAAAAATAGCTCTGAATATACTCTGTTAGAAAAAATATACAATGCCTTATTCTACTTTGTTTTAGAATATATACACCAACTCCACATGCTCTCTCGTGTAAAATACAAAAATTCTAATTCTACTTGAATCGAGAAAATATAAATATTGTCTAGACACCCCAATGGTAAAAACAAAATTTCTCTGAATATAATCTGTCAGAAAAAATATACAATGCCCTATTCTACTCTGTTTTAAAGTATATACACCAACTCCATATGCTCTCTCATGTAAAATACAGAAATTCTATATTTAAGAGGATCGAAAAAAATCTAAATATTATCCTTGCACCCCAATGTGAACAGCAAAATTGCTCTGAATATAATCTGTCAGTAAAAATATACAATTCCCTTTTATACTCTGTTTTTTTGTATATACACCAAATCAGTGTGCTCTGTCTTGTAAAATACAAAAATTCTAATTTTACCCGAATTGAAAAAATCTAAATATTATTAAGGCAACCCAATGTTAAACACAAAATTTCTCTAAATATAATCTTTCAGAAAAAAATATACAATGCACTATTCTACTTTGTTTTGGAGTATATACAATAACTCAATATGCTCTCTCATGTAAAATACAGAAATTCTATATTTAAGCGAATCGAAATAAATCTAAATATTATCTAGGCACCCCAAAGTTAAAAGCAAAATTGCTCTGAATATAATCTGTCAGAAAAAATATACAATGCCCTTTTCTACTATGTTTTGGAGTATATACACCAACTCAATATGCTCTCTCATGTAAAATACGGAAATTATAATTATACGCGAATCGAAAGAAATCTAAATAATATCTGGGGGCCCCAAAGTTAAAAGAAAATGGATCTTAATATAGACTGTTAGAAAAAATATACAATGCCTTATTGTACTTTGTTTTGGAGAATATACACCAACTCAGTATGCTCTTTCATGTAAAAAAGCGAAATTCTAAGTTTACGTGAATCGAAAAAGATCTAAATAATATCTAGGCGCCCCAAAGTTAAGAGGAAATGGCTCCGAATATAGTCTGTTAGAAAAAATATACAATGTTTTTTTCTACTCTGTTTTGGAGTATATACAACAACTTCGTTTACTCTCTCATGTAAAATACAGTAATTCTAATTTTACGGGAATACTTAAAATCTAACTATTACTTAGGCACACCAATGTTTAAAACAAAATTGCTCTGAATATAATCTGTCAGAAAAAATATACAGTTCCCTATTCTACTCTGTTTTGAAGTATATACACCAACTCCATATGCTCTCTCAAGTAAAATACAGAAATTCTATATTTAAGTGAATCGAAAAAAATCTAAATATTATCTAAGCACCTTAATGTTAAAAGCAAAATTGCTCTTAATATCATCTGTCAGAGAAAATATACAATGTCTTATTCTACTCTGTTTTGGAGTATATACACCAACTCAGTATGCTCTCTCATGTAAAATACCGAAATACTAATTTCAGGTGAATCGAAAAAAATCTAAATATTATCTAGGCCACCGGAATGTTAAAAGCAAAATCGCTCTGAATATAATCTGTCAAAAAAATATACAATGCCCTTTCCTACTCTGTTTTAAAGTATATACACAAACTTAATATGCTCTCTCATGTAAAATACGGAAATTCTAATTTTAAGGGAATCGAAAAAAATCTAAATATTATCTAGGCATCCCAAAATTAAAAGAAAATGGTTCTGAATATAGTCTGTTAGAGAAAATATAAAATGCCGTATTCTACTCTCTTTTGGAGTATATACACCAACTCAGTATGCTCGCTCATGTAAAATACAGAAATTCTTATTTTACGTGAATCAAAAAAAAATCTATATATTATCCAGGCACCACAATGTTAAAAGCAAAATTGATCTGAATATAATTTGTCAGAAACAAGATACAATGCCCTATTCTACACTATATTGGAGTATATACACCAACTCAATATGCTCTCTCTTGTAAAATACCTTAATGCTAATTTTACATGAATCGAACATTTTAAATAATATCTAGGTGCCCCAAAGTTAAAGGAAAATGGCTCTGAATATAGTCTGTTGGAAAAAATATACAATGCCTGATTCTACTCGGTTTTGGAGCATATACACCAACTCAGTATGCTCTCTCATGTAAAATACAGAAATTCTAACTTTACCCGAATCGAAAAAATCTAAATATTATCTAGGCACGCCAGTGTTAAAAGCAAAATTGCTATGAATATAATTTGTCAGAAAAAATATACAATGCCCTTTTCTACTCTTTTTTGTAGTATATACATCAACTCAATATGCTCTCTCATGTAAAATACCGAAATTCTAATTTAACGTGAATTGCAAAAAAATATAAATAATATCTAGGCTCCCCAAAGGTAAAAGAAATTGGCTCTGAATATAGTCTGTTATAAAAAATATACAATGCCTTATTCTACTCTGTTTTGTAGTATAAACACCAACTCAGTATGCTCTGTCATGTAAAATACCGAATTTCTAAATTTACGTGAATCGAAAAAAAATCTAAATATTATCTGGGCACCCCAGTGTTAAAAGCAAAATTGCTCTGAATATAATCTGTCAGAAAAAATATGCAATGCCCTCTTCTATTCTGTTTTGGAGTATATACACCAACTCAGTATGCTCTCTCATGTAAAATACAGAAATTCTATATTTAAGAGAATCGAAAAAAATCTAAATATTATCTAGGCACCCCAATGTTAAAAGCAAAATTGCTCCGAATATAATCTGTCATAAAAAATATACAATGCTCTTTTCTACTCTGTTTTGGAGTACCTACACTAACTCAGTATGCCCTCTCATGTAAAATACCGGAATTCTAAATTTACGGGAATAGAAAAAAATCTAAATAATATCGAGGCGCCCCAAAGTTAAAAGAAAATGGCTGTGAATATAATCTGTTAGACAAAATATACAATGCCTTATTCTACTCTGTTTTGGAGTATATACACCAACTCAGTATGCTCTCTCATGTAAAATACAGAAATTCTATATTTAAGCGAATCGAAAAAATCTAAATAATATTTAGGCACCCCAATGTTAAAAGCAAAATTGCTCTGAATATAATCTGTCAGAAAAAATATACAGAATGCCCTTTTCTTCTCTGTTTTGGAGTACATACACCAACTCCATATGCTCTCTCTTTTAAAATTCAAAAATTCCATATTTTAGCGAATCAAAAAAATCTAAAATTTATCTAGGCAACCGAATGTTAAAAGCAAAAGTGCTCTGAATATAATCTGTCAGAAAAAAATATACAATGCCCTTTTCTACTCTGCTGTGTAGTGTATACACCAACTCAATATGCTCTGTCATGTAAAAAACCGAAATCATAATTTTACGAGACCCCAAAGAAATCTAAATAATATCTAGGCGCTCCAATGTTAAAAGAAAATGGCTCTGAATATAGTCTGTTACAAAAAATATACAATTCCTTATTCTACTTTGTTTTGCAGTATATACACCAACTCAGTATGCTCTCAAAAGTAAAATACAAAAATTCCAATTTTACCCGAATCGAAGAAATCTAAATATTATCTTGTAACCCCAAAGTTCAAAACAAAATTGGTCTGAATATAATCTGTCAGAAAAAATATACAATGCCCTATTCTACTTTGTTTTGGAGTATATACACCAACTCAGTATGCTCTCTCATGTAAAATACCGAAATTCTAATTTTACGCGAATAGAAAAAACTCTAAATATCTAGGCGCCCTAAAATTAAAAGAAAATGGCTCTGAATATAGTCTGTTAGAAAAAATATACAATGCCTTATTCTATTCTGTTTTGGAGTATATACACCAACTCAGTATGCTCTCTCATGTAAAATACCGAAATTCTAATTTAACGTGAATCGAAAAAAAATCTCAATATTATCTGGGCACCCCAATGTTAAAAGCCAAATTGCACTGAATATAATCTGTCAGAGAAAATATACAAGGCCCTATTCTACTCTGTTTTGGAGTAAACACACCAACTCAGTTTGCTCTCTCGTGTAAAATACCAAAATTCTAATTTTACGTGAATCGAAAAAAGATCTAAATATTATCTGGGCACCCCAATGTAAAAAGCCAAATTGCTCGGAATATAATCTGTCAGAAAAAATATACAAGGCCCTATTCTACTCTGTTTTGGAGTATATACACCAACTCAGTATGCTCTATCTTGTAAAATACCGAAATTCTAATTTTCCGCGAATATAAAAAATCTAAATAATATCTAGCGCCCCAAAATTAAAAGAAAATGACTCTGAATATTGTCTGTTAGAGAAAATATACAATGTTTTATTCTCCTCTGTTTTGGAGTATATAAACCAACTCAGGATGCTCTCTCATGTAAAATACAGGAATTCTATATTTAAGCGAATCCAAAAAATCTAAATAATATTTAGGCACCCCAATGTTAAAAGAAAAATTGCTCTGAATATAATCTGTCAGAAAAAATATACAATGCCCTATTCTACTCTTTTTTGGAGTATATACACCAACTCCATATGCTCTCTCATGTAAAATACAGTAATTTTATATTTAAGCTAATCAAAAAAATGTAAATATTATCTAGGCACCCCAATGTTAAAAGCAAAATTGCTCTGAATATAATTTGTCAGAAAAAATTTTCTACTCTGTTTTGGAGTATATAAACAAACTCAATATGCTCTCTCATGTAAAATACCGAAATTCTAATTTTACGCGACTCGAAAATAATCTAAATAATATCTAGGTGCCCCAAAGTTAAATGAAAATGGCTCTGAATATATTCTGGTAGAAAAAATATACAATGCCTTCTTCTACTCTGTTTTGGAGTATATATACCAACTCAATATGCTCTCTCATGTAAAATACAGATATTTTATATTTAATCGAATTGAAAAAAATCTAAATATTATCTAGGCACCCAAATGTTAAAAACAAAATTGCTCTGAATATAATCTGTCAGAAAAAATATAAAATGCCCTATTATCCTCTGTTTTGGAGTATATACACCAACTCCATATGCTCTCTCATGTAAAATACAGAAATTACAAATTTACGTGAATAGAAAAGAATCTAAATATTATCTAGGCACCCCAATGTTAAAAGCAAAACTGCTCTGAATATAATCTGACACAAAAAAAATATACAATGCCCTTTTCTACACTGTTTTGGAGTATGTACACCAACTCAATATGCTCTCCCATATAAAATACCAAAATTCTAATTTTACGCGAATCGAAACAAATCTAAGTAATATCTAGGCGCCCCAAACTTAAAAGATAATGGCTCTGAATATAGTCTGTTAGAAAATGTATAAAATGCCTTTTTCTATTCTGTTTTCGAGTATATACACCAATTCCATATGCTCTCGTGTGAAATATAGAAATTGTATATTTAAGAGAAACGAAAAAAATCTAAATATTATCTATGCACCCCAATGTTAAAAAGAAAATTACTCTGAATATAATCTGTCAGAAATAATATACAATGCCCTGTTCTACTCTGTTTTGGAGTATATACACCAACTCCATATGCTCTCTCATGTAAAATACAAAAATTCTATATTTGACCGAATCGAAAAAAATCTAAATAATGTCTAGGCACCCCAATGATAAAAACAAAATTGCTCTGAATATAATCTGTCAGAAAAAATATACAATTCCCTATTCTACTCTGTTTTGGGGTATATAAAACAACTCCATATGCTCTCTCTTATAAAATACAGAAATTCTATATTTAAGCGAATCGAAAAAAATCTAAATATTATCTAGGCACCCTAATGTCGAAAGCAAAATTACTCTGAATATAATCTGTCAGAAAAAATATACAATGCCCTATTCTACTCTATTTTGCAATATATACACCAACTCCATATGCTCTCATGTAAAATACAGAAATTCTAATTTTAGCAGAATTGAAAAAATCTAAATATTATCTAGGCACCCCAATGTTAAAAACAAATATGCTCTGAATATAATCAGTCAGAAGAAATATACAATGCCCTGTTCTACTCTGTTTTGGAGTATGTACACCAACTCCATATGCTCTCTCATGTAAAATACCGAAATTCTAATTTTCCGTGAATCGAAAATAATCTGAATATTATCAAGGCGCCCCAAAGTTAAAAGAAAATGGGTCTTAATATAGTCTGTTAGAAAAAATATACAATGCCTTATTCTACTCTGTTTTGGAGTATGTACACCAGTTCAGTATGCTCTCTCATGTAAAATACAAAAAATCTATATTTAAGCGAATCGAAAAAAATCTAAATATTATCTAGGCACCCTAAGGTTAAAAGTAAAATTGCTCTGAATATAGACTTTCAGAAAAAATATACAATGCCATTTTCTACTCTGTTTTGTAGTATATACATCAACTCAATATGCTCTCTCATGTAAAATACACAAATTCGAGTTTTACCCGAATCGAAAAAATCTAAATATAATCTAGGCACACCTATGTGAAAAACAAAATTCCGGTGAATATAATCTGTCAGAAAAAATAAAGTATGCCCTATTCTACTCTGTTTTGGAGTATACCCACCAACTCCATATGCTCTGTCATATAAAATACAGAAATTCTATATTTAAGCGAATCGAAAGAAATCTAAATATTATCTAAGCACCCCAATGTTAAAAGCAAAATTGCTCTGAATATATTCTGTCAGAAAAAATATACAATGCCCTATTCTACTCTGTTTTGGAGTATATACACAAACTATATACGGTCTCTAATGTAAAATACAAAAATTCTCTATTTAAGCAAATCGAAAAAAATCTAAATATTATCTAGGTACCCCTATATTCAAAGAAAAATTGCTCTGAATATAATCTGTCAGAAAAAATATACAATGCTCTTTTCTACTCTGTTTTGGAGTATATACACCGAATCTATATGCTCTCTCATGTAAAATATACAAATTATATATTTAAGAGAATCGAAAAAAATCTAAATATTATCTAGGCACCCCAATGTTAAAAACAAAATTGCTCTGAATATAATCTGTCATAAAAAATATACAATGCCCTATTCTACTCTGTTTGGGGTACATACACCAACTCAATATATTCTCTCATGTAAAATACAGACATTCTATATTTAAGCAAATCGAAAAAAATATACATATTATCTAGGCACCCCAATGTTAAAAGCAAAGTTACTCTGAATATAATCTGTCAGAAAAAATATACAATGCCCTTTTCTACTCTGTTTTGCAGTAAATACACCAACTCAATATGCTCTCTCATGCAGAATACCGAAATTCTAATTTTACACTAATCGAAGTAAATCTAAATAACATCTAGGCACCCCAAAGTTAAAAGAAAATGGCTCTGACTATAGTCAGTTAGAAAAAATATAGAATGCTTTATTTTACTCTATTTTGGAGTATATACACCAACTCAGTATGCTCTCTCATGTAAAATACCGAAATTCTAACTTACCCGAATCGAAAATATCTAAATATTATCTAGGCACCCCAATGTTAAAAGAAAAATTACTCTGAATATAATCTGTCAGAAAAAATATACAATGCCCTATTGTACTCTGTTTTGCAGCATATACACCAACTCCATATGCTCTCTCATGTAAAATACAAAAATTCTATATTTGACCGAATCGAAAAAAATCTAAATAATATCTAGGCATGCCAATGTTATAAGCAAAATTGCTCTGAATATAATCTGTCAGAAAAAATACACAATGCCCTTTCCTACTCTGTTTTGTAGTATATACACTACCTCAATATGCTATCTCATGTAAAATACCAAAATTCTAATTTTACGTGAATCGAAAAAAATCCAAATAATATGTAGGCGCCCCAAAGTTAAAAGAAAATGGCTATGAATATACTCTGTTAAAAAAATATATACAATGCCTTATTCTACTGTGTTTTGGAGTATATACACCAACTCAATATGCTCTCTCCTATAGAATACCAAAATTCTAAATTTGCATGATTGGAAAAAAATCTAAATATTATGTAGGCAGCCGAATGTTAAAAGCAAAATTGCTCTGAATATAATCTGTCAGAAAAAACATACAACGCCCTTTTCTACTTTGTTTTCGAGTATGTACACCAACTCAATATGCTCTCTCATGTAAAATACCAAAATTCTAATTTTACGTGAATCGAAAAAAGTCTAAATAATGTCTAGGCGCCACAAATTTATAAGAAAACGGCTCTAAATATAGTGTGTTAGAGAAAATATACAATGCCTTATTCTACTCTGTTTTGGAGTATATACACCAACTCAGTATGCTCTCTCATGTAAAATAGAGAAATTCTAATTTCACCCAAATCGAAAAAATCTAAATATTACCTAGGCACACAATGTTAAAAACAAAATTGCTCTGAATATAATCTGTCAGAAAACATATGCAATGCCCTATTCTACTCTGTTTTGGAGTATATAAACGAAATCAGTATTCTCTCTCAGGTAAAATACCGAAATTCTAATTTTTCGTGAATCGAAATAAATCTAAATATTATCTAGGAACCCGAATGTTAAAAGGAAAATTGCTCGGAATACAATGTGTCAGAAAAAATATTTAATGCCCCTTTCTACTCTGTTTTGGAGTATATACACCAACTCAATATGCTCTCTCATGTGAAACACAGAAATTCTAATTTTACCCGAATCAAAAAAATCTAAATATTATCTAGGCACCCCAATGTTAAAAACAAAATTGCACTGAATATAGTCTGTGAGAAAAAATATACAGTGGCCTATTCTACTCTGTGTTGGTGTATATACACCAACGCAGTGTGCTCTCTCATGTAAAATAGAGAAATTCTAATTTTACGTGAATCTACAAAAATCTAAATGTTATCTAGGCACCCCAAAGTTAAAAGCAAAATTGCTCTGAATATAATCTGTCAGAAAAGATATACAATGCCCTATTCTACTCTGTTTTGTAGTATATAAACCAACTCCATATGCTCTCTCATGTAACATTCCGAAATTCTAATTTTACGTGAATCCAAACAAATCTAAATATTATCTAGGAACCCGAATGATAAAAGGAAAATTGCTCGGAATACAATGTGTCAGAAAAAATATACAATGACCTTTTCTACTCTGTTTTGGAGTATATACACCAACTCAATATGCTCTCTCATGTAAAATACCGAAATTCTAATTTTAAGCTAATCGAAAAAAACCTAAATAATATCTTGGTGCCACAAAGTTAAAAGAAAATGGCTATGAATATATTCTCTAAGAAAATATATACAATGCCTTATTCTACTCTGTTTTGGAGTATATACACAAACTCAGTATGCTCTCTCATGTGAAATACAGAAATTCTAATTTCACCCAAATCGAAAAAATCTAAATATTATCTTGGCACCCCAATGTTAAAAGCAAAATTGCTCTAAATATAATCTCTCAGAAAAAATATACAATGCCCCACTCTAATCTGTTTTGGAGTATATACACCAACTCAGTGTGCTCTCTCATGTAAAATACAGAAATTCAAATTTTACGTGAATTGAAAAATATCTAAATATTATCTAGGCACCCGAATGTTAAAAGCAAAATTGCTGTTAATATAATCTGTCAAAAAAAATATACAACACCCTTTTCTACTCTGTTTTGGAGTATATACACCAACTTAATTTGCTCTCTAATGTAAATTATCGAAATTCTAATTTTACCTGAATCGAAAAAATCTAAATAATATCTAGGCGCCCCAAAGCTAAAATAAAATAGCTCTAAATATACTCTGTTAGAAAAAATATACAATACATTATCCTACAGTCTGTTGGAGTATATACACCGACTCAGTATGCTCTCAAATGTAGAATACCGAAATTCTAATTTTATGTGAATTGAAGAAAATCTAAATATAATCTAGGCACCCCAATTTGAAAAACAAAATTGCTCTGAATATAATCTGTCAGAAAAAATATTCAATACCTTATTCTACTCTGTTTTTGACTATATACACCAAATCTACTTGCTCTCTCAAGTAAAATACAAAAATTCTAATTTTACGCGATTCGAAAAAAATCTAAATAATATCTAGGCGCCCCAAAGTTAAAAAAAAAGTGGCTCTGAATATAGTCTGTTAGAAAAAATATACAATGCCTTATTCTACATTGTTTTGCAGTATATACACCAACTCAGTATGCTCTCTCAGGTAGAATACAGAAATTCTAATTTTACCCAAATGGAAAAAATCTAAATATTATATAGGCACCCCAATTTAAAAACAAAATTGCTCTGAATATAATCTGTCAGAAAAATATACAATGCCCTATTCTACTCTGTTTTGGAGTATATACACCAACTTCATATGCTCTTTCATGTCAAATACAGAAATTGTATATTTAAGCGAATCGAAAAAAAATCTAAATATTATCTAGGCACCTTAATGTTAAAAGCAAAATTGCTCTAAATATAATCTGTCATAAAAAATATACAATGCCTTATTCTACTCTGTTTTGGATTATATACACCAACTCCGTATGCTCTCTTATGTATAATACCGAAATTCTAATTTTACCTGACTAAAAAAAAATATAAATATTATCTAGGCACCCGAATGTTAAAAGCAAAATTTCTCTGAATATAATCTTTCAGAAAGAATATACAATGCGATTTTCTACTCTGTTTTGGAGTATATACACAAACTCAATATGCTCTCTCTTGTAAAATACCGAATTTCTAATTTTACATGAATCGAAAAAAATCCAACTATTATGTAGGCGCCCCAAAGTTAAAAGGAAATGGCTCTGAATATAGTCTGTTTGACAAAATATACAATGCCTGATTCTACTCTGTTTTAGAGTATATACACCAACTCAGTATGCTCTCTCATGTGAAATACAAAAATTCAAATTTTACCCGAATCGAAAAAATCTACATATGATCTAGGCACCCCAAAGTTAAAAAAAAATTTCTCTGAATATAATCTGTCAGAAAAAATATACAATGCCCTATTCTACTCCGTTTTGGAGTATATACACCAACTCCATATGCTCTGTCTTGTAAAATAACGAAATTCTAATTTTACGTGAATCGAAAAAAATCTAAATATTATCTAGGAACCCCAATGTTAAAGGAAAAATTGCTCTGAATATAATCTGTCAGAAAAAATATACAATGCCCTTTTCTACTCTGTTTTGGAGTATATAAACCAACTCCATATGTTCTCTCATGTGAAATACCGAAATTCTAATTTTACGGCAATTGAAAAAAATCTAAATAATATCAAGGCACACCAAAGTTAAAAGAAAATGGCTCTAAATATCGTCTGTTAGAAAAAATACAAAATGCCTTATTCTACTCTGTTTTGGAGTATATACACCAACTCAGAATGTTCTCTCATGTAAAATACAGAAATTCTAATTTAACGTGAATCGAAAAAATCTAAATATTATCGAGGCACACCAAATTTAAAAACAAAATTGCTCTGAATATAATCTGTAAGAAAAAATATACAATGCCCTTTTCTTCTTTCTTTTGGAGTATATACACCAACTCCATATGCTCTTTCATGTAAAATACAGAAATTCAATATTTTAGCGAATTAAAAAAAATCTAAAAATTATCTAGGCATCCGAATGTTAAAAGCAAAATTGCTATAAATATAATGTGTCAGAAAAAATATACAATACCCTTTTCTACTCTGCTGTGTAGTGTATACACCAACTCAATATGCTCTCTCATGTAAAAAACCGAAATTATAATTTTATGAGACCAGAAAAAAATCTAAATAATATATAGGCGCCCCAATGTTAAAAGTATTTTAGTATTTTACAGGAGTAAATAGTCTGTTAGAAAATATATACTATTCCTTATTCTACTCTGTTTTGGAATATATAAACCAACTCAGTGTGCTCTCAAATGTAAAATACAGAAATTCTTATTTTACCCGAATCGAAGAAATCTCAATATCATCTTGTAACCCCAACGTTAAAAACAAAATTGGTCTGAATATAATCTGTCAGAAAAAATATACAATGCCCTATTCTACTCTGTTTTGGAGTATATACACCAACTCAGTATGCTCTCTCATGTAAAATACCAAAATTCTAAATTTATGTGAATCGAAAAAAATCTAAATATTATCTGGGCACCCCAATGTTAAAAGCAAAATTGCTCTGAATATAATTTGTCAAAAAAAATATACAATGCTCTATTCTACTCTGTTTTGGAGTATATACACCAACTGCATATACTCTATCATGTAAAATACCGAAATTCTAATTTTACGTGAATAGAAAAAAAGGGTAAATACTATCTGGGCACCTTAATGTTAAAAGCAAAATTGCTCTGAATATAATCTGTCAGAAAAAAATATACAATGCCCTATTGTACCCTCTTTCGGAGTATATACACCAATTCTATATGGTCTCTCCTGTAAAATACTGAAATTCTAATTTGATGCGAATAGAAAAAAATCAAAATATCTAGGCGCCCCAAAATTAAGATAAAATGGATCTGAATATAGGCTGTTAGAGGAAATATACAATGCCTTATTCTACTCAGTTTTGGAGCATATACACCAACTCAGTATGCTCTCTCATGTAAAATACAGAAATTCTAACTTTACCAGAATGGAAAAAATCTAAATATTATCTAGGCACGCCAGTGTTAAAAGCAAAATTGCTATGAATAAAATCTGTCAGAAAAAATATACAATGCCCTTTTCTACTCTTTTATGTAGTATATACATCAACTCAATATGCTCTCTCATGTAAAGTACCGAAATTCTAATTTAACGTGAATTGCAAAAAAATATAAATAATATCTAGGCTCCCCAAAGGTAAAAGAAATTGGCTCTGAATATAGTCTGTTATAAGAAATATACAATGCCTTATTCTACTCTGTTTTGTAGTATAAACACCAACTCAGTATGCCCTCTCATGTAAAATACCGAATTTCTAAATTTACGTGAATCGAAAAAAAATCTAAATATGATCTGGGCACCCCAATGTTAAAAGCAAAATTGCTCTGAATATAATCTGTCAGAAAAAATATGCAATGCCCTCTTCTATTCTGTATGGAGTATATACACCAACTCAGTATGCTCTCTCATGTAAAATACAGAAATTCTATATTTAAGAGAATCGAAAAAAATCTAAATATTATCTAGGCACCCCAATGTTAAAAGCAAAATTGCTCTGAATATAATCTGTCAGAAAAAATATATAGAATGCCCTTTTCTTCTCTGTTTTGGAGTACATACACCAACTTTATATGCTCTCTCAATTAAAATTCAAAAATTCCATATTTTAGCGAATCAAAAAAATCTAAAATTTATCTAGGCAACCGAATGTTAAAAGCAAAAGTGCTCTGAATATAATCTGTCAGAAAAAAATATACAATGCCCTTTTCTACTCTGCTGTGTAGTGTATACACCAACTCAATATGCTCTGTCATGTAAAAAACCGAAATCATAATTTTACGAGACCCCAAAGAAATCTAAATAATATCTAGGCGCCCCAATGTTAAAAGAAAATGGCTCTGAATATAGTCTGTTACAAAAAATATACAATTCCTTATTCTACTTTGTTTTGCAGTATATACACCAACTCAGTATGCTCTCAAAAGTAAAATACAAAAATTCCAATTTTACCCGAATCGAAGAAATCTAAATATTATCTTGTAACCCCAAAGTTCAAAACAAAATTGGTCTGAATATAATCTGTCAGAAAAAATATACAATGCCCTATTCTACTTTGTTTTGGAGTATATACACCAACTCAGTATGCTCTCTCATGTAAAATACCGAAATTCTAATTTTACGCGAATAAAAAACTCTAAATATATAGGCGCCCTAAAATTAAAAGAAAATGGCTCTGAATATAGTCTGTTAGAAAAAATACACAATGCCTTATTCTATTCTGTTTTGGAGTATATACACCAACTCAGTATGCTCTCTCATGTAAAATACCGAAATTCTAATTTAACGTGAATCGAAAAAAAATCTCAATATTATCTGGGCACCCCAATGTTAAAAGCCAAATTGCACTGAATATAATCTGTCAGAGAAAATATACAAGGCCCTATTCTACTCTGTTTTGGAGTAAACACACCAACTCAGTTTGCTCTCTCGTGTAAAATACCAAAATTCTAATTTTACGTGAATCGAAAAAAGATCTAAATATTATCTGGGCACCCCAATGTAAAAAGCCAAATTGCTCGGAATATAATCTGTCAGAAAAAATATACAAGGCCCTATTCTACTCTGTTTTGGAGTATATACACCAACTCAGTATGCTCTATCTTGTAAAATACCGAAATTCTAATTTTCCGCGAATATAAGAAATCTAAATAATATCTAGTGCCCCAAAATTAAAAGAAAATGACTCTGAATATTGTCTGTTAGAGAAAATATACAATGTTTTATTCTCCTCTGTTTTGGAGTATATAAACCAACTCAGGATGCTCTCTCATGTAAAATACAGAAATTCTATATTTAAGCGAATCCAAAAAATCTAAATAATATTTAGGCACCCCAATGTTAAAAGAAAAATTGCTCTGAATATAATCTGTCAGAAAAAATATACAATGCCCTATTCTACTCTTTTTTGGAGTATATACACCAACTCCATATGCTCTCTCATGTAAAATACAGTAATTTTATATTTAAGCTAATCAAAAAAATGTAAATATTATCTAGGCACCCCAATGTTAAAAGCAAAATTGCTCTGAATATAATTTGTCAGAAAAAATTTTCTACTCTGTTTTGGAGTATATAAACAAACTCAATATGCTCTCTCATGTAAAATACCGAAATTCTAATTTTACGTGACTCGAAAATAATCTAAATAGTATCTAGGTGCCCCAAAGTTAAATGAAAATGGCTCTGAATATATTCTGGTAGAAAAAATATACAATGCCTTCTTCTACTCTGTTTTGGGGTATATATACCAACTCAATATGCTCTCTCATGTAAAATACAGATATTTTATATTTAATCGAATCGAAAAAAATCTAAATATTATCTAGGCACCCAAATGTTAAAAACAAAATTGCTCTGAATATAATCTGTCAGAAAAAATATAAAATGCCCTATTATCCTCTGTTTTGGAGTATATACACCAACTCCATACGCTCTCTCATGTAAAATACAGAAATTAAAAATTTACGTGAACAGAAAAGAATCTAAATATTATCTAGGCACCCCAATGTTAAAAGCAAAACTGCTCTGAATATAATCTGACAGAAAAAAATATACAATGCCCTTTTCTACACTGTTTTGGAGTATGTACACCAACTCAATATGCTCTCCCATATAAAATACCAAAATTCTAATTTTACACGAATCGAAACAAATCTAAGTAATATCTAGGCGCCCCAAACTTAAAAGATAATGGCTCTGAATATAGTCTGTTAGAAAATGTATAAAATGCCTTTTTCTATTCTGTTTTCGAGTATATACACCAATTCCATATGCTCTCGTGTGAAATACAGAAATTGTATATTTAAGAGAATTGAAAAAAATCTAAATATTATCTATGCACCCCAATGTTAAAAACAAAATTACTCTGAATATAATCTGTCAGAAATAATATACAAGGCCGTACTCTACTGTGTTTTGGAGTATATACACCAACTCCATATGATCTCTCATGTAAAATACAGAAATTTTATATTTAAGCGAATCAAAAAAAAATCTAAATAGCATCTAGGCACCCCAATGTTAAAATAAAAATTTCTCTGAATATAATCTGACAGAAAACATATACAATGCACTTTTCTACTTTGTTTTGTAGTGTATACACTAACTCAATATTCTCTCTCATGTTAAATACAAAAATTCCAATTTTACGCGAATCAAAAAAAATCTAAATAATACCTAGGCGCCCAAGAGTTAAAAGAAAATGGCTCTGAATATAGTCTGTTAGAAAAAATATACAATGCCTTATTCTAATCTGTTTTGGAGTATATACAGCAAGTCAGAATGCTCTCTCATGTAAAATCCATAAATACTAATTTCACCCAAATCGAAAAAAACTAAATATTATCTAGGCACCCCAATGTGAAAAACAAAATTGCTCTGAATATACTATGTCAGAAAAAATATACAATGCCCTATTCTACTCTATTTTGGAGTATATACACCAACTCCATATACTCTGTCATGTAAAATAAAGGAATTCTATATTTAAGCGAATCGAAAAAAATCTAAATATTATCTAGGCACCCCAATGTTAAAAGCAAAATTGGTCTGAATTTAATCTGTCAGAAAGAATATAGAATGCTCTTTTCTACTCTTTTTGGAGTATATAAACCAACTCAATACGGTTTCTCATGTAACATACAGAAATTCTAATTTTAAACGAATCGAAAAATATCTAAATAATATCTAGGCGCCACATAATTAAAATAAAATGGCTCTGAATACAGTCAGTTAGAAAAAATATACAATGCCTTATTCTACTCTGTTCTGGAGTATATACACCAAGTCAGTATGCTCTCTCATGTAAAATATCGAAATTCTAATTTTACATGAATCCAAAAATTCTAAATATTATCTAGGCACCCGAAAGTTAAAAGCAAAATTGCTCTGAACATAATCTGTCAGAAAAATATACAATGCCCATTTCTACTCTGTTTTGGAGTATATACAAAAACTCAGTATCCTCTCTCATGTAAAATACAGAAATTCTAATTTTAACCGAATCCAAAATATCTAAATATTATCTACGCACCCCAATGTTAAAAACAAAATTGCTCTGAATATAATCTGTCAGAGAAAATATACAATGCCCTATTCTACTCTTTCTTGGAGTATATACACCAACTCAGTATGCTCTATCTTGTAAAATACCAGAATTCTAATTTTACGTGAATCGAAAAAAATCTAAATATTATCTAGGCACCCCAATGTTAAAAGCAAAATTTCTCTGAATATAATTTGTCATAAAAAATATACAATGCCCTATTTTACTCATTTTTGGAGTATATACACCAACTCAATATGCTCTCTCATGTAAAATACAGAAATTCTATATTTAATCAAATCGAAAAAAATCTAAATATTATCTAGGCACCCAAATGTTAAAAACAAAATTGCTCTGAAAATAATCTGTCAGAAAAAATATAAAATTCCTTATTCTACTCTGTTTTGGAGTATATACATCAACTCCATACGCTCTCTCATGTAAAATACAGAAATTATAGATTTAAGTGAATCCAAAAAAATATAAATATTATTTAGGTACCCCAATGCTAAAAACAAAATTGCTCTGAATATAATGGGTCGGAAAAAATATACAATGCTTTATTCTACTCTGTTTTGGAGTATATACACCAACTCAGTATGCTCTCTTATGTATAATACCGAAATTTTAAATTTACGTGAATCGAAAGAATCGAAATATTATCTAGGCACCCCAATGTTAGAAGCAAAACTGCTCTGAATATAATCTGACAGAAAAAATATACAATGCCCTTTTCTACACTATTTTGGAGTATGTACACCAACTCAATATGCTCTCCCATATAAAATACCAAAATTCTAATTTTACGCTAATCGAAACAAATCTAAGTAATATATAGGCACCCCAAACTTAAAAAAAAATGGCTCTGAATATAGTCTGTTAGAAAATGTATACAATGTTTTATTCTACTCAGTTTTGGAGTATATACACCAACTCAGTATGTTCTCTCATGTAAAATACAGAAATTCTCATTTTACCCGAATCGAAAAAAATCTAAATATTATCTAGGCACCCCAATGTTAAAAACAAAATTGATCTGAATATATTCTCTCAGAGAAAATATACAGTGCCTTATTCTGCTCTGTTTCGGGGTATATACACCAACTCCATATGCTCTCTCATGTAAAATAGAGAAATTCTCTATTTAAGCGAATCAAAAAATATCTAAATATTATCTAGGCACCCCAATGTTAAAAGGAAAATTGCTCTGAATATCATCTGTCAGAAAAAATACACAATGCCATTTTCTATTCTGTTTCGTTGTATATACACCAACTCAGTATGCTCTCTAATGTAAAATACCGCAATTCTAATTTAATGTGAATTGAAAAAATCTATATATTATCTAGGCACCCCAATGTTAAATGCAAAATTGCTCTGTATATAATCTGTCAGAGAAAATACACAATGCCATTTTCTACTCTGTTTTGTATTATATACACAAACCCAATATGCTCTTTCATGTAAAATACAGAAATTGTAATTTTACCCGAATTGAAAAAATCTAAATATTATGAAGGCACGCCAATGATAAAAAAAATATTGCTCTGAATATAATCTGTCAGAAAAAATATACAATGCCCTTTTCTACACTGTTTTCGAGTATATACACCAACTCAATATGCTCTCTCAGGTAAAATACGGAAATTCTAATTTTACAGGAATCGAAAAAAGTCTAAATAATATCTAGGCGCCCCAAATTTAAAAGAAAATGGCTCTTAATATAGTCTGTTATAGAAAATATACAATGCCTTATTCTACTCTGTTTTAGAGTATATACACCAACTCAGTATGCTCTCTCATGTAAAATACAAAAATTATAATTTCACCCGCATCGAAAAAATCTAAATATTATCTAGGCACCCCAATGTTAAAAACAAAATATCTCTGAATATAATTTGTCAGAAAACATATGCAATGCCCTATTTTACTCTGTTTTGGAGTATATAAACCAAATCAGTATGATCTCTCATGTAAAATACTGAAATTCTAATTTAACGTGAATCGAAATAAATCTAAATATTATATAGGAATCCGAATGTTAAAAGCAAAATTTCTCTGAATACAATGTGTCAGAAAAAATATACAATGCCCTTTTGTACTCTGTTTTGGAGTATATACACCAACTCAATATGCTCTCTCATGTAAAATACCGAAATTCTAATTTTATGAGAATCGAAAAAAATCTAAATAATATCTATGTGCCACAAAACTTCAAAGAAAATGTCTCTAAATATAGTCTGCTAAAAAAAATTAGAATGCCTTATTCTACTCTGTTATGGAGTATATACACAAACTCAGTATGCTCTATCCTGTAAAATAGAGAAATTCTAAATTTACGTGAATCTGAAAAAATCTAAATATTATCTAGACACCCCAAAGTTAAAAATAAAATTGCTCTGAATATAATCTGTCAGAAAAAATATACAATGCTCTTCTCTACTCTGTTTTGGAGTACATACACCAACTCAATATGCTCTCTCATGTTAAATACAGAAATTCCAATTTGTGAAGAATCTAAATAATACCTAGGCGCCCCAAAGTTAAAAGAAAATGGCTCTGAATATAGTCTGTTAGACAAAATATACAATGCCTTATTCTACTCTGTTTTGGAGTATATACACCAAGTCAGTATGCTCTCTCATGTAAAATACAGAAATACTAATTTCACCCGAATCGAAAAAATCTAAATATTATCTAGGCACACCAATGTGAAAAACAAAATTGCTCTGAATATAGTATGTCAGAAAAAATATACAATGCCCTATTCTACTCTGTTTTGGAGTATATACACCAACTCCATATACTCTCTCATGTAAAATAAAGGAATTCTATATTTAAGTGAATCGAAAAAAATCTAAATATTATCTAGGCGCCCCAATGTTAAAAGCAAAATTGCTCTGAATTTAATTTGTCAGAAAGAATATACAATGCTCTTTTCTACTTTTTTTGGAGTATATAAACCAACTCAATACGGTTTCTCATGTAACATACAGAAATTCTAATTTTACGCGAATCGAACAAAATCTAAATAATATCTAGGCGCCCCACATTTAAAAGCAAATGGCTCTGAATATAGTCTGTTAGGGAAAATATACAATGCCTTATTCTAGTCTATTTTGAAGTATATACACCAACTCAGTATGCTCTCTCATGTAAAATACCGAAATTCTAATTTTACGTGAATCAAAAAAAATCTAAATATTGTCTAGGCACCCCAAAGTTAAAAGCAAAATTTCTCTGAATATAATCTTTCAGAAAAGACCTACAATGCCCAAGTTTACTCTTTTTTGGTGTATATACACCAACTCAATATGCTCTGTCATGTAAAAGAGCAAAATTCTAATTTTACGTGAATCAAAAATAATCTAAATAATATCTAGGGGCCCAAAGTTAAAAGAAAATCTCTCTGAATATAATCTGTCAGAGAAAATATAGAATGCCCTACTCTACTCTGTTTTGGACTATATACACCAACTCAATATGCTCTCTGATGTAAAATACCAAAATTCAATTTTTATGCGATTCGAATAAAATCTAAATAATATCTACGTGCCCCAAAGTTAAAAGAAAATAACTCTGGATATAGTCTGTTCGAAAAAAATTACAATGCCTTATTCTCCTCGGTTTTGGAGTATATAGACCAACTCAATATGCTCTTTCATGTAAAATACAGAAATTCTAAGTTTACGTGAATCGAAAAAAATCTAATTATTATCTAGGCAAACGAATGTTAAAAGCAAAATTGCTCTGAATATAATCTGTCAGAAAAAATATACAATGCGGTTTTCTACTCTGTTTGGGAGTATATACAACAACTAAATATGCTCTCTCATGTAAAATACCGAAATTCGAATTTGTCGTGAATCGAAAAGAATCTTAATAATATCTAGGCCCCCAAAGTTAAAAAAAAATGGCACTGAGTATTGTCCTTTAGAAAAAATATACTATGCTCTATTCTACTCTGTTTTGGAGTATATACACCAACTCCATATGCTCTCTCATGTAAAATACAGAAATTCTATATTTAAGCAAATAGAAAAAAATCTAAATATTATCTAGGCACCCCAATGTTAAAAGCAAAATTGCTCTGAATATAATCTTTCAGAAAAAATATACAATGCCATTTTCTACTCTGTTTTGGAGTATATACAACAACTCCATATGCTCTCTCATGTAAAATACAAAAATTCAAATTTTACCAGAATCGAAAAAATCTACATATGATCTAGGCACCCCAATGTTAAAAACAAAATTTCTCTGAATATAATCTGTCAGAAAAAATATACAATGTCCTATTCTACTCTGTTTTGGAGTACATACACCAACTCCGTATGCTCTGTCTTTTAAAATACCGAAATTATAATTTTACGTGAATCGAAAAAAATCTAAATATTATCTAGGAACTCCAATGTTAATGGCATAATTGCTCTGAATATAATCTGTCAGAAAAAAATATACAATGCCCTTTTCTACTCTGTTTTGGAGTATATAAACCAACTCCATATGCTCTCTCATGTAAAATACCAAAATTCTAATTTTACAGCAATTGAGGAAAATCTAAATAATATCAAGGCACCCCAAAGTTAAAAGAAAATGGCTCTAAATATCGTCTGTTAGAAAAAATACTCAATGCCTTATTCTACTCTATTTTGGAGTATATAAACCAACTCAGTATGCTCTCTGATGTAAAATACAGAAATTCAAATTTTACCCGAATGGAAAAATTTAAATATTATCTAGGCACCCCAATGTTAAAGCAAAATTACACGGAATATAATCTGTCTGAAAAAATATACAATACCCTTTTCTACTCTATTTTGTAGTATATAAACCAACTCAATATGCTCTCTCATCTAAAATACAGAAATTCTAATTTTACCCGGATAGAAAAAATATAAAAATTATATAGGCACCCCAATGTAAAAAGCAAAATTCTCTGAATATAATTTATCAGAAAAAATATACAATGCCCTATTCTATTCTTTTTTGTAGTATATACACCAACTCAGTATGCTCTCTCATGTAAAATACCGAAATTCTAATTTTACGTGAATCGAAAACAATCTAAATAATATGTAGGTGATTGGAGCCTGCGTTGAATTCGCAAACGGTGAGTCAGTGCTGCATTTCCAGACTGATCTTTGTTGCCCACAGAACGGGGAAACTCCCAAGTATAAAAAGACACGGGACGCCAGGCAGTAGGTCTGCCTGGCGAAGCTGGCAGCCGGGGCGGCGGCGGCCGGCCCTACCCAGCAATCCCCACAGGGCGCGCTTGTCCGGGTGCCTTGTTGAACCGGCAACCTGAGACTTGAGAGGGCTGGACTTGAGACTGAAGGAGACTTGCACAGTAGCCCAGCCCAGGTGATTGCAGGGACAGATCGTTTGGGATACCCAGTGGGACGAACAAAACCGCGATTTCAAACTATCCCGGGCAGACGGTCCGAGACGCTCTGTGGGGGAGGGGCATCCACCACTACGGAGGCAACCTGCCCCAACTGATATACCCGCCCACTGCTGAGGCAGCCAGCCGTTGCTGAGGCAACCCGTCCCTACTGAGATACACGCCCACTGCTGACGCAGCCTGCTGTTGCTGAGGCAACACGCTACAACGAAGAGACTCTGCCGCAGGGCGTGGCGGAGACCACAGCAGAGCCGGCAGGAACAGCGCGAATCACATAACAGCAGGGTGGAGCCTCGGCAGCCAAACAGTGGCTAGTCTGCCTTTGAGCTGGGCAGGACACCTGATCGGACATCCAAAAATAAAGCCCAAACCCCTCAACACAGAGCATTTGAGAAAAAAAAAAGGGTTGTTTAATGAGCTGTGTTGCAGCAGAATCAAACATAGCAGCCTAACAGCCCTGAATGAACAACAGAGTGCACAGCTCAGCAATTAAACCCCTATAAAGTACAAACTGTCTCCTCAAGCAGCTCCCTGACCCCTCTATATCCAAAAGACTGTCATTAGGCAGGCATCATCCTGGGACAAAGAGAGCAGAAAAAGAAACTGGTAGCATCCCTCGCTGTGCCACGGCTACTAGAGGTGCACCCCAGACAAGCAGGGTCTGGAGCAAACCTCAACAGTCGTACAGCGAAGGGGCTAGACTGGTAGAAGGAAAACCAAGCAACAGAAATACTTCATCATCAACATTCTGGGTGTCCACTCAGAGACCCAAACGAAAAGTCAGCAACTACGCAGACGACCAGCAGACAAATCCACAAAGATGGGAAGAAACCAGCGCAAAAAGGAGGAAAACACCCGAAACCAGAACACATCGCCTCCTAGAAAGGACCAAGACTCCTCACCAGCAAGGGAACAAAGCTGGACGGAGAATGACTGTGACGAAATGACGGAATTAGACTTCAGAAGATGGATAATGAGAAACTTTTGTGAGCTAAAAGATCATGTATTAAATCAATGCAAAGAAACTAAGAACCTTGAAAAAAGATTTGAAAAAAGATTCGAGGAAATGATAACAAGAATGGATACCTTAGAGAGGAATATGAATGAATTAAAGGAGCTGAAAAACACAATACGAGAACTTCGCGAAGCAAACGCAAGTTTCAATAGCCGAATTGACCAAGCGGAAGAAAGAATATCTGAAGTCGAAGACCAACTCAATGAAATAAAACGAGAAACCAAGATCAGAGAAAAAAGCTCAAAAAGGAATGAACAAAGTCTCCAAGAAATGTGGGACTATGTGAAAAGACCTAACCTACGTTTGATAGGTGTACCAGAAGGGGACGAAGAGAATGAATCCCAGCTGGAAAATACTCTTCAGGACATCATCCAGGAAAATTTCCCCCACCTAGCAAGACAAGCCAACACTCAATTGCAGGAAATACAGAGAACACCACAAAGATATTCCGCAAGAAGAGCAACCCCAAGGCACATAATCGTCAGATTCAACAGGGTTGAAATAAAGGAGAGAATACTAAGGGCAGCCAGAGAGAAAGGTCGGGTCACCCACAAAGGGAAGCCCATCAGACTCACAGCAGATCTCTCGGCAGAAACACTACAAGCCAGAAGAGAGTGGGGGCCAATATTCAACATTCTTAAAGAAAAGAACTTTCAACCCAGAATTTCATATCCAGCCAAACTGAGCTTCAGAAGTGAAGGAAGAATAAAATCCTTTGCGAACAAGCAAGTACTCAGAGATTTTGTCACCACCAGGCCTGCTTTACAAGAGCTCCTAAAAGAGGCACTACACATAGAAAGGATCAATCAGTACCAGCCATTCCAAAATCACACTGAATGCTAAAGAGCTTCAACATAATGAAGAATCTACAACAACTAACAGGCAAAACAGCCACTTAGAATCAAAATGGCAGTATCAAATTCACACATAACAATATTAACCCTAAATGTAAATGGACTAAATGCACCAATCAAAAGACACAGACTGGCAAATTGGATAAAAATCCAAAACCCATCAGTGTGCTGTATCCAGGAAACCCATCTCACATGCAAGGATACACAAAGGCTCAAAATAAAGGGATGGAGGAAGATTTACCAAGCTAATGGAAAGCAAAAAAAAGCAGGAGTTGCAATTCTCATCTCTGATAAAATAGACTTTAAAGCAACAAAGATCAAAAGAGACAAAGAAGGCCATTACATAATGGTAAAAGGATCGATACAACAAGAAGAGCTAACGATCCTAAACATATATGGACCCAACAAAGGAGCACCCAGATACATAAGGCAAGTTCTTAATGACTTACAGAAGGACTTAGACTCCCACACAATAATAGTGGGAGACTTTAACACTCCACTGTCAATACTAGACAGATCAACCAGACAGAAAATCAACAAGGATACCCAGGGCTTGAACTCAGACCTGGAGCAAGCAAACCTGGTGGACATTTACAGAACTCTCCACCCCAAATCCACGGAATACACATTCTTCTCAGCACCACATCACACCTACTCTAAAATTGACCACATAATTGGAAGTAAAGCACTGCTCAACAAATGCAAAACAACTGAAATCATAACAAACAGCCTCTCAGACCATAGTGCAATCAAGTTAGAACTCAGAATTCAGAAACCGACCCAGAACCGCACAGCTTCATGGAAACTGAACAACTGGCTCTTGAATGTTGACTGGGTAAACAACGAAATGAAGGCAGAAATAAAGAAGTTCTTCGAAACCAATGAGAATGAAGACACAACGTGCCAGAACCTCTGGGACACATTTAAAGCAGTCTCTAGAGGAAAGTATATAGCAATAAGTGCCCATATGAGGAGAATGGAGAGATCCAAAATTGACACCCTATCATCAAAATTGAAAGAGCTAGAGGAGCAAGATCAAAAAAACTCAAAACCCAGCAGAAGACAAGAAATTACTAAGATCAGAGCTGAGCTGAAGGAGATTGAGACACGAAAAACCCTTCAAAAAATCAATAAATCCAAGAGCTGGTTTTTTGAAAAGATCAACAAAATAGACAGACCACTAGCCAGACTGATTAAAAAGAAAAGAGAGAACAACCAAATAGATGCAATAAAAAATGATAAAGGGGAAATAACCACAGATTCCACAGGAATTCAAACCATCATCAGAGAATATTACAAACAACTCTATGCACATAAACTAGTAAACCTGGAAGAAATGGATAAATTCCTGGACTCCTGTGTCCTCCCAAGCCTAAACCAGGAGGAAGCTGAAACTATGAATAGACCAATAACAAGGTCTGAAGTTGAGGCAGCAATTAAGAGCCTAAGTCACAAAAAAAGCCCAGGTCCAGATGGGTTCACAGCCGAATTCTACCAGACACACAAGGAGGAGCTGGCACCATTCCTTCCAAAACTATTTCAAACAATCCAAAAAGAGGGAATCCTTCCCAAATCATTTTATGAGACCAACATCATCCTGATACCAAAACCCGGCAGAGACCCAACGAGAAAAGAAAACTTCAGGCCAATATCCATGATGAACATAGATGCAAAAATCTTCAATAAAATATTGGCAAGCCGATTGCAACAGCAAATCAAAAAACTTATTCATCATGATCAAGTAGGATTCATCCCGGGGATGCAAGGCTGGTTCAACATACGCAAGTCTATCAACGTAATTCACCACATAAACAGAACCAAAAACAAAAACCACATGATTATCTCAATTGACGCAGAGAAGGCATTTGACAAGATTCAACAGCCCTTTATGCTAAAAACCCTCAATAAACTCGGTATCGATGGAACGTATCTCAAAGTAATAAAAGCTATTTATGACAAACCAACAGCCAATATCATACTGAATGGGCAAAAACTGGAAGCATTCCCTTTGAAATCTGGTACTAGACAAGGATGCCCTCTCTCTCCACTCCTATTCAATGTAGTACTGGAAGTTCTAGCCAGAGCAATCAGGCAAGAAAAAGAAATAAAGGGTATTCAAATAGGAAAGGAGGAAGCCAAATTGACTCTATTTGCAGACGACATGATAGTATACCTAGAAGACCCCATCGCCTCAGCCCAAAAACTCCTGAAACTGATAAACAACTTCAGCAAAGTCTCAGGATATAAAATCAATGTGCAAAAATCACAAGCATTCGTCTACACCAATAAAAGACTTAAAGAAAGCCAAATCAAGAGCGAACTGCCATTCGCAATTGCTACAAAAAGAATAAAATACCTTGGAATACAACTCACAAGGAACGTAAGGGACCTCTTCAAGGAGAACTACAAACCACTGCTCAACGAAATCAGAGAGGACACAAACAGATGGAGAAACATTCCATGTTCATGGTTAGGAAGAATTAATATCGTGAAAATGGCTATACTGCCCAAAGTAATTTACAGAATCAACGCTATCCCCATCAAGCTACCATTGACTTTCTTCACAGAACTGGAGAAAACCACCATGAACTTCATATGGAACCAAAAGAGAGCCCGCATAGCCAAGTCAATTCTAAGCAAAAAGAACACAGCGGGGGGCATCACACTACCGGATTTCAAACTATACTACAAGGCTACAGTAATCAAAACAGCATGGTACTGGTACCAAAACAGAGATATAGACCAATGGAACAAAACAGAGGCACCGGAGGCAACACAACATACATACAACTATACAATCTTTGATAAACCTGACAAAAACAAGCAATGGGGCAAGGATTCCATGTTTAACAAATGGTGTTGGGAAAACTGGCTAGCCATGTGCAGAAAGCAGAAACTGGACCCCTTCCTGACACCTTACACTAAAATTAACTCCAGATGGATTAAAGACTTAAACATAAGACCTGGCACCATAAAAACCCTAGAAGGAAATCTAGGCAAAACTATCCAGGACATAGGAGTAGGCAAGGACTTCATGAACAAAACACCAAGAGCATTGGCAACAAAAACCAAAATAGACAAATGGGACCTAATCAAACTCCACAGCTTCTGTACGGCAAAAGAAACAGTCACTAGAGTGGATCGGCAACCAACAGAATGGGAAAAAATTTTCGCAGTCTACCCATCTGACAAAGGGCTGATATCCAGAATTTACAAACAACTCAAGCAGATTTACAGAAAAAAAACAAACAAGCCCATTCAAAAGTGGGCAAAGGATATGAACAGATACTTTACGAAAGAAGACATATATGAGGCCAACAATCATATGAAAACATGCTCATCGTCACTGGTCATCAGAGAGATGCAAATCAAAACCACATTGAGATACCATCTCACGCCAGTTAGAATGGCGATCATTAAAAAATCTGGAGACAACAGATGCTGGAGAGGATGTGGAGAAAAAGGAACACTTTTACACTGTTGGTGGGAGTGTAAATTAGTTCAACCATTGTGGAAGACAGTGTGGCGATTCCTCAAGGCCTTAGAAATAGAAATTCCATTTGACCCAGTAATCCCATTACTGGGTATATATCCAAAAGACTATAAATCGTTCTACTATAAGGACACATGTACACGAATGTTCATTGCAGCACTGTTTACAATAGCAAAGACCTGGAATCAACCCAAATGCCCATTGATAATAGACTGGATTGGAAAAATGTGGCACATATACACCATGGAATATTATGCAGCAATCAGAAATGATGAGTTCGTGTCGTTTGTAGGGACATGGATGAATCTGGAAAACATCATCCTCAGCAAACTGACACAAGAACAGAAAATGAAACACCGCATATTCTCACTCATAGGTGGGTGATGAAAAATGAGAACACATGGACACAGAAAGGGGAGTACTAAACACTGGGGTCTATTGGGGGGAAAAGGGGAGGGCCAGTGGGAGGGGGAGGTGGGGAGGGATAGCCTGGGGAGAAATGCCAAATGTGGGTGAAGGGGAGAAGAAAAGCAAAGCACACTGCAATGTG
The DNA here is from genome assembly GCF_049354715.1 of Callithrix jacchus. Taxonomy (NCBI): domain Eukaryota; kingdom Metazoa; phylum Chordata; class Mammalia; order Primates; family Cebidae; genus Callithrix; species Callithrix jacchus. Next base: position 99,770,909 of record NC_133517.1, on the reverse strand, counting down.
TGTACCTATGCAACTGTCTTGCATGCTCTGCTCATGTACCCCAAAACCTATAATCCAATAAAAAATTAAAAAAAAAATAATAATAATATGTAGGTGCCCCAAAGTTAAAATAAAATGGCTCTGAATATAGTCTGTTAGAAAAAATATACAATGCCTTATGCTACTCGGTTTTGGAGTACATACACCAACTCAGGATGCTCTCTCATGTAAAATACAGAAATTCTACTTTTACCTGTATTGAAAAAATCTAAATATTATATAGGCACCACAATGTTAAAAACAAAATTGCTCTGAATATAATCTGTTAGAAAAAATATACAATGCCCTATTCTACTCTGTTTTCGGGTATATACACCAACTCCATATGCTCTCTCATATAAAATACAGAAATTCTATATTTAAGCGAATAGAAAAATATCTAAATATTATCTAGGTACACCAATGTTAAAAGCAAAATTACCCTGAATATAATCTGTCCGAAGAAATATACAATGCTTCATTCTACTCTGTTTTGTAGTATATACACCAACTCACTGTCCTCTCTCATGTAAAATACCAAAATTCTAATTTTACCCAAATCGAAAAAATCTAAATATTATCTCGGCACCCCAATGTTAAAAGCAAAATTGCTCTGAATATAATCTGTCAGAAAAAATATATAATGCTCTTTTCTACTCTGTTTCGGAGTACATACACCAACTCAGTATGCTCTCTCATGTAAAATACAGAAATTCTAATTTTACGTGAATTGAAAAAAATCTAATTATTACCTAGGCACCCCAATGTTATAAACAAAATTGCTCTGAATATGATGTGTCAGAACAAATATACAATTCCCTTTTCTACTCTTTTTTGTAGTATATAAACGAACTCAATATGCTCTCTCATGTAAAATACCGAAATTCTAATTTTACGCAAATCCAAATAAATCTAAATAATATCTTGGCGCCCCAAGGTTAAAAGAAAATGTCTCTGGATATAGACTGTTAAAAAATATATACAATGCCTTATTCTACTCCGTTTTGGAGTATATACACCAACTCAGTATGCGCTCTCATGTAAAATACCAAAACTCAAATTTTATCCGAATCGAAAAAAACTAAATATTATCTAGGCACCCCAATGTTAAAAACAAAATTGCTCTGAATATAATCTGTCAGAAAAAATACACAATGCCCTATTCTATTCTCTTTTGGAGTATATACACCAACTCCACATGCTCTCTCATGTAAAATACAGAAATTCTATATTTAAGCGAATCGAAAAAAATCTAAATATTATCTAGGCACCCCAATGTGAAAATCAAAATTGCTCTGAATATAATCTGTCAGAAAAAATATACAATGCTCTTTTCTACTTTGTTTTGGAGTACATACACCAACTCAGTATGCTCTCTGATGTAAAATACCGAAATTCTAATTTTACGTGAATCAAAAAAAATCTATTTATTATCTAGGCAGCCCAATGTTAAAAGAAAAATTTCTCTGAATATAATCTGTCAGAAAAGATATAGAATGCCCTTTTCTACTCTTTCTTGTAGTATAGACACTCACTCAATATGCTCTCTCGTGTAAAATACCGAAATTCTAAGTTTACGCAAATCGAAATAAATCTAAATAATATCTAGGCGCCCCAAAATTAAAAGAAAATCTCTCTGAATATAGACTGTTAGAAAAAATATACAATGGCTTATTCTACTCTGTTTTGGAGTATATACACCAACTCAGTATGCTCTCTCATGTAAAATACCGAAATTCTAATTTTACCCAAATAAAAAAATCTGTATATTATATAAGCACCCCAATGTTAAAAACAAAATTTCTCTGAATATAATCTGTCAGATAAAATATACAATGCTTTATTCTACTCTGTTTTGTAGTATTTACACCAACTCAATATGCTCTCTCAGGTAAAATACAGGAATTTTATATTTAAGCGAATCGAAATAAATCTAAATATTATCTAGGCACCCTAATGTTAAAAACAAAATTGCTCTGGATAAAATATGTCAGAAAAAATATACAACGCCCAATTCTAATCTGTTTTGGAGTATATACAGCAACTCCATATGCTCTCCCATATAAAATACTGAAATTCTAATTTTCGAGAATCGAAAAAAATCTAAATAATATCTAGCTGCCTCAAAGTTAAAAGAAAATGGCTCTAAATATTGTCTGCTAGAAAAAATATACAATGCCCTATTCTACTCTGTTTTGGAGTATATACACCAACTCAGTATGCTCTCTCATGTAAAATACAGAAATTCTAATTTTACGCGCATCGAAAAAACTGTAAATAACATCTAGGTGCCCCAAAGTTAAAAGAAAATGGCGCTGAATATAATCTGTTAGAAAAAATATACAATGCCTAATTCTACTCCGTTTTGGAGTATATACACCAACTCCATGTGCTCTCTCATGTAAAATACAGAAATTATGTATTTGAGAGTATTGAAAAAAATCTAAATATTATCTTGGCACCCCAATGTTAAAAGCAAAATTGCTCTGAATATAATCTGTCAGAAGAAATATACAATGCCCCACTCTAATCTGTTTTGGTGTATATACACCAACTCAGTATGCTCTCTCATGTAAAATACCGAAATTAAAATTTTACGTGAATCGAAAAAAATCTAAATATTATCTAGGCACCCGAATGTTAATAGCAAAATTGCTGTTAATATAATCTGTCAAAACAAATATACAACACCATTTTCTCCTCTGTTTCAGAGTATATACACCAACTCAATATGCTCTCTTATATAAAATACCGAAATTCTAATTTTACGTGAATCAAAAAAAATCTAAATAATATCTAGGCGCCCCAAAGTTAAAATAAAATGGCTCTAAATATAGTCTGTTAGAAAAAATATACAATACCTTATCCTACACTCTGTTGGAGTATATACGCCGACTCAGTATGCTCTCAAATATAAAATACCGAAATTCTAATTTTATGTGAATCGAAGAAAATATAAATATAATCTAGGCACCCCAATGTTAAAAGAAAAATTGCTCTTAATATAATCTGTCAGAAAAAATATTCAATGCCTTATTCTACTCTGTTTTTGACTATATACACCAAATCTACTTGCTCTCTCATGTAAAATACAGAAATTCTATATTTAAGACAATAGAAAACAATCTAAATATTATCTAGGCACCCGAATGTTAAAATTAAAATTGCTCTGAATATAATCTGTCAGAAAAAATATACAATGCCCTATTCTACTCTGTTTTGGAGAATATACACCACCTCAGTATGCTCTCTCATGTAAAATACCGAAATTCTAATTTTACGCGAATCAAAGAAATCTAAATAATATCTAGGCACCCCAAAGTTAAAAGAAAATGGCTCTGCATATAGTCTGTTAGAAAAAATATACAATGCCTTATTCTACTCTGTTTAGGAGTATATACACCAACTCAGTATGCTCTCTCTTGTGAAATACCGAAATTCTAATTTTACGTGAATCGACAAAAATTTAAATATTATCTAGGCACCCCAATGAGAAAAGCAAAATTGCTCTGAATATTGTCTGTCAGAAAAAATATGCAATGCCCTTTTCTACTCCGTTTTGGTGTATATACACCAACTCAATATGTTCTCTGGTGGAAAATACGGAAATTATACTTTTACACGAATCGAAAAAAATTTAATAATATTTAGGCGCCCCAAATATAAAAAAAAATGCCTCTGAATATAGTCTGTTAGAAAAAATATAAAATGCCTTATTCTACTTTGTTTTGGAGTCTATACACCAACTCAGTATGCTCTCTCATGTAAAATACAGAAATTCTAATTTTACCCGAATCGAAAAAATCTAAATATTATCTAGGCACTGCAATGTTAAAAACAAAATTGCTCTGACTATTATCAGTGAGAAAAAATATACACTGCCCTATTCTACTCTGTTTTGGAGTATATAAACCAACTCCATTTGCTCTCTCATTTAAAATACAGAAATTCTATATTTAAGCGAATCGAAATAAATCTAAATATTATCTAGGCACCCCAATGTAAAAACAAAATTTCTCTGAATATAATCTGTAAAAAAAAATATACAATGCCCTTTTCTTCTTAGTTTTGGAGTATATACACCAACTCCATATGCTCTCTCATGTAAAATACAGAAATTCCATATTTTAGCGAATCATAGAAAATCTCAAAATTATCTAGGCACCCGAATGATAAAATCAAAATTGCTCTGAATATAATCTGTCAGAAAAAATATACAATACCATTTTCTACTCTGCTGTGAAGTGTATACACCAACTCAATATGCTCTGTCATGTAAAAAACCGAAATTCTAATTTTACGCGACTCGAAAATAATCTAAATAATATTTAGGTGTCCCAAAGTTAAAAGAAAATGGCTCTGAATATATTCTGGTAGAAAAAATATACAATGCCTTATTCTACTCTGTTTTGGAGTATATATACCAACTCAATATGCTCTCTCATGTAAAATACAGAAATTCTATATTTAATCAAATTGAAAAAAATCAAAATACTATCTAGGCACCCAAATGTTAAAAACAAAATTGCTCTGGAAATAATCTGTCAGAAAAAATTAAAAATGCCCTATTCTACTCTGTTTTGGAGTATATACACCAACTCCATACGCTCTCTCATGTAAAATACAGAAATTATAAATTTAAGCGAATCCAAAACAATATAAATATTATTTAGGCACCCCAAAGCTGAAAACAATATTGCTCTGAATATAATGTGTCAGAAAAAATATACAATGCTTTATTCTACTCTGTTTTGGAGTATATACACCAACTCAGTATGCTCTCCCATTTAAATACCAAAATTCTAGTTTTACGCGAATCGAAACAAATCTAAGTAATATCTAGGCGCCCCAAACTTAAAAGAAAATGGCTCTGAATATAGTCTGTTAGAAAATGTATACAATGCTTTATTCTACTCTGTTTTCGAGTATATACACCAATTCCTTATGCTCTCGTGTGAAATACAGAAATTGTATATTTAAGAGAATTGAAAAAAATCTAAATATTATCTATGCACCCCGATGTTAAAAACAATATTACTCTGAATATAATCTCTCAGAAATAATATACAAGGCCCTATTCTACTTTTTTTTGGAGTATATACACCAACTCCATATGATCTCTCATGTAAAATACAGAAATTATATATTTAAGCGAATCGAAAAAAATCTAAATAGTATCTAGGCACCCCAATGTTAAAAGAAAAATTGCTCTGAATATAATCTGACAGAAAACATATAAAATGCACTTTTCTACTCTGTTTTGTACTGTATACACTAACTCAATATGCTCTCTCATGTTAAATACAGAAATTCCAATTTTACATGAATCGAAAAAAATCTAAATAATACCTAGGCGCCCCAAAGTTAAAAGAAAATGGCTCTGAATATAGTCTGTTAGAAAAAATATACAATGCCTTATTCTACTCTGTTTTGGAGTATATACACCAAGTCAGTATGCTCTCTCATGTAAAATACAGAAATACTAATTTCAAGCGAATCGAAAAAATCTAAATATTATCTAGGCACCCCAATGTGAAAAACAAAATTGCTCTGAATATACTATGTCAGAAAAAATATACAATGCCCTATTCTACTCTGTTTTAGAGTATATACACCAACTCCATATACTCTCTCATGTAAAATAAAGGAATTTTATATTTAAGCGAATCAAAAAAAATCTAAATATTATGTAGGCACCCCAATGTTAAAAGCAAAATTGCTCTGAATTTAATCTGTCAGAAAGAATATACAATGATCTTTTCTACTCTTTTTGGAGTATATAAAACATCTCAATATGGTCTCTCATGTAACATACTGAAATTCTAATTTTACATGAAACGAAAAAAATCTAAATAATATCTAGGCACCCCATAATTAAAATAAAATGGCTCTGAATATAGTCAGTTAGAAAAAATATACAATGCCTTATTCTACTCTGTTCTGGAGTATATACACAAACTCAGTATGCTCTCTCATGTAAAATATCGAAATTCTAATTTTACATGAATCCAAAAAATTCTAAAAATTATCTAGGCACCCGAAAGTTAAAAGAAAAATTGCTCTGAATATAATCTGTCAGAAAAATATACAATGCCCATTTCTACGCTGTTTTGGAGTACATACACGAACTCAGTATCCTCTCTCATGTAAAATACCGAAATTCTAATTATAACCGAATCGAAAAAATCTAAATATTATCTAGTGACCCCAAAGTTAAAAACAAAATTGCTCTTAATATAATCTGTCAGAGAAAATATACAATGCCCTATTCTACTCTGTTTTGTAGTATATACACCAACTCAATATGCTCTCTCATGTAAAATACAGAAATTCTAATTTTACCCGAATCGAAAAAATCTAAATATTATCCAGACACCTCCATGTTAAAAACAAAATTGCTCTGAATATTATCTGTCAGAAAAAATATACAATGCCCTATTCTACTCTTTTTTGGAGTATATACACCAACTCAGTATGCTCTATCTTGTAAAATACCGGAATTCTAAATTTACGTGAATCGAAAAAAATCTAAATATTATCTAGGCACCCCAATGTTAAAAGCAAAATTTCTCTGAATATAATTTGTCAGAAAAAATATACAATGCCCTATTTTACTCATTTTTGGAGTATATACACCAACTCAATATGCTCTCTCATGTAAAATACAGACATTCTAAATTTAAGTGTATCGAAAGAAATCTAAATAATATCTAGCCGCCCCACAGTTAAAAGCAAATGGCTCTGAATATAGTCTGTTAGAGAAAATATACAATGCCTTATTCTAGTCTATTTTGAAGTATATACACCAACTCAGTACGATCTCTCATGTAAAATTCCGAAATTCTAATTTTACGTGAATCAAAAAAAATCTAAATATTGTCTAGGCACCCCAAAGTTAAAAGCAAAATTTCTCTTAATATAATCTTTCAGAAAATACCTACAATGCCCAATTTTACTCTTTTTTGGTGTATATACACCAACTCAATATGCTCTGTCATGTAAAAGAGCAAAATTCTAATTTTACGTGATTCAAAAAAAATCTAAATAATATCTAGGCGCCCCAAAGTTAAAAGAAAATGTCTCCGAATATAATCTGTCAGAGAAAATATAGAATGCCCTATTCTACTCTGTTTTGGAGTATATACACCAACTCCATATGCTCTCTCATGTAAAATACAGAAATTCTATATTTAAATGAATCAAAAAAATCTAAATATTATCTAGGCACCACAAGGTTAAAAGCAAAATTTCTCTGAATATAATCTTTCATAAAAATTATACAATGCCCTTTTCTACTCGTTTTTGGTGTATATACACCAACTCAATATGCTCTCTCATGTAAAATACCGAAGTTCTAATTTTACGCGAATCGAAAATAATCTAAATACTATCTGGGCACCCCAAAGTTAAAAGAAAAGGGCTCTGAATATAGTCTGTTAGAAAAAATATACAATGCCTTATTCTACTCTGTTTGGAATATATACACCATGTCAGTATGCTCTCTCATGTAAAATACGGAAATTCTAATTTTAGGTGTATTGAAAAAAATCTAAATATTATCTAGGCACCCCAATGTTAAAAACAAAATTGCTCTGAATATAATCTGTCAGAAATACTATACAATGCCCTATTCTACTCTGCTTTGGAATATATACACCAACTCAGTATGCACTCTCATGTAAAATACAAAAATCCTAAATTTACATGAATCGAAAAAAATCTAAATATTCTGTAGGCACCCCAATGTTAGAAGCAAAATTGCTCTGAATATAATCTGTCAGAAAAAATATACAATGCCCATTTCTACTCTGTTTTGGAGTACATTAACCAACTCAATATGCTCTCTCATGTAAAATTCCGAAATTCTAATTTTACGCAAATCGAAAGACATCTAAATATCTAGGCGCCCAAAAGGTAAAAGAAAATGGCTCTGAATATAATCTGTCAGAAAGAATATACAATGCCCTTTTCTACTCTTTTTTGTAGTATATAAACCAACTCAATTTGCTCTCTAATGTAAAATACAGAAATTCTAATTTTACCCAAATCAAAAATATCTAAATATTATCTAGGTACCCCAATGTTAAAAACAAAATTTCTCTGAATATAATCTGTCAGTTAAAATATACAATGCACTATTCTACCCTGTTTTGGAGTATATACACCAACTCAGTGTGCTCTCTCATGGAAAATATCAAAATTCAAATTTTAGCCGAATCGAAAAATCTAAATATCACCTAGGCACCCCAATGTTAAAAACAAAATTGTTCTGAATATAATCTTTCAGAAAAAATATACAATGCTTTATTCTACTCTTTTTTGTAGCATATAAACCAACTGCATATGCTCTCTCATGTAAAATTCAGAAATTCCATATTTAAGCGAATCGGAAAAAACCTAAATATTATCTAGGCACCCCAATGTTAAAAACAAAATTGCTCTGAATATAATCTTTCAGAGAAAATACACAATGTTCTCTTCTACTCTGTTTTGTAGTATATACAACAACTCAATATGCTCTCTCATGTAAAATACCGAAACTCTAAAGTTACGTGAATTGAAAAATATCGAAATATTATCTAGGAACCCGAATGATAAAAGCAAAATTGCTCTGAATATAATCTGTCAGCGAAAAATATACAATGCTTTTTTCTACTCTGTTTTGGAGTATATACAACAACTCCATATGCTCTCTCATGTAAAATCCAGAAATTCTATATTTAAGCGAATCGAATAAAATCTAAATATTATCTAGGTACCCCAATGTTAAAAGCAAAATTGTTCTGAATACAATCTGTCAGAAAAAATATACAATGCACTTTTCTACTTTGTTTTGTAGTATATACACCAACTCAGTATGCTCTCTCATGTAAAATACAGAAATTCTATATTTAAGTGAATCGAAAAAATCTAAATATTATCTAGGCACCCCAATGTTAAAAGCAAAATTGCTCTGAATATAATCTGTCAGAAAAATTATACAATGCTCTTTTCTACTCTGTTTTGGAGTACATACACCAACTCAGTATGCTCTCTCATGTAAAATACCAAAATTCTAATTTTACGTGAATTGAAAAAAATCTAATTATTATCTAGGCAACCCAACGTTAAAAGCAATATTGCTCTGAATATAATCTGTCAGACAAAATATACAATGCCATTTTCTACTCTTTTTTCTAGTATATACACTAACTCAATATGCTCTCTCATGTAAAATACCGAAATTCTAATTTTACGTGAATCGAAATATATCTAAATAATATCTTGGCGCCCCAAGGTTAAAATAAAACGTCTCTGAATATAGACTGTAAGAAAAAATATACAATGCCTTATTCTACTCTTTTTTGGAATATATACACCTACTCAGTATGCTCTCTCATGTAAAATACCGAAATTCTAATTTTACCCAAATCAAAAAAATCTATATATTATATAAGCACCCCAATGTTAAAAACAAAATTTCTCTGAATATAATCTGTCAGAAAAAATATACAATGCTTTATTCTACTTTGTTTTGTAGTATATACACCAACTCAATATGCTCTCATGTAAAATACAGAAATTCTATATTTAAGCGAATCGAAATAAATCTAAATATTATCTAGGCACCCCAATGTTAAAAACAAAATTGCTCTGAATACAATCTGTCAGAAGAAATATACAACCCCGTATTCTAATCTATTTTGGAGTATATAAAGCAACTCCATATGCTCTCCCATGTAAAATACAGAAATTCAAATTATACGTGAATCGAATAAAATCTAAATAATATCTAGATGCCCCAAAGTTAAAAGAAAATGGCTCTAAATATTGTCTGTTAGAAAAAATGTACAATGCCTTATTCTAATCTGTTTTGGAGTATATACACCAACTCAGTATGCTCTCTCATGTAAAATACAGAAATTCTAATTTTACGCGAATCGAAAAAAATGTAAATAACATCCAGGTGCCTCAAAGTTAAAAGAAAATGGCTCTGAATATAATCTGTTAGAAAAAATATACAATGCCTTATTCTACTCCGTTTTGGAATATATACACCAACTCCATGTGCTCTCTCATATAAAATACAGAAATTATGTACTTGAGAGTATTGAAAAAATCTAAATATTATCTTGGCACCCCAATGTTAAAAGCAAAATTGCTCTGAATACAGTCTGTTAGAAAAAATATTCAATGCCCCACTCTAATTTGTTTTGGAGTATATAAACCAACTCAGTATGCTCTCTCATGTAAAATACCGAAATTCAAATTTTACGTGAATTGAAAAATATCTAAATATTATCTAGGCACCCGAATGTTAAAAGCAAAATTTCTGTTAATATAATCTGTCAAAAAAAATATACGACAACCTTTTCAACTCTGTTTTGGTGTATATACACCAACTCAATATGCTGTCTCATGTAAAATACCGAAATTCTAATTTTATGTGAATCAAAAAAAATATAAATAATATCTAGGCGCCCCAAAGTTAAAATAAAATAACTCTAAATATAGTCTGTTAGAAAAAATATACAATACCTTATCCTACACTCTCTTGGAGTATATACACCGACTCAGTATGCTCTCAAATATAGAATACCGAAATTCTAATTTAAAGTGAATCGAAGAAAATCTAAATATACTCTAGGCACCGCAATGTTAAAAACAAAATTGCTCTGAATATAATCTGTCAGAAAAAATATTCAATGCCTTATTCTACTCTGTTTTTGACTATATACACAAAATCTACTTGCTCTCTCATGTAAAATACAGAAATTCTATATTTAAGAGAATAGAAAAAAATCTAAATATTATCTAGGCACCCGAATGTTTAAAAGTAAAATTGCTCTGAATATTATCTGTCAGAAAAAATATACAATGCCCTATTCTACTCTGTTTTGGAGAATATACGCCAACTCAGTATGCTCTCTCATGTAAAATACAGAATTTCTAAATTTACGAGAATCAAAAATAATCTAAATAATATCTAGGCACCCAAATTTAAGAGAAAATGGCTCTGCGTATATTCTGTTAGAAAAAATATACAATGCCTTATTCTACTCTGCTTTGGAGTATATACACGAACTCACTATGCTCTATCATGTAAAATACAGAAATTTAAATTTTACCCGAATTGAAAAAATCTAAATATTATCTAGGCACCGCAATGTTAAAAACAAAATTGCTCTGAATATAATCTGTCAGAAAAAATATACAATGCCCTATTCTATTCTGTTTTGGTGTATATACACCAACTCCATATGCTCTCTCATGTAAAATACAGAAATTCTATATTTAAGCGAATCGAAGAAATCTAAATATTATCTAGGCACCCCAATGTTAAAAACAAAATTGCTCTGAATATAATCTGCCAGAAAAAATATACAATGCTCTTTTCTACTCTGTTTTGGAGTACGTACACCAACTCAGTATGCTCTCTCATGTAAAATACAGAAATTCTAATTTTACGTGAATCGAAATAAATCTAATTATTATCTAGGCACTTCAATGTTAAAAACAAAATTGCTCTGAATATAATCTGTCCGAAAAAATATACAATGCCCTTTTCCACTTTGTTTTGCAGTAAATACACACACTCAATATGCTCTCTCTTGTAAAATACCGAAATTCTAATTTTACATGAATCGAAAAAAATTGAAATAATATCTAGGCGCCCCAAACTTAAAAGAAAATGGCTCTGAATATAGTCTTTTAGAGAAAATATACAATGTTTTATTCTACTCTATTTTGGAGTATATACACCAACTCAGTTTGCTCCCTCATGTAAAATACTGACATTCTAATTTTTCCCAAAGTGAAAAAAATCTAAATATTATCTAGGTATCCCAATGTTAATAACAAAATTTCTCTGAATATAATCTGTCAGAAAAAATATACAATGCCTTATTCTACTCTGTTTTGGAGTATATATACCAAGTCAGTAGGCTCTCTCATGTAAAATACTGAAATTCTAATTTTACGCGAATCGAAAAATATCTATATATTATCTAGGCACCCCAAAGTTATAAACAAAATTGCTCTGAATATAATCTGTCAGAAAAAATATACAATGCCCTATTCTAATATTTTTTGGAGTATATACACCAACTCCATATGCTCTCTCATGTAAAATACAGAAATTCTATATTTAGGCGAATTGAAAAAAATCTAAATAATATCTAGGCACCCGAATGTTAAAAGCAAAATTGCTCTGAATATAATCTGTCAGAAAAAATATACAATGCCCTTTCCAACTCTGTTTTGTAGTATATACACTACCTCAATATGCTATCTCATGTAAAATAACGGAATTCTAATTTACGCGAATCAAAAAAATATCTAAATAATGTCTAGGTACCCCAAAGTTAAAAGAAAATGGCTATAAATATAATCTGTTAGAAAAAATATACAATGCCTTATTGTACTCTGTTTTGGAGTATATACACCAACTCAGTATGCTCTCTCATGTAGAATAACGAAATTCTAAATTTAAGTGAATCGAATAAAATCTAAATATTATCTACGCACTCGAATGATAAAAGCAAGCTTGCTCTGAATATAATCTGTCATAAAAAATATACAATGCCCTTTTCTACTCTGTTTTCGAGTATATACACCAACTCAATATGCTCTCTCATGTAAAATACGGAAATTCTAATTTTACGGGAATCGAAAAAAGTCTAAATAATATCTAGGTGCCCCAAATTTTAAAGACAATGGCTCTAAATATAGTCTGTTAGAGAAAATATACAATGCCTTGTTCTACTCTGCTTCGGAGTATATACACCAACTCAGTATGCTCTTTCATGTAAAATACAGAAATTCTAATTTCAGCCGAATCAAAAAAATCTAAATATTATTTAGGAACCCCAATGTTAAAAACAAAATTTCTCTAAATATAATCTGTCAGAAAACATATGCAATGCCCTATTTTACTCTGTTTTGGAGTATATAAACCAACTCAGTATGTTCTCTCATGTACAATACCGAAATCCTAATTTTACGTGAATCGAAATAAATCTAAATATTATATAGGCAACCGAATGTTAAAAGCAAAATTGCTCTGAATACAATGTGTCAAAAAAATATACAATGCCCTTTTCTACTCTGTTTTGGATTAATACACAAACTCAATATGCTCTGTCATGTAAAATAACAAAATTCGAAATTTATGTGAATTGAAAAACATCTAAATATTGTCTTGACACCCCAATGTTAAAAACAAAATTGCTCTGAATATAATCTGTCAGAAAAAGTATACAATGCATTATTCTATTCTGTTTTGGAGTATATACACCAACTCCATATGCTCTCTCATATAAAATACTAAGATTCTATATTTAAGCAAATCGAAATAAATCTAAATATTATCTACGCATCCCAATGGTAAAAACAAAATTGCTCTGAATATAATCTGTCAGAAAAAATATACAATGCCCTATTCTAATCTTTTTTGTTGTATATACACCAACTCCATATGCTCTCTCATATAAAATACAGAAATTCTAATTTTACCCGAATCGAAAAAATCTAAATATTATCTAGGGACCCCAATGTTAAAAACAAAATTGCTCTGAATATAATCTGTCAGAAAAAATAAACAATTCCCTATTCTACTCTATTTTGGAGTATATAAACCAACTCAGTATGATCTCTGATAAAAAATAATGAAATTCTAATTTTACCCGTATAGAAAAAAATCTAAATATGATCCAGGGACCAGAAGCTTAAAGCAAAATTGCTCTGAATATAATCTGTTAGAAAAAATATACAATGCCCTATTATAATCTGTGTTAGAGTATATACGCCAACTCAGTGTGCTCTCTCATGTAAAATTCCGAAATTCAAATTTTACGTGAATCAAAATAATTTAAATATTATCTAGGCACCCGAAGGTTATAAGCAAAATTACTCTGAATATAATGTGCAAGAAAAAGTATACAATGTTCTTTTCTACTTTGTTTTGGAGTATATAAACCAACTCAATATGCTCTCTCATGTAAAACACAGAAATTCTAATTTTACCTGAATCGAAAAAATCTAAATAATATCTAGGCACCCAAATGTTAAAAACAAAATTGCTTTAAATATAATCTGTCAGAAAAAATATACAATGCCCTATTCTACTCTGTTTTGGTGTATATACACCAAGTCAGTATGCTCTCTCATGTAAAATAAAGAAATTCTAATTTTACATGGATCTAAAAAAATCTAAATATTATGTAGGCACCCCAACGTTAACAGAAAAATTGCTCCGAATATAATCTGTCATAAAAAATATACAATGCCCTATTGTACTCTGTTTTGGGGTATATACACCGACTCCATATACTCTCTCATGTAAAATACAGAAATTCCATATTTAAGCAAATCGAAAAAAATCTAAATATTATCTAGGCACCCGAATGTTAAAATCGAAATTCCTCTGAATTTAATTTGTCAGAAAAACTAAACAATTCCCTATTCTACTCTGTTTTGGACTATAATACCAAGTCACTATTCTCTCTCATGTAAAATACAAAAATTCTAATTTTACGTGAATCGAAAAATATCTAAATATTATTTAGGCACCCCAATGTTATAAACAAAATTGCTCTGAATATAGTCTGTCAGAAAAAATATACAATGCGCTTTTTTACTCTGTTTTGGAGTATATACAACAACTCCATATGCTCTCTCATGTAAAATACAGAAATTCTATATTTAACCGAATCGAAAAAAATCTAAATAATATCTAAGCACCACAATGTTAAAAGCAAAATTGCTCTGAAGATAATCTGTCAGAAAAAATATACAACTCCCTTTTCTACTCTGTTTTCGAGTATATACACCAAATCAATATGCTCTCTCATGTAAAATACCGACATTCTAATTTTACGCGAATCGAAAAAAGTCTAAATAACATCTAGGCGCCCCAAATTTAAAAGAAAATGGCTCTGAATATAGTCTGTTACAGAAAATATACAATGCCTTATTCTACTCTGTTTTGGAGTATATACACCAACTCAGTATGCTCTCCCATGTAAAATACAGAAATTCTAATTTCACCCGAATCGAAAAAATCTAAATATTATCTAGGCACCCCAATGTTAAAAGAAAAATTGCTCTGAATATAATCTGTCAGAAAACATATGCAATGCTCTATTTTACTCTGTTTTGGAGTATATAAACCAACTCAGTATGCTCTCTCATGTAAAATACCGAAATTCTAATTTTACGTGAATCGAAATAAATCTAAATATTATATAGGCAACCAAATGTTAAAAGCAAAATTGCTCTGAATACAATGTGTCAGAAAAAAATATACAATGCCCTTTTCTACTCTGTTTTGGAGTGTATACACCAACTCAATATGCTCTCTCATGTAAAATACCGACATTCTAATTTTACGAGAATCAAAAAAATCTAAATAATATCTATGCACCCCAAAGTTCAAAGAAAATGTCTCTGAATATAGTCTGTTAGAAAAAATATAGAATGCCTTATTCTACTCTGTTTTGGAGTATATACACAAACTCAGTATGCTCTCTTCTGTAAAATAGAGAAATTCTAATTTTACATGAATCTGAAAAAATCTAAATATTATCTAGACACACCAAAGTTAAAAGCAAAATTGCTCTGAATATAATCTGTCAGAAAAAATATACAATGCCGTATTCTACCCTTTTTTGGAAAATAGAGACCAACTCCATATGCTCTCTCATGTAAATACAAAAATTGTATATTTAAGCATATTGAAATAAATCTAAATATTATCTAGGCACCACAATGTTAAATGAAAAGTTGCTGTGCATATAATCTGTCACAAAAAATATACAATGCCCTTTTCTACTCTTTTTTGGAGTATATACACCAACTCAATATGCTCTCTCTTGTAAAATACAGAAATTCTAATTTTACGTGAATCGAGAAAAATCTAAATAATATCTAGGCGCCCGAAAGTTAAAAGATAATGACTCTGAATATAGTCTGTTAAGAAAAATATACAATGCCTTTTTCTACTCTGTTTTGGAGTATATACACCAACTCAGTATGCTCTCTCATGTAAAATACCAAAATTGTAATTTCACGTGAATCAAAAAAAATCTAAATATTATCTAGGCACCCCAATGTTATAAACAAAATTTCTCTGAATATAATATGTCAGAAAAAATATACAATGCCCTATTCTACTTTGTTTTGGAGTATATACATCAACTTCATATGCTCTCTCATGTAAAATACAAAAATTCTATATTTAAACGAATCAAAAAAATTCTAAATAATATCTAGGCACCCCAGTGTTAAAAGCAAAATTGCTCTGAATATAATCTGTCAGAAAAAATATACAATGATCATTTCTACTCTGTTTTGTAGTATATACACTACCTCAATATGCTAGCTCATGTAAAATACCGAAATTTTAATTTTACGCGATTCGAAAATAATCCAAATAATATCTAGGCGCCCCAAAGTTAAAAGAAAAGGGCTATGAATATACTCTGTTAGAAAAAATATACAATGCCTTATTCTACTCTGTTTTGAAGTATATACACCAACTCAGTATGCCCTCTCATATAGAATACCGAAATTCTAAATTTACGTGATTAGGAAAAAATCTAAATATTATCTAGGCACCCGAATGTTAAAAGCAAAATTGCTCTGAATATAATCTGTCAGAAAAAAATATACAATGCCCTTTTCTACTCTGTTTTCGAGAATATACACCAACTCAATATGCTCTCTCAGGTAAAATACGAAAATTCTAATTTTACGCGAATCGAAAAACGTCTAAATAAGATCTAGGTGCTCCAAATTTAAAATAAAATTGCTCTGAATATAGTCTGTTAGAGAAAATATACAATGCCTTATTCTACTCTGTTTTGGAGTATATACACCAACTCAGTATGCTCTCTCATGTAAAATACAGAAATTCTAATTTCACCCGAATCGAAAAAATCTAAATATTATCTAGGCACCCCTATGTTAAAAACAAAATTTCGCTGAATATAATATGTCATAAAACATATGCAATGCCCTATTTTACTCTGTGTTGGAGTATATAAACCAACTCAGTATGCTCTCTCATGTAAAATACCGAAATTCTAATTTTACGTGAATCGAAATAAATCTAAATATTATATAGGCAACCGAATGTTAAAAGCAAAATTCCTCCTAATACAATGTGTCAGAAAAAATATACAATGCACTTTTCTACTCTGTTTTGGATTATATACACCAACCCAATATGCTCTCTCATGTGAAGTACCAAAATTCTAATTTTACGCTAATCGAAAAAAACCTAAATCATATCTAGACGCCCCAAAGTTAAAAGAAAATGGCCATGAATATATTCTCTTAGAAAAAATATACAATGCTTTATTCTACTCTGTTTTGGAGTATATACACCAACTCAGTATGCTCTCTCATGTAAAATACCAAAATTCTAATTTAACGCGATTGGAAAAAAATCCAAATAATATTTAGGCCCCCCAAAGTTAAAAGAAAATGTCTATGAATATACTCTGTTAGAAAAAATATACAGTGCCTTATTCTACTCTGTTTTGGAGTATATACACCAACTCAGTATGCTCTCTTATACAGAATACCAAAATTCTAAATTTATGTGACTGGAAAAAAATCTAAATATTATCTAGGCACCCCAATGTTAAAAACAAAATTGCTCTGAATATAATCTGACAGAAAACATATACAATGCCCTTCTCTACTCTGCTTTGGACTATATACACCAACTCAATATGCTCTCTCCTGTACAATAATGAAATTCTAATTTTACGCGAATTGAAAAAAATCTAAATAATATCTATGCACCCCAAAGTTAAAAGAAAATGTCTCTGAATATAGTCTGTTAGAGAAAATATGCAATGTCTTATTCTACTCTGTTTTGGAGTATATACACAAACTCAGTATACTCTCTCCTGTAAAATAGAGATATTCTAATTTTACGTGAATCTAAGAAAATCTAAATATTATCTAGGCACCCCAAAGTTAAAAGCAAAATTGCTCTAAACATAATCTGTCAGCAAAAATATACAATGCCCTTTTCTACTTTGTTTTGGAGTATATACACAAACTCAATATGCTCTCTCATGTAAAATACCGAAATTCTAAATTTACTTGACTCGAAATAATCTAAATATTATCTCGGCATCCCAATAATAAAAACAAAATTGCGCTGAATATAATCTATCAGAAAAAATATACGGTGCCCTATTCTACTCTGTTTTGGAGTATATACACCAACTCCATATGCTCTCTCATGTAAAACACAGAAATTCTATATTTGAGCGAATTGAAAAAAATATAAATATTATCTAGGCACCACAATGTTAAATGCAAAATTGCTCTGCATATAATCTGTCACAATAAATATACAATGCCCTTTTCTACTCTATTTTGAAGTATATACACCAACTCAATATGCTCTCTAATGTAAAATACCGAAATTCTAATTTTACGGGAATCGAAATAAATGTAAATAATATCTATGTGCCCCAAAGTTAAAGGAAAATGGCTCTAAATAATGCCTGTTAGAAAAAATATACAATGCATTATTCTACTCTGTTTTGGAGTATATACACCAACTCAGTATGCTCTCTCATGTAAAATACACAAATTCTAATTTCACCCGAATTGAAAATATCTAAATATTATCTAGGCACCGCAATGTTTAAAACAAAATTGCTCAGAATACCATCTGTCAGAGAAAATATACAATGCCTTATTGTACTCTATTTGGGCGTATATACACCAATTCCATATGCTCTCTCATGTAAAATACAGAAATTCTATATTTAAGCGAATCAAAACAAATCTAAATATTATCTAGGCACCCCAATGTTAAAAACAAAATTTCTCTGAATATATAGTGTCTGAAGAAATATACAATGCCCTATTCTACTCTTTTTTGGAGTATATACACCAACTCCATAAGCTCTCTCATATAAAACACAGAAATTCTATATTTAAGCGAATCGAAAAAAATCTAAATATTATCTAGGCACCCGAATGTTAAAAGCAAAATTTCTCTAAATATAATCTGTCAGAAAAAATATACAATGCCCCTTTATACTCTTTTTTGGAGTATATACACAAACTCAATATGCTCTCTCATGTAAAATACAGAAATTCTAATTTTACCCGAATCGAAAAAATCTAAATATTATCTAGGCACCCCAATGTTAAAAACAAAATTGCTCTGAATATAATCTGTCAGAAAAAATATACAATGCATTATTCTACTCGGTTTTGGAGTATATACACCAACTCAGTATGCTCTCTCATGTATAATACCGAAATTCTAATTTTACGTTCATCGAAAAAAATCTAAATATTATCTAGGCACCCGAATTTTAATAGCAAAACTTCTCTGAATATAATCTGTCATAAAAAATATACAATGCCCTTTTCTACTCTTTTTTAGAGTATATACACCAACTCAATATGCTCTCTAATGTAAAATACCGAAATTCTAATTTCACCCAAATCAAAAAAATCTAAATAATATCTAGGAGGCCCAAAGTTAAAACAAAATGGTTCTGAATATAGTCTGTTAGAAAAAATATACAATGCCTAATTCTACTCTGTTTTGGAGTATAGACATCAACTCCATATGCTCTCTCATGTAAAATACAAAAATTCTATATTTAAGTGAATAGAGAAAAATCTGGGCCGGGTGTGGTGGCTCAAGCTTGTAGTCCCAGCACTTTGGGCGGCCGAGGCGGGTGGATCATGAGGTCGGCAGATCGAGACCATAGTGGTCAAAGCGGTGAAATCCAGTCTCTGCTACAAACTACAAAAAATTAGCTGGGCACGTTGGCCTGTGCCTGTAATCCCAGCTACTCAGGAGGCTGAGGCAGGAGAATTGCCTGAACCCAGGGGGCAGAGGTTGCGGTGAGCCAAGATCCTGCCATTGCACTCCAGCCTGGATAACAAGAGCGAAACTCCATCTCAAAAAAAAAAAAAATCTGAATATTATCTAGGCACCCAAATGTTAAAAACCAAATCGCCCTGAATATAATCTGTCAGAAAAAATATACAATGCCCTTTTCTACTCTGTTTTGTAGTATATACACCAACTCAATATGCTCTCTCATGTAAAATACAGAAATTCTAATTTCTCTTGAATCGAAAATATGTAAGTATTATCTAGGCAACCCAATGTTAAAAACAAAACTGCTCTGAATATAATCTGTCAGAAAAAATATACAATGCCCTATTCTACTTTGTTTTGGAGTATATACACCAATTCAGTTTGCTCTCTCATGTAAAATACCGAAATTCTCATTTTACATGATTCGAAAAAATTCTAAATATTATTTAGGCACCCCAATATTAAAAACTATATTTCTCTGAATATAATTTGTCAGAAAAAATATACAATGCTTAATTCTACTCTGTTTTGGAGTATATACACCAACTCAGTATGCTCTCTAGTGTAAAATAAGAAAATTCTAATTTTACGTGAATCGAAAAAAAATCTAAATATTATCTTGGCACCAGAATGTAAAAAACAAAATTGCTCTGAATGTAGTCTGTCTGAAAAAATATACAATGCCCTATTCGACTCTGTTTTGGAGTATATACACCAACTCCATAGGCTCTCTCATGTAAAATACAGAAATTCAAATTTTACCCGAATCGAAAAAATCTAAATATTTTCTAGGCACCCCAATGTTAAAAACAAAATTGCTCTGAATATAATTTGTCAGAAAAAATATACAATGCCTTATTCTACTCTGTTATGGAGTATATACACCAAGTCAGTATGCTCTCTCATGAACAATACTGAAATTCTAATTTTACGTGAATTGAAAAATATCTAAATATTAGCTAGGCATTCCAATGTTATAAACAAAATTGCTCTGAATATAATGTGTCATAAAAAATATACAATGCCCTATTCTACTATGTATTGGAGTATATACATCAACTTCATATGCTCTCTCATGTAAAATAAAAAATTCTATATTTAAACAAATCGAAAAAAATCTAACTAATATCTAGGCACCCCAGTGTTAAAAGCAAAATTGCTCTGAATATAATCTGTCAGAAAAAATATACAATGCCATTTTCTACTCTTTTTGGTAGTATATACACTACCTCAATATGCTAGCTCATGTAAAATACCGAAATTCTAATTTTACGCGATTCGAAAAAAATCCAGATAACACATAGGCGCCCCAAAGTTAAAAGAAAATGGCTATGAATATACTCTTTTAGACAAAATATACAATGCCTTATTCTACTCTGTTTTGGAGTATATACACCAACTCAGTATGCTCTCTCATATAGAATACCGAAATTATAAATTTACGTGATTAGAAAAAAATCTAAATATTATCTAGGCACCCGAATGTTAAAACCAAAATTGCTCTGAATATAATCTGTCAGAAAAAATATACAATGCCCTTTTCTACTCTGTTTTGGAGTATATACACCAACTCAATATGCTCTCTCATGTAAAATACCAAAATTCTAATTTTACGAGAATCGAAAAAAATCTAAATAATATCTATGTGCCGCAAAGTTCAAAGAAAATGTCTCTTAATATAGTCTGTTACAAAAAATATAGAATGCCTTATTCTACTCTGTTTTGGAGTATATATACAAACTCACTATGCTCTCTACTGTAAAATACAGAAATTAAAATTTTACGTAAATCTGAAAAAATCTAAATATTATCTAGACACCCAAAAGTTAAAAGCAAAATTGCTCTGAATATAATCTGTCAGAAAAAATATACAATGCCGTATTCTACTCTGTTTTGGAGTATATAGACCAACTCCATATGCTCTCTCATGTAAAATACAGAAATTGTATATTTAAGCCTATTGAAATAAATCTAAATATTACCTAGGCAACACAATTTTAAATGCAAAGTTGCTCTGCATATAACCTGTCACAAAAAATATACAATATGCTTTTCTACTCTTTTTTGTAGTATATACACCAACTCAATATGCTCTCTCTTGTAAAATACCGAAATTCTAATTTTACGCGAATGGAAAAAAATCTAAATAATATCTAGGCGCTTGAAAGTTAAAAAATAATGATTCTGAATACAGTCTGTTAGGAAAAATATACACTGCCTTTTTCTACTCTGTTTTAAAGTATATACACCAACTCAGTATGCTCTCTCATGTAAAATACCGAAATTGTAATTTTATGCGAATTGAAAAAAATCTAAATATTATCTAGGCACACGAATATTAAAAACAAAATTGCTCTGAATGTAGTCTGTCAGAGAAAATATACAATGCCCTATTCGACTCTGTTTTGGAGTATATACACGAACCCCATGGGCTCTCTTAGGTAAAATACAAATATTCTTATTTTACCCGAATCGAAAAAATCTAAATATTATCTAGGCACCCCAATGTTATAAACAAAATTACTCTGAATATAATCTGTCAGAAAACATATACAATGCCCTTTTCTACTCTGTTTTGGAGTATACACACCAACTCCATATGCTCTCTCATGTAAAAAACAAAAATTCTATATTTGACCGAATCGCAAAAATCTAAATAATATCTAGGCACCCCAGTGTTAAAAGAAAAATTGCTCTGAATGTAATCTGTCAGAAAAAATATACAATGCCCTTTTCTACTCTGTTTTGGAGTATGTACACAAACTCAATATGCTCTCTCATGTAAAATACCGAAATTCTAAATTTACGTGACTCGAAATAATCTAAATATTATCTCGGCACCCCAATGATAAAAAAAAAAATTGCTCTGAATATAATCTATCAGAAAAAATATACGGTGCCCTATTCTACTCTGTTTTGGAGTATATACACCAACTCCATATGCTCTCTCATGTAAAATACAGAAATTCTATATTTAAGCGAATTGAAAAAAATCTAAATATTATCTAGGCACCACAATGTTAAATGTAAAACTGCTCTGCATATAATCTGTCACAATAAATATACAATGCCCTTTTCTACTCTATTTTGAACTATGTACACCAACTCAATATGCTCTCTAATGTAAAATACCGAAATTCTAATTTAACGAATCGAATAAAACGTAAATAACATCTATTTGCCCCAAAGTTAAAGGAAAATACCTCTGAATAATGCCTGTTAAAAAAATATACAATGTTTTATTCTACTCTGTTTTGGAGTATATACACAATCTCAGTATGCTCTCTCCTGTAAAATAGAGAAATTATAATTTTATGTTAATTTAAAAAAATTTAATATTATCTAGGCACCACAAAGTTAAAAACAAGATTGCTCTGAATATAATCTTTCAGAAGAAATATACAATGCCCTATTCAACTCTATTTTTGGGTATATACACCAACTCCATATGCTCTCTCATGTAAACTAAAGAAATTCTATATTTAAGTGGATCGAAAAAAATCTAAATATTATCTAGGCACCACAAAGTTAAATACAAAATTGCTCTGCATATAATCTGTCACAATAAATATACAACGCCCTTTTCTACTCTGTTTTGAAGTATATACACCAACTCAATATGCTCTCTCATGTAAAATACAGAAATTCTAATTTTACACGAATCGAAATAAATGTAAATAATATCTATGTGCCCCAAAGTTAAAAGAAAATGGCTCTGAATATTATCTGATAGAAAAAATTTACAATGCCTTATTCTACTCTGTTTTGGAGAATATACACCAACTCAGTATGCTCTATCATGTAAAATACAGAAATTCTAATTTTACCCAAATCGAAAATATCTAAATATTATCTAGGCACCCCATGTTAAAACAATATTGCTCTGAATGTAGTCTGTCATAAAAAATATACAATGCCCTATTCTACTCTATTTTGGGGTATATACACAACTCCATATGCTCTCTCATGTAAAATACAGAAATTCTATATATAAGCGAAATGAAAAAACTCTAAATATTATCTAGGCACCCCAATGTTAAAAGCAAAATTGCTCTAAATATAATCTGTGAGATAAAAAATACAACGCT
The DNA here is from genome assembly GCF_049354715.1 of Callithrix jacchus. NCBI lineage: Eukaryota > Metazoa > Chordata > Mammalia > Primates > Cebidae > Callithrix > Callithrix jacchus. Next base: position 99,746,951 of record NC_133517.1, on the reverse strand, counting down.
TTATTCTACTCTGTTTTGTAGTACATAACCCAACTCAATATGCTCTCTCATGTAAAATACAGAACTTCTATATTTAAGCGAATCGAAAAAAATCTAAATATTATCTAGGCACCCCAATATTAAAAACAAAATTGCTCTGAATATAATGTGTCTGAAAAAATATACAATGCCCTATTCTACTCTGTTTTGGAATATATACACCAACACAGTATGCTCTCTCATGTAAAATAAAGAAATTCTAATTTTTCGTGTATCAAAGAAAATCTAAATATTATTTAGGCACCCCAATGTTAAAAACAAAATTGCTCTGAATAAAATCTGTCAGAAAAAATACACAATGCCCTGTTCTCTGTTTTGTTGTATATACACCAACTAAATATGCTCACTCACGTAAAATACAGAAATTCAAATTTTAAACAAATCAAAAAAAATCTAAATAAAATCTAGACGCCCCAAAAATAAAGAAAATGGCTCTGAATATAGTCTGTTAGAAAAAAAAATACATCATCTTATTCTACTCTTTTTTGAAGTACATACAGCAACTCAGTGTTCTCTCTTATGTAAAATACAGAAATTATAATTTTACGTGACTCAAAAATAATCTAGATATTATCTAGGCACCCCAATGTGAAAAGCAAAATTGCTCTTAATATAATCTGTCAGATAAAATATACAATGCCCTGTACTTCTCTCTTTTGTAGTATATACACCAACTCAAAATGCTCTCTCATGTAAAATACAGAAATTCGAATTCTACCTAAATCGAAAAAATCTAAATATTATCTAGGAACCCCAGTGTTAAAAAAAAAATTTCTCTGAATATAATCCGTCAGAAAAAATATACAATGCCCTATTCTACTCTGTTTTGGAGTATATACACCAACTCCATATGCTCTCTCATGTAAAATGAAGAAATTCTATATTTAAGCGAATCGAAAAAAATCTAAATATTATCTAGGCACCGCAATGCTACAAACAAAATCGCTCTGAATATAATCTGTCAGAAAAAATATACAATGCCCTATTCTACTCTATTTTGGAGTATATACACCAACTCCATATGGTCTCTCTTGCAAAATACAGAAATTCAATATTTATGCGAATCGACAAAAATCTAAATATTGTCTAGGCACCCCAATGTTAAAAGCAAAATTGCTCTGAATATAATCTGTCAGAAAAAATATACAATGCCCTTTTCTACTTTTTTTTGAAGTATATACACCAACTCAATAGGCTCTCTCATGTAAAATACAGAAATCCTAATTTTACTTGAATCGAAATAATCTAAATATTATCTAGGCACACCAATGTTAAAAACAAAATTGCTCTGAATATAATCTATCAGAGAAAATATACAATGCCCTATTCTACTCTGTTTTGGAGTATATACACCAACTCAGCATGCTCTTTCATGTGAAATACCGAAATTCTAATTTTACGTGAATCGAAAAAAATCTAAAGTATCTGTTCATATCCTTTGCCCACTTTTGAATGGGCTTGTTTGTTTTTTTCCTGTAAATCTGCTTGAGTTGTTTGTAAATTCTGGATATCAGCCCTTTGTCAGATGGGTAGACTGCGAAAATTCTTTCCCATTCTGTTGGTTGCCGATTCACTCTAGTGACTGTTTCTTTTGCCGTGCAGAAGCTGTGGAGTTTCATTAGGTCCCGTTTGTCTATTTTGGCTTTTGTTGCCAATGCTCTTGGTGTTTTGTTCATGAAGTCCTTGCCTACTCCTATGTCCTGGATAGTTTTGCCTAGATTTCCTTCTAGGGTTTTTATGGTGCCAGGTCTTATGTTTAAGTCTTTAATCCATCTGGAGTTAATTTTAGTGTAAGGTGTCAGGAAGGGGTCCAGTTTCTGCTTTTCTGCACATGGCTAGCCAGTTTTCCCAACACCATTTGTTAAACATGGAATCCTTGCCCCATTGCTTGTTTTTGTCAGGTTTATCAAAGATTGTATAGTTGTATGTATGTTGTGTTGCCTCCGGTGCCTCTGTTTTGTTCCATTGGTCTATATCTCTGTTTTGGTACCAGTACCATGCTGTTTTGATTACTGTAGCCTTGTAGTATAGTTTGAAATCCGGTAGTGTGATGCCCCCCGCTGTGTTCTTTTTGCTTAGAATTGACTTGGCTATGCGGGCTCTCTTTTGGTTCCATATGAAGTTCATGGTGGTTTTTTCCAGTTCTGTGAAGAAAGTCAATGGTAGCTTGATGGGGATAGCGTTGATTCTGTAAATTACTTTGGGCAGTATAGCCATTTTCACGATATTAATTCTTCCTAACCATGAACATGGAATGTTTCTCCATCTGTTTGTGTCTTCTCTGATTTCGTTGAGCAGTGGTTTGTAGTTCTCCTTGAAGAGGTCCCTTACGTTCCTTGTGAGTTGTATTCCAAGGTATTTTATTCTTTTTGTAGCAATTGCGAATGGCAGTTCGCTCTTGATTTGGCTTTCTTTAAGTCTGTTATTGGTGTAGACGAATGCTTGTGATTTTTGCACATTGATTTTATATCCTGAGACTTTGCTGAAGTTGTTTATCAGTTTCAGGAGTTTTTGGGCTGAGGCGATGGGGTCTTCTAGGTATACTATCATGTCGTCTGCAAATAGAGACAATTTGGCTTCCACCTTTCCTATTTGAATACCCTTTATTTCTTTTTCTTGCCTGATTGCTCTGGCTAGAACTTCCAGTACTATATTGAATAGGAGTGGTGAGAGAGGGCATCCTTGTCTAGTACCAGATTTCAAAGGGAATGCTTCCAGTTTTTGCCCATTCAGTATGATATTGGCTGTTGGTTTGTCATAAATAGCTTTTATTACTTTGAGATACGTTCCATCGATACCGAGTTTATTGAGGGTTTTTAGCATAAAGGGCTGTTGAATTTTGTCAAATGCCTTCTCTGCGTCAATTGAGATAATCATGTGGTTTTTGTTTTTGGTTCTGTTATGTGGTGAATTACGTTGATAGACTTGCGTATGTTGAACCAGCCTTGCATCCCTGGGATGAATCCTACTTGATCATGATGAATAAGTTTTTTGATTTGCTGTTGCAATCGGCTTGCCAATATTTTATTGAAGATTTTTGCATCTATGTTCATCATGGATATTGGCCTGAAGTTTTCTTTTCTCGTTGGGTCTCTGCCGGGTTTTGGTATCAGGATGATGTTGGTCTCATAAAATGATTTGGGAAGGATTCCCTCTTTTTAGATTGTTTGAAATAGTTTTAGAAAAAATGGTGCCAGATCTTCCTTGTGTGTCTGGTAGAATTCGGCTGTGAACCCGTCTGGACCTGGGCTTTTTTTGTGAGGTAGGCTCTTAATTGCTGCCTCAACATCAGACCTTGTTATTGGTCTATTCATAGTTTCAGCTTCCTCCTGGTTTAGGCTTGGGAGGACACAGGAGTCCAGGAATTTATCCATTTCTTCCAGGTTTACTAGTTTATGTGCATAGAGTTGTTTGTAATATTCTCTGATGATGGTTTGAATTTCTGTGGAATCTGTGGTGACTTCCCCTTTATCATTTTTTATTGCATCTATTTGGTTGTTCTCTCTTTTATTTTTGATCAATCTGGCTAGTGGTCTGTCTATTTGTTGATCTTTTCAAAAAACCAGCTCTTGGATTTATTGATTTTTTGAAGGGTTTTTCATGTCTCAATCTCCTTCAGCTCAGCTCTGATCTTAGTAATTTCTTGTCTTCTGCTGGGTTTTGAGTTTTTTTGATCTTGCTCCTCTAGCTCTTTCAATTTTGACGATAGGGTGTCAATTTTGGATCTCTCCATTCTCCTCATATGGGCACTTATTGCTATATACTTTCCTCTAGAGACTGCTTTAAATGTGTCCCAGAGGTTCTGGCACATTGTGTCTTCGTTCTCATTGGTTTCGAAGAACTTCTTTATTTCTGCCTTCATTTCGTTGTTTACCCAGTCAACATTCAAGAGCCAGTTGTTCAGTTTCCATGAAGCTGTGCGGTTCTGGGTCGGTTTCTGAATTCTGAGTTCTAACTTGATTGCACTATGGTCTGAGAGGCTGTTTGTTATGATTTCAGTTGTTTTGCATTTGCTGAGCAGTGCTTTACTTCCAATTATGTGGTCAATTTTAGAGTAGGTGTGATGTGGTGCTGAGAAGAATGTGTATTCTGTGGATTTGGGGTGGAGAGTTCTGTAAATGTCCACCAGGTTTGCTTGCTCCAGGTCTGAGTTCAAGCCCTGGGTATCCTTGTTGATTTTCTGTCTGGTTGATCTGTCTAGTATTGACAGTGGAGTGTTAAAGTCTCCCACTATTATTGTGTGGGAGTCTAAGTCCTTCTGTAAGTCATTAAGAACTTGCCTTATGTATCTGGGTGCTCCTGTGTTGGGTCCATATATGTTTAGGATCGTTAGCTCTTCTTGTTGTATCGATCCTTTTACCATTATGTAATGGCCTTCTTTGTCTCTTTTGATCTTTGTTGCTTTAAAGTCTATTTTATCAGAGATGAGAATTGCAACTCCTGCTTTTTTTTTGCTTTCCATTAGCTTGGTAAATCTTCCTCCATCCCTTTATTTTGAGCCTTTGTGTATCCTTGCATGTGAGATGGGTTTCCTGGATACAGCACACTGATGGGTTTTGGATTTTTATCCAATTTGCCAGTCTGTGTCTTTTGATTGGTGCATTTAGTCCATTTACATTTAGGGTTAATATTGTTATGTGTGAATTTGATACTGCCATTTTGATTCTAAGTGGCTGTTTTGCCTGTTAGTTGTTGTAGATTCTTCATTATGTTGAAGCTCTTTAGCATTCAGTGTGATTTTGGAATGGCTGGTACTGATTGATCCTTTCTATGTGTAGTGCCTCTTTTAGGAGCTCTTGTAAAGCAGGCCTGGTGGTGACAAAATCTCTGAGTACTTGCTTGTTCGCAAAGGATTTTATTCTTCCTTCACTTCTGAAGCTCAGTTTGGCTGGATATGAAATTCTGGGTTGAACGTTCTTTTCTTTAAGAATGTTGAATATTGGCCCCCACTCTCTTCTGGCTTGTAGTGTTTCTGCCGAGAGATCTGCTGTGAGTCTGATGGGCTTCCCTTTGTGGGTGACCCGACCTTTCTCTCTGGCTGCCCTTAGTATTCTCTCCTTTATTTCAACCCTGTTGAATCTGACGATTATGTGCCTTGGGGTTGCTCTTCTTGCGGAATATCTTTGTGGTGTTCTCTGTATTTCCTGCAATTGAGTGTTGGCTTGTCTTGCTAGGTGGGGGAAATTTTCCTGGATGATGTCCTGAAGAGTATTTTCCAGCTGGGATTCATTCTCTTCGTCCCCTTCTGGTACACCTATCAAACGTAGGTTAGGTCTTTTCACATAGTCCCACATTTCTTGGAGACTTTGTTCATTCCTTTTTGAGCTTTTTTCTCTGATCTTGGTTTCTCGTTTTATTTCATTGAGTTGGTCTTCGACTTCAGATATTCTTTCTTCTGCTTGGTCAATTCGGCTATTGAAACTTGCGTTTGCTTCGCGAAGTTCTCGTATTGTGTTTTTCAGCTCCTTTAATTCATTCATATTCCTCTCTAAGGTATCCATTCTTGTTATCATTTCCTCGAATCTTTTTTCAAATCTTTTTTCAAGGTTCTTAGTTTCTTTGCATTGATTTAATACATGATCTTTTAGCTCACAAAAGTTTCTCATTATCCATCTTCTGAAGTCTAATTCCGTCATTTCGTCACAGTCATTCTCCGCCCAGCTTTGTTCCCTTGCTGGTGAGGAGTTTTGGTCCTTTCTAGGAGGCGATGTGTTCTGGTTTCGGGTGTTTTCCTCCTTTTTGCGCTGGTTTCTTCCCATCTTTGTGGATTTGTCCGCTGGTCGTCTGCGTAGTTGCTGACTTTTCGTTTGGGTCTCTGAGTGGACACCCAGAATGTTGATGATGAAGTATTTCTGTTGCTTGGTTTTCCTTCTACCAGTCTAGCCCCTTCGCTGTACGACTGTTGAGGTCCGCTCCAGACCCTGCTTGTCTGGGGTGCACCTCTAGTAGCCGTGGCACAGCGAGGGATGCTACCAGTTTCTTTTTCTGCTCTCTTTGTCCCAGGACGATGCCTGCCTAATGACAGTCTTTTGGATATAGAGGGGTCAGGGAGCTGCTTGAGGAGACAGTTTGTACTTTATAGGGGTTTAATTGCTGAGCTGTGCACTCTGTTGTTCATTCAGGGCTGTTAGGCTGCTATGTTTGATTCTGCTGCAACACAGCTCATTAAACAACCCTTTTTTTCTCAAATCCTCTTTGTTGAGGGGTTTGGGCTTTATTTTTGGATGTCCGATCAGGTGACCTGCCCAGCTTGAAGGCAGACTAGCCACTGTTTGGCTGCCGAGGCTCCGCCCTGCTGTTGTGTGATTCGCGCTGTTCCTGCCGGCTCTGCTGTGGTCTCCGCCATGCCCTGCAGCGGAGTCTCTTCGTTGTAGCGTGTTGCCTCAGCAACGGCAGGCTGCGTCAGCAGTGGGCGTGTATCTCAGTAGGGACTGGTTGCCTTGGCAACGGCTGGCTGCGTCAGCAGTGGGCGTGTATCTCAGTTGGGGTGGGTTGCCTCGGCAATGGCTGGCTGCCTCAGCAGTGGGCGTGTATATCAGTTGGGGCAGGTTGCCTCCGTATTGGTGGACGCCCCTCCCCCACAGAGCGTCTCGGACCGTCTGCCTGGGATAGTTTGAAATCACGGTTTTGTTCGTCTCACTGGGTATCCTAAACGATCTGTCCCTGCAATCCCCTGGGCTGGGCTACTGTGCAAGTCTCGTTCGGTCTCAAGTCCAGACCTCTCAAGTCTCAGGTTGCTGGTTCAACAAGGCACCCGGACAAGCGCGCCCTGTGGGGATTGCTGGGTACGGCCGGCCGCGGCCGCCCGGGCTGCCGGCTTCGTCAGGCAGACCTACTGCCTGGCGTCCCGTGTCTTTTTATACTTGGGAGTTTCCCGTTCTGTGGGCAACAAAGATCAGTCTGGAAATGCAGCACTGACTCACCGTTTGCGAATTCAACGCGGGCTCTAATCCTGGGTTGTTCTCACAGCGCCATCTTGAGTCCCCTCCTTCCCGAAATACTAATTTTATGCGAATCGAAAAAAATCTAAATAATATCTAGGGGCCTCAAAGTTAAAAGAAAATGGGTTTCAATATAGTCTGTTAGAAAAATATACAATGCCTTATTCTACTCTGTTTTGGAGTATATACACCAACTCAGTATGCTCTCTCATGTAAAATACAGAAATTTTAAATTAACCGGAATCAAAAAAATCTAAATATTATCTAGGCACCCCAATTTTAAAAACAAAATTGCTCTGAATATAATCTGTCAGAAAAAATATACAATGCCGTATTCTATTCTGTTGTGGAGTATATACACCAATTCAATATGCTCTCTCATGTAAAATACCGAAATTCTAATTTAGGAGAATCAAAAAAAATTTGAATAATATCTAGGCGCTGCAAAGGTAAAAGAAAATGGCTCTGAATATAGTGTGTAAGAAAAAATATACAATGCCTTATTCTACTGTGTTTTGGAGTATATACACCAACTCAGGATGCTCTCTGATGTAAAATACAGAAATACTAATTTCACCCGAATCGAAAAAATCTAAATATCCTCTAGGCACCCCAATGTTAAAAACAAAATTGCTCTGAATATAATAAATCAGAAAAATTATACAATGCCCTATTCTACTCTGTTTTGGAGTATATACACCAACTCAGTATGCTCTCTCATGTAAAATACAGAAATTCTATATTTAACTGAATCAAAAAAAAATCTAAATATTATCTAGGCACCCCAATGTTAAAAGCAAAATTGCTCTGAATATAATCTGTGAGAAGAAATATACAATGCACTTTTCTACTCTGTATTGTAGTATATACACCAATTCAATATGCTCTCTTATGTAAAATACAGAAATTCTAATTTTACCCGAATCGAAATAATCTAAATATTATCTAGGCACCCCAATGTTAAAAGCAAAATTGCTCTGAATATAATCTGTCAGAAAAAATATACAATACTTTATTCTACTCTGTTTTGGAGTATATACACCACCTCAGTATGCTGTCTCATGTAAAATACCAAAATTCTAATTTTACACGAATCAAAAATAACTAAATATTATCTAGGTACCCCGATGTTAAAAATAGAATTGCTATGAAAATAATCTGTCAGAACAAATACACAATGCCCTATTCTAGTCTGTTTTGAAGTATATACACCAATTCCATATGCTCTCTCATGTAAAATACCGAAATTATATATTTAAGCAAATCGGAAGAAATCTAAATACTATCTAGGCACCCCAATGTTAAAAGAAAAATTCCTCTGAATAAAATCTGTCAGAAAAAATATACAATGCCCTTTTCTACTTTGTTTTGGAGTATATACATTAACTCAATATGCTCTCTCATGTAAAATACCGAAATTCTAATTTTAGGTGAATCAAAAATAATCTAAATAATATCTAGGTGCCCCAAAGTTAAAAGAAAATGGCTCTGAATATAGTCTGTTAGAAAAAATATACAATGCCTTATTCTACTCTGTTTTACAGTATATACACCAACTCAGTATGCTCTCTCATGTAAAATACAGAAATTCTAATTTTATGTGAATCAAAAAAAATCTAAATATTATCTAGGCACCCCAATGTTAAAAGCAAAATTGCTCAGAATATTATCTGTCAGAAAAAATATACAATGCCCTTTTCTACTCTGTTTCGTTGTATATACACCAACTCCATATGCTCTCTCATGTAAAATACAGAATTTCTAAATTTACCCAAACCGAACAAATCCAAATATTATCTAGGCACTGCAATGTTAAAAGCAAAATTGCTCTGAATATAATCTGTCAGAAAAAATATACAATGCCCACTTCTATTCTGTTTTGTAGTATAAACACCAACTCAACATGCTCTGTCATGTAAAATACAGAAATTCTAATTCTACCTGAATCGAAAAAAATCTAAATATTATCTAGGCACCCCAATGTTAAAAGCAAAATTGCTCTAATATAATCTGTCAGAAAAAATATACAATGCCCTTTTCTACTCTGTTTTGGAGTATATACACCAACTCAATATGCTCTCTCATGTAAAATACCGAAATTCTAATTTTAGGTGAATCAAAATAATCTAAATAATATCTAGGCGCCCCAAAGTTAAAAGAAAATGACTCTGAATATACTCTGTTATAAAAAATATACAATGCCTTATCCTACTCTGCTTTGAAGTATATACGCCAACTCAGTATGCTATCTCGTGTAAAATACAGAAATTCTAATTTTACGTAAATCGAAGAAAATCTAAATATTATTTAGGCACCCCAATGTTAAAAACAAAATTGCTCTGAATAAAATCTGTCAGAACAAATATACAATGCCCTTTTCTACTCTGTTTTGTAGTATATACACCAACTCAATATGCTCACTCATGTAAAATACAGAAATTCAAATTTACACGAATCAAAAAAAATCTAAACAAATTCTAGATGCCCAAAAGATAAAAGAAAATGGCTCTGAATATAGTCTGTTAGAAAAAAATACATCGCCTTATTCTACTCTTTTTTGAAGTACATACACCAACTCAGTGTGCTCTCTCATGTAAAATACAGAAATTCTAAATTTACGTGAATCAAAAATAATCTAAATATTATCTAGGCACCCCAATGTTAAAAAAAAAATTTCTCTGAATATAATCTGTCAGATAAAATATACAATGCCCTATTCTACTCTGTTTTAAAGTATATACACCAACTTCATATGCACTCTCATGTAAAATACAGAAATTCGATATTTAAGCGAATCGAAAAAAATCTAAATATTATCTAGGCACCCGAATGTTAAGGCAAAATTGCTCTGAATATAATCTGTCAGAAAAAATATACAATGCCCTTTTCTACTCTGTTTTGGAGTATATACACCAACTCAATATGCTGTCTCATGTAAAATAACGAAAGTCTAATTTTAGGCGAATCAAAAAAGATCTAAATAATATCTAGGCACCCCAAAGTTAAAAGAAAATGACTCTGAATATAGTCTGTTAGAAAAAATATATAATGCCTTATTGTACTCTGTTTTGGAGTATATACAGCAACTCAGAATGTTCTCTCATGTAAAATATAAAATTCTAATTTTACCCGAATCGAAATAATCTAAATATTATCTAGGCAATCCAATGTTAAAAACAAAATTGCTCTGAATATAATCTGTCACAATAATTATAAAATGCCCTATTCTACTCGGTTTTGGAGTATATACAACAACTCAGTATGTTCTCTCATGTAAAATACCGAAATTCTAATTTTAAGTGAATCGATAAACTTCTAAATATTATCTAGGCACCGCAATTTTAAAAACAAAATTGCTCTGAATAAAATCTGTCTGAAAAAATGTACAATGCCCTTTTGTACTCTGTTTTGTAGTATATACACCAACTCCATATGCTCTCTCATATAAAATACAGAAATTCTAACGTTCCGCGAATCGAGAAAAATCTAAATATTATCTAGGCACCCCAATGTTAAAAGAAAAATTGCTCTGAACATAATATGTCAGAAAAAATATACAATGCCCTTTTCTACTCTGTTTTGTAGTATATACACCAACACAATATGCTTTGTCATGTAAAATACAGAAATTCTAATTCTACCCGAATACGAAAAATCTAAATATTATTTAGTCAACCCAATGTTAAAAACAAAATTGCTCTGAATATAATCTGTCAGAAAAAATATAAAATGCCCTATTCTACTCTGTTTTGTATTATATATACCAACTCAATATGCTCTTTCATGTAAAATACAGAAATTCTATATTTAAGCGAATCGAAAAATATCTAAATATTATCTAGGCACCCCAATGTTAAAAGCAAAATTTCTCTGAATATAATCTGTCAGAGAAAATACACAATGCCATTTTCTACTCTGTTTTGTAGTATATACACCAACACAATATGCTCTGTCATGTAAAATACAGAAATACCAATTTTACCCGAATCGAAAAAATCTAAATATTATGAAGGCACGCCAATGTTAAAAACAAAATTGCTCTGAATATAATCTTTCAGAAAAAATATACAATGCCCTATTCTACTCTGTTTTGGAGTATATACACCAACTCAGTATGCTCTCTCATATGAAATACCGAAATTCTAATTTTACGTGAATCGAAAATAATCTAAATGTTATCTAGGCACTCTAATATTAAAAACAAAATTGCTGTGAATATAATCTGTCAGAAAATTTATATAAAGCCCTATTCTACTCTGTTTTCGAGTATATACACCAACTCCATATGCTCGCTCATATAAAATACAGAAATTCTATATTTAAGCGAATCGAAAATAATCTCAGTATTATCTAGGCACCTCAATTTTAAAAGAAAAATTTCTCTGAATATAATCTGTCAGAAAAAATATACAATGCCCTATTCTACTCTGTTTTGGAGTATATAACGCAACTCAGTATGCTCTCTCATGTAAAATACAGAAATTCAATATTTAAGCGAATCGAAAAAAATTTAAATATTATCTAGTCACCCGAATGTTAAAAGCAAAATTGCTCTGAATATAATCTGTCAGAAAAAATATACAATGCCCTTTTCTACTTTGTTTTGTAGTATATACACCAACTCAATATGCTCTCTCATGTAAAATTTCGAAATTCTAATTTTACGTGAATCAAAAAAGTTCTAAATAATATTGAGGCGCCCAAAAGTTTAAAGAAAATGGCTCTTAATATAGTCTGTTATAATAAATATACAATGCCTTATTCTACTCTGTTTTGGAGTATATACACCAACTCAGTATGCTCTCTCATTAAAATACAGAAATTCTAATTCTACCCAAATCGAAAAAATCTAAATATTATCTAGGCACCCCAATGTTAAAAGAAAACTTCTCTTAATAAAATCTGTCAGAAAAAATATAGAATGCCCTTTTCTACTCTGTTTTGGAGTATATACACCAACTCCATATGCTCTCTTATGTAAAATACCGAAATTCTAATTTTAGGCGAATCAAAATAAATCTAAATAATATCTAGGCACTCCAAAGTTAAAAGAAAATGGCTCTGAATATAATCTGTTAGAAAAAATATACAATGCCTTATTCTACTTTGTTTTGGAGTATATACACGAACTCAGGATGCTCTCTCATGTAAAATACAAAAATTCTAATTTTACCCGAATCGAAAAAATCTAAATATTATCTAGGCACCTCAATGTTAAAAACAAAATTTCTCTTAATATAATCTGTCATAAAAAATATACAATGCCCTATTCTACTCTGTTTTGGAGTATATACACCAACTCAGTATGCTCTGTCATGTAAAATACAAAAATTCTAAATTTAAACGAATCGAAACAAATCTAAATATTATCTAGGCACTCCAATGTTAAAAGAAAATAGCTCTGAATATAATCTGTCAGAAAAAGTATACAATACCCTTTTCTACTCTGTTTTGTAATATATACATTAATTCCATATTCTACATTATGTAAAACAAAGAAATACTATATTTAAGCGAATCAAAAGAAATCTAAATATTATCTAGGCACCCCAACGTTATAAGCAAAATTGCTCTGAATATGATCTGTCAGAGAAAATACACAATGCCCTTTTCTACTCTGTTTTGTAGTATGTACACCAACTCAATATGCTCTCTCATATAAAATACCGAAATTCAAATTTTACGTGAATCGAAAAGAATCTAAATAATATCTAGGCGCCCCATAGTTAAAAGAAAATGGCTCTGAATATATTCTGTAAGAAAAAATATACAATGCCTTATTCTACTCTGTTCTGGAGTATATACACCAACTCAGGATGCTCTGTCATATAAAATAGAGAAATTCTAATTTTACCCAAATCGCAAAAATCTAAATATTATCTAGGCACCCCAATGTTAAAAACAAAATTGCTCTGAATATAATCTCTCAGAAAAAATATAAGATGCCCTATTCTAACCTGTTTTAAAGAATATACACCAACTCCATATGCTCTCTCATGTAAAATACAGAAATTCTATATTTCAGCGAATCGAAAAAAATCTAAATATTATCTAGGCACACCTATGTTAAAAGCAAAGTTGCTCTGAATATAATCTGTCAGAAAAAATATACAATGCTCTTTTCTACTCGGTTTTGTAGTATATACACCAACTCAATATGCTCTGTCATGTAAAATACAGAAAATCTAATTCTACTCTAATCGAAAAAAACTAAATATTATCTAGGACCCCCAATGTTAAAAGCAAAATTGCTCTGAATATAATCTGTAAGAGAAAATATACAATGCCCTTTTCTACTCTGTTTTGGAGTATATATACCAACTCAATATGCTCTCTCATGTAAAATACCAAAATCATAATTTTAGGCGAATCAAAAAAAATCAAAATAATATCTAGGCGCCCCAAAGTTAAAATAAAATGGCTCCGAATATAGTCTGTTAGAAAAAATACACAATGCCTTATTCTACTCTGTTTTGGAGTATATACACCAACTCAGGGTGCTCTCAAATGTAAAATACAGAAATTCTAATTTTACCCAAATCGAAAAAATCTAAATATTATCTAGGCACCCCAGTGTTAAAAAAAATTGCTCGAAATATAATCCATCAGAAAAAATATACAATGTCCTATTCTACTCTGTTATGGAGTAAATACACCCACTCCATATGCTCTCTCATATAAAATACAGAAATTCTATGTTTATGCGAATCGAAAAAAATCTAAATATTATCTAGGCACGTCAATGTTAAAAGCAAACTTGCTCTGAATATAATTGGTCAGAAAAAATATACAATGCCCTTTTCTACTCTGTTTTGGAGTATATACACCAACTCCATATGCTCTCTCATTTAAAATACAGAAATTCAAATTCTACGTGAATCGAAAAATATATAAATAATATCTAGGCGCCCCATGGTTAAAAGAAATTGGCTCTGAATATAGTTTGTAACGAAAAATATACAATGCCTTATTCTACTCTGTTTCGGAGTACATACACCATCTCAGGGTGCACTCTCCTATAAAATACAGAAATTCTAATTTTACAGGAATCGAAAAAATCTAAATATTATCTAGGCACCTCAGTGTTAAAAAAAATTGCTCTGAATATAATCTGTCAGAAAAAATATACAATGCCCTATTCTACTCTGTTTTGGAGTATATACACCAACTCCACCTGCTCTCTCATATAAAATAGAGATATTCTATATTTAAGCTAATCGAAAAAAATCTAAATATTAACTAGTCACCCCAAAGTAAAAAGCAAAATCGCTCTGAATATAATCGGTCAGAAAAAATATACAATTCCCTATTCTACTCTGTTTTGGAGTATATACACCAACTCCATATGCTCTCTCATGTAAAATACAGAAATTCTATATTTAAGCGAATCGAAAAAAATCTATATATCTCTAGACGCCCCAAAGTTAAAAGAAAATAACTCTGAATATAGACTGTTAGCTAAAATTTACAATGCCTTATTCTACTCTTTTGGAGTATATACACCAACTCAGTATGCTCTCTCATGTAAAATACAGAAATTCTAATTCTACCCGAATCGAAAAAATCTAAATATTATCTAGGCACCCCAATGTTAAAAACAAAATTGCTCTGAATATAATGTGTCAGAAAAAATATACAATGCCCTATTCTACTCTGTTTTGTAGTATATACACCAACTCCATATGCTCTCTCATGTAAAATACCGAAATTCTAATTTTACAGGAATAGAAAAAAATCTAATAATATCTAGGCTCCCCAAAGTTAAAAGAAAATGGCTCTGAATATAGTCTGCTGGGAAAAATATACAATGCCTTATTCTACTCTGTTTTGGGTATATACACCAACCCAGGTTGCTCTCTAATGTAAAATACCGAAATTCTAATTTTCCCCAAATCGAAACTAATCTAAATATTATCTAGGCACCCCAGTGTTAAAAAAAAATTACTCTGAATATAATTTGTCAGAAAAAATATACAATGCCCTATTCTACTCTGTTTTGAAGTATATACACCAACTCAATATGCTCTCTCTTATAAAATACAGAAATTTTAATTTTACGTGAATCAAAAAAAATCTAAATAATATCTAGGCGCCCCAAAGTTAAAGGAAAATGGTTCTAAATATAGTCTGTAAGAAAAATATAGAATGCCTTATTCTTCTCTGTTTTGGGGTATATACACCAACAAAGTATGCTCTCTCATGTAAAATACTGAAATTCAAAATTTACGTGAATCCAAAAAAATCTAAATATTATCTAGGCACCCCAATGTTAAAAACAAAATTGCTCTGAATATAATGTGTCAGAAAAAATATACAATGCCCTATTCTACTCTGTTTTAAAGTATGTACACCAACTCCATATGCTCTCTCATGTAAAATATAGTAATTCTAATTCTGTCGGAATCGCAAAAATCTTAATATTATCTAGGCACCCCAATGTTAAAAACAAACTTGCTCTGAATATAATCTGTCAGAAAAAATATAAAATGCCCTTTTCTATTCTGTTCTGGAGTATATACACCAACTCCATACGCTGTCTCATATAAAATACAGAAATTCTAATTTTACACGAATCGAAAAATATCTAAATAATATCTAGGTGCCCCAAATTTAAAAGAAATTGGCTCTGAATATAGTCTGTTAGAAAAAATATACAATGCCTTATTCTACTATGTTTTGGAGTATATACACCAATTCAGTATGCTCTCTTATGTAAAATACAGCAATTCTTATTTTACGTGAATCAAAAAAAATCTAAATATTATCCAGGCACCCCAATTTTCAAAGCGAAATTGCTCTGAATATAATCTGTCAGAAAAAATATACACGGCCCATTTCTACTCGGTTTTGTAGTATATACACCAACTCAATATGCTCTTTCATGAAAAATACAGAAATTCTAAATTTACGCGAATTGAAAAACATCTAAAAAATATCTAAATGCTCCAAAGTTAAAAGAAAATGTCTGTGAATATAGTCTGTTAGAAAAAATATACAATGCCTTATTCTACTCTGTTTCGGAGTATATACAACATCACAGGGTGCACTGTCATGTAAAATACAGAAATTATAATTTTACGTGAATCGAAAAAAATCTAAATATTATCTAGGCACCTCAGGGTTAAAAAAATTGCTCTGAATATAATCTGTCAGAAAAAATATACAATGCCCTATTCTACTCTGCTTTGGAGTATATACACCAACTCCATATTCTCTCTCATGTAAAATACAGAAATTCTATATTTATGCAAATCGAAAAAATCTAAATATGATCTAGGCACCCCAAAGTTAAAAACGAAATCGTTCTGAATATAATCTGTCAGAAAAAATATACAATACCCTATTCTACTCTGTTTTGGAGAATATACACCAACTTCATATGCTCTCTTATTTAAAATACAGAAATTATATATTTAAGCAAATCGGAAGAAATCTAAATATTATCTAGGCACCCCAATGTTAAAAGAAAAATTCCTCTGAATAAAATCTGTCAGAAAAAATATGCAATGCCCTTTTCTACTTTGTTTTGGAGTATGTACATTAACTCAATATGCTCTCTCATGTAAAATACCGAAATTCTAATTTTAGGTGAATCAAAAATAATCTAAATAATATCTAGGCGCCCCAAAGTTAATAGAAAATGGCTCTGAATATAGTCTGCTAGAAAAACTATACAATGCCTTATTCTACTCTGTTTTAGAGTATATAAACCAACTCAGTATGCTCTCTCATGTAAAATACAAAATTTATAATTTTATGTGAATCGAAGAAAATCTAAATATTATTTAGGCACCCCAATGTTAAAAACAAAATTGCTCTGAATAAAATCTGTCAGAACAAATATACAATGCCCTTTTCTACTCTGTTTTGTAGTATATACACCAACTCAAAATGCTCACTCACGTAAAATACAGAAATTCAAATTTTACACGAATCGAAAAAAATCTAAACAAATTCTAGACGCCCCAAAGATAAAAGAAAATGGCTCTGAATATAGTCTGTTAGAAAAAATATGCATCGCCTTATTCTACTCTTTTTTGAAGTACAACTCAGTGTGCTCTCTAATGTAAAATACAGAAATTCTAATTTAACGTGAATCAAAAAAAATCTAAATATTATCTAGGCACCCCAATGTTAAAAACAAAATTGCTCTGAATATAATCTGTCAGATAAAATATACAATGCCCTATTCTACTCTGTTTTAAAGTATATACACCAACTTCATATGCACTCTCATGTAAAATACAGAAATTCGATATTTAAGCGAATTGAAAAAAATCTAAATATTATCTAGGCACCCAAATGTTAAAGCAAAATTGCTCTGAATATAATCTGGCAAAAAAAATATACAATTCCCTTTTCTACTCTATTTTCGAGTATATACACCAACTCAATATGCTGTCTCATGTAAAATACCAAAAGTCTAATTTTAGGTGAATCAAAAAAGATCTAAATAATATCTAGGCGCCCCAAAGTTAAAAGAAAATTTCTCTGAATATAGTCTGTTAGAAAAAATATACAATGCCTTATTGTACTCTGTTTTGGAGTATATACAGCAACTCAGGGTGTTCTCTCATGTAAAATATAAAATTCTAATTTTACCCGAATCGAAAACATCTAAATATTATCTAGGCACCTCAATGTTAAAAACAAAATGGCTCTGAATATATTCTGTCAGAAAAAAGATAAAATGCCCTATTCTACTTTGTTTTCGAGTATATACAACAACTCCATATGTTCTCTCATGTAAAATACAGAAATACTATATTTAAGCGAATCGAAAAAAATCTAAATATTATCTAGGCACCCCAATGTTAAAAACAAAATTGCTCTGAATGTAATCTGTCAGAAAAAATATACAATGCCCTTTTCTACTCTGTTTTGTAGTATATACACCAACTGAATATGCTCTCTCATATAAATTACCGAAATTCTAATGTTAGGTGAAACGAAAAAAACCTAAAAATATCTAGGTGCCCCAAAGTTAAAAGAAAATGGTTCTAAATATAGTCTGTAAGAAAAAAAATCAATGCCTTATTCTTCTCTGTTTTGAAGTATATACACCAACTCCATATGCTCTCTCAAGTAAAATACAGAAATTCTATATTTAAGCGAATAGAAAAAAATCTAGATATTATCTAGGCAACCCAATGTGAAAAGCAAAATTGCTCTTAATATAATCTGTCAGATAAAATATACAATGCCCTTTACTTATCTGCTTTGTAGTATATACACCAACTCCAAATGCTCTCTCATATAAAATACAGAAATTCTAATTCTACCCAAATCGAAAAAATCTAAATATTATCTAGGCAACCCAGTGTTAAAAAAAAATTGCTCTGAATATAATCCATCAGAAAAAATATACAATGCCCTATTGTACTCTGTTTTAAAGTATATAAACCAACTCCATATGCTCTCTCATGTAAAATAAAGAAATTCTATATTTAAGCGAATCGAAATAAATCTAAATATTATCTAGAAACCGCAATGTTACAAACAATATCGCTCTGAATATAATCTGTCAGAAAAAATATATAATGCCCTTTTCTACTCTGTTTTGGAGTATATGCACCAACTCAATATGCTCTTTCATGTAAAATACCGAAATTCTAATTTTAGGTGAATCAAAATAATCTAAATAATATCTAGTCGCCCCAAAGTTAAAAAAAAATGACTCTGAATATAGTCTGTTAGAAAAAATATACAATGCCTTATTCTACTTAGTTTTGGAGTATATAAACCAACTCAGTATGCTCTCTCATGTAAAATACAGAAATTCTAATTTTACGTGAATCGAAATAAATCTAAATATTATCTAGTTAACCCAATATTAAAAACAAAATTACTCTAAATATAATCTGTCACAATAATTATAAAATGCCTTATTCTACTCGGTTTTGGAGTGTATACACCAACTCAATATGCTCTCTCATGTAAAATACCGAAAATCTAATTTTAAGTGAATTGATAAACTTCTAAATATTATCTAGGCACCGCAACGTTAAAAACAAAATTGCTGTGAATAAAATCTGTCAGAAAAAGTGTACAATGCCCTTTTCTACTCTGTTTTGTAGTATATACACCAACTGCATAAGATCTCTCATGTAAAATACAGAAATTCTAATTTTCCGCGAATCGAAAAAAATGTAAATAATACCTAGGCACCTAAAAGTTCAACGAAAATGGCTCTAAATATAGTCTGTTAGTAAAAATATACAATGCCTCATTCTACTCTGTTTTGGAGTATATACACCAACTCAGGTTTCTCTCTCATATAAAATATAGAAATTCTAATTCTACCCGAATCACAAAATTCTAAATATTATCTAGGCATCCCAATGTTAAAAACAAAATTGCTCTGATTATAATCTGTCAGAGAAAATATACAATGCCCTATTCTACTCTGTTTTGGAGTATATACACCAACTCAATATGCTCTCTCATGTAAAATAACGAAATTCTAATTTTAGGCGAATCAAAAAAAATCTAAATAATATCTAGGCGCCCAAAAGTTAAAAGAAAATGGCTCTGAATATAGTCTCTTAGAAAAAATATACAATGCCCTATTCTACTCTGTTTTGGAATATATACACCAACTCAGTATGGTCTCTCATGTAAAATACAGATATTCTAATTTTTTTTTTAATTTTTTATTGGATTATAGGTTTTGGGGTACATGAGCCGAGCATGCAAGACAGTTGCGTAGGTACACACATGGCAGTGTGCTTTGCTTTTCTTCTCCCCTTAACCCACATTTGGCATTTCTCCCCAGGCTATCCCTCCCCACCTCCCCCTCCGTCTGGCCCTCCCCTTTTCCCCCCAATAGACCCCAGTGTTTAGTACTCCCCTTTCTGTGTCCATGTGTTCTCATTTTTCATCACCCACCTATGAGTGAGAATATGCGGTGTTTCATTTTCTGTTCTTGTGTCAGTTTGCTGAGGATGATGTTCTCCAGATTCATCCATGTCCCTACAAATGGCACGAACTCATCATTTCTGATTGCTGCATAATATTCCATGGTGTATATGTGCCACATTTTTCCAATCCAGTCTATTATCAATGGGCATTTGGGTTGATTCCAGGTCTTTGCTATTGTAAACAGTGCTGCAATGAACATTCGTGCACATGTGTCCTTATAGTAGAACGATTTATAGTCTTTTGGATATATACCCAGTAATGGGATTGCTGGGTCAAATGGAATTTCTATTTCTAAGGCCTTGAGGAATCGCCACACAGTCTTCCACAATGGTTGAACTAATTTACACTCCCACCAACAGTGTAAAAGTGTTCCTTTTTCTCCACATCCTCTCCAGCATCTGTTGTCTCCAGATTTTTTAATGATCGCCATTCTAACTGGCGTGAGATGGTATCTCAATGTGGTTTTGATTTGCATCTCTCTGATGACCAGTGACGATGAGCATTTTTTCATATGATTGTTGGCCTCATATATGTCATTTTTCGTAAAGTATCTGTTCATATCCTTTGCCCACTTTTGAATGGGCTTGTTTGTTTTTTTCCTGTAAATCTGCTTGAGTTGTTTGTAAATTCTGGATATCAGCCCTTTGTCAGATGGGTAGACTGCGAAAATTTTTTCCCATTCTGTTGGTTGCCGATTCACTCTAGTGACTGTTTCTTTTGCCGTGCAGAAGCTGTGGAGTTTCATTAGGTAATTTTACGTGAATCGAAGAAAATCTAAATATTATTTAGACACCCCAATGTTAAAAACAAAATTGGTCTGAATAAATTGTGTCAGAAAAAATATACAATGCCCTTTTCTACTCTGTTTTGTAGTATATACACCAACTCCACTTTCACTCTCATGTAAAACACAGAAATTCTATATTTATGCGAATCTAAAAAAATCTAAATATTATCTAGGCACCCCAAAGTTAAAAACAAAATCTCTCTAAATATAATCTGTCAGAAAAAATACACAATGCCCTATTCTACTCTGTTTTGGATTATATACACCAACTCCATATGCCCTTTCATGTAAAATACAGATATTCTATATTTAAGCAAATCGGAAAAAATTAAATATTATCTAGGCACCTCAATGTTAAAAGAAAAATTGCTCTGAATATAATCTATCAGAAAAAATATATAATGCCCTTTTCTACTCTGTTTTGTAGTATATACACCAACTCAATATGCTCTCTCATGTAAAATAAAGAAATTCAAAATTTACCAGAACCGAACAAATCCAAATATTATCTAGGCACTACAATGTTAAAAGCAAAATTGCTCTGAATATAATCTGTGAGAAAAAATATACAAGCCCTCTTCTATTCTGTTTTGTAGTATAAACACCAACTCAATATGCTCTGTCATGTAAAATACAGAAATTCTAATACTACCTGAATCGAAAAAAAATCTAAATATTATCTAGGCACCCCAATGTTAAAAGCAAAATTGCTGTGAATATAATCTGTCAGAAAAAAATATACAATGCCCTTCTCTACTCTGTTTTGGAGTATATACACCAACTCAATATGCTCTCTCATGTAAAATACCGAAATTCTAATTTTAGGTGAATCAAAATAATCTAAATAATATCTAGGCGCCCTAAATATTATTTAGTAAACCCAATGTTAAAAAGAAAATGACTCTGAATATAGTCTGTTAGAAAAAATATACAATGTCTTATTCTACTCTGTTTTAAAGTATATACACCAACTCAGTATGCTCTCTCATGTAAAATACAGTAATTATAATTTTACGTGAATCGAAAAAAATCTAAATATTATCTAGGCAACCCAATGTTAAAAACAAAATTTCTCTAAATATAGTCTGTCACAATAATTATAAAATGCCCTATTCTACTCGGTTTTGGTGTATATACACCAACTCAGTATGCTCTATCATGTAAAATACCGAAATTCTAAGTGAATCAATAAACTTCTAAATATTATCTAGGCACCGCAATGTTAAAAACAAAATTTCTTTGAATAAAATCTGTCAGAAAAAATGTACAATGCCCTTTTCTACTCTGTTTTGTAGTATATACACCAACTCCATATGCTCTCTCATGTAAAATACAGAAATTCTAAATTTCCGCGGATCGAGAAAAATCTAAATATTATCTAGGCACCCCAATGTTAAAAGAAAAATTGTTTTGAATATAATCTGTCAGGGAAAATACACAATGCCATTTTCTACTCTGTTTTGTAGTATATACACCAACACAATATGCTCTCTCATGTAAAATACAGAAATTCTAATTTTACCTGAATTGAGAAAATCTAAATATTATGAAGGCATGCCAATGTTAAAAAAAAAATTTCTCTGAATATAGTCTGTCACAAAAAATATACAATGCCCTATTCTACTCTGTTTTAGAGTATATACACCAACTCCATATGCTCTATCATGTAAAATACAGAAATTACATATTTAAGCAAATCGAAAAAAATCTATATATCATCTAGGCACCCGAATGTTAAAATCAGAATTCCTCTTAATATAATGTGTCAGAAAAAATAAACAATGCTTTATTCTACTCTGTTTTGGAGTATGTACACCAAGTCAGTATGCTCTCTCATATAAAATACAGAAATTCCAATTATACGTGAATCGAAAAAAATCTAATATTATCTAGGCACCACAATGTTAAAAGGAAAATTGCTCTGAACATAATCTGTCAGAGAAAATATACAATGTCCAATTCTACTCTGATTTGTAGTATATACACCAGCTCCATATGCTCTCTCATGTAAAATACAGAAATACTAATTTTACGTGAATCGAAAAAAATCTAAATAATATCTAGGCACCACAAAGTTAAAAGTAAATGGCTCTTAATATAGTCTGTTAGAGAAAATATACACTGCCTTATTCTACTATGTTTTGGAGTATATACACCAACTCAGTATGCTCTCTTATGTAAAATACAGAAATTCTAATTTTACCCGAATCGAAAAAATCTAAATATTATTTAGTAACCCAATGTTTAAAACAAAATTGCTCTGAATATAATCTGTCAGAAAAAATATAGAATGCCCTATTCTACTCTTTTTTGGAGTATATACACCGACTCCCTATGCTCTCTCTTCTAAAATACAGAAATTCTATATTTAAGCAAATCTAAAAATATCTAAATATTATCTAGGCACCCCAATGTTAAAAGCAAAATTGCTCTGAATATAATCTGTTAGAAAAAATACACAATGCCATTTTCTACTCTGTTTTTTAGTATATACACCAACTCAATATGCTCTGATATGTAAAATACAGAAATTCTATCTTTGTCCGAATCGAAATAATCTAAATATTATGTAGGCACGTCAATGATAAAAACAAAATTTCTCTGAATATAATCTTTCAGAAAAAATATACAATGCCCTATTCTACTCTGTTTTGGAGTATATACACCAACTCAGTATGCTCTCTCATGTAAAGTACCGAAATTCTAAATTTACCCGAATCGAAAAAATCAAAATAGTATGTAGGCAACCCAATGTTACAAACAAAATTGCTCTGAATATAATCTGTCAGAAAAAATATTCAATTTCCTATTCTACTCTGTTTTGGAGTATATACACCGACTCCATATGCTCTCTTATGTAAAATACAGAAATTCTATATTTAAGGGAATTGAACAAAATCTAAATATTATCTAGGCACCCCAGTGTTAAAAACGAAATTGCTCTGAATACAATCTGTGAGGAAAAATATACAATACACTACTCTACTCTGTTTTCGAGTATACACACCAACTCAATATGCGCTCTCATGTAAAATACAGAAATTATATATTTAAGTGAATTGAAAAACATCTAAATATTATCTAGCCACCCCAATGTTAAAAGAAAAATTAGTCTGAATATAATCTGTCAGAGAAAATACACAATGTCATTTTCTACTCTGTTTTGTTTATATACACCAACTCAATATGCTCTTTCATGTAAAATACAGTAACTCTAATTTTACCTGAATCGTAAAAATCTAAATTTTATGTAGGCACGCCAATCTTAAAAACAAAATTGCTCTGAATATAATGTGTCAGAAAAAATATACAATGCCCTATTCTACTTTGTTTTGGAGTATATACACCAACTCAGTATGCTCTCTCATGTTATATACCGCAATTCTCAATTTACGTGAATCGAAAAAAATCTAAATAGTATCTAGGCACACCAATGTTAAAAGCAAAGTTGCTGTGAATATAATCTGTCAGAAATAATATACAATGCCCTTTTCTACTTTGTTTTGTAGTATATACACAAACTCTACCTGCTCTCTCATATAAAATAGAGAAATTCTATATTTCAGCGAATCAAAAAATATCTAAATAATATCTAGGCACTCCTAAGTAATAAAAAAATGCCTCTGAATATAGTCTGTTAAAAAAAATATACAATGCCTTATTCTACTCTGTTTTGGAGTAAATACACCAACTCAGTATGCTTTCTCATGTAAAATACCGAAATTCTAATTTTACGTGAATCCAAAAAATCTAAATATTATCTAGGCACCCCAATGTTAAAAGCAAAGTTGCTGTAAATATAATCGGTCAGAAAAAATATACAATGCCCTTTTCTACTCTGTTTTGTAGTATATACACCAACTCAATATAATCTCTAGTGTGAAATACAGAAATTCTAATTTTACCCGAATCGAAAAAATCTAAATATTATCTAGGCACCGCAATGTTAAAGCAAAATTGCTCTGAGTATAATCTGTCAGAAAAAATATACAATGCCCTTTTCTACACTTTATTGGAGTATATATACCAACTCAATAGGCTCTCTCATGTAAAATACCCAAATTCTAATTTTACGCGAATCGAAAAAAATCTAAATAATATCTAGGCGCGGCAGAGTTAAAAGAAAATGGCTCTGAATATAGTCTGTTAAAATCAATATACAATGCCTTATTCTACTCTGTTTTGGAGTAAATACACCAACTCAGTATGCTCTCTCATGTAAAATACAGAAATTCTAATTTTACCAGAATCGAAAAAATCTAACTATTATCTAAGATCCCCAATGTTAAAAACAAAATTGCTCTGAATATAAACTGTCAGAAAAAATATACAATGCCCTATTCTACTCTGTTTTTGAGTATATACGCCAACTCGACCTGCTCTCTCATGTAAAATATATAAATTCTATATTTCACCGAATCAAAAAAAATCTAAATATTATCCAGGCACCCCAATGCTAATAGCAAAATTTCTCTGAATATAATCTGTCAGAAAAAATATACAATACCCTTTTCTACTATGTTTTGGAGTATATACACCAAATCAATATGCTCTCTCATGTAAAATAACGAACTTCTAATTTTACGTGAATCGAAAAAAATATAAATATTACCTAGGCACCCCAATGTTAAAAGCAAATTTGCTCTGAATATAATCTGTAAGAAAAAATATACAATGCCCTTTTCTACTCTGTTTTGTACTATATACACCAACTCAATATGTTCTCTCATGTAAAATACAGACATTCTAATTTTACACGAATCGAAAAAATCTAAATATTATCTAGGCACCCCAATGTTAAAAACAAAATTGCTCTGAATATAATCTGTCAGAAAAAATATACAATGCCCTATTCTACTCTGTTTTCGAGTATATATACAAACTAAGTATGCTCTCTCATGTAAAATACCGAAATTCTTATTTTACGTGAATCGAAAACAATCTAAATAATATCTAGGCACCCCAAAGTTAAAAAAAATGGCTCTGAATATAGTCTGTTAGAAAAAATATACAATGCCTTATTCTACTCTCTTTTGGAGTATATACACCAACTCAGTATGCTCTCTCATATAAAATACAGAAATTATAATTTTACCTGAATCAAACAAATCTAAATATTATCTAGGAACCCAATTTTAGAAGCAAAATTACTCTTAATATAATCTTTCAGAAAAAATATACAATGCCCTATTTTACTCTGTTTTGGAGTATATACACCAACTCAATATGCTCTCTCATGTAAAATAGAGAAATTCAATATTTTAGCTAATCGGAAAAAATCTAAATATTATCTATGCACCTCAATGTTAAAAGTAAAATTGCTCTGAATATTATCTTTCAGAAAAAATATACAATGCCCTTTTTTACTCTGTTTTGTAGTATATACACAAACTCAATATGCTCTCTCATGTAAAATACCGAAATTCCAATTTTACACGAATCAAAAAAAATCAAAATAATATCTAGGCACGCCAATGTTCAAAGCAAAATTGCTCCAAATATATTCCGTCAGAAAAAATATACAATGCCCTATTCTACTCTGTTTTGGAGTATATACAGCAACTCAGTATGCTCTCTCATGTAAAATACCGAAATCCTAGTTTTACGTGAATCCAAAAAAATCTAAATATTATCTAGGAACCGCAATGATAATAGTAAAATTGTTCTAAATATACTCTGTCAGAAAAAATATGTAATGCCCTTTTCTACTCTATTTTGGAGTATATACACAAACTCAATATGCTGTCTCATGTAAAATACCGAAATTCTAATTTTACGCGAATCGAAAAAAAACTAAATCATATCTAGGCACCCCAAAGTTAAAAGAAAATGGCTGTGAATATAGTGTGTTAGAAAACAATATACAATGCCTTATTCTACTCTGTTTTGGAGTATATACACCAACTAAGTATGCTCTCTCATATAAAATACGGAAATTTTACTTTTACCCGAATCGAAAAACTCTAAATATTATCTTGGCACTCAAATGTTAATAACAAAATTGCTCTCAATATAATATGTCAGAAAAAATATACAATGTCCTATTCTACTCTGTTTTGGAGTATATGAACCAACTGAATATGCTCTCTCATGTAAAATAGAGAAATTCTATATTTAAGCGAATTGAAAAAAATCTAAATATTATCTAGGCACCCCAAGGTTAATAGAGAAATTTCTCTGAATATAATCTGTAAGAATAAATATACAATGCCCATTTCTACTCTGTTTTGGAGTGTATACACCAACTGCATATGCTCTCTCATGTAAAATATAGAAATTCTATATTAAAGCGAATCGAAAAAAATCTAAATATTATCTAGAAACCCCAATGTTAAAAGGAAAATTGCTCTGAATAAAATCTGTCAGAAAAAACATACAATGCCTTTTTCGACTCTGCTTTGTAGTATATACACCTAATCAATATGGTCTCTAATGTAAAATACCGAAATTCTAATTTTACACGAATCAAAAAAAATCTAAATAATATCTAGGACTCCAAAGTTAAAAGAAAATGGCTCTGAATATTGTTTGTTAGAGAAAATATACAATAACTTATTCTACTCTGTTTTGGAGGAAATACACCAACTCAGTATGCTCTCTCATGTAAAATACAGAAATTCTAATTTTACCCAATTCGAAAAAATCTAAATATTATCTAGGCACCCCAATGTTAAAAACAAAATTGCTCTGAATATAATCTGTCAGAAAAAATATACAATGCCCTATTCTACTCTGTTTTGGAGTATATACACCAACTCAGTATGCTCTCTCATGTAAAATACAGAAATTCTATATTTAAGAGTATCGAAAAAAATCTAAATATTATCTAGTCACCCCAACGTTAAATGCAAAATTGCTCTGAATATAGTCTGTCAGAAAAAATATACAATGCTCTTTTCTAGTCTGTTTTGTAGTATATACAGCAACTCAATATGCTCTTTCATGTAAAATACAGAAACTCTAATTTTACCCGAATCGAAAATATCTAAATATTATCTAGGCAACCCAATGTTAAAAACCAAATTCATCGAAATATAATCTCTCATAAAAAATATAAAATGCCCTATTCTACTCTTTTTCTGGCTATATACACCAACTCAGTATGCTCTCTCATGGAAAATAGAGAAATTCTAATTTTACACGAATCGAAAAAAATCTAAATATTATTTGGCACCGCAACGTTAAAAGCAAAATGGCTGTGAGAATAATTTGTTGGAACAAATATACAATGCCTTATTTTACTATGTTTTGGAGTATATACAACAGCTCAATATGCTCTCTAATGTAAAATACAGAAATTCTAATTTTAACCGAATCGAAAATATCTAAATATAATCTAGGCACTCCAATGTTAAAAACAAAATTGCTCTGAATAGAATCTGCCAGAATAAATATACCATGCCCTATTCTACTCTGTTTTGGAGTATATACACCAACTCCATTGGCTCTCTCATGTAAAATACAGAAATTATATATTTAAGCGAAGCGAAAAATATCTAAATATTATCTACGCACCCCAATGTTAAAACCAAAATTGCTCTGAATATAATCTGCCAGAAAAAATATACAATGCCCTTTTCTACGCTGTTTCAGTAGCATACAAACCAACTCAATATGCTCTCTCATTTAAAATACCGAAATTCTAATTTTACGTGAATAGAAAAAAAATCTAAATAATATCTAGGCACCCCAAATTTAAAAAATAATGGCTATGAATATAGTCTGTTAGGAAAAATATACAATGCCTTATTCTACTCTGTTTTGGAGTAAATACAACAAATCCGTATGCTCTCTCATGTAAAATACAGAAATTTAATTTTACCAGAATCGAAAAAATCTAAATATTATCCAGGCACCCCAATGTTAAAAACAAATTGCTCTGAATATAATCTGTCAGAAAAAGTATACAATGCCCGTTTCTACTTTATTTTGGAGTATACACACCAACTCAATATGCTCTCTCATGTAAAATACGGAAATTCTACTTTTATGCGAATCGAAATAAGTCTAAATAATATCTAGGCACCAAAAAGTTAAAAGAAAATGTCTCTGAATATAGTCAGTTAGAAAAAATATAGCATGCTTTATTCTACTCTATTTGGGAGAATATACACCAACTCCATATGCTCTCTCATGTAAAACACAGAAATTCTATATTTAAGCGAATCGGAAGAATCTAAATATTATCTAGACACCCCAATGTTAAAAACAAAATTGCTTTGAATATAACTTGTCAGAACAAATATACAATGCCCTTTTCTACTATGTTTTGAAGTATATACACCAACTCCATAAGCTCCCTCATGTAAAATACAAAAATTCTATATTTAAGCGAATCGAAAACAATCTAAATATTATCTAGGTACCCAATGTTATAAACAAAATTTCTCTAAATATAATCTGTCAGAAAAAATATACAATGTGCTATTCTACTCTGTTTTGAAGTATATACACCAACTCCATACGCTCTCTCATTTAAAATTCAGGAATTCTATATTTAAGCGAATCGAAAAAGTTCTAAATATTATCTAGGCACCCCAATGTTAATAGCAAAATTGCTATGAATATAGTCTGTCTCACAAAATATAAAATGCCCTTGTCTACTCTGTTTTGGAGTATATACAGCAACTCAATATGCTCTCTCATGTACAATACCGAAATTCTAATTTTATGTGAATCGAAAAAAATCTAAATAATATCTAGGCACCCCAATGTTAAAAGAAAATTGCTCTGAATCTAGTCTGTTAGAAAAAATATACAATACCTTATTCTACTATGTTTTGGAGTATATACACCAACTCAGTATGCTCTCTCGTGTAAAAGACAGAAATTATAATTTTACCCGAATCGAAATAATCTAAATATTATCTATGCACCCCAATGTTAAAAATAAAATTGCTCTGAATATAAACTGTCAGAAAAAATATACAATGCCCTATTCTTCTCTGTTTTGGAGTATATACACCAACTCAATATGCTCTCTCATGTAAAATACAGAAATTCAATCGTTAAGCAAATCGAAAATATCTAAATATTATCTAGGCACCCCAATGTTAAAAACAAAATCGCTCTGAATATAATTTGTAAGAAAAAATATACAATGTCATTTTCTACTCTGTTTTGGAGTATATACACCAACTCCATATACTCTCTCATGTAAAATACAGAAATTCTATATTTAAACGAATCGAAAAACATCTAAATATTATCTAGGCACCCCAATGTTAAAAAAAAATTGCTCTGAATATAATCTGTCATAAAAAATACACAATGCCTTATTCTACTCTGTTTTGGAGTATATACACCAACTCCATTTGCTCTCTCATGTAAAATACAGAAATTCTATATTTAAGAGAATCGAAAAAACTCTAAATATTATCTAGGCACCCCAATGTTAAAAAAAAAATTGCTCTGAGTATAATCTGTCAGAAAAAATATCCAATTCCCTATTATACTCTGTTTTGGAGTATATACACCAACTGCATATGCTCTCTCATATAAAATAGAGAAATTCTATATTTAAGCGAATCGAAAAAAATCTAAATATTATCTAGGCACCCCTATGTTAAAAGCAAAATTGCTCTGAATATAATCAGTCAGTAAAAATATACAACACCCTTTTCTACTCTATTTTGGAGTATATACACCAATTCCATATGCTCTCTCATTTAAAATACAGAAATTCTACTTTTAAGCAAATCGAAAAAAATCTAAATAATATCTAGGCGCCCCAAAGTTAAAAGAAAATGGCTCTGAATAATATGTTAGAAAAAATATACAATGCCATATGCTACTATATTTTGGAGTATATACACCAACTCACTATGCTCTCTCGTGAAAATACAGAAACTCTAATTTTACCCGAATCGAAAAAATCTAAATAATACCAAGTCACCCAATTTTAAAAACAAAATTTCCCTGAATATAAACTATCAGAAAAAATATACAATGCCTTATTCTACTCTTTTTTTGAGTATATACACCAACTCTACATGCTCTCTCATGAAAAATACAGAAATTCTATATTTAAGCAAATAAAAAAAAGCTAAATAATATCTAGGTGCCCCAAAGTTAAAAGAAAATAGCTCTGAATATAGTCTGTTAGAAAAAATATACAATGCCTTATTCTACTCTGTTTTGGAGTATATACACCAGTTCACTATGCTCTCTCATGTAAAATACAAAAATTCTATATTTAAGCGAATCGAACCAAATCTAAATATTATCTAGGCACCCAAACGTTAAAAGGAAAAGTGCGGTGAATATCTTCGGTCAGAAAGAATATACAATGCCCGTTTCTACTCTGTTTTGTAGTATATACACCAACTCAATATGTTCTCTCATATAAAATAGAGAAATTTGAATTTTACTCGAATCAAAAAAATATAAATATAATCTAGGCACCCCAATGTTATAAACAAAATTGCTCTGAATATAATCTGTCAAAAAAATATACAATGCCAAATTCTACTCTGTTTTGGAATATATACACCAACTCAGTATACTCTCTCATGTAAAATATTGAAATTCTAATTTTACGTGAATCAAAAAAAATCTAAATATTATCTAGGCACCCCAATGTTAAAAGCAAAATTGCTCTGAATATAATCTGTAATAAAAATTATACAATGCCCTTTTTTACTCTGTATTGGAGTATTTACACCAACTCAATATGCTCTCTCATGTAAAATACCCAAATTCAAATTTTCCATGAATCAAAAAATATCTAAAACATATCTAGGCTCCCCAAGGTTAAAAGAAAAAAGCTCTGAATATAGTCTGTTAGAACAAATATACAATGCCTTATTCTACTATGTTTTGGAGTATATACAGGAACTCAGTATGCTCTCTCCTGTAAAATAAAGATATTCAAATTTTACCCGAATCGAAAAAATCTAAATATTATCTAGGAACCCAATGTTAAAAACAAAATTGCTCTGAATATAATCTGTCAGAAAAAATATACAATGCCCTATTCTACTCTGTTTTTGAGTATATACACCAACTCTACCTGCTCTCTCATATAAAATACAGAAATTCTATATTTAAGCAAATCGAAAAAAATCTAAATATTATCTAGGCACCCCAAAGTTAAACACAAAATAGCTCTAAATATACTCTGTCAGAAAAAATATACAATGACCTCTTCTACTCTGTTTTCGTGTATATACACAAACTCCATATGCTCTCTCATGTAAAATACAGAAATTCTATATTTATGCGAATCAACAAAAATCTAAATACTATCTACGCACCACAACGTTAAAAGCAAAAGTCCTATGAATATATTCGGTCAGAAAAAATATAAAATGCCCTTTTCTACTTTGTTTTGTAGTATATACACCAACTCAATATTCTCTCTCATGTAAAATACAAAAATTCTAATTTTACCCGAATCGAAAAAATTTAAAAATTATCTAGGCACCCCAATGTTAAAAACAACATTGCTCTGTATATAATCTGTCAAAAAAAATATACAATGCCATATTGTCCTCTGTTTTTGAATATATACACCAACTCAGTACACTCTCTCATGTAAAATACTGAAATTCTAATTTTACGTGAATCGAAAAATATCTAAATATTATCTGGGCACCCCGATGTTAAAAGCAAAATTGCTCTGAATATAATCTGTAATAAAAATTATACAATGCCCTTTTCTACTCTGTATTGCAGTATATACACCAACTCAGTATGCTCTCTCATGTAAAATACCGAAATTCAAATTTTACGCGAATCGAAATAAATCTAAATAATATCTAGGTGACCCAAAGTTAAAAGAAAGTGGCTCTGAATATAGTCTGTTAGACAAAATATACAATGCCTTATTCGACTCTGTTTTGGAGTATATACACCAATTCAGTATGCTCTCTCATGTAAAACACAGCAATTATAACTTTACCCGAATCGAAAAAATCTAAATATTATCTAGGCACCCCAATGTTAAAAACTAAATTGCTCTGAATATAATCTGTCATAAAAATTATACAATGCCCTTTTCTACTCTGTTTCGTAGTATATACACTAACTCAATATGCTCTTTCATGTAAAATACGGAAATTCTAATTATACTCGAATCGAAAAAAATCTAAATAATATCTAGGCGCCCCAAAGTTAATAGAAAATGGCTCTTAATATAGACTGTTAGATAAAATATACAATGCCTTATATCACTCTGTTTTGGGGTATATACACCAACTCAGTATGCTCTCTAATGTAAAATACCAAAATTCTAATTATACGTAAATCGGAAAAAATCTAAATAATATCTAGGCCCCCAAAGATAAAGAAAATGGCTCTAAATATAGTCTGTTAGAGAAAATATACAATGTCTTATTCTACTTTGTTTTGGAATATATAAACCAAATCCCCATGCTGTCTCATGTAAAATACATATATTGTATATTTAAGCGAATCGAAGAAAATCTAAATATTATCTAGGCACCCCAATGTTAAAAGCAAAATTGCTCTGAATATAGTCTGTCAGAGAAAATATACAATGCCCTTTTGTACTCTGTTTTTTAGTATATACACCAACTTAATAGGCTATCTCATGTAAAATACGAAAATTCTAATTATACGCGAATCGAAAAAAATCTAAATAATTACTAGGCGCCCCAAAGTTAAAAGAAAATGTCTCTGAATATAGTCTGTTAAAAAATATGCAATGTTTTATTATACACTGTTTTGGAGTACATACACAAACTTCGTGTACTCTCTCATGTAAAATATAGAAATTCTAATTTTACCAGAATAGTTAAAATGTAAATATTACCTAGGAACCCCAATGTTAAAAGCAACATTGCTCTGAATATTATCTGTCAAAAAAATATACAATCCCGTATTCTACTCTCTTTTGGACTATACAAACGAACTCCATGTGCTCTCTCATGTAAAATACAGAAATTCTATATTTAAACGAATCCAAAAAAATGTAAATAATATCCAGACGCTCCAAAGTTAAAAGAAAATGCCTCTGAATATAGTCTGTTAGAAAAAGTATACAATGCCTTATTCTACGCTGTTTTGGAGTAAATACAGCAACTCAGGATGCTCTCTCATGTAAAATACAGTAATTCAAATTTTACCCGAATTGAAAAAATCTAAATATTATTTAGGCACCCGAATGTTAATAACAAAATTGCTCTGAATATAACCTGTCTGAAAAAATATACAATACCCTTTTTTACTCTGCTTTTTTGTATATACACCAAATCAATATGCTCTCTCATATAAAATACCGAAATTCTAAATTTACGTGAATCGAATATAATCTAAATATTATCTAGGCACCCTTATGTTAATAGCAAAATTGCTCTGAATATTATCTATCAGAGAAAATATACAATGCCCTTTTCTACTCTGTTTTGGAGTATATACAACAACTCCATTTGCTCTCTCATGTAAAATACAGTAATTCTATAAGCGAATCGAAAAAATTCTAAATAATATCTAGGCACACCAAAGTTAAAAGAAAATAACTCTGAATATAGTATGTTAGAAAAAATATACAATGCCTTATTCTACTATGTTTTGGAGTATATACACCAACTCAGTATGCTCTCTCGTGTAAAATACAGAAATTTTAATTTTACCCGAATTGAAAAAATGTAAAAATTATCAAGGCACCCCAACGTTAAAAACAAAATTGCTCTGAATATAAATTCTCGGAAAAAATATACAATGCGCTATTCTACTCTGTTTTTGAGTATATACACCAACTCTACATGCTCTCTCATGTAAAATACAGAAATTCTATATTTAAGCGAATCAAAAAAAATCTAAATATTATCTAGGCACCCCAATGTTAAAAACAAAATTGCTCTGAATATAATCTGTCATTAAAAATATACAATGCCCTTTTCTGCTCTGTATTGGAGAATATACACCAACTCAATATGCTCTCTCATGTAAAATACCCAAATTCTAATTTTACGCGAATTGAAAAAAATCTAAATAATATCTAGGCACCCCAAAGTTAACAGAAAATGGCTCAGAATATAGTCTGTTAGAATAAATATACAATGCCTTATTCTACTATGTTTTGAAGTATATACACGAACTCAATATGCTCTCTCGGGTAAAATAAAGAAATTATAATTTTACCCGAATCGACAAAATCTAAATATTATCTAGGAACCCCAATATTAAAAACAAAATTGCTCTGAATATGTAGTGTCAAAAAAATTATACAATGCCCTATTCTTCTCTGTTTTGGAGTACATACACCAACTCCATATGCTCTCTCAGGTTAAATACAGAAATTCTATATTTAAGCGAATCAAAAAATCCTAAATATTATCTAGACACCCCAATGTTAAAAGCAAAATTGCTCTGAATATAATCTGTCAGAAAAAATATACAATGCCCTTTTCTAATCTGTTTTGGAGTATATACACCAAATCTATATGCTCCCTCATGGAAGATACAAAAATTCTAATTTTACGTGAATCGAAAAAAACTAAATAATATCTAGGCGCACCAAATTTAAAAGATAATGGCTCTGAATATATTTTGTTAGAAAAAATATAAAATGACTTATTCTACTCTGTTTTGGAATATATACACCAACTCAACTTGCTCTCTCATGTAAAATACCGAAATTTAAATTTTACGTGATTCGAAGGAAATCTAAATAGTATTTAGGCACCCCAATGTTAAAAGCCAAATTGCTCTGAATATAAATTCTCAGAAAAAATATACAATGCGCTATTCTACTCTGTTTTTGAGTATATACACCAACTCTACATGCTCTCTCATGTAAAATACAGAAATTCTATATTTAAGCAAATCGAAAAAAATGTAAATATTATCTAGGCACCCGTATGTTAAAAACAAAATTGCTCTGACTATAATCTGTCAAAAAAAATACTCAATGCCCGTTTCTACTCTATTTTGGAGTATATAAACAAATTCAATATGCTCAATCATGTAAAATACCGAAATTCTAACTTTACACGAACCGAAACAAATCTAAATATTATCGAGGCACACCAACGTTAAAAGCAAAACTGCTCTGAATATAATCTTTCAGAAAAAATATACAATGCCCTTTTCTAGTCTGTTTTGGAGTATATACACTAATTCAACATGCTCGCTCATGTAAAATACCGAAATTATAATTATACACGAATCAAAAAATATCTAAATACTATCTTAGCACACCAATGTTAAAATAAAATAGCTCTGAATATAATCTGTCAGAAAAAATATACAATGCCCAATTCTACTCTGTTTTGGAGTATATACACAAACTGCATATGCTCTCTCAGATAAAATACAGAAATTATAATTTTACTCGAATCGAAAACAATCTAAATACTATCTAGGCACCCCAAAGTTAAAAGAAAATGGCTCTGAATATAGTCTGTTATAAAAAATATACAATAGCTTATTCTACTCTGTTTTGGAGTATATACACCAACTCAGTATGCTCTCTCATGTAAAATACAGAAATTCTAATTTTACCCGAATCGAAAAAATCTAAATATTATCTAGGCACACGAATGTTAAAAACAAAATTGCTCTGAATATAATCTGTCAGAGAAAATATACAATGCCCTATTCTACTCTGTTTTGTAGTATATACACCAACTCAAAATACTCTCTCATGTAAAATACAGAAATTCTATATTTAAGCAAATTGAAAAAAATCTAAATAATATTTAGACGCCTCAAAGTTAAAAGAAAATGGCTCTGAATATAATCTGTTAGAAAAAATATACACTGCCCTATTCTACTCTGTTTCGGAGAATATAAACCAAATCCATATGCTCTCTCATGTAAAATATCGAAATTCTAATTTTATGTGAATCGATATAAATCTAAATACTATCTAGGCATCCCAAATATAAAAGAAAATGGCTCTGAATATAGTGTGTTAGAAAAAAGATACAATGCCTTATTCTACTCTGTTTTGGAGTATATACACCTACTCAGTATGGTCTCTCATGTAAAATACAGAAATTCTAATTTTACACAAATCGAGAAAATCTAAATATTATCTAGGCACCACAATGTTAAAAGCAAAATTGCTCTGAATATAAACTGTGAGAAAAAATACAAACTGCTCTTTTCTGCTCTGTTTTGGAGTATATACACCAATCAGTATACTCTCTCATGTAATATACCAAAATTCTAATTTTACGTGAATCGAAAAAAATCTAAATAAGATCTAGGCTCCTCAAAGGTAAAAGAAAATGGCTCTGAATATAGTCTGTTAGAAAAAATATACAATGCCTTATTCTACTCTGTTTTGGAGTATATACACCAACTCAATATGCTCTCTCATGTAAAATACCGAAATTCTAAATTTACGTGAATCGAAAAAAATCTAAATATTATCTAGGCACCCCAATGTTAAAAGCAGAATTGCTCTGAATATAATCTGTCAGAAAAAATATACAATGCCCTTTTCTACTCTGTTTTGTAGTATATACACAAACTCAATATGCTCTCTCATGTAAAATACAGAAATACTAATTTTACGTGAATCGAAAAAATATGAATATTATCTAGGCACCCCAATGTTGAAAACAAAATTGCTCTGAATATAATCCGTCAGAAAAAATATACAATTCCCTCTTCTACTCTGTTTTGGAGTATATACACAAACTGAGTATGCTTTCTCATGTGAAATACTGAAATTCTAATTTTATGTGAATCGAAAAAAATCTAAATAATATCTAGGTGCCCCAAAGTTAAAAGAAAATGGCTCTTAATATAGTGTGTTAGAAAAAATATACAATGCCCTATTCTACTCTGTTTTGGAGTATATACACCAAAACAATATGCTCTCTCATGTAAAATACAGAAATTCTATATTTAAGCGAATCGAAAAAAATCTAAATATTATATAGGCACCCCAATGTTAAAAACAAAATTTCTCTGAATATAATCTGTAAGAATAAATATACAATGCCCTATTCTACTCTTTTTTGGAGTATATACAGCAACTCCATATGCTCTCTCATGTAAAATACAGAAATTCAAATTTTACTCGAAATGAAAAAATCTAAATATTATCTAGGCACCCCAATGTTAAAAACAAAATGGCTCTGAATATAATCAGTCAGAAAAAATATACAATGCCCTTTTCTACTCTGTTTTGGTGTATATACACCACATCAGTATGCTCTTTCATGTAATATACAAAAATTCTATTTTTACGTGAATCAAAAAAATCTAAATATTATATAGGAACCCCAGAGTTAAAAACCAAATTTCTCTTAATTTAATCTGTAAGAAAAAATATACAATGCCCTATTCTTTTTTATTTTGGAGTATATACACCAACTCCATCTGCTCTCTCATGTTAAATACCGAAATTCTAATTTTACGTGAATCAAAAGAATTCTAAATATTATCCAGGCACCACAATGTTAAAAGCAAAATTTCTCTGAATATAATTTGTCAGAAAAAATATACAATGCCCTTTTCTACTCTGTTTTGGAGTATATACACCAGATCAATATGCTCTTTCACTTAAAATACCGTAATTATAATTTTACACGAATCGAAAATTCTAAATAATATCTAGGTACCTCAAAGTTAAAAGAAAATGGCTATGAATATAGTCTGTTAGAAAAAATATACAATGCCTTATTCTACTCTGTTTTGGAGAATATACACTACTCAGTATGCTCTCTCATGTAAAATACCGAAATTCTAATTTTACCAGAATTGAAAAAATCTAAATATCATCTAGGCACCCCAATGTTAAAAACAAAATTTCTCTGAATATAATCTGTCAGAGAAAATATACAATGTCTTATTCAACTCTGATTTGGAGTATATACACAACCTCCATATGCTCTCTCATGTAAAATACAGAAATTCTATATTTAAGTGAATCGAAAAAAATCTAAATATTATCTACGCACCCCAATGTTAAAAGCAAAATTGCTCTGAATATAATCTGTCAGAAGAAATATACAATGCTCTATTCTACTCTATTTTGGAGTATATACACCAACTCAATATGCTCTCTCATATAAAATACAGAAATTCTATATTTAATTTAATTGAAACAAATTTAAATATTATCTAGGCACCCCAATGTTAAAAGCAAAATTGCTCTGAATATAATCTGTCAGAAAAAATACACAATGCCTTTTTCTACTCTGTTTTGGAGTATATACACCAACTCAATATGTTCTTTCATGTAAAATACGGAAATTCTAATTATACGCGAATCGAAAAAAATCTAAATAATACCTAGGCGCCACAAAGCAAATAGAATATGGCTCTTAATATAGACTGTTAGTAAAAATATACTATGCCTTATATTACTCTGTTTTGGAGTATATACACCAATGCAGTATGCTCTCTCATGTAAAACACCGAAATTATAATTTTACACGAATCGAAAAATATCTAAATAATATCTAGGTGTCCCAAAGATAAAGAAAATGGCTCTGAATATAGTCTGTTAGAGAAAATATACAATGTCTTATTCTACTTTGTTTTGGAGTATATACACCAACTCAGTATGCTCTCAAATGTAAAATACAGAAATTTTAATTTTACCCAAATCGAAAAAATCTAAATATTATCTAGGCACCCCAATATTAAAAACAAAATTGCTCTGAATATAATCTGTCAGAGAAAATATACAATGCTCTATTCTACTCTATTTTGGAGTATATACACCAATTCCATATGCTCTCTCATGTAAAATACAGAAATTCTATATTTAAGCGAATCGAAAAAAATCTAAATATTATCTAGGAAACCCAATGTTAAAAGCAAAATTGCTCTGAATATAATTTGTCAGAAAAAATATACAATGCCCTTTTCTACTCTGTTTTGGAGTATATACACAAATCAATATGCTCTCATATGTAAAATACAAAAATTCTAATTTTATGCCAATCGAAAAAAATCTAAATAATATCTATGCGCCCCAAAGTAAAAAAAAATGACTCTGAATATAGTCTGTTAAAACAAATATACAATGCCTTATTCTTCTCTGTTTTGGAGTATATACACCAACTCAATATGCTCTCTCATTTAAAATAAAGTAATTCTAAATTAACGTGAATCAAAAAAAATCTAAATATTATCTAGGCACACCAATGTTAATAGCAAAATTACTCTGAATACAATCTGTCAGAAAAAATACACAATTCCCTTTTCTACTCTGTTTTGTAGTATATACACCAATTCAAATTGCTCTCTAACGTAAAAACAGAAATTCTAATTTTACACGAATAGAAAAAATCTAAATATTATCCTGGCACACCAATGGTGAAAACATAATTTCTCTGAATATAGTCTGTTAGAAAAAATATACAATGCCCTATTCTACTCTGTTTTGGAGTACGTACACCAACTCCATATGCTCGCTCATGTAAAATACCGAAATTCTATATTTAAGCGAATCGAAAAAAATCTAAATATTATCTAGGCACCCTAAAGTTAAAAACAAAATTGATATGAATATAAACTGTCAGAAAAAATATACAATACCCTATTCTACTCTGTTTTGGAGTATATACACCAACTCCATATGCTCTCATATGTAAAACACAGAAATGCTATATTTAAGCGAATCGAAAAAAATCTAAATATTATCTAGGCTCCCCAATGTTAAAAACAAAATTGCTCTGAATATAAAGTGTCAGAAAAAATATACAATGCTCTATTCTACTCTGTTTTCGAGTATATACAGCAACTCCATATGCTCTATCATGTTAAATACAGAAATTCTATACTTAAGCGAATCGAAAAAAATTGAATATTAGCTAGGCACCACAACGATAAAAGCAAAATTGCTCTGAATAGAATCTGTCAGACTAAATATACAATGCCCTTTTGTACTGTGTTTTGTAGTATATGCACCAACTCAATATGCACTCTCATGTAAAATACAGAAATTCTAATTTTACCCTAATCGAAAAAATCTAAATATAATCTAGGAACCCCAATGTTAAAATAAAATAGCTCTGAATATAATCTGTCAGAAAAAATTTACAATGCCCTATTATACTCCGTTTTGGATTATATACAGCAACTCCATATGCTCTCTCATGTAAAATACCGAAATTCTAACTTTACACGAATCGAAAAAAATCTAAATATTATCTAGGCACACCAATGTTAAAAGCAAAACTGCTCTGAATATAATCTTTCAGAAAAAATATACAATGCCCTTTTCTACTCTGTTTTGAAGTATATACACTAATTCAATATGCTCGCTCATGTAAAATACCCAAATTCTAATTATACGCGAATCGAAAATAATCTAAATAATATCTTAGCACCCCAATGTTAAAAAAAGATAGCTCTGAATATAATCTGTCAGAAAAAATTTACAATGCCCTATTATACTCTGTTTTGGAGTATATACACCAACTCAATATGCTCTCACATGTAAAATACCGAAATTCTAAATTTACGCGAATCGAAAGAAATCTAAATATTATTGAGGTACCCCAATGTTAAAACAAAATCGCTCTGATTATAATCTGTCAGAAATAATATACAATGCTTTATTCTACTAATTTTACGTGAATCGAAAAAAATCTAAATATAATCTAGGCACCGTAATATTAAAAATAAAATTGCTCTGAATATAATCTGTCAGAAAAAATATACAATTACATATTCTAATTTTTTTTTTAGTATCTACACCAACTCCATATGCTCTGTCATGTAAAATACAAAAATTCTAATTTTACGTGAATCGAAAAAAATCTAAATATTATCGAGGCACCCCAATGTTAAAAGCAAAATTGCTCAGAATATAATATGTCAAAAAAATATACAATGCCCTTTTCTACTCTCTTTTGTAGTATAAACACCAAGTAAATATGCTCTCTCATGTAAAATACAGAAATTCTAATTTTACCCGAATCGAAAAAATCTAAATATTATCTAGGCACCCCAATGTTAAAAACAAAATTGCTCTGAATATATTCTGTCAGAAGCATTACAGAATCCCCTATTCTACTCTAATTTGGAGTATATACAACAACTCAGTATGCTCTCTCATGTAAAATACTGAAATTCTAATTTTACCCGAATCGAAAAAAAATTGAAATATTATCTAGGCACCCCAATGTTAAAAGCAAAATTGCTCGGAATATAATCTGTCAGAAAAAATATACAATGCCCTTTTCTACTCTGTTTTGTAGTATATACACCCCATTAATATGCTCTCTCAAGTAAAATACAGAAATTCTATATTTAAGCGGATCGAAAAAAATCTAAATATTATCTAGGCAACCCAATGTTAATTACAAAATTGCTCTGAATATAATCTGCCATAAAATATATACAATGCCCTATTCTACTCTGTTTTGGATTATATACACCAACTCAGTATGCTCTCTCATGTAAAATACCGAAATTGTAATTTTAAGTGAATTGAAAAAATCTAAATATTATCTAGGCACCCAATGTTAAAAACAAAATAACTCTCAATATAATCTGTCAGAAAAAATATACAATGCCTTATTCTACTCTGTTTTGGAGTATATACACCAACTCCATATGCTCTCTCATGTAAAATACAAAAATTCAATATTTTAGTGAATCAAAAAAAATCTAAATATTATCTAGGCTCCCCAATGTTAAAAACAAAATTGCTCTGAATAGTATCTGTCAGAAAAAATATACAATGCCCTTTTTACTCTGTTTTGTAGTATATACACAAACTCAATATGCTCTCTCATGTAAAATACCCAAATTCTAATTTTACATAAATCGAAAATAATCTAAATAATATCTAGGCACCCCAATGTTCAAAGCAAAATTGCTCTGAATATAATCTATCAGAAAAAATACACAATGCCCAATTCTACTCTGTTTTGGAGTATATACACGAACTCAGTGTGCTTTCTCATGTAAAATATCGAAATCCTAATTTTACGTGAATTGAAAAAAATATAAATATTATCTAGGCACCGCAGTGTTAAAAGTAAAATTGCTCTAAATATACTCTTTTAGAACAAATATACAATGCCCTTTTCTAATCTTTTTTGGAGTATATACACAAAGTCAATATGCTCTTTCATGTAAAATACCGAAATTCTAAATTTACGCTAATCGAAAAAAATTTAAATCATATCTAGGTGCCCCAAAATTAAAAGAAAATGGCTGTGAATATAGTGTGTTAGAAAGAAAAATACAATGCCTTATTTTACTCTGTTTTGGAGTATATACACCAACTCAATATGCTCTCTCATGTAAAATACCGAAATTCTAATTTTACGTGAATCGAAAATAATCTAAATATTATCTAGGCACCCCAATGTTAAAAGAAAAATTTCTCTGAATATAATCTGTCAGAAATAATATACAATGCCCTGTTCTACTTTGTTATGGTGTATATACACCAACTCCATATGCTCTCTCATGTAAAATACAGAAATTCTATATTTAAGCGAATCGAAAAAAATCTAAATATTATCTAGTTACCCCAATGCTAAAAACAAAATTGCTATGAATATAATCTGTTAGAAAAAATATACAATGCCTTATTCTACTCTGTTATGAAGTATATACACCAACTCCATATGCTCTCTTATGTAAAATACAGAAATTCTATATTTAAGCGAATCGAAAAAAATCTAAATATTATCTAGTTACCCCAATGCTAAAAACAAAATTGCTATGAATATAATCTGTTAGAAAAAATATACAATGCCTTATTCTACTCTGTTATGAAGTATATACACCAATTCCATATGCTCTCTTATGTAAAATACAGAAATTCTATATTTAAGCGAATCGAAAAAAATCTAAATATTATCTAGGCACCCCAATGTTAAAAACAAAATTGCTCTGAATATTATCTGTCAGAAAAAATATACAATGCCCTATTCTACACTGTTTTGGAGTATATACACCAACTCCATATGCTCTCTCATGTAAAATACAGAAATTCTATATTTAAGCGAATTCAAAAAAATCTAAATATTATCAAGTCACGCCAATGTTAAAAGAAAATTTGCTCTGAATCTAATCTGTCAGAAAAAATATACAATGCTTTTTTCTACTCTGTTTTGGAGTATATAGACAACCTCAATACGCTCTCTCAGGTAAAATACAGAAATTCTAATTTTACGTGAAAAAAAATTCTAAATAATATTTAGGCTCCCCAAAGTTAAAAGAAAATGGCTCTGAATATAGTCTGTTAGAACAAATATACAATGCCTTATTTTACTCTGTTTTGGAGTATATACACCAACTTAGTATACTCTCTCATGTATCATATCGAAATTATATTTTTACCCGAATCCAAAAAATCTAAATATTATCTAGGCACCCCAATGTTAAAATCAAAATTGCTCTGAATATAATGTCAGAAAAAATATACAATGCCTTATTCTACTCTGTTTTGGAGTATATACACCAATTGCATATGCTCTCTCATGTAAAACACAAAAAATTCTATATTTAAGCGAATCGAAAAAAATCTAAATATTATCTAGGCACACCAATGTTGAAAGCAAACTTGCTCTGAAAATAATCTGTCAAAAAATATACAATTCTCTATTCTACTCTGTTTTGTAGTATATACCCCAACTCGATATGCGCTCTCATGTAAAATACCGAAATTCTAAATTTACGAGAATCGAAAAAAATCTAAATATTATCTAGGCACCCCAATGTTAAAAGCAAAA
The DNA here is from genome assembly GCF_049354715.1 of Callithrix jacchus. Lineage (NCBI taxonomy): Eukaryota > Metazoa > Chordata > Mammalia > Primates > Cebidae > Callithrix > Callithrix jacchus. Next base: position 99,702,633 of record NC_133517.1, on the reverse strand, counting down.
TTGTTCTGAATATAATCTGTCACAAAAAATATACAATGCTTTTTCTACTCTGTTTTGGAGTATATAAACCAACTCAGTATGCTCTTTCATGTAAAATACCGAAATTGTAATTTTACATGAATCGAAAAAAATCTAAACATTATCTAGGCACCCCAATGTTAAAAACAAAATGCTCTGAATATTATCTTTCAGAAAAAATATACAATGCCCTATTCTACACTGCTTTGGAGTATATACACCAACTCCATATGCTCTCTCATGTAAAATACAGAAATTCTATATTTAAGTGAATCGAAAAAAATCTAAATATTATCTAGGCACCCCAACGATAAAAGCAAAATTGCTCTGAATGAAATCTGTCAGAAAAAATATACAATGCCCTTTTCTATTTTGTTTTGTAGTGTATACACCAAGTCAATATGCTCTCTCATGTAAAATAGAGAAATTCTAATTTTACCCGAATCGAAAAAATCTAAATATTATCTAGGCACCCCAATGTTAAAAACAAAATTCCTCAAAATATAAACTGTCATAAAAAATATACAATGCCCTATTCTACTCTTTTTTGGTGTATATACACCAACTCAGTATGCTCTCTTATGGAAAATACCGAAATTCTAACTTTACGCGAATCGAAAAAAATCTAAATATTATCTTGGCACCCCAACGTTAAAAGCAAAATGGCTCTGAATATAATCTGTCAGAAAAAATAAACAATGCCCTTTTCTACTCTGTTTTGGAGTATATACACCAACGCAATATGCTCTCTCATGTAAAATATGGAAATTCTAATATTACGCGAATCGAAAAAAATCTAAATAATATATAGGCGCCCTAATGTTAAAAGAAAATGGCTCTGAATATAGTCTGTTAGAACAAATATACAATGCCTTATTCTACTATGCTTTGGTGTATATAAACCAACTCACTATGCTGTCAAGTGTAAAATGCAGAAATTCTAATTTTACCCGAATCGAAAAATTCTAAATATTATCTAGGCAACCCAATGTTAAAAACAAAATGGCTATGAATATATTCTGTCAGAAAAAATATCCAAAGCCCTATTTTACTCTGATTTGGAGTATATACACCAACTACATATGCTCTCTCATGTAAAATACAGAAATTCTATATTTAAGCGAATTGAAAAAAATCTAAATATTATCTAGGCACTTCAATGCTAAAAGCAAAATTACTCTGAATATAATCTGTCATAAAAAATATACAATGCGTTTTTCTAATTTGTTTTGGAGTATATACACCAACTCAATATGCTCTCTCATATAAAATAACGAAATTTTAATTTTATGCGAATTGAAAAAATCTGAATATTATCTAGGCACCCCAATGTTAAAAGCAAAATTCCTCTGAATATAATCTGTCAGAAAAAATATACAATGCCCTTTTCTACTCTGTTTTTGAGTATATACACCAACTCTACCCGCTCTCTCATGTAAAATACAGAAATTCTATATTTATGCAAATTGAAAAAAATCTAAATATTATATAAACACCTTAATGTTAAAAGAAAAATTGCTCTGAATATAATCTGTCAGAAAAAATATACAATGCTTTTTTTCTACGCTGTTTTGGAGTTTATACAACAACTCCATATGCTCTCCCCTGTAAAATAGAGAAATTCTATATTTAAGCGAATCGAAGAAAATCTAAATATTATCTAGGCACCCCAATGTTAAAAACAAAATTGCTCTGAATATAATCTGTCAGAAAAAATATACAATGCCCTTTTCTACTCTGTTTGGCATTATATACACCAACGTTATATGCTTTCTCATGTAAAATACACAAATTATATATGTAAGCGGATCAAAAAAAATCTAAATACTATATATGCACCACAATGTTCAAAACAAAATTGCTTTGAATATTACCTGTCATAAAAAATATACAATGCCTTATTCTACTTTGTTTTGGGGTATATACACCAACTTTATATGCTGTCTCATGTAAAACACAGAAATTCTATATGTAATCGAATCGAAAAAAATCTAAATATTATCTAGGCACCCCAATGTTAATAGCAAAATTGCTCTGAATATAACCTGTCATAAAAAATATACAATGTCGTTTTCTACACTGTTTTGGAGTATATACACCAACTCCATATGCTCTCTCATGTAAAATACCGAAATTCTAATTTAACACGAATCAAAAAATATATAATTAATATATAGGTGCCCCAATGTTAAAAGAAAATGGCTCTGAATATAGTCTGTTAGAAAAAATATACAATGCCTTATTTTACTATGTTTTGGAGTATATACACCAATTCAGTATGCTCTCTCGTGTACAATACAGAAATTCTAATTTTACCCAAATAAATAAATCTAAATATTATACAGGCACCCCAATGTTAAAAGCAAAATTGCTCTGAATATAAACTGTCAGAGAAAATATACAATGCCCTATTCTACTTTGTTTTGGAGTATATACACCAACTACATACGGTCTCTAATGTAAAATACAGATATTCTATATTTAAGCGAATCGATATAAATCTAAATATTATATAGGCACCCCAACGTTAAAAGCAAAATTGCTCTGAATATAATATTTCAGGAAAAATATACAATGCCCTTTTCTACTCTGTTTTGGAGTATATATACCAAATCCATATGCCCTCTCATGTAAAATATAGAAGTTATATATTTAAAAGAATAGAAAAAATATAAATATTATATAGGCACCCCAATGTTAAAAACAAAACTGCTCTGAATATATTCTGTCAGAGAAAATATACAATGCCCTATTCTACTCTGTTTTGAAGTAAATACACCAACTCCATATGCTCTCACATGTAAAATACAGACATTCTATATTTAAGCGAATCGAAAAAAATCTAAATATTATCTAAGCACCCCAATATTAAAAGCGAAATTGCTCTGAATATAATCTGTCAGAAAAAATATACAATGCCCATTTCTACTCGGTTTTGTAGTATATACACCAACTCAATATGCTCTCTCATGTAAAATACAGAAATTTTAATTATACGTGAATCGAAAAAAAATCTAAAAAATATCTACGTGCCCCAAAGTTAAAAGAAAACTGCTGTGAATATAGTCTGTTGGATAAAATACACAATGCCTTATTCTACTCTGTTTCGGAGTATATACACCATCTCAGAATGCACTGTAACGTAAAATACAGAAATTCTAATTTTACATGAATCGAAAAAATCTAAATATTATCTAGGCACCCCAATGTTAAAAACAAAATTGCTCTGAATATAATTTGTCAGAGAAAATAAACAATTCCCTATTCTACTTAGTTTTGGAGTATATACACCAACTCAGTATGCTCTGTCATGTAAAATACAGAAATTCTATATTTACATGAATCGAAAAAAGTCTAAATATTATGTAGGCACCCCAATGTTAAAAGCAAAATTGCTCTGAATATAATCTGTCAGAAAAAATATACAATGCCCGATTCTACTCTGTTTTGGAGTATATACACATACTCCTTATGCTCTATCATGTAAAATACCGAAATTCTAATTTTACCCGAATCGAAATAATCAAAATATTATGTAGGCGCCACAAAGTTAAAAGAAAATAGCTCTGAATATAGTCTGTCAGAAAAAATATACAATGCCCTATTCTACTCTGTTTTGGAGTATATACAACAACTCAGTATGCTCTCTCATGTAAAATACAGAAATTCTATATTTAAGCGAATCAAAAAAAATCTAAATAATATCAAGGTGCCCCAAAGTTAAAAGAAAATGACTCTGAATATAGCCTGTTAGAAAAAAGATACAATGCCCTATTCTCTGTTTTGTAGTATATACACCAACTAAACTCACTATGCTCTCTCATGTAAAATAGAGAAATTTTATTTTTACACAAATCGAAAAAAACTAAATATTATCTAGGCTTCCCAATGTTAAAAACAAGATTGCTCTTAATATATTCTGTCAGAGAAAATATACAATGCCCTATTCTCTGTTTTGTAGTATATACACCAGCTAAATTCAATATGCTCTCTCTTGTAAAATACAGAAATTATAATGTTACCCGAATTAATAAAATCTAAATACTATCTAGGCACCCCAAAGTTAAAAACAAAATTGCTCTGAATATACTCTGTCAGAAAAAATATACAATGCCCTATTCTACTCTGTTTTGGAGTATATAAACCAACTTCATATGCTCTCTCATGTAAAATACAGAAAATCTATATTTAAGAGAATCGAAAAAAATCTAAATATTATCTAGGCAGTCCAGTGTTAAAAACAAAATTGCTCAGAATATAATCTGTCAGAAAAAATATACAATTCCCTATTGTACTCTGTTTCGGAGTATATACACCAACTCCATATGCTCTCTCATGTAAAATACAAAATTCTATATTTAAGCGAATCGAAAAAAAGGTAAATATTATCTAGGCTCCCCAATGTTAAAAGCAAAACTACTTTGAATATAAGCTGTCAGAAAAAATATAGAGTACTGTTTTCTACTCTGTATTGGAGTATATTGACCAACTAAATATGCTCTCTCATGTAAAATAATGAAATTTTAATTTTACTTGAATCAAAAAAAATCTAAATAATATGTAGGTGCCCTAAAGTTTAAAGAAAATGGCTCTGAATATAGTCTGTTATAAAAAATATACAATGCCTTATTCTACTCTGTTTTGGAGTATATACACCAACACAGTATGCTCTCTTTTCTAAAATACAGAAATTCTAATTTTACCCTATTCAAAAAAATCTAAAAATAATCTAGGCACCCCAATGTTAAAAACAAAATTGCTCTGAATATAATCTGTCAGTAAAAATATACAATGCCTTATTCTACTCTGTTTTCGAGTATATACACCAACTCAATTTGCTCTCTCATGTAAAATACAGAAATTCTATTTTTAAGCGAATAGAAAAAAATCTAAATATTATTTAGGCACCCCAATGTTAACAACAAAATTGCTCTGAATATAATCTGTCAGAAAAAATATACAATGAACTATTCTTCCCATTTATGGAGTATATACACCAACTCCATATGCTCGCTCATGTAAAATACGGAAATTCTATACTTAAGCGAATTGAAAAAAATCTAAATATTATCTAGGCACCCCAATGTTAAAAATAAAATTGCTCTGAATATAATCTGTCAGAAAAAATATACAATGCCCTATTCTACACTGTTTTGGAATATATACACCAACTCAATATGCTCTCTCATGTAAAATACCGAAATTCTAAATTTACGCGAATCGAAAAAAATCTAAATAATACCTGGGTGTCCCAAAGATAAAAGAAAATGGCTCTGAATATAGTCTGTTAGAAAAAATATCCAATGCCTTATTCTATTCTGTTTTGGTGTATATACACCAACTTGGTATGCTCTCTCAGGTAAAATAACGAAATTCTAATTTTACATGAATCGAAAAAATCCAAATATTATCTAGGCACCAAATGTTAAAAACAAAATTGCTCTGAATATAATCTGTCAGTAAAAATGTACAATGCCTTATTCTACTCTGTTTTGGAGTATATACAAAAACTCAGTATGCTCTCTCCTTTAAAATACAGAAATTCTAATTTTACCCGAATCGAAAAAATTTGAATATTATCTAGTCACTTGATTTTTAAAAACAATATTGCTCTGAATATAATTTGTCGGAAAAAATATACAATGCCCTATTCTATGCTGTTTTGGAGAATATACACCAACTCAGTATGCTCTCTATGTAAAATACCGAAATTCTAATTTTACGTGAATCGAGAAATAACTAAATATTATCTGGGCACCACAATGTTAAAAGTAAAATTGGTGTGAATATAATCTGTCATAAAAAATATACAATGCCCTATTCTACACTATTTTGGAGTATATACAACAACTCAGTATGCTCTCTCATGTAAAATACCGAAATTCTAATTTTACGCGAATCGAAAAGAATCTAAATATTATCTAGGCACCCCAATGTTAAAAAAAAATTACTCTGAATATAATCTGTCAGAAAAAAAGACTATGCGCTATTCTACTCTGTTTTGGAGTATTCACCAACTCCATATGCTCTCTCATGTAAAATATAGAAATTCTATATTTACACGAATTGAAAACAATCTAAATTTTATCTAGGCAACCCGATGTTAACAGCAAAATTGCTCTGAATATAATCTGTCGGAAAAAATATACAATGGCCTTTTCTACTTTGTTTTGGAGTATATACACCAACTCAATATGCTCTCTCATATAAAATACCGAAATTCTAATTTTACGTGAATCGAAAAAAATCTAAATAATATCTAGGCTCTCCAAAGTTAAAAGAAAATGGCTCTGAATATAGTCTGTTACAAAAAATATACAATGCCTTATTCTACTCTGTTTTGCAGTATATACACCATCTCAGTATGCTCTCTCATGTAAAATACCGAAATCCTAATTTAAAGCGAATCGAAAAAAATGTAAATATTTAGGCGCCCCAAATTTAAAACAAAATGGCTCTGAATATAGTCTTTTAGAAAAAATATACAATACCTTATTCTATTTTGTTTTGGAGTATATACACTAACTCAGTATCCTCTCTCATGTAAAATACAGAAACTCTAATTTTACCTGAACCGATAAAATCTAAATATTATCTAGGCATTCCAATGTTGAAAACAAAATTTCTCTGAGTATAATCTGTCAAAAAAAAAATACAATGCCCTATTCTACTCTTTTTTGAAGTATAAATACCCACTCCATATGCTCTCTAATGAAAAATACAGAAATTCAATATTTAAGTCAATCGAAAAAAAACCTAAACATTATCTAGGCACTCCAATGTTAAAAACAAAATTGATCTGAATATAATGTGTCAGAAAAAAAATACAATGCCCTATTCTACTCTTCTTTGTACTATATACACTAACTCCATATGCTCTCTCATGTAAAATACAGAAATTCTGTATTTAAGCAAATTGAAAAAAATCTAAATATAATCTAGGCACCGCAATGTTAAAAGCAAAATTGCTCTGAATATAAACTGTCAGGAAAAATATACAATGCCGTTTTCTACTCTGTTTTGGAGTATATACACCAACTCAATATGCTCTCTCATGTAAAATAGCAAAATTCTAATGTTACGCAAATCGAAAAAAATCTAAACAATATCTTGTTGCCCCAAAGTTAAAAGAAAATGGCTCTGAATATAGTCTGTTATAAAAAATATACAACGCCTTATTCTACTCTGTTATGGAGTGTATACACCAACTCAGTATGCTCTCTCATGTAAAATACCGAAATTCTAATTTTACGCGAATCGAAGAAAATCTAAATAATATCTAGGCGCCCGAAAAATAAAAGAAAAAGGCACTGAATATAGTCTGTTAGAAAAAATATACAATGCCTTATTCTACTCTGTTTTGGAGTATATACACCAAATCAGTATGCTCTCTCATATAAAATACAGAAATTCTAATTTTACCCGAATTGAAAATGTCTAAATATTATCTAGGCACCCAAATGATAACAACCAAATTGCTCTGAATATAATCTGTCAGAAAAAATATACAATGCCCTATTCTACTTTGTTTTGGAGTATATACGCCAACTCAATATGCCCTCTCATGTGAAATACAGAAATTCTATATTTAGGTGAATCGAAAAAAAACCTAAATATTATCTAGGCACCCCAGTGTTAAAAACAAAATTGCTCTGAAAATAATCTGCCAGAAAAAATATACAGTGCCCTTTTCTACTCTGTTTTGGAGTATATACACCAACTCAATATGCTCTCTCATGTAAAATATCGAAAATCTAATTTTACGTGAATCGAAAAAAATCTAAATAATACCTAGGAGCCCCAAAGTTAAAAGAAAATGGCTCTGAATATAATCTGTCAGAAAATATATACAATGCCTTATTCTACTCTGTTATGGAGTATATACACCAACTCTGTATGCTCTCTCATGTAAAATTGAGAAATTCTAATTTTACCTGAATCGAATAAAATTAAATATTATCTAGGAACCCAATGTTAAAAAAAAAATTGCTCTGAATATAATCTGTCAGAAAAAATATACAATGCCCTATTTTCTGTTATGTAGTATATACTCCAACTCAACTCAATATGCCCTCTCATGTAAAACACAGAAAATCTTATTTTACCAGAATTTAAAAAATCTAAATATCATCTAGTCCCCCAATGTTAAAAACAAAATTGCTCTGAATATATTCTGTCACAAAAAATATACAATACCCTATTCTACTCTGTTTTGGAGTATATACACCAACTCAGTATACTCTTTCATGTAAAATACAGAAATTCTAACTTTACCCGAATTGAAAAAATCAAAATATTATCTATGCACCCCAATGCTAAAAACAAACTTGATCTGAATATAATCTGTCAGAAAAAATATACAATGCCCTATTCTACTCTTTTTTGGAGTATATACACCAACTCCATATGCTCTCTCATGTAAATTAGAGAAATTCTATATTTATGCGAATTGAAAAAAACTTAAATAATATCCAGGCACCCCAATGTTAATAATAAAATTGCTCTAAATATAATCTGTCAGAAAAAATATACAATGCCCTTTTCTACTCTGTTTTGGAGTATATACACCAAATCCATATGCTGTCTCATGTAAAATACAGAAAATCGAATTTTACCCGAATCGAAAAAAATCTAAATATTATCTATGCACCCCAAAGTTAAAAGAAAATGGCTCTGACTATAGTCTGTTAGAAAAAATAAACAATGCCTTATTCTACTCTATTTTGGAGTGAATACACCAACTCAGTATGCTCTCTCATGTAAAATTCTGAAATTCTAATATTACATGAATCGAAAAAAATTATAAATATTATCTAGGCAACTCAATGTTAAAAGCAAAATTGCTCTGAATATAATCTGTCCGAAAAAATATACAATTCCCTTTTCTACTTTGTTTTGGGGTATATACACCAACTCAATATGCTCTCTCATATAAATACCGAAATTCTAATTTTACGTGAATTGAAACAAATCTCAATATTATCTAGGCACCCCAAAGATAAAAACAAAATTGCTCTGAATATAATCTGTCAGAAATAATATACAATGCCCTGTTCTTCTCTTTTTTGGAGTATATACACCAACTCAATATGCTCTCTCATGTAAAAAACAGAAATTCTAATTTTACCCAAATCAAAAAAATCTAAATATTATCTAGGCTCTCCAAAGTTAAAAGCAAAATTTCTCTGAATATAATCTGTGAGAAAAAATATAAAATGCCCTTTTCTCCTCTTTTTTGTAGTACATACACCAATTCAATATGCTCTCTCATGTAAAATAACGAAATCCTATTTTTACATGATTCGAAAAAAATCTAAATAATATCTAGGCACACTAATGTTAAATGAAAATGCCTCTAAATATAGTCTGTTAAAAAAAATATACAATGCCTTATTCTACTCTCTTTTGGAGTATATACACGAACTCAGTATGCTCTGTCATGTAAAATATAGAAATTCTAATTTTACCCAAATTGAAAAAATCTAAATATTATCTAGGCTCCCCAGTGTTAAAAACAAAATTGCTCTGAATATAATATGTCAGAAAAAATATACAATGCACTATTCTACTCTTTTTTGGAGTATATACACCAACTCAATATGCTCTCTCATGTAAAATACCGAAATTATAATTTTACTCGAATAGAAAAAAATCTAAATAATATCTAGGCGCCCCAAAGTTTATAGAAAATAGCTCTTAATATAGTCTGTTAGAATAAATATACAATGCCTTATTGTAGTATGTTTTGGAGTATATACAGCAACTCAGTATGCTCTCTTGTGTGAAATACAGAAATTCTAATTTTACCCGAATCGAAAAAATCTAAATATTATCTAGGCACACCAATGTTAAAAGCAAAATTGCTCTGAATATACTCTGTCAGAAAAAATATACAATGCCCTTTTCTACTATCTTTTGGAGTATATAAACAAACTCAATATGCTCTCTCATGTAAAATACACAAATTCTAATTTTACGCGAATCGAAAAAAATCTAAATAATATCTAGGCGCTCCAAAGTAAAAAGAAAATGCCTCTGAATATAGTCTGTTAGAAAAAATATACAATGCCTTATTCTACTCTGTTTTGAAGTAAATACACCAACTCAGTATGCTCTCTCATGTAAAATACCGCAATTCTAAATTTACGTGGATCGAAAAAAAATCTAAATAGTATCTAGGCACACTAATGTTTTAAGCAAAGTTGCTGTGAATATAAACTGTCAGAAATAATATACAATGCCCTTTTCTACTTTGTTTTGTAGTATATACACCAACTCTACCTGCTCTCTCATATAAAATACAGAAATTCTATATTTCAGTGAATAAAAAAATCTAAATAATATCTAGGCGCTCCTAAGTAAAAAGAAAATAACTCTGAATATAGTCTGTTAGAAAAAATATACAATGCCATATTCTACTCTGTTTTGGAGTAAATACACCAACTCAGTATGCTCTCTCATGTAAAACACCGAAATTCTAATTTTAGGTGAATCGAAAGAATCTAAATATTATCTAGGCACCCCAATGTTAAAAGCAAAGTTGCTGTAAATATAATCGGTCAGAGAATATATACAATGCCCTTTTCTACTCTTTTTTTAGTATATACACTAACTCAATATGATCTCTAGTGTGAAATACAGAAATTTTAATTTTACCCGAATCGAAAAAATCTAAATATTATCTAGGCACCCCAATGTTAAAAGCAAAATTGCTCTGAGTATAATCTGTTAGAAAAAATATACAATGCCCTTTTCTACTCTTTATATACACCAACTCAGTATGCTCTCTTATGTAAAATACCGAAATTCTAATTTTACGTAAATCGAAAAAAAAACTAAATATAATCTAGGCACCCGCATGTTAACAGCAAAATTTCTCTGAATACAATCTTTCATAAAAAATATACAATAACCTAATCTAGTGGGTTTTGGAGTATATACAACAACTCAATATGTTCTCTCATGTAAAATACCGAAATTCTAATTTTACGCGAATCGAAATAAATCTAAAGGATATCTATGCGCCCCAAAGATAAAATAAAATTGCTCTGAATATAGTCGGTTAGAAAAAATACACAATGCCTTATTCTACTCTGTTTTGGAGTATACAAACCAACTCAGTATGCTCTCTCATGTAAAATACAGAAATTAGATACTTAAGCGAATCGATAAAAATCTAAATATTATCTAGGCACCCAAATGTTAAAATCAAAACTGCTCTGAATATAATCTTTCAGAAAAGATATACAATGCCCTTTTCTACTCTGTTTTGTAGTATGTACACCAACTCATTATGCTCTCTCATATAAAATACAGAAATTCTAATTTTACCCGAATCAAAAAAATCTAAATATTATCTAGGCACCCCAATGTTAAAAACAAAATTGCTCTGAATATAATCTGTCAGAAAATATATACAATGCCCTATTCTACTCTGTTTTAAAGTATATACACCAACTCCATATCCTTCCTCATATAAAATACCAAAATTCTAATTTTACACGAATCTAAAAAAATCTATATAATATCTAGGCCCCCCAAAGTTAAAAGAAAATGGCTCTGAATATAGTCTGTTAGAAAAAATATACAATGCCCTATTCTACTCTGTTTTGGAGAATATACACTAACTCCATATGCTCTCTCATGTAAAATACAAAAGTTCTATATTTAAGCGATTCAAAGAAAATGTAAGTATAATCTAGGCACCCCAATGTTAAAAACACAATTGCTCTGAATATAATCTGTCAGAAAAATTATACAATGCCCTATTCTACTCTGTTTTGGAATATATATGCCAACTACATATGCTCTCTCATGTAAAATACAAAAATTCTGTATTTAAGCAAATGGAAAAAAATCTAAAAATTACCTAGGCACCCCAATGTTAAAAGCAAATTTGCTCTGAATATAATCTGTCAGAAAAAATATACAATGCCCTATTCTACTCTGTTTTGGAGTATATACACCAACTTTATATGGTCTCTCATGTAAAATACCGAAATTCAATCTGTAAGCGAATCGAAAAGAGTCTAAATATTATCTAGGCACCCCAATGTTAAAATCAAAATTGCTCTAAATATAAACTGTCAGAAAAATATACAATGCCATTTTCTACTCTTCCTTGGAGTATATACACCAGCTCAATGTGCTCTCTCATTTGAAATACAGGAATTCTAAATTTAAGCGAATCGAAAAAAATCTAAATATTATCTAGGCACCCCAATGTTAAAAGCAAAATTGCTCTGAATATAATCTGTCAGAAAAAATATACAATGCCCTTTTCTACTCTGTTTTGGAGTATATACACGAACTCAATTTGCTCTCTCATATAAAATACCGAAATTCTAATTTTATGAGAATCGAAAAAAATTGAAATAATATCTAGGCACCCCAAAGTTAAAAGAAAATGGCGCTGAATATAGTCTTTTAGAGAAAACATACAATGCTTTATTCTATTCTGTTTTGGAGTATATACACCAACTAAGTATGCTCCCTCATGTAAAATACTGAAATTCTAATTTTTCCCGAATTGGAAAGAATCTAAATATTATCTAGGAACCCCAGTGTTAAAAACAAAATTTCTCTTAATATAATCTGTCAGAAAAAATATACAATGCACTATTCTACTCTGTTTTGGAGTATATACACCAACTCCATATGCTCTCTCCTTTAAAATACAGGAATTCTATATTTAAGCGAATCGAAAAAAATCTAAATATTATCTAGGCATCCCAATGTTAAAAGCAAAATTGCTATGAACATAGTCTGTCTGAAAAAATATAAAATGCCCTTGTCTACCCTGATTTGGAGTATATACACCAACTCAATATGCTCTCTCATGTAAAATACCGAAATTGTAATTTTACGCGAATCGAAAATAATCTAAATAATATCTAGGCGCCTTAATGTTAAAAGAAATTTCTCTGAGTATAGTCTGTTAGAAAAAATATACAATGCCTTATTCTACTCTTCTTTGGAGTATATACACCAACTCAATATGCTCTCTCATGAAAAATACCGAAATTCTAATTTTACGTGAATCGAAAAAATTCTAAATATTATCTAGGCACCCCAATGTAAAAGCAAAATTGCTCTGAATATAATCTGTCACAAGAAATATACAATGCCCTTTTCTACTACGTTTAGGAGTATATACACGAACTCCATATGCTCTCCCATGTAAAATACAGAAATTCAATATTTAAGCAAATCGAAAAATATCTAAATATTTTATATGCACCCCAGTGTTCAAATAAAAACTGCTCTAAATATTATCTGTCATAAAAAATATACAATGCCATATTCTACTGTGTTTTGTAGTATATACACCAACTTTATAAGCTCTCTCATGTAAAATACAGAAATTCTAATTTTACGTGAATCAAATAAATCTAAATATTATCTAGGCACCCCACTGTTAAAAAAAAATTTCTCTGAATATAATCTGTCAGAAAAAATATACAATGCCCTATTCTACTCTTTTTTGGTGTATATACACCAACTCCATATGCTCTCTCCTGTAAAATACTGAAATTCTAATTTTACGTGAATCGAAAAAAATCTAAATAATATCTAGGCGCTGCAATGTTAAAAGAAAATGGCTCTGAATATAGTCTGTTAGAAAAAATATACAATGCCTTATTCTACTGTGTTTTGCAGTATATAAACCAACTCAGTATGCTCTCTCGTGTAAAATACAGAAATTCTAATTTTACCCGAATCGAAAAAATCTAAATATTATATACGCACCCCAATGTTAAAAGGAAAATTGCTCTGAATATAAACTGTCAGAAAAAATATACAATCCCCTATTCTACACTGTTTTTGAGTATATACACCAACTCTACCTCCTCTCTAATGTAAAATACAGAAATTCTATATTTAAGTGAATCGAAAAAAATCTAAATATTATCTAGGCACCCCAATGTTTAAAACAAAATTGCTCTGAATATAATCTGTCAGAAAAAATATACAATGCCCTTTTCTACTCTTTTTTGGAGTATATACAGCAACTCCATATGCTCTCTTATATAAAACAGAGAAATTCCGTATTTAAGCAAATCGAACAAAATCTAAATATTATCTAGGCACCCCAATGATAAAAGCAAAATTGCTCTTAATATAATCTGTCAGAAAAAATATACAATGCGCTTTTCTACTCTGCTTTGGAGTATATACACCAAATCAATATGCTTTCTCATATAAAATACCGAAATTCAAATTTTACACGAATCGAAAACAATCTACATATTATCTAGGCACCCCAATGTTAAAAACAAAATTTCTCTGAATATAATCTGTAAGAAAAAATATACAATGCCCGATTCTTCTCTGTTTTGAAGTATACACCAACTCCATATGCTCTCTCACGTAAAATACTGAAATTCTATATGTAAGAGACTCGAAAAAAATCCAAATATTATCTAGGCACCCCTATGTTAGAGACAAAATTGCTCTAAATATAATCTGTCAGAAAAAATATACAATGCCCTTTTCTACTCTGTTTTGTAGTATACACACTATTTCAATATGCTCCCTCATGTAAAATAAAGATATTCTAATTTTACGGGAATCGAAAAAAATCTAAATATTATCTAGGCACCCCAATGTTTAAAACAAAATTGCTCTGAATATAATCTGTCAGAAAAAATATACAATGCCCTTTTCTACTCTTTTTTGGAGTATATACAGCAACTCCATATGCTCTCTTATATAAAACAGAAAAATTCCGTATTTAAGCAAATCGAACAAAATCTAAATATTATCTAGGCACCCCAATGATAAAAGCAAAATTGCTCTTAATATAATCTGTCAGAAAAAATATACAATGCGCTTTTCTACTCTGCTTTGGAGTATATACACCAAATCAATATGCTTTCTCATATAAAATACCGAAATTCAAATTTTACACGAATCGAAAACAATCTACATATTATCTAGGCACCCCAATGTTAAAAACAAAATTTCTCTGAATATAATCTGTAAGAAAAAATATACAATGCCCGATTCTTCTCTGTTTTGAAGTATACACCAACTCCATATGCTCTCTCACGTAAAATACTGAAATTCTATATGTAAGAGACTCGAAAAAAATCCAAATATTATCTAGGCACCCCTATGTTAGAGACAAAATTGCTCTAAATATAATCTGTCAGAAAAAATATACAATGCCCTTTTCTACTCTGTTTTGTAGTATACACACTATTTCAATATGCTCCCTCATGTAAAATAAAGATATTCTAATTTTACGGGAATCGAAAAAAATCTAAATATTATCTAGGCACCCCAATGTTACAAGGAAAATTGCTCTGAATATAATCTGTCACAAAAAATATGCAATATTTTATTCTACTCTGTTTTGGAGTATATACACAAACTCAATATGCTCTTTCATGTAAAATACGGAAATTCTAATTATACGCGAATCGAAAAAAATCTAAATAATATCTAGGCTCCCCAAAGTTACTAGAAAATGGCTCTTAATATAGACTGTTAGATAAAATATACAATGCCTTACATTACTCTGTCTTGGGGTATATACACCAACTCAGTATGCTTTCTAATGTAAAATAATGAAATTCTAATTATATGCGAATTGGAAAAAATCTAAATAATATCTAGGCGCCCCAATGATAAAGAAAATGGCTCTAAATATAGTCTGATAGAGAAAATACACAATGTCTTATTCTACTTTGTTTTGGAATATATACACCAACCCCACATGCTGTCTCATGTAAAATACATAAATTGTATATTTAAGTGAATCGAAGAAAATCTAAATATTATCTAGGCACCCCAATGTTAAAAGCAAAATTGCTCTGAATATAGTCTGTCAGAGAAAATATACAATGCCCTTTTCTACTCTGTTTTGTAGTATATACACTAACTTAATATGCTATCTCATGTAAAATACAAAAATTATAATTATACGCAAATCGAAAAAAATCTAAATAATTACTAGGCGCCCCAAAGTTTAAAGAAAATGTCTCTGAATATAGTGTGTTAGAAAAATATACAATGTTTTATTATACACTGTTTTGGAGTATATACAGAAATTTCGTGTACTCTCTCGTGTAAAATATAGAAATTATAATTTTACAAGAATAGTTAAAGTCTAAATATTACCTAGGCACCCCAATGTTTAAAACAAAATTGCTCTGAATATAATCTGTCAGAAAAAATATACAATGCCCTATTCTACTCTGTTTTGGAGTATATACACCAACTCCATATGCTCTCTCATGTAAAATAACGAAATTATAAATTTAAGAGAATCGAAAAAAATCTAAATATTATCTAGGCAGCCCAATGTTAAAAGCAAAATTGCTCTGAATATAATCTGTCAGAAAAAATATACAATGCCCTTTTCTACTCTGTTATAGTGTATATACACCAACTCCATATCCTCTCTCATGTAAAATACAGAAATTCTATATTGAATTGAATCGAAACAAATCTAAATATTATCTAGGCACCCCAATGTTAAAAGCAAAATTGCTCTGAATATAATCTGTCAGAAAAAATATACAATGCCTTGTTCCACTCTGTTTTGGAGTATATAAACTAACTCAATATGCTCTTTCATGTAAAATACGGAAATTCTAATTATACGCGAATCGAAAAAAATCTAAATAATATCTAGGCGCCCCAAAGTTAATAGAATATGGCTCTTAATATAGACTGTTAGTAAAAATATACTATGCCTTATATTACTCTGTTTTGGAGTATATACACCAACTCAGTATGCTCTCTCATGTAAAATAAGGAAATTCTAATTTTACACAAATCGAAAAACATCTAAATAATATCTAGGCGCCCCAAAATTAAAGAAAATTGCTCTGAATATAGTCTGTTAGAGAAAATATACAATGTCTTATTCTACTTTGTTTTGGAGTATATACACCAACTCAGTATGCTCTATCATGTAAAATAAAGAAATTCTAATTATACCCAAATAGTAAAAATTTAAATATTATTTAGACAACCCTATGTGAAAAATAAAATTTCGCTGAATATAATCTGTCAGATAAAATATACAGTGCCCTATTCTACTCTGTTTCGGTGTGTATACACCAACTCCATATGCTCTCTCATGTAAAATACAGAAATTCTCTATGTAAGCGAATCGAAAATAATCTAAATATTATCTAGGCACCCCAATGTTATAAGCAAAATTTCTCTGAATATAATCTGTCAGAAAAAATGTACAATGCCCTCTTCTACTCTGTTTTGGAGTATATACACCAACTCCATATGCTCTCTCATGTAAAATACAGAAATTCTATATTTAAGCGAATCGAAAAAAATCTAAATATTATCTAGGCACCCCAATGTTAAAAGCAAAATTGCTCTAAATATAATCTGTCAGAAAAAATATACAATGCCCTATTCTACTCTGTTTTGGAGTATATACACCAACTCAGTATGCTCTCTCATGAAAAATAGAGAAATTCAAATTTTACCCGAATCGAAAAAATCTTAATATTATCAAGGCAACTTAACGTTAAAAACAAAATTGCTGTGAATATAAACTCTCAGAAAAAATATACAATGCGCTACTCTACTCTGTTTTTGAGTATATACACCAACTCTACATGCTCTCTCATGTAAAATACAGAAATTCTATATTTAAGCGAATCGAAAAAAATCTAAATATTATCTAGGCACCCCAATGTTAAAAACAAAATTTCTCTCAATATAATCTGGCAGAAAAAATATACAATACTTATTTCTACTCTGTTTTGGAGTATATACACCAACAGAGTATCCTCTCTCATGTAAAATACCGAAATTCTAATTTTACGTGAATCGAAAAAAATGTAAATATTACCTAGGCACCCCAATGTTTAAAGCAAAATTTCTCTGAATATAATATGACTGACAAAATATACAATGTACTTGTCTACTCTGTTTTGGAGTGTATACACCAACTCAATATGCTCTCTCATGTAAAATACCGAAATTCTTATTTTATGCGAATCAAAAAAAATCAAAATAATATCTAGGCACCCCAATGATAAAAACAATATTGCTCTGAATATAATCTGTCAGAAAAAATATACAATGCCGTATTCTACTCTGTTTTGAGGTATAAAATACAACTCCATATGCTCTCTCATATAAAATACAGAAATTCTATATTTAAGCGAATAGAAAAAAATCTCAATATTATCTAGGCACCTTAATGTCGAAAGCAAAATTGCTCTGAATATAATCTGTAAGAAAAAATATACAATGCCCTATTCTACTCTATTTTGTAATATATACACCAACTCCATATGCTCTCTTATGTAAAATACAGAAATTCTTACTTTAGCAGAATCGAAAAAATCTCAATATTATCTAGGCACACCAATGTTAAAAACAAATATGCTCTGAATATAATCAGTCAGAAAAAATATACAATGCCGTATTCTACTCTGTTTTGGAGTATGTACACCAACTCAATATGCTCTCTCATGTAAAATACCAAAATTCTAATTTTACGTGAATCGAAAAAAAACTGAATAGTATCAACGCGCCCCAAAGTTAAAAGAAAATGGGTCTGAGTATAGTCTGTTAGAAAAAATATACAATGCCTTATTCTCCTCTGTTTTGGAGTATATACACCAGTTCAGTATGCTCTCTCATGTAAAAGACAAAAATTCAATATTTAAGCGAATCGAAAAAAATCTAAATATTATCTAGGCACCCCAATGTTAAGAGAAAAATTGCTCTGAATGTAATAAGTCAGAAAAAATATACAATGCCCTATTCTACTCTGTTTTGGATTATATACACAAACTACATACGGTCTCTAATGTAAAATACAGAAATTCTCTATTTAAGCGAATCGAAAAAATCTAAATATTTTCTAGGCACCCCAATGTTAAAAGCAAAATTTCTCTGAATATAATCTGTCAGAAAAAAAACAATGCCCTATTCTACTCCTTTTTGCAGTATATACACCAACTCCATATGCTATCTAATAGAAAATACATAAATTCTATATTTAAGCGAATCGAAAAAATCTAAATATTATCTAGGCACACAAATGTTAAAAACAAAATTTCTCTGAATATAATCTGTCAGAGAAAATATACAATGCCCTATTATACTCTGTTTTGTAGTATATACACCAACTCAAAATGCTCTCTCATGTAAAATACAGAAACTCTATATTTAAGTGAATCGAAAAAAATCTAAATAATATTTAGACGCTCCAAAGTTAAAAGAAAATGGCTCTGAAAATAGTCTGTTAGAAAAAATATAAAATCCCTTATTCTACTCTGTTTTGGAGTATATACACCAATTCAGTATGCTCTCTCATGTAAAATACCGAAATTCTAATTTTATGCGAATCGATATAAATCTAAATAATATCTAGGCACCCCTAATATAAAAGAAAATGGCTCTGAATATAGTGTGTTAGAAAAAATATACAATGCCTTATTCTACTCTGTTTTGGAGTATATACACCTACTCAGTATGTTCTCTCATGTAAAATACAAAAATTCTAATTTTTCCCGAATCGAAAAAATCTAAACATTATCTAGGCACCCCAATGTTAAAAGCAAAATTGCTCTGAATATTATCTGTGAGAAAAAATATACAATGCTCTTTTCTACTCTGTTTTGGAATATATACACCAAATCAGTATGCTCTCTCATGTAATATACCAAAATTCAAATTTTACGCGAATCAAAAAAAATCTAAATAATATCTAGGCTCCCCAAAGTTAAAAGAAAATGGCTCTGAATATAGTCTGTTAGAAAAAATATACAATACCTTATTCTACTCTGTTTTGGAGTATATACACCAACTCAATATGCTCTCTCATGTAAAATACCAAAATTCTAAATTTACGTGAATCGAAAAAAATCTAAATATTATCTAGGCACCCCAAAGTTAAAAGCAGAATTGCTCTGAATATAATCTGTCAGAAAAAATATACAATGTCCTTTTCTACTCTGTTCTGTAGTATATACACAAACTCAATATGCTCTCTCATGTAAAATACAGAAATTTTATATTTAAGCGAATCGAAAAAAATCTAAATATTATCTAGGCACACCAATGTTAAAATCAAAATTGCTCTGAATATAATCTCTGAGAAAAAAAACACAATGCTTTTTTCTACTCTGTTTTGGAGTATATACACGAAATCAGTATGCTCTTTCATGTAATATACCAAAATTCTACTTTTACGTGAACCGAAAAAAATCTAAATAATATCTAGGCTCCCCAAAGTTAAAAGAAAACGGCTCTGAATATAGTCTGTTAGAAAAAATATACAATGCCTTATTCTACTCTGTTTTGGAGTATATTCACCAACTCAATATGCTCTCTCAAGTAAAATACGGAAATTCTGAATTTACGTGAATCGAAAAAAATCTAAATATTATCTAAGCACCCCAATGTTAAAAGCAAAATTGCTCTGAATATAATCTGTCAGAAAAAATATACAATGCCCTTTTCCACTCTGTTTTGTAGTATATACACCAACTCAATGTAAAATAAAGAAATTATAATTTTACACGAATCAAAAAAATATGAATATTATCTAGGCACCCCAATGTTTAAAACAAAATTGCTCTGAATATAATCTGTCAGAAAAAATATACAATTCCCTCTTCTACTCTGTTTTGGAGTATATACACCAAATCCATATGCTCTCTCATGTAAAATACAGAAATTCTATATTTAAGCGAATCGAAAAAAATCTAAATATTATATAGGCACCCCAATGTTAATAACAAAATTTCTCTGAATATAATCTGTAAGAAAAATATGAAATACCCTATTCTTCTCTTTTTTGGAGTTTATACACCAACTCCATATGCTCTCTCATGTTGAATACCGAAATTCTAATTTTACGTGAATCAAAAGAATTCTAAATATTATCCAGGCACCACAATGTTGAAACAAAATTGCTCTGATTATAATTTGTCAGAATAAATATACAATGCCCTTTCTACTCTGTTTTGGAGTATATGCACCAGCTCAATATGCTCTTTCTCTTAAAATACCGTAATTATAATTTTACGCAAATCGAAAGTTCTAAATAATATCAAGGTACCTCAAAGTTAAAACAAAATGGCTATGAATATAGTCAGTTAGAAAAAATATACAATGCCTTATTCTACTCTGTTTTGGTGTATATACACCAACTCAGTATGCTCTCTCATGTAAAATACCGAAATTCTAATTTTACCCGAATCAAAAAAATCTAAATATTATCTAGGCACCTTAATGTTAAAAACAAAATTGCTCTGAATATAGTCGGTCAGAGAAAATATACAATGCCCTATTCTACTCTGATTTGGAGTATATACACCAACTCCATATGCTCTCTCATGTAAAATACAGAAATTCTATATTTAAGCGAATTGAATAAAATCTAAATATTATCTACGCACCCCAATGTTAAAACCAAAATTTCTCTGAATATAATCGGTCAGAAAAAATATACAATGCTCTATTCTACTCTGTTTTGGAGTATATACACCAACTCCATATGTTCTCTCATTTAAAATACAGAAATTCTATATTTAATTGAATCGAAACAAATCTAAATATTATTTAGGCACCCCAATGTTAAAGCAAAATTTCTCTGAATATAATCTGTCAGAAAAAATATACAATGCCTTTTTCTACTCTATTTTGGAGTATATACACCAACTCAATATGCTTTTTCATGTAAAATACGAAAATTCTAATTATACGCGAATCGAAAAAAATCTAAATAATACCTAGGCGCCACAAAGCTAATAGAATATGGCTCTTAATATAGACTGTTTGTAAAAATATACTATGCCTTATATTACTCTGTTTTGGAGTATTTACACGAATTCAGTATGCTCTCTCATACAAAATACCGAAATTATAATTATACGCAAATCAAAAAAAATCTAAATAATATCTATGTGCCCCAAAGATAAAGAAAATGGCTCTGAATATAGTCTGTTAGAGAAAATATACAATGTCTTATTCTACTTTGTTTTGGAGTATATACACCAACTCAGTATGCTCTCAAATGTAAAATACAGAAATTTGAATTTTACCCGAATAAAAAAAATCTAAATATTATCTAGGCACACCAATATTCAAAACAAAATTTCTCTGAATATAATCTGTCAGAAAAAATATACAATTCCCTATTCTACTATGTTTTAGGGTATATACACCAAGTCTACCTGCTCTCTCATGTAAAATACA
Organism: Callithrix jacchus; assembly: GCF_049354715.1. Lineage (NCBI taxonomy): Eukaryota > Metazoa > Chordata > Mammalia > Primates > Cebidae > Callithrix > Callithrix jacchus. Next base: position 99,680,418 of record NC_133517.1, on the reverse strand, counting down.
GAAATTCTATATTTAAGTGAATCGAAAAAAATCTAAATATTATCTAGGCACCCCAATGTTAAAAGCAAAATTGCTCTGAATACAATATGTCAGAAAAAATATACAATGCTTTTTCCACTCTGTTTTGGAGTATATACAAAAATCAATATGCTCTCTTATGTAAAATACAAAAATTCTAATTTTATGCGAATCGAAAAAAATCTAAATAATATCTAGCCACCCCAAAGTTAAAAGAAAATGACTCTGAATATAGTCTGTTAAAACAAATATACAATGCCTTATTCTTCTCTGTTTTGGAGTATATACACCAACTCAATATTCTCTCTCATTTAAAATAAAGAAATTCTAAATTTACGTGAATCAAAAATATTCTAAATATTATCTAGGCACCCCAATGTTAAAAGCAAAATTACTCTGAATATAATCTGTCAGAAAAAATATGCAATTCCCTTTTCTACTCTGTTTTGTAGTATATACACCAACTCAAATTGCTGTCTAATGTAAAAACAGAAATTTTAATTTTACACGAATAGAAAAAAATCTAAATATTATCCTGGCACACCAATGTTAAAAGCAAAATTGCTCTGAATATAATCTGTCAGAAAAAATATACAATGCCCTTTTCTACTCTGTTTTGGAGTATATACACCAACTCCATATGCTCTCTCATGTAAAATACAGAAATTCTATATTTAATTGAATCGAAAAAAATCTAAATATTATCTAGGCACCCCAATGTTACAAGCAAAATTGCTCTAAATATAATCTGTCAGAAAAAGTATACAATGCTCTATTCTACTGTGTTTTGGAGTATATACACCAACTCCATATGCTCTCTCATGTAAAATACCGAAATTCTAATGTTGCGTGAATCGGAAAAAATCTAAATACTATCTAGGCACCCCAAAGATAAAAGAAAATAGCTCTGAATATAGTCTGTTAGAAAAAATATCCAATGCCTTATTCTACTCTGTTTCGGAGTATATACACCAACTCAGTATGCTCTCTATTTTAAAATTCAGAAATTCTAATATTACCCAAATCGAAAAAATCTAAATATTATCTAGGCATTCCAATGTTAAAAACAAAATTGCTCTGAATATAATCTGTCATTAAAAATATACAATGCCCTTTTCTGCTCTGTATTGGAGAATATACACCAACTCAATATGCTCTCTCATGTAAAATACCCAAATTCTAATTTTACGCGAATCGAAAAAAATCTAAATAATATCTAGGTGCCCCAAAGTTAACAGAAAATGACTCTGAATATAGTCTGTTAGAATAAATATACAATGCCTTATTCTACTATGTTTTGAAGTATATACACGAACTCAATATGCTCTCTCGGGTAAAATAAAGAAATTATAATTTTACCCGAAGTGACAAAATCTAAATATTATCTAGGAACCCCAATATTAAAAACAAAATTGCTCTGAATATATAGTGTCAAAAAATTATACAATGCCCTATTCTTCTCTGTTTTGCGGTATATACACCAACTCCATATGCTCTCTCAGGTTAAATACAGAAATTCTATATTTAAGCGAATCAAAAAATCCTAAATATTATCTAGACACCCCAATGTTAAAAGCAAAATTGCACTGAATATAATCTGTCAGAAAAAATATACAATTCCCTTTTCTAATCTGTTTTGGAGTATATACACCAAATCTATATGCTCCCTCATGGAAGATACAAAAATTCTAATTTTACGCGAATCGAAAAAAATATAAATAATATCTAGGCACACCAAATTTAAAAGAAAATGGCTCTGAATATATTCTGTTAGAAAAAATATCAAATGCCTTATTCTACTCTGTTTTGGAATATATACACCAACTCAACTTGCTCTCTCATGTAAAATACCGAAATTCTAAATTTACGTGATTCGAAAAAATTCTAAATATTATCTTGGCACCCCAATGTTAAAAGCAAAATTGCTCTGAATATAATCTCTCAGAAAAAATATACAATGCCGTTTTCTACTCTTTTTTGTAGTATATACTCCAACTCCATATGCTCTCACATGTAAAATACAGAAATTCTAATTTTACCCGAATCGAAAAAATCTAAATATTATCTAGGCACCCCAATGTTAAAAACAAAATTGCTCTGAATATAATCTGTCAGAAAAAATATTCAATGCCCGTTTCTACTCTATTTTGGAGTATATAAACAAACTCAATATGCTCAATCATGTAAAATACCGAAATTCTAATTTTACGCAAATTACAAAAAATCTAAATATTATATAGGTACCCCGATGTTAAAGGAAAATGGCTCTGAATATATTCTGTCAGAAAAAATATACAATCCCCTTTTCTAGTTTATTTTCGAGTATACACACCAATTCAATATGCTCACTCATATAAAATGCCGAAATACTAAATATACGGGAATCGAAGAAAATCTAAGTATTATCTAGGCACCCCAATGTAAAAAGCAAAATTTCTCGGAACAAAATCTGTCAGAGAAAGTATACAATGCTTTTTTCTACTCTCATTTGGAGTATATACACCAACTAAATATGCTCTCTCATGTAAAATACTGAAATTCTAAGTTTACACGAATCGAAAAAGTTCTAAATATTATCTAGGCACACCAATGTTAAAAGCAAAACTGCTCTGAATATAATCTTTCAGAAAAAATATACAATGCCCTTTTCTACTCTTTTTTGGAGTATATACACTACTTCAATATGCTCGCTCATGTAAAATACCCAAATTCTAATTATACGTGAATCGAAAAAAATCTAAATACTATCTTAGCACCCCAATGTTAAAATAAAATAGCTCTCAATATAATCTGTCAGAAAAAATATACAATGCCCTATTATACTCTGTTTTGGAGTATATACACCAACTCAATATGCTCTCACATGTAAAATACCGAAATTCTAAATTTACGCGAATCGAAAGAAATCTAAATATTATTGAGGTACCCCAATGTTAAAACAAAATCGCTCTGATTATAATCTGTCAGAAATAATATACAATGCTTTATTCTACTTTCTTTTGAAGTATATACACAAACTCAATATGCTCTCTCATGTAAAATACCAAAATTCTAATTTTACGGGAATCGAAAAAAATCGAAATATTGTCTAGGAACCTTAATGTTAAAAGCAAAATTGCTCTGAATATAATTTGTCAGAAATAATATACAATACCTTTTTTTACTCTGTTTTGGGGTATATACACCAACTAAATATGCTTTCTCATGTAAAATACCGAAATTCTAATTTTACGCGAATCGAAAAAAATCTAACAATGATATAGGCACCACAATGTTAAAAGCAAAATTGCTGTGAATATAACCTCTCAGAAAAAATATACAATGCCCTTTTCTACTCTGTTTTGGAGTAAATACACCAACTCAATATGCTCTCTCAGGTACAATACCGAAATTGTAATTTTACACTAATCGAAAAAAATCTAAATATTATCTAGGACCCCAATGTTAAAAGAAAATGACTCTTATAACCTATCAATCAAAATATACTATTCCATTTTCTACTGTGTTTTGCTGTATATACACCAACAGAATATGCTCTCTAATGTAAAATGCGGATATTCTAATTTTACGTGAATCGAAATAAATCTAAATATTAACTAGGCAGTTCAATGTTAAAAGCAACATTGATGTGAATATAATCTGTCAGAAAAAATATACAATGTTCTTTTCTACTCGGTTTTGAAGTATATACACAAACTCAATATGCTCTGTCAGCTAAAACACTGAAATTCTAAATTTACGATGAATTGAAAAAAATCTAAATATTATCTAGGCACCCCAATGTTAAAAGCAAAATTGCTCTGAATATAATCTTTCAGAAAAAATATACAATGCCCTATTCTACTCTGTTTTGGAGTATATACACCAACTCAATACGCTCTCTCATGTAAAATACAGAAATTCTAAATTTACCCGAATCGAAAAAATCTAAATATAATCTAGGCACACCAATGATAAAAACAAAATTGCTCTGAATATAATCTGTCAAAAAAATATACAATGCCCTATTCTCTTCTGTTTTGGAATATATACACCAACTCAGTATACTCTCTCATGTAAAATATCGAAATTCTAATTTTACGTGAATCGAAAAATATCTAAATATTATCTAGGCACCCCAATGTTAAAAGCAAAATTGCTATGAATATAATCTGTCATAAAAATTATACAATGCCCTTATCTACACTGTACTGGAGTATATACACCAACTCCATATGCTCTCTCATGTAAAATACTTACATTCTAATATTACCTGAATTGAAAAAAATCTAAATAATATCTAGGCACCCCAAAGTTGTAAGAAAATGGCACTGAATATAGTCTGTTAGAACAAATATACAATGCCTTATTCTACTATGTTTTGGAGTATATACACGAACTCAGTATGCTCTCTCGTGTAAAATAAAGATATTTTAATTTTACCCGAATCAAAAAAACCTAAATATTATCTAGGCACCCCAATGTTAAAAACAAAATTGCTCTGAATATAATCTAGCAGAAAAAATATACAATGCCCTATTCTACTCTGTTTTTGAGTATATACACCAACTCCATATGCTCTCTCATGTAAAATACAGAAATTCTATTTTTAAGCGAATCGAAAGAAAACTAAATATTATCTAGGCACCCCAATGTTAAAAGCAAAATTGCTCAGAATATCATCTGTCAGACAAAATATACAAGGCCCTGTTCTACTCTGTTTTGGAGTACATATACCAAATCAGTATGCTCTCTCATGTAATATAACAAAATTCTAATTTTACGTGAATCGAAAAAAATCTAAATAATATTTAGGTACCCCAAAGTTACAAGAAAATGTCTCTAAATATAGTCTGTTAGAAAATATATACAATGCCTTATTCTACTCTGTTTTGGAGTATACACACCAACTCAATATGCTCTCTCATGTAAAATACAGAAATTCTAATTTTCCCCGAATCGACAAAATCTAAATATTATCCTGGCACCCCAATGTTAAAAACAAAATTGCTCTGAATACAATCTGTCAGAAAAAATATACAATGCCCTATTCTACTCTGTTTTGGAGTATATACACCAAATCCATATGCTCTCACATGTAAAACACAGAAATTCTATATTTAAGCGAATCGAAAAAAATCTAAATATTATCTAGGCACCCCATGTTAAAAAAAAATTGCTCTGAATATAATCTGTCAGAAAAAGTATACAATGCTCTATTCTACTCTGTTTTGGAGTATATACACCAATTCCATATGCTCTCTCATGTAAAATAGAGAAATTCTATATTTAAGTGAATCGAAAATAATCTAAATATTATCTAGGCACCCCAATGTTAAAAACAAAATGGCTCTGAATATAATCTGCCAGAAAAAAAATACAATGCCCTATTCTATTCTGTTTTCGAGTATATACACCAACTAAATATACTGGCTCATGTAAAATACAGAAATTATAATTTTAGCCGAATTGAAATAATCTAAATAAAATCTAGGCACCCCAATTTTAAAAACAAAATTGCTCTGAATATAATCTGTCAGAATAAATACACAATGCCATTTTCTACTCTGTTTTGTAGTATATACACTAACTAAATATGCTCTGATATGTAAAATACAAAAATTCTAATTTTATCCGAATCGAAATAATGTAAATACTATGTAGGCACCTCAGTGTTAAAAACAAAATTTCTCTGAATATAATCTTTCAGAAAAAATATACAATGCCCTATTCTACTCTGTTTTGGAGTATTTACACCAACTCAGTATGCTCTCTCACGTAAACTACCGAAATTCAAGTTTTACCCGCATCGAAAAAATCAAAAAATTATGTAGGCAACCCAATGTTACAAACAAAATTGTTCTGAATATAATCTGTCAGAAAAAATATTCAATTCCTTATTCTACTCTGTTTTGGAGTATATACACGAACTCAGTATGCTCTTTCATGTAAAATTTTGAAATTCTAATTTTACGTGAATCGAAAAAAATCTAAATATTATCTAGGCACTTCAATGTTAAAAACAAAATTGTTCTGAATATAATCTGTCAGAAATACTAACAATGCCCTATTCTACTCTGTTTTAGAGTATATACATCAACTCCATATGCTCTCTCATGTAAAATACCGAAATTCCAATTTTACGTGAATCAAAATAAATCTAAATAATATCTAGGCGTCCCAAAGTTCAAAGAAAATGGCTCTGAATATAGTTTGTTAGAAAAAATATACAATGCCTTATTCTACTCTGTTTTAGAGTATATACACCATCTCAGGATGCTCTCTCATGTAAAATACAGAAATTCTAATTTTACCCGAAACGAAAACATCTAAATATTATCTAGGCAATAGAATGTTAAAAATAAAATTACTCTGAATATAATCTGTCAGAAAAAATATACAATGCCCTATTCTACTCTGTTTTGGAGTATATGCACCAACTCCATATGCTCACTCATGTAAAATACAGAAATTCTATATTTAAGCGAAATGAAGAAAATCTAAATATTAGCTAGGCACCCCAATGTTAAAAACAAACTTACTCTCAATACAATCGGTCAGAAAAAATAAACAATACACTATTCTACTCTGTTTTGGAGTATACACACCAACTCCATATGCTCTCTCAGGTAAAATACAGAAATTCTATATTTAAATGAATTGAAAAATATCTAAATATTATCTAGGCACCCCAAGGTTAAAAGCAAAATTTCTCTGAATATAATCTGTCAGAGAAAATACACAATGCCATTTTCTACTTTGTTTTGTTTATATACACCAACTCAATATGCTCTCTCATGTAAAATACTGAAATTCTAATATTACGTTACTCGAAAAAATTCTAAATAATTTCTAGGCGCCCGAAAGGTAAAAGAAAATGGCTCTGTATATAGTCTATTAGAAAAAATATACACTGCCTTATTCGACTTTTTTCTGGAGTATATACAAAAACTCAGTATGCTCTCTCATGTAAAAAACAGAAATTAAAATTTTACGTGAATCGAAAAAATCTAAATGTTATCTAGGAACCCCAATGTTAAAAACAAAATTGCTATCAATACAATCTGTCAGAGAAAATATGCAATGCCCAATTCTCCTTTGCTTTTCAGTATATACAGCAACTCCATATGCTCTCTCATGTAAAATACAGGAATTCTATATTTAAGCGAATCGAAAAAATTTCAAATATGATGTAGGCACCCCAATTTTAAAAGCAAAATTGCTCTGAATATAATCTGTCAGATCAAATATACTATGCCCTTTTCTACTGTGTTTTGTAGTATATACACCAACTTAATATGCTCTTTCATGTAAAATACCGAAATTCAAATTTTACGTGAATCGCAAAAAATCTAAATAATATCTAGGAGCCCCAAAGTTAAAAGAAAATGGCTCTGAATATAGTCTGTTAGAAAATATATACAATGCCTTATTCTACTCTTTTTTGGAGTATATACACCAATTCAGTATGCTCTCTCATGTAAAATACAGAGATTCTAATTTTACCCGAATCGAAAAAATCGAAATATTTTCTAGGCACACAAATGTTAAAAACAAAATTTCTCTGAATATAATCTGTCAGAAAAAATATACAATTCCCTATTCTACTCTGTTTTGGAGTATATACACCAACTCGATATGCTCTCTCTTGTCAAATACAAAAATTCTACATTTAAGCGAATCGAAAAAAATCTAAATACTATCTATGCACCCCAATGTTAAAAGCAAAATTGTGCTGAATATAATCTGACAGAAAAAATATACAATGCCTTTTTCTACTCTGTTTTGGAGTATATACACCAACTCAATCTGCTCTCTCATGTAAAATAAAGAAATTCAAATTTTATGCGAATCGACAAAAATCTAAATAATATCTAAGCGCCCCAACGTTAAAAGAAAATGTCTGTGAATATAGTCTGTTAGAAAAAATATACAATGCCTTATTTTACTCTGTTTTGGAGTATATACACCAACTCCATATGCTCTCTCATGTAAAATACAGAAATTCTAAATTTACTCGAATCGAAAAAAATCTAAACAATATCTAGGTGCCCCAAAGTTAAAAGAAAATGGCTCTGAATATAGTGTGTTAGAAAAAATGTACAATGTCTTATTCTACTTCATTTTGGAATATATATACACCAAGTGAGTATGCTCTCTCATGAAAAATACCGAAATTCTAATTTTACGTGAATCAAAACAAATCTAAATATTATTTAGGCACCCCAATGTTAAAAACAAAATTTCTCTGAATATAATCTGTCAGAATAAATATACAATGCCCTATTCTACTCTGTTTTGGAGTATATACACCAACTCCATATGCTCTCTCATGCAAAATAGAGAAATTCTATATTTAAGCGAATAAAAAAAAACTAAAATATATCTAGGTGCCTCAAAGTTAAAAGAAAATGGCTCTGAATATAGTCTCTTAGAGAAAGTATAAAATGCTTTATTCCACTCTGTTTTGTAGTATATATACCAACTCAGTATGCTCTCTCATGTAAAATACAGAAATTATAATTTTAACAGAATCAAAACAATTAAAAAATCTAAATATTATCTAGGCACCCCAATATGAAAATCAAAATTGCTCTGAATATAATATATCAGAAAAAATGTACAATGCCCTTTTGTACTCTGTTTTGTAATATATACACAAACTCAATATACTCTCTCATGTAAAATACTGAAATTCTAATTTTACGCGAATCAAAAAAAATCTAAATAATATCTAGGTGTCCCAAGGTTAAAAGGAAATGGTTCTGAATATAGTCTGTTAGAAAAAATATACAATGCCTCATTCCACTCTGTTTTGGAATATATACACGAACTCAGTATGCTCTCTCATGTAAAATACCGAAATTCAAATTTTACGTGAATCAAAAATAATCTAAATATAATCTAGATACCCCAATGTTAAAAACAAAATTGCTCTGAATATAATCTGTCAGAATAAATATATAAATGCCCTATTCTACTCTGTTTTGGAGTATATACACCAACTCCCTATGCTCTCTTATGTAAAATATAGAAATTGTATATTTAAGTGAATCGAAAAAAATCTTAATAATATCTAGGCACCCCAATGTTAAAAGCAAGATTTCTCTGAATATAATCTGTGAGAAAACATATACAATGCCCTTTTCTACTCTGTTTTGGAGTATATACACCAACTCAATATGCTCTCTCATGTAAAATACTGAAATTCTAAATTTACGTGAATCGAAGAAAATCTAAATATTATCTAGGCACCCCAATGTTAAAAGCAAAATTGCTCTGAATAAATTCTGTTGGAAATAATATACAATGCCCTATTTTAATCTGTTTTGGAGTATATACACCAATTCAATATGCTCTCTCATGTAAAATACCGAAATTCTAATTTTACGGGAATCGAAAAAAATCTAAATATTATCTAGGAACGCCGATGTTAAGAGAAAAATTGGTCTGAATATAATCTGTCAGAAAAAATATACAATACCCTATTCTACTTTGTTTTGGAGTATATTCACCAACTCAATATGCTCTCTCATGTAAAATACCGAAATTCTAATTTTACGTAAATCGAAATAAATCTAAATATTATATAGGCACCCAACGTTAACAGCAAAATTGCTGAGAATATAATCTGTCAGAAATAATATACAATGCCCTTTCCTACTCTGTTATAAAGTATATAAACCAACTCAATATGCTCTCTCATGTAAAATACAGAAATTGTAAATTTACGCAAATTAAAATATTCTAAATATTATCTAGGCACCGCAATGTTATAAGCAAAATTCTTCTTAATGTATTCTGTCAGAAAAAATATACAATGCCTTTTTCTACTCTGTTTTGGACTATATACACCAACTCAATATGCTCACTTATGTAAAATAGAGAAGTTCAAATTTTACACGAACCAAAAAAAATCTATATTATCTAGGCATTCCAATGTTAAAAGCAAGATTGCTCTGCATATAGTCTGTCAGAGAAAGAACACAATGCCCTCTTCTACTCTTTTTTGGAGTACATAAACCAACTCAATATGCTCTCTCATGTAAAATACAAAAATTCTAATTTTACCTGAATCGAAAAAAATCTAAATATTATCTAGGCACCTCAATGTTAAAAGCAAAATTGCTCTGAATATAATCTGTCAGAAAAATATACAATGCATTTTTCTACTCTGATTTGGAGTATATACACCAACCCAATATGCTCTCTCATATAAAATACAGAAATTCTAAATTTACGATAATCGAAAAAAATCTAAATATTATTTAGGCACCCAATGTTAAAAGCAAAATTGCTCTAAATATAATCTGTCAGAAATAATCTACAATTCCCTTTCCTTCTCTGTTATAAAGTATATACACCAACTCAATATGCTCTCTCAGGTAAAATACCGAAATTATAAATTTACGAAATTAAAAAATTTCTAAATGTTATCTAGGCAACCCAATGTAAAAAGCAAAATTTTTCTGAATGTAATTTGTTAGAGAAAATATCCAATGCCTTTTTCTACTCTTTTTTCGAGTATATACACCAAATCATTATGCTCTCCCATGTAAAATACAGAAGTTTAAATTTTACACGAACCTAAAAAAATCTAAACATTATCGAGGCATTTCAATGTTAAAAGCAAAATTGCTCTGAATATAGTCTGTCAGAGAAAATACACAATGCCCTCTTCTACTCTTTTTTGGAGTATATAAACCAACTCAATATGCTCTCTCATGTAAAATACCGAAATTCTAAATTTACACGCATCGAAATAAATCTAAATATTATTTAGGCACCCAATGTTAAAAGCAAAATTGCTCTGAATATAGTCTGTCAGAAAAATATACAATTCCCTTTCCTACTCTGTTTTAAAGTATATACACCAACTCAATATGCTCTCTCATGTAAAATACAAAAATTATAAATTTACACAAATTAAAAAAATTCTAAATATTATCTAGGCACCCGAATGTTAACAGCAAAATTGCTCTGAATGTAATCAGTCAAAAAAATATACAATTCCTTTTTCTACTCTGTTTTGGAGTATATAAACCAACTCAATACGCTCTCCCATGTGAAATACAGAAATTCAAATTTTACACGAACCGAAATATCTAAATATTATCTAGGCATTCCAATGTTAAAAGAAAAATTGCTCTGAATATAATCTGTCAGAAAAAATAAACAATGCTATTTTCTACTCTGTTTTGGAGTATATTCACCAACTCAATATGTTCTCTCATGTAAAATACCAAAATTCAAATTTTAAATGAACAGCAAAAAGTCTAAATATTATCTAGGCATTCCAATGTTAAAAGCAAAATTGTTCTGAATATAATCTGTCAGAAATAATATACAATGCCCTTTCCTACCTTGTTATAAAATATATACACCAGGTCAATATGCTCTCTCATGTAAAATACAGAAATTCTAATTTTACGTGAATCGAAAAAAATCTAAATATTATCTAGGCACCCAAATGTTAAGAGCAAAATTGCTCTGAACATAATCTGTCAAAAAAATATACAATGCCCTTTTGTACTCTGATTTTTAATATATACACCAACTCAATATGCTCTCATGTAAAATACAGAAATTCTAATTTTACGTGAATTGAAAAAATCTAAATGATATCTAGGTGCCCCAAAGTTAAAAGAAAATGGCTCTGAATATACTCGATAAGAAAAAATATACAATGCCTTATTCTACTCTGTTTTGGAGTATATACACAACCCAGTATGCTCTCATATGTAAAATACCGAAATTCTAATTTTACGTGAATTGAAAAAAATTGAAATATTATCTAGGCACCCCAATGTTAAAAGCAAAATTTCTCAGAATATAATCTGTCATAAAAAATATACAATGCCCTTTTCTACTCTGTTTTGTAGTATATACACCCCATTAATATGCTCTCTCAAGTAAAATACAGAAATTCTATATTTAAGCGGACCGAAAAAAATCTAAATATTATCTAGGCACCCCAATGTTAATAACAAAATTGCTCTGAATATAATCTGCCAGAAAAAATATACAATGCCCTATTCTACTCTGTTTTGGAGTATATACACCAACTCCATATGCTCTCCCATGTAAAATACAGAAATTCTAATTTTACGTGAATCGAAAATAATCTAAATATTAGATTGGCACCCGAATGTTAAAAGCAAAATTTCTCTGAATATACTCTGTTAGAAAAAATATACAATGCCTTATTCTACTCTGTTTTGGAGAATATACACCAACTCAGTATGCTCTCTCATGTAAAATACAGAAATTCTAATCTTACCCGAATTGAAAAAATCTAAATATTATCTAGGCACCTCAATGTTAAAAACAAAATTGCTCAGAATATAATCTGTCATAAAAATATACAATGCCCTTTTCTACTCTTTTGTAGTATATACACCAACTCCATATGCTCTCTTATGTAAAATATAGAAATTCTAATTTTACAGAAATCGAAAATATCTAAATATTATCTAGGCACCCCAATGTTAAAAACAAAATTGCTCTGAATATAATCTGTCAGAAACATTACAGAATCCCCTATTCTACTCTATTTTGGAGTATATACAACAACTCAATATGCTCTCTCATGTGAAATACTGAAATTCTAATTTTACCCGAATCGAAAAAATTGAAATATTATGTAGGCACCCCAATGTTAAAAGCAAAATTGCTCGGAATATTGTCTGTCAGAAAAAATATACAATGCCCTTTTCTATTCTGTTTTGTAGTATATACACCCCATTAATATGCTCTCTCAGGTAAAATACAGAAATTCTATATTTAAGCGGTTCGAAAAATATCTAAATATTTTCTAGGCACCCCAATGTTAATAACAAAATTGCTCTGAATATAATCTGCCATAAAAAATATACAATGCCCTATTCTACCCTGTTTTGGAGTATATACACCAACTCAATATGCTCTCTCATGTAAAATACCGAAATTCTAATTTTACGTGAATCGAAAATAATCTAAATATTATCTTGGCACATGAATGTTAACAGCAAAATTTCTCTGAATATAGTCTGTTAGAAAAAATATAAAATGCCTTATTCTAATCTGTTTTGGAGTATATACACGAACTCAGTATGCTCTCTCATGTAAAATACAGAATTTCTAATTTTACGTGAATCGAAAAAAATCTAAATATTATCTAGGCACCTCAATGTTAAAAACAAAATTGCTCAGAATATAATCTTTCATAAAAAATATACAGTGCCCTATTGTACCCTGTTTTGCAGTATATACACCAACTACATATGCTGTCTCATGTAAAATACAGAAATTCTATATTTATGGGAATTGAAAAAAATCTAAATATTATCTAGGCACCCCAATATTAAAAGAAAAATAGATCTGAATACAATCTGCCAGAAAAAATATACAATGCCCTTTTCTACTCTGTGTCGTAGTATATACACCAACTGAATATGCTCTCTCATGTAAAATACCAAAATTCTAATTTTACCCGAATCGAAAAAATCTAAATATTATCTAGGCACCCCAATGTAAAAAACAAAATGCTCTAAATATATTCTGTCAGAAAAAATATACAATGCCCTATTCTACTCTGTTTTGGAGTATATACACCAACTCCATATGCTCTCTCATGTAAAATACAGAAATTCTATATTTAAGCGAATCGAAAAAAATCTAAGTATTATCTAGGCAACGCAATGTTAAAATCAAAATTGCTCTGAATATAATTTGTCAGAAAAAATATACAATGCCCTTTTCTACTATGTTTTGTAGTATATACACCAACTGAATATGGTCTCTCATGTAAAATACAGAAATTCTAATTTTATCCGAATCGAAAAACTCTAAATATTATGTAGACACGCCAATGTTAAAGAAAAAATTGCTGTGAATATAATCTGTCAGAAAAAATATACAATGCCGTATTCTACTCTGTTTTAAAGTATATACACCTACTCAGTGTGCTCTCTCATGTAAAATAACGAAATTCTAATTTTACCCAAATCAAAAAAATCAAAATATTATGTAGGCACCCAAATGTTAAAAACAAAATTGCTCTGAATATAATCTGTCAGAAAAAATATACAATGCCCTATTCTACTCTGTTCTGGAGTATATACACCAACTGAGTATGCCCTCTCATGTTAAATAACGAAATTCTAACTTTATGTGAATCGAAATAAATCTAAATATTATCTAGGCACTTCAATGATAAAAACAAAATTGCTCTGAATATAATCTGTCAGAAAAAATATACAATGCCCTATTCTACTTTGTTTTGGAGTATATACAGCAACTGTATATGCTCTCTCTTGTAAAATACAGAAATTCTAATTTTACGCAAATTGAAAATAATCTAAATAATATCTAGGCGCCCCAAAGTTCAACAAAAATGTCTCTGAATATAGTCTGTTAGAAAAAATATACAATGCCTTATTCGACTTTGTTTTGGAGTATATACAGCAACTCCATATGCTCTCTCATGTAAAATACAGAAATTCTAATTCTATCAGAATCGAATAAATATAAATACTGTCTACGCACCCCAATGTTAAAAACAAAACTGCTATGAATATAATTTGTCCAAAAAAATATACAATGCCCTATTCAACTCTGTTTTGAAGTATATACACCAACTCCATATGTTCTCTCATGTAAAATACTGAAATTCTATATATAAGGGAATCGAAAAAAATCTAAATATTATCTAGGCACCCCAATGTTAAAAGCAAAATTGCTCTGAATATAATATGTCAGAAAATATATACAATGCCCTTTTCGACTCTGTTTTGTAGTATATACACCAACTCCATATGCTCTCTCCTGTAAAATACAGAAACTCTAATTTTACCCGAATCGAAAAAATCTAAATATTATCTAGGCACCCCAATGTTAAAATCAAAATTGCTCTGAATATAATTTGTCAGAAAAATTATACAATGCCCTATTCTACTCTGTTTTTGAGTATGTACACCAACTCAGTATGCACTCCCATGTAAAATACCGTGACTCAAATTTTACGTGAATAAAAAAAAATCTAAATATTATCTAGGCACCCCAATGTTAAAAGCAAAATTGATCTGAATATATTCTGTCAGAAAACATATACAGTGTTTTTTTCTACTCTGTTTTGGAGTATATACACAAATTCCATAAGCTCTTTCATGTATAATACCGAAATTCATATTTTACCCAAATCTAAAAATGAAAATATAATCTAGGCACCCCAATGTTAAAAACAAAATTGCTCTGAATATAATCTGTCAGAAAAAATATACAATGCCCTAATCTACTTGGTTTTGGATTATATACACCAACTCCATATGCACACTCAAGTAAAATAGAGAAATTCTATATTTAAGCGAATAAAACAAATCTAAATATTATTTAGGCACCACAATGTTATAAGCAAAATTGCTATGAAGATAATATGTCAGAAAAAATACACAATGCCCTTTTCTACTCTGTTTTGTAGTATATACACCAACTCAATATGCTCTTTCATGTAAAATACAGAAATTCTAATTTTACCCGAATTGTCGATATCTAAATATTATGTAGGCACCCCAATCTCAAAACCCAAATTGCTCTGAATATAATCTGTCCGAAGAAATGTACAATGCCCAATTCTACTCTGTTTTGGAGTATATAAACCAACTCAGTATGCTCTCTCAAGTAAAATACCAAAATTCTAAATTTACATGAATCGAAAAAAATCTAATTATTATGTAGGAAACCCAATGTTAAAAGCAAATTTGCTCTGAATATAATCTGTCAGTAAAAATATACAATGCCCTATTCTACTCTGTTTTGTAGTATATACACCAAGTCAATATGCTCTCTCATGTAAAATACCAAAATTCTCATTTTACGTGAATCGAAAAAAATCTAAATATTATCTAGGCACCCCAATGTTAAAAGCAGAACTGCTCTAAATATATACTGTCAAAAAAATATGCAATGCCTTTTTCTACTTTGTTTTGGAGTATATACACCAACTCAATAAGCTCTCTCATGTAAAATACCAATATTCAAATTTTACACGAATGAAAAATATTCTAAATAATATCTAGGTGCCCCAAAGTTAAAAGAAAATGGCTCTGAATATAGTCTGTTACAAAAAATATACAATGCCGTATTCTACTCTATTTTGGAATATATACACCAACTCCATACGCTCTCTCATGTAAAAAATAAAGAAATTCTATATATAAGTGTATCAAAAAAATCTAAATATAATCTAGGCACCCCAATGTTAAAAGCAAAATTGCTCTGAATATGATCTGTCAGAAAAAATATAGAATTCTCTTTTCTACTTCGTTTTGGAGTATATACACCAACTCAATATGCTCTCTCATGTAAAATATAAAAATTCTAATTTTACGTGAATCGAAAAAAATTTAAAGAATATCTAGGCATTCCAAAGTTAAAAGAAAATGGCTCTGAATATAGTCTGTCTGAAAAAACATACAATGCGTTATTCTACTCTGTTTTGGAGTATATACACTAAGCCAGTATGCTCTCCCATGTAAAATATCGAAATTCTAATTTTACCCATATCGAAAAAATCTAAATATTATATAGGCACCCGAATGTTAAAAGCAAAATTGCTCTCAATATAATGTCAGAAAAAATATACAATGCATTTTTCTACTCTGTTTTGTAGTATATACCCCAACTCAATATGCTCTCTCATGTAAAATTACGAAATTCAAATTTTACGCTAATCGAGGAAAATCTAAATAATATCTAGGTGGCCCAAAGTTAAAAAAAAAATGGCTCTGAATATAGTCAGTTAAAGAAAATATACAATGCCTTAATCTACCCTGTTTTGGAGTATATACACCAACTCAGTATGCTCTCTCATGTAAAATACCGAAATTCTAATTTTCCATGAATCGAAAACTATCTAAATATTATCTAGGCACCCCAATGTTAAAAACAAAATTGCTCTGAATATAATCTGTCAGAAAAAATATACAATGCCCTATTCTACTTTGTTTTGCAGTATATACACCAACTCCATATGCTCTCTCATATAACATACAGATATTCTATATTTAAGCAAATCGAAAACAATCTAAATATTATCTAGGCACCTTAATGTTAAAAGCAAAATTGCTCTGTATATGATCTGTCAGAAAAAAATATAGAATTCCCTTTTCTACTTTTTTTTGGAGTATATACACCAACTCAATATGCTCTCTCAAGTAAAATACCGAAATTCTAATTTTACGTGAATCGAAAAAAATCTAAATATTATCTAGGTACCCGAATGATAAAGGAAAATTGCTCTCAATATAATCTGTCAGAAAAAATATACAATGCCCTTTTCTACTCTGTTTGAGTATATACACCAACTCAATATGCTCTCTCATATAAAATTCCGAAATTCTAATTTTACACGAATCAAAAAAAATGTAAATAATATCTAGGCACCCCAAAGTTAAAAGAAAATGACTCTGAATACAGTTTGTTAGAAAAAATATACAATGCCTTATTCTACTCTATTTTGGAGTATATACACTAACTCCATATGCTCTCTCATGTAAAATACAGAAATTCAATATTTAAGCAAATTGAAAATAATCTAAATATTATCTAGGCACCCCAATGTTAAAATCATAATTGCTCTTAATATTTTCTGTCAGAAATAATATACAATGCCTTATTCTACTTTGTTTTGGAGTATATACACCAACTCCATATGCACTCTCATGTAAAATAAAGAAATTCTATATTTAAGCAAATAAAAAAAATTTAAATATTATCTAGGCACCTGAATGATAAAGGAAAATTTCTCTCAATATAATCTGTCAGAGAAAATATACAAGGCCCTATTCTACTTTGTTTTGGACTATATACATTAATACAATATGATCTCTTATGTAAAATACCGAAATTCTAATTTTACGAGGATCGAGAAAAATCTAAATAATATCTAGGCGCCCCAAAGTTAAAAGAAAATGGCTCTGAATATAGTCTATTAGAAAAAATATACAATGCCTTATTCTACTTTGATTTGGAATATATACAGCAACTCAGAATCCTCTCTCATGTAAAATACAGAAACTCTAATTTTACGTGAATCGAGAAAAAACTAAATATTATCTAGGCACTCCAATGTTAAAAACAAACTACTCTGAATGTAATCTGTCAGAATAAATATAAACTGCCTTTTTCTACTCTGTTTTGGAGTATATACACCAACTCCATTTGCTCATTCATGTAAATAAAGCAATTCTATATTTAAGCGAATCAAAAAAATCTAAATATTATTTAGGCAGCCCAATGTAAAAATCAAAGTTGCTCTGAATATAATCTGTCAGAAAAAATATACAATGCTTTATTCTACTTTGTTTTGGCGTATATACACCAACACAGTATGCTGTCTCATGTAAAATAAAGAAATTCTAATTTCACGTGAATCAAAAAAAATCTAAATATTAGCTCGGAACCCCAATGTTAAAAGCAAAATTTCTCTGAATATAATCTCTCAGAAAAAATATACAATGCCGTTTTCTACTCTCTTATAAATTATATACCCCAACTCAATATTGTCTCTCATGTAAAATACCGAAATTCTAATTTTACACGAATCGAAAAAAATCTAAATAATATCTAGGCTCCCCAAAGTTAAAAGAAAATGGCACTGAATTTAGTCTGTTAGAAAAAATATACAATGCCTTATTCTACTCTGTTTTGGAGTATATACACCAATTCAGTATGCTCTCTCATGTAAAATACAGAAATTCTAATTCTCCCCAAATCGAAAAAATCTAAATATTATCTAGGCAACCTAATGTTAAAAACAAAATTTCTCTTAATATAGTCTGTCAGAAAAAATATAAAATGCCCTAATCTACTCTTTTTTGGAGTATATACACCAACTCCATATACTCTCTAAAGAAAAATACAGTAATTCTATATTTAAGCGAATCGAAAAAAATCTAAATATTATCTAGGCAGCCCAATGTTAAAAACAAAATTTCTGTGAATATAATCTGTCAGAAAAAATATACAATGCCCTATTCTACTCTGTTTTTGTGTATATACACCAACTCAGTATGCTCTCTCATGTAAAACACCGAAATTCTAATTTTATGCAAATCGATAAAAATATAAATAATATCTTTGCGCTCCAAAGTTAAAACAAGATGGCTCTGAATATAGTCTGTAAGAAAAAATATAAAATGCCCTATTCTACTCTGTTTTGGAGTATATACACCAACTCCATACGCTCTCTCATGTAAAATACAGAAATTCTATATAGAAGCGTATCAAAAAAAATCTAAATATAATCTAGGCACCCCAATGTTAAAAGCAAAATTTCTCTGAATATAATCTGTCATAAAAAATATAGAATTCCCTTTTCTACTTTTTTTGGAATATATACACCAACTCAATATGCTCTCTCACATAAAATACCGAAATTCTAATTATACGTGAATCGAAAAAAATCTAAAGAATATCTAGGTGTCTTAAAGTTAAAACAAAATGGCTCTGAATATAGTCTGTTAAAGAAAATATACAAGGCCTTAATCTACTTTGTTTTGTAGTATATATATCAACTCAGTATGCTCTCTCATGTAAAATACCGAAATTCTAATACTACATAAATCTAAAAATATCTAAATATTATCTAGGCACCCCAATGTTAAAAACAAAATTGCTCTGAATATAATCTGTCAGAAAAAATATACAATGCCTTCTTCTACTCTGTTTTGTAGTATATACACCAACTCAATATGCTCTCTCATGTAAAATACCGAAATTCTAATTTTACGCGAATCGAAAAAAATCAAAATAATATCTAGGTTCCCCAAAGTTAAAAGAAAATGGCTCTGAATACAATCCGTTGGAAAAAATATACAATGCCTTATTCTACTCTGCTTTGGAGTATATACACCAACTGAATATGCTCTATCATGTAAAATACCAAAATTCAAAATTTACGTGAATCACAAAAAGCTGAATATTATCTAGGCAACCAAATGTTAAAAGCAAAATTTCTCTTAATAAATTCTGTCAGAACAAATATACAATGCCCTTTTCTACTCTGTTTTGGAGTATATACACCAACTCAATATGCTCTCTTATGTAAAATACCGAAACTCAAATTTTACGTGAATCGAAAAAATCTAAATATTACCTAGGCACCCCAATGTTAAAAACAAATTTGCTCTGAATATAATCTGTCATAAGAAATATACAATGCCCTATTCTACTCTCATTTGGAGTATATACACCAACTCAATATGCTCTATCATATAAAATACCGAAATTTCATATTTAAGCGAATCGAAAAAAATCTAAATATTATCTAGGCACTTCAATGTTAAAACCAAAATTGCTCTGAATATAGTCTGTCAGAGAAAATATACAACGCCCTATTCTACTGTGCTTTTGAGTATATACACCAACTCCATATGATCTCTCATGGAAAATACAGAAATCCTATATTTAAGCGAATGAAAAAAATCTAAATATCATTTAGGCACCCGAAAGGTAAAAGCAAAATTGCCCTGAATATAGTATGTCGGAAAAAATATACAATGCCCTATTCTACTCTGTTTTGTAGTATATACACCAACTCAATATGCTCTCTCATGACAAATACCGAAATTCAAATTTTATGAGAATCGAAAAAAATCTAAATAATATCTAGGCGACCCAAAACTAAACGAAAATTGCGCTGAATATACTCTGTTAGAAAAAATAAACAATGCCTTATTCTACTCTGTTTTGGAGTACATAAACCAACTCTGTATGCTCTCTGATGTAAAATAAAGAAATTATAATTTTACACGAATTGAAAAAAATCTAAATAATATCTAGGCACACCAAAGTTAAAAGAAAATGGCTCTGAATACAGTCTGTTAGAAAAAATATACAATGCCTTATTCTACTCTGTTTTGCAGTATATACACCAACTCAGTATGCTCTCTCATTTAAAATTTTGAACTTCTAAATTTACGTGAATTGACAAAATCTAAATATTATCTAAAAACACCAATGTTAAAAACAAAATTGCTCTGAATATAATCTGTCAGAAAAAATATAAAATGCCCTTTTCTACTCTGTTTTCGAGTATACACACCAACTCCATATGCTCTCTCATGTAAAAAACAAAAATTCTGTATTTAAGAGAATCAAATAACATTTAAATATTATCCAGGAAACCCAAAATTTAAAGCAAAATTGCTCTGAATATAATTTGTCAAAAAAAATATACAATGCCCTTTTCTACTCTGTTTTGTAGTATATACACCAACTCAACATGCTCTCTCATGTAAAATACCGAAATTATAAATTTACGCGAATCGAACAAAATCTAAAAATTATCTAGGCACCCCAATGTTAAAAGCAAAATTGCTCTGAATATAATCTGTCAGAAAAAATATACAATGCCCTTTTCTACTCTACTTTGGTGTATATACACCAACTCAATAATCTCTCTCATGTAAAATTCTGAAACTCTAATTTTGCGAGAATTGAAAAAGATCTAAATTATATCTACGTGCCCCACAGTTAAAAAAAATGGCTCCGAATATAGTCTGTTAGAAAAAATATACAATGCCTTATTTTACTCTATTTTTGAGTATATACACCAACTCCATATGCTCTCTCATGAAAAATCCAGAAATTATATATTTATGCGAATCGAAAAGAATCTAAATATTATCTAGGCGCCCCAATGTTAAAAGCTAATTGCTCTTAATATAATCGATCAGAAAAAATATACAATGCCCTTTTCTACTTTGTTTTGTAGTATATACACCAACTTAATATGCTCTCTCACGTAAAATACAGAAATTCTAATTTTACCTGAATCGAAAACATCTAAATATTATCTAGGCAACCCAATGTTAAAAACAAAATTCCTCTTAATATAATCTGTCTGAAAAAATATACAATTCCCTATTCTACTCTTTTTTTGAGTATATACACCAACTCAGTATGCTCTCTCGTGTAAAACACCGAAATTCTAATTTTACGCGAATCGAAAAAAATCTAAATAGTATCTAGGTCCTCCAAAGTTAAAACAAAATGGCTCTGAATATAGCCTGTTAAAAAAATATACAATGTCTTATTTTATTCTGCTTTGGAGTATATACACAAACTCAGTATGCTCTCTCATGTAAAATACAGAAATTCTAATTTTACGTGAATCAAAAAAAAATCTAAATATTATCTATGCACCAAAATGTTAAAACCAAAATTGCTCTGAATATAATCTGTCAGAACACATATACAATGCCCTATTCAACTCTGTTTTGGAGTATATAAACCAACTCCAAATACTATCTCATGTATAATACAGAAATTCCATATTTAAGCGAATCGAAATAAATCTAAATATTATCTAGGCACCCCAATGTTAAAAGTAAAATTGCTTTGAATATAATCTGTCAGAAAAAATATACAATGCCCTTTTCTACTCTGTTTTGTAGTATATACACCAATTCAATATGCTCTCTCATGTAAAATACAGAAATTCAAATTTTACCCGAATCAAAAGAATGTAAATATTATCTAGGTACCCCAATGTTAAAAACAAAATTACTCTGAATATAATCTTTCAGAAAAAATATACAATGCCTTATTCTACTTTGTTTTGGAGTATATACTCCAACTCAATATGACCTCTCATGTAAAATACAGAAATTCTATATTTAAGAGAATCGAGAAAAATCTAAATAATATCTAGGCAACCCAAAGTTAAAAGAAAATGGCTCTGAATATAATCTGTTAGAAAAAATATACAATGCTTTATTCTACTCTGTTTTGGAATATATACACCAACTCAGAATGCTCTCTCATGTAAAATAGAGAAATTCTAATTTTATGTGAATCGAAAATAAACTAAATATTATCTAGGCACTCCAATGTTAAAAACAAAATTGCTCTGAATGTAATCTGTCAGAAAAAATATACAATGCCATTTTATACTCTGTTTTGGAGTATATACGCTAACTCAGTATGCTCTCTCATGTAAAATACCGAAATTCTAATATTACGCGAATCGAAAAAAACTAAATAATATCTAGGTGCCTAAAAGTTAAAGGAAAATGGCTCTGAATATAGCCTGTTTGTAAAAATATGCAATGCCTTATTCTACACTGTTTTGGAGTATATACACCAACTCAGTATGCTCTCTCATGTAAAATATAGAAATTCTAAATTTACATAAATCGAAAAAAATCTAAATATTATCTAGGCACCCCAATGTTAAAACAAACTTTCTCTGAATATAATCTGTCAGAAAAAATATACAATGCCCTATTGTACTCTGTTT
Organism: Callithrix jacchus; assembly: GCF_049354715.1. Taxonomy (NCBI): domain Eukaryota; kingdom Metazoa; phylum Chordata; class Mammalia; order Primates; family Cebidae; genus Callithrix; species Callithrix jacchus. The sequence goes on along the minus strand of NC_133517.1, from coordinate 99,657,140 downwards.
TGGAGTATATACACCAACTCAGTATGCTCTCTCATGTAAAATACCGAAATTCAAATTTTACGCGAATCGAAAAAAACTAAATAATATCTAGGCACCCCAAATTTAAAAGAATATGGCTCTGAATATAGTCTGTTAGAAAAAATATACAATGCCTTTTTCTACTCCGTTTTGGTGTATATACACCAACTCAGTATGCTCTCTCATGTAAAATACAAAAATTCTAATTTTACGTGAATCGAAAAAAATTTAAATATTATGTAGGCACCCGAATGTTAAAAACAAAATTGCTATGAGTATAATCTATCAGAAAAAATATACAATGCTCTATTCTACTCTGTCTTGGAGTATATAAACCAACTCAGTTTGCTCTCTCATTTAAAATACTGAAATTCTAATTTTACACGAATCGAAGAAAATCTAAACAGTATCTAGGCGCCCTGAAGTTAAAAGAAAATGGCTCTGAATATACTCTGTTTGGGTAAGTATGCAATGCCTTATTGTACTCAGTTTTGGAGTATATACACCAATTAAGTATGCTCTCTCATGTAAAATACAGAAATTATAAGTTTTCCCGAATCGAAGAAATCTAAATATTATCTAGGCACCCAATATTAAAAGCAAAATTGCACTGAATATAATCTGCCAGAATAAATATACAATGCTTTTTTCTACCCTCTTTTGTAGTATATACACCAACTCAATATGCTCTCTAACGTAAAATACAAAAATTCAAATTTTACCCGAATCGAAAAATCTGAATATTATCTAGGCACGCCAATGTTAAAAATAAAATTGCTCTTAATATTATCTGTCAGAGAAAATATACAATGCCCTATTCTACTCTGTTTTGGAGTATATAAACCAACTCAATATGCTCTCTCATGTAAAATACCGAAATTCAAATTATACGAGAATGGAAAAAAATGTAAATAATATCTAGGCGCCCCAAAGTGAACATAAAATGGCACTGAATATTGTTTGTTAAAAAAATATACAATGCCTTTTTCTACTCTGTTTTGGAGTATATACACCAACTCACTATGCTCTCTCAGGTAAAATACCGAAATTCTAATTTTACGTGAATCAAAAAAAATCTAAATAATATCTAGGCACCCCAATGTTAAAAAAAATTGCTCTGAATATAATCTGTCAGAAAAAATATACAATGCCCTATTCTACTCTGTTTTGGAGTATATACACCAATTCAGTGTGCTCTCTCATGTAAAATAACAAAATTCTAATTTTCTGTGAATAAAAACGATCTAAATAATATCTAGGAGCCCTAGAGTTAAGAGAAAATGGCTCTGAATATAGTCTCTTAGAAAAAATATACAATGCCTTATTCTACTCTGTTTTAAAGTATATACACCAACTAAGTATGCTCTCTCATGTAAAATACAGAAATTCTAATTTTACCTGAATCGAAAAGATCTAAATATTATCTATGCAACCCAATGCTACAAACAAAATTGCTCTGAATATAATCTGTCAGGAAAAATATACAATGCCCTTTTCTAATCTGTTTTTGAGTACATACACCAACGTAGTATGCTCTCTCATGTAAAACAACGAAATTCTAATTTTATGAGAATCGAAAAAAATCTAAATAATATCTAGGCACTCAAAAGGTAAAACAAAATGGCTCTGAATATAGTCTGTCAGAAAAAATATACAATGCCTTATTCTACTCTGTTTTGGAGTATATAAACAAACTCAGTATGCTCTCTCATGTAAGATACAGAAATTCTAATTTTACCCGAATCGAAAAAAATCTAAATAATATCTAGGTGCCCCAAAGTTAATAGAAAATGGCTCTGTATATAGTCTGTTAGAAAAAATATACAATGCCTTACTATACTCTGTTTTGGAGCATATACACCAACTCAGTATGCTCTCTCATGTAAAACACAGAAATTCTAATTTTACCCAAAACAAAAAAAAATCAAATTAATGTTTAGGTGCCCCAAAGTTACAAGAAAATGGCTCTGAATATAGTCTGTTAGAAAAAATATACAATGCCTTATTCTACTCTGTTTTGGAGTATATACACCAACTCAGTATACTCTCTCATGTAAAATACCGATATTCTAATGTTACCCAAATTGAAAAAATCGAAGTATTATCTAGGCACCCCAATGTTAAAAATAAAATTGCTCTGAATATAATCTGCCAGAAACAATATAAAATGCTCTATTCTACTCTGTTTTGGAGTATATACAGCAACTCCATATGCTCTCTTATGTAGAATACAGAAATTCTATATTTAAGCGAATCGAAAAAAATCTAAATATTATCTAGGCACCCCAATGTTAAAAGAAAAATTGCTCTGAATATAATTTGTCAGAAAAAATATACAATGCTTTTTTCTACTCTGTTTTGTAGTATATACACAAACTGAATATGCTCTCATGTAAAATACCAAATTCTAATTTTACACGAATCAAAAAAAATCTAAATAATATCTATGTGCCCCAAAGTTAAAAGAAAATGGCTCTGAATATGGTCTGTTAGAAGAAATATACAATGCCTTATTCAACTCTGTTTTGGAGTATATACACCAACTCAGTATGCTCTCTCATGTAAAATACCGAAATTCTAAATTTACGTGAATTGAAAAAAATCTAAATATTATCTAGGAACCCCAATGTTTAAAACAAAATTGCTCTCAATATAATCTGTCAGAAAAAATATACAATACCCTATTCTACTCTGTTTTGGAGTATATTCACCAACTCTATGTGATCTCTCATGTAAAATACAACAATTCTATATTTAAGCGAATCGAAAAAAATCTAAATATTATCTAGGCACCCCAATGTAAAAAGCAAAATTGCTCTGGATATAATCTCTCAGAAAAAATATACAATGCCCTTTTCTACTTTGTTTTGTAGTATATACACCAACTCAATATGCTCTCTCATGTAAAATAACAAAATTCCAATTTTTTGTGAATCGAAAAAAACCTAAATATTATCTAGGCACCCCAATGTTAAAAACAAAATTGGTCTGAATACAATCTGTCATAAAAATTATACAATGCCCCATTCTACTCTTTTTAGGATTATATACACCAACTCTATATGCTCTCTCATGTAAAATAGAGAAATTCTATATTTAAGCGAATCGAAAAAGTCTAAATATTATCTAGGCACGCCAATGTTAAAAGTAAAATGGTCCTGAATATAATCTGTCAGAAAAAATATACAATGCCATTTTCTACTCTGTTTTGTATTATATACACCAACTCAATATGCTCTCTCATGTAAAATACAGAAATTCTAATTTTACCCGAATCAAAAAAATCTAAATATTATCTAGGCATCCCAATATTAAAAACAAAATTGCCCTGAATATAATCTGTCAGAGAAAAATATACAATGTTCTATTTTACTCTGTTTTAAAGTATATACACCAACTCAGTATGCTCTCTCATGTAAAATACCGAAATTATAAATTTACGTGAAATGAAAAAATCTAAATATTATCTAGGCACCCCAACGTTAAGAACAAAATTGCTCTGAATATAATCTGTCAGAAAAAATATACAATGCCCTTTTCTACTCTTTTTTGTAGTATATACACCAACTCAATATGCTCTATCATGTAAAATACAGAAATTCTAATTTTACCCGAATCGAAAAAATCTAAATATTATTTAGTCACCCCAATATTAAAACCAAAATTCCTCTGTATATAATCTGTGGGAAAATATATATAATGTCCTATTCTACTCTGTTTCGGAGTATATACACCAACTCCATATGATCTCTTATGTAAAATGCAGAAATTCTATATTTAAGCAAATCGAAAAAAATCTAAATATTATCTAGGCACCCCAATGTTAAAAGAAAAATTGCTCTGAATATATTCAGTCAGAAAAAATATACAATGCCCGTTTCACCACTATTTTGAATTATATACACCAACTCAATATGCTCTGTCATGTAAAATACCGAAATTCTAATTATACGTGAATCGAAATAAATCTAAATAATATCTAGGCGCCCCAAAGTTAAAAGTAAATGGCTCTGAATATAGTCTGTTAGAAAAAATATACAGTGCCTTATTCTACTTTGTTTTGGAGTATATACACCAACTCAGTATCATCTCTCATACAAAATAATGAATTTGTAATTTAACGTGAATCTAAAAAGATCTTAATATTATCTAGGCACCCAAATGTAAAAAAAAAATTGCTCTGAATATAATCTGTCAGACAAAATATACAATGCCATTTTCTTCTCTGTTCTGAAGTATATTCACCAACTCAATATGACACCTCATGTAAATTACAGAAATTCTAATTTTACCGGAATCGAAAATATCTAAATATTATCTAGTCATCCCAAAGTTAAAAACAAAATTGCTCTGAATATAATCTGTAAGATAAAATATACAATGCCATGTTCTACTCTGTTATGGAGTATATACACCAACTCAATATGCACTCTCATGTAAAATACTGAAATTCAAATTTTACGTGAATCGAAAAAAATCTAAATAATATTTAGGCGCCTTAAAGTTAAAAGAAAATGGCTCTGAATATAGTCTGTTAGAAGAAATATACAATGCCTTATTCTACTTTGTTTTGGAGTATATACACCAACTCAGTATGCTCTCTAATATAAAATACCGGAATTCTAATTTTACGTAAATCGAAAAAAATCTAAATATTATCTAGGAACCCCAATGATAAAACAAAATTGCTCTGAATATAATCTGTCAGAAAAAATATACAATGCCCTTTTCAACTCTGTTTTGGAGTATATACACCAACTCAATATGCTCTCTCAAGTAAAATACAGAAATTATAAATTTACGTGAATCAAAAATAATGTAAATAATATCTAGGCACCCCAAAGTTAAAAGAAAATGGCTCTGAATATAGTATGTTAGAAAAAATATTCAATGCCTTATTCTACTCTGTTTTGGAGTATATACACCAACTCAGTACGCTCTGTCATTTAAAATACAGAAATTCTAATTTTAGGTGAATTGAAAAAAATCTAAATATAATCTAGGCACCCCAATGTTAAAAACAAAATTGCTCTGAATATAGTCTTTCAGAAAAATAATACAATGCTCTATTCTACTCTATTTTGAAGTATATACAACAACTCAGCATGCTCTCTCATGTAAAATACAGAAATTCTATATTTAAGCGAATCAAAAAAATCTAAATATTATCTAGGCACCCCGATGTTAAAAGAAAAATTGCTCTGAATATAATCTGTCCGATAAAATACACAATGCACTTTTTACTCAGTTTTGTAGTATATACACCAACTCAATATGCTCTCTCATTTAAAATACAGAAATTCTAATTTTACCCGAATCGACAAAATCTAAATAGTATTTAGGCACCCCAATTTTAAAAACAAAATTGCTCTGAATATAATCTTTCATAAAAAAATATACAATACCATATTCTACTCTGTTTTGGGGTATATAATCCAACTCAGTATGCTCTCTCATGTAAAATACCGAACTTCTAAATTTACGTGAATTGAAAACAATCTAAATATTATCTAGGCACCACAATGATAAAAACGAAATTGCTCTGAATATAATCTGTCAAGAAAAATATACAATGCCCTATTATACTCTGTTTTGGAGTATATACACCAACTCCATCTGCTCTCTAATGTAAAATAAAGAAATTCTGTATTTAAGCGAATCGAAAAAAATCTAAATATTATCTAGGGAACCCAATGTTAAAAGCAAAATTGCTCTGAATATAATCTGTCAGTAAAAATATACAATGCCCTATTCTACTGTTTTGTAGTATATACACCTACTCAAAATGCTCTCTCATGTAAAATACCGAAATTCAACTTCTACATGAATCTAAACAAAATCTAAATAATATCTAGGCTACCCACAGTTTAAAGAAAATGGCTCTGAATATAGTCTGTTAGAAAAAATATTCAATGCTTTATTTTACTCTGTTTTGGAGTATATACACCAACTCAATATGCTCTCTCATGTAAAATTCTGAAATTCTAATTTTACGTGAATCGAAAAATATCTAAATAATATCTAGGTGCCCCAAAGTTAAAAGAAAATTGCTCTAAATTTACTCTGCTAGAAGAAATATACAATGCCTTATTCTACTATGTTTTGGAGTATATACACCAACTCAGTATGCTCTCTCATGTAAAATACAGAAATACTAATTTTACGTAAATTGAAAAAATCTAAATATTTTCTAGGCACCTCAGTGTTAAAAACAAAATTTCTCTGAATATAATCTGTCAGAAAATATATACAATGCCCTATTCTACTCTGTTTTGGAGTATATACACTAACTCAGTGTGCTCTCTCATGTAAAATACAGAAATTCTATATTTAGCAAATCGAAAAGAATCTAATTAATATCTAGGCGCCCAAAAGTTAAAAGAAAATGACTCTGAATACAGTCTGTTAGAAAAAATATACAATGCCTTATTCTACATTATTTTGGAGTATATACACCAACTCCATATGCTCTCTCATGTAAAATACAGAAATTCAATATTTAAGCGAATCGAAAATTTTCTAAATATTATCTAGGCACCCCAATGTTAAAATAAAAATTGCTCTTAATATAATCTGTCAGAAAAAATATACAATGCCCTAGTCTATTTGGTTCTGGAGTATATACACCAACTCCATATGCACACTCATGTAAAATAGAGAAATTCTATATTTAAGCGAATAAAACAAATCTAAATATTATTTAGGCACCACAATGTTATAAGCAAAATTGCTATGAAGATAATATGTCAGAGAAAATACACAATGCCCTTTTCTACTCTGTTTTGTAGTATATACACCAACTAAATATGCTCTTTCATGTAAAATACAGAAATTCTAATTTTACCCGAATCGTTGATATCTAAATATTATGTAGGCACCCCAATCTCAAAACCCAAATTGCTCTGAATATAATCTGTCCGAAGAAATATACAATGCCCTATTCTACTCTGTTTTGGAGTATATAAACCAACTCAGTATGCTCTCTCAAGTAAAATACAAAAATTCTAAATTTACGTGAATCGAAAAAAATCTAATTATTATGTAGGAAACCCAATGTTAAAAGCAAAATTGCTCTGAATATAATCTGTCAGTAAAAATATACAATGCCCTATTCTACTCTGTTTTGACTTATATACACCAAGTCAATATGCTCTCTCGTGTAAAATACCGAAATTCTAAGCTTATGTGAATCGAAAAAAATCTAAATATTATCTAGGCACTCCAATGTTAAAAGCAGAATTGCTCTAAATATATACTGTCAAAAAATATATGCAATGCCTTTTTCTACTCTGTTTTGGAGTATATACACCAACTCAATATGCTCTCTCATGTAAAATTCCAAAATTCTAATTTTACGATAATCGAAAAAAATCTAAATAATCTCTAGGCGCCCCAAAGTTAAAAGAAAATGGCTCTAAATACACTCTGCTAGAAGAAATATACAATACCTTATTCTACTGTGTTTTGAAGAATATACACCAACTCAGTATGCTCTCTAATGTAAAATACAGAAATTCTAATTTTACGTGAATCGAAAGAAATCTAAATATTATCTAGGCACCCCAGTGTTAAAAACAAAATTGCTCCGAATATAATCTGTCAGAAAAAATATACAATGCCCTATTCTACTCTGTTTTGGAGTATATACATTAACTAAATATACTCTCTTATGTAAAATATCAAAATTCAAATTTTACGCGAAAGGAAGAAATTCTAAATAATATCTAGGCGCCCAAAAGTTAAAAGAAAATGGCTCTGAATATAGTCTGTTAGGAATAATATACAATGCCTTATTCTACTCTGTTTTAAAGTATATACACCAACTCCATATGCTCTCTCATGTAAAATACAGAAATTCTAAATTTACGTGAATCTAAAAAAATCTAAATATTATCTAGGCACCCCAATGTTAAAAACAGAATTGTTCTTAATATAATCTGTCAGAAAAAATATACAATGCCGTATTCTACTCTGTTTTGGAGTATATACACCAACTCCATACGCTCTCTCATGTAAAAAATAAAGAAATTCTATATATAAGCGTATCGAAAAAAATCTAAATATAATCTAGGCACCCTAATGTTAAAAGCAAAATTGCTCTGAATATGATCTATCAGAAAAAATATAGAATTCTCCTTTCTACTCTGTTTTGGAGTATATACACCAACTCAATATGCTCTCTCATGTAAAATACAAGGATTCTAATTTTACGTGAATCGAAAAAAATCTAAAGAATATCTAGGCATTCCAAAGTTAAAAGAAAACGGCTCTGAATATAGTCTGTGTGATAAAATATTCAATGCATTATTCTACTCTGTTTTGGAGTATATACACTAACCCAGTGTGCTCTCTTATGTAAAATACTGAAATTCTACTTTTACCCATATCGAAAAAATCTAAATATTATATAGGCACCCGAATGTGTAAGGCAGAATTGCTCTCAATATAATCAGTCAGAAAAAATATACAATGCTGTTTTCTACTCTGTTTTGGAGTATATACACCAACTCATTATGCTCTCTCATGTAAAATTCCGAAATTCAAATTTTAAGCGAATCGTAAAAAATCTAAATAATATCTAGGTGCCCCAACGTTAAAACAGAATGGCTCTGAATATAGTCAGTTAACGAAAATATACAACGCCTTAATCTACTCTGTTTTGGAGTATATACACCAACTCAGTATGCTTTCTCATGTAAAATACCGAAATTCTAATTTTACATGAATCGAAAAATATCTAAATATTATCTAGGCACCCCAATGTTAAAAACAAAATTTCTCTGAATATAATCTGTCAGAAAATATATACAATGCCCTATTCTACTTTGTTTTGCAGTATATACACCAACTTTATACGCTCTCTCAAATAACATACAGAAATTCTATATTTAAGCGAATTGAAAAAAATCTAAATATTATCTAGGAACCTTAATGTTAAAAGCAAAATTGCTCTGAATATAATGTCAGAAAAAATATAGAATCCTGTTCTCTACTCTGTTTTGGAGTATATACACCAACTCAATATGCTCTCTCAAGTAAAATACCGAAATTCTAATTTTACGTGAATCGAAAAAAATCTAAATATTATCTAGGCACCCGAATGATAAAGGAAAATTGCTCTCAATATAATCTGTCAGAAAAAATATACAATGCCCTTTTCTACTCTGTTTTCGAGTATATACAACAACTCAATATGCTCTCTCATGTAAAATTCCGAAATTCTAATTTTACACGAATCGAAAAATATCTAAATAATATCTAGGCGCCCCAAAGTTAAAAAAAAAATGACTCTGTATACAGTCTGTTAGAAAAAATATACAATGCCTTATTCTACTCTATTTTGGAGTATATACACTAACTCCATATGCTCTCTCATGTAAAATAAAGAAATTCAATATTTAAGCGAATTGAAAATAATCTAAATATTATCTATGCACCCCAATGTTAAAACAAAAATTGCTCTGAATATTATCTGTCAGAAATAATATACAATGCCGTACTCTACTTTGTTTTGGAGTATATACACCAACTTTATATGCACTCTCATGTATTAGAGAAATTAAATATTTAAGCGAATAAAAAAATCTAAATATTATCTAGGCACCCCAATGTTAAAAGCAAAATTTCCCTGAATATAATATGTCAGAAAAAATACACAATGCCCTTTCCTAGTCTTTTTTGTAGTATATATCAACTCAATTTGCTCTTTAATGTAAAATACAGAAATTTTAATTTTACCCGAATCGTCAAAATCTAAATATTATGTAGGCAAGCCAATTTTAAAAACAAAATTGCTCTGAATATGATCTGTCAGAGAAAATATACAATGCCCTATTCTACTCTGTTTTAAAGTATATACACCAACTCAGTGTGCTCTCTCATGTAATATTCCGAAATTATAAATTTACGTTAATCGACAAAAATCTAAATATTATCTAGGCACCACAATGTTAAAAACAAAATTTTTAACTCTGAATATAATCTGTCAGAAAACATATACAATGCCCTTTTCTACTCTGTTTTGGAGTATATACACCAACTCAATATGCTCTCTCACGTAAAATACCAAAACTCTAATTTTACGAGAATCGAAAAAAATCTAAATAATAACTAGGCGCCCCAAAGATAAAAAAATGGCACTGAATATAGTCTGTTAGACAAAATATACAATGCCTTATTCTATTCTGCTTTGGAGTATATACACCAACTCAGTATGCTCTCTCATGGAAAATACAAAAATTAAAATTTAACCCGAATGGTAAAAATCTAAATTTTATCAAGGCACCCCAATGTTAAAAACAAAATTGCTTTAAATATAATCTTTCAGAAAAAATATACAATGCCCTATTCTACTCTATTTTGGAGTATATACACCAACTCCATATGCTCTCTCATGTAATATACAGAAAGTCTATATTTAAGTGAATCGAAAACAATCTAAAAAAATCTAGGCACACCAATGTTAAAGGAAAATTGCTCTGAATATAATCTGTCAGATAAAATATAGAATGCCTTAGTCTACTCTGTTTGGAGTATATACACCAATTCAGTATGCGCTCTCATGTAAAATACCAAAATTCTAATTTTAGGCGGATCGAAAAAAATCTAAATAATATCTAGGCGCCCCAAAGTTAAAATAAAATGGCACTGAATATAGTCTGTTAAAAAAAATATACAATTCCTTATCCTACTCTGTTTTGGAGTATATACACAAACTCAGTATGCTCTCTCATGTAAAATACGGAAATTCTAATTTGACGTGAATCCAAAATACTCTAAATATTATCTAGGCAACAGAATGTTAAAAGCAAAATTTCTCTGAATATAATCTGTCAGAAAAAATATACAATGCCTTTTTCTACTCTGTTTTGGAGTATATACACGAACTCAATAGGCTCTCTCATGTAAAATACGGAAATTCTACTTATACGCGAATCAAAAATATCTAAATAATATCTAGACACTCCAAAGTTAAAAGAAAATTGCTCTGAACATATTGTGTTAGAATAAATATACAATGCCTTATTCTACTCTTTTGTGGAGTATATACACAAACTCAGCATGCTCTCTCATGTAAAATAGAGAAATTCTAATTTTACCCGAATCGAAAATATCTAAATATTATCTAGGCACCCCAATGTTAAAAACAAAATTTCTCTGAATATAATCAGTCAGAAAAAAATACAATTCCCTATTCTACTCTGTTTTAAAGTATATACACCAACTCCGTATGCTCTCTCATGCAAAATACAGAAATTCTATATTTAAGCAAATTGAAAAAAATCTAAATATAATCTAGGCACCCAATGTTAAAAGCAAAATTGCTCTGAATATAATCTGTCAGAAAAAATATGCAATGTCTTATTCTACTTTCTTTTGGAGTATATACACCAAATCAGTATGCTCTCTCATGTAAAATACAAAATTATAATTTTACGTGAATTGAAAAAAATCTAAATATTATCTAGGCAACCAATGTTAAAAGCAAAATTGCTCTGAATATAATCTGTCAGAAAAAATATACAATGCCCTTTTTTACTCTGTTTTGGAGTATATTTACCAACTCAATATGCTCTCTCATGTAAAATATCGAAATTTTAATTTTATGCGAATCGAAAAAAATCTAAATAATATCTAGGCTCCCCAAAGTTAAAAGAAAATGGCTCTGAATACAGTCTGTTAGAAAAAATATACAATGCCTTATTCTACTCTGTTTTAAAATATATACACGAACTCAGTATTCTCTCTCATGTAAAATACCGAAATTCAAATCTTACCCAAATTGAAAAAATCTAAGTATTATCAAGGCACCCCTATGTAAAAACAAAATTGCTCTGAATATAATCTGTCAGAAAAAATATACAATGCCCTATTCTAATCTCTTTTTGAGTATATACAGCAACTCCATATGCTCTCTCATGTAAAATACAGAAATTGTATATTTAAGCAAATCGAAAAAAATCTAAATATGATCTAGGCATTCCAATGTTAATAGCAAAATTGCTCTGAATATAGTCTGTCAGAAAAAATATACAATGCCCTTTTCTTCTATGTTTTGGAGTATATACACCAACTCAATATACTCTCTTATGTAAAATACCGAAATTCTAATTTTACGTGAATCGGAAAAAATCTAAATAATATCTAGGCGAACCAAAGTTAAAAAAAAGTGGCTCTGAATATAGTCTGTTAGAGAAAAATATACAATGCAGTATTCTACTCTGTTTTGGAGTATATACACCAACTCAGTATGCTCGGACTTGTAAAATACCGAAATTCTAATTTTACGTGAATAGAAAAAAATCTAAATATTATCTAGGCACCCCAATGTTAAAAGCGAAAGTGCTCTGAATATAATCTGCCAGAAAAAATATACAATACCCTTTTCTACTCGGTTTTGAAGTATATACACCAACTCCATATGCTCTCTCTTGTAAAATACAGAAATTCTATATTTAAGCGAATCGAAAAAAATCTAAATATTATCTAGGCACCCCAATGTAAAAAGCAAAATTGCTCTGAATATAATCTGTCAGAAAAAATATACAATCCCCTTTTCTACTTTGTTTTGTAATATATACACCAACTCAATATGCTCTCTCATGTAAAATACCGCAATTCTAATTTTACGCGAATTGAAAAAAATCTAAATAATATCTAGGCGCCCCAATGCTAAAAGGAAATGGCTCTGAATATAGTCTTTTAGAGAAAATATACAATGCCTTATTCAACTCTGTTTTGGAGTATATACACCAACTCAGTATGCTCTCTCATGTAAAATACAGAAATTCAAATTATACGTGAATCGAAAAAAATCTAAATATTATCTAGGCACCCCAATATTAAAAGCAAAATTGCTCTGAATATAAGCTGGCATAAAAAATATACAATGCCTTATTCTACTCTGTTTTTGAGTATATACACCAACTCAGTAAGCTCTCTCATGTAAAATACCGAAATTCTACATTCACGTGAATGGAAATAAATCTAAATATTATCTAGGCACCCCAATGTTAAAAGAAAAATCCCTCTGAATACAATCTGTCAGAAAAAATATACAATGCCCTATTCTACTCTGTTTTGGACTATATACAGATACTCCCTATGCTCTCTCATTTAAAATACAGAAATTCTATATTTAAGCGAATCGGAAAAAATCTAAATATTATCTAGGCACCCCAATGTTAAAAGCAAAATTCTCTGAATATAATATGTCAGAAAAAATATACAATGAACTTTTGTACTCTGTTTAGTAGTATATACACCAACTCAATATGCTCTCTCCTGTAAAATACCGAAATTCTAATTTTACGCGAATCGAAAAAAATGTAAATAATATGTAGGCGCCCCAAAGTTAAGGGAAAATGGCTCTGAATATAGTCTGTTAGAAAAAATATACAATGTTTATTCTACTTTGTTTTGAAGTATATAAACGAACTCAGTACGCTCTCTCAGGTAAAATACCGAAGTTCTAATTTTACGTGAATGGAAAAAAATCTAAATATTATCTAGGCACCCCAACGTTAAAAACAAAATTGCTCTGAATATAATCTGTCAGACAAAATATACAATGCCCTAACCGACTCTGTTTTTAAGTATATACACCAACTCCATATGCTCTCTAACGTAAAATACCAAAATTTTATATTTAAGGGAATCGAAAAAATCTAAATGTTATCAGGGCAACCCAATGTTAAAAGCAAAATTATCTTAAAATAATCTTTCAGAAAAAATATACAATGCCCATTTGTACTCTGTATTGGAGTATATACACCAACTCAATATGCTCTCTCATGTAAAATACCGAAATTCTAATTTTACGTGAATCGAAAAAAATCTAGATATTATCTAGGCACCCCAATGTTAAAAGCAAAATTGCTCTGGATATAATCTGTCAGAAAATATATACAATGACTTTTTATACTGTGTTTTGTAGTATATAGACCAACTCAATATGCTCTCTCATGTAAAATAACGAAATTCTAATTTTATGCGAATCGAAGAAAATCTAAATAATATCTAGGAGGCCCAAAGGTAAAAGAAAATGGCTCTGAATATAGTCTGTTAGAAAAAATATGCAATGCCTTATTCTACTCTGTTTTGGAGTATTTAAACCAACTAAATATCCTCTCTCATGGAAAATACAGAAATTCTATATTTAACCGAATCGACAAAAATCAAAATATTATCTAGGCACCCCAATGTTAAAAGCAAAATTGCTCTGAATATAATCTGTCAGATAAAATATAGAATGCCCTTTTCTACTCTGTTTTGGAGTATATGCAGCAACTCAATATGCGCTCTCATGTAAAATACCGAAATTGTAATTTTATGCAAATTGAAAAAAATATAAATTATATCTAGGCACCCCACAGTTAAAAGAAATTGGCTCTGAATATAGTCTTTTAGAAAAAATATAGAATGCCTTATTCTAATCTGTTTTGGAGTATATACACCAACTCAGGATGCTCTCTCATGTAAAATACCGAAATTCTAATTTTACCCGAATCAAAAAAATCTAAATATTATCTAGGCACCCCAATGTTAAAAACAAAATTCCTCTGAATATAATCTGTCTGACAATATATACAATATCCTATTCTACTCTGTTTTGGACTATATACACCAACTCCATATGCTCTCTATTGTAAAATACAGAAATTCCATATTTAATCGATTCGAAGAAAATGTAAGTATAATCTAGGCACCCCAATGTTAAAAACAAAATTGCTCTGAATATAATATATCGGAAAAAATACACAATGCCCTTTTCTACTTTTTTTTGTAATATATACACCAAATAAATATGCTCAATCTTGTAAAATACAGAAATTCTAATTTTACCAGAATCGAAAAACCAAAATTTATCTAGGCACCCCAATGTTAAACACAAAATTGCTCTGAATATATCCTGTCAGAAAAATATACAGCCCTATTCTACTCGGTTTTGGAGTATATACAGCAACTCAGTATTCTCTCTCATGTAAAACATAAAATTTCTCATTTTACATTAATCAAAAAAAATCTAAATATTATCTAGGCACCCCAATGTTAAAAACAAAATTGCTCTGAATATAATCTGTCAGAATAAATATACAATGCTCTATTCTACTCTGTTTTGGAGTGTATACAACAAATCAGTATGCTCTCTCATGTAAAATACAGAAATTCTAATTTTACGTGAATCGATAAAAATCTAAATATTATCTAGGCACCCCAATGTTAACAGAAAAATGGCTCTGAATATAATCTTTCAGAAAAAATATACAATGCGCTTTTCTACTGTGTTTTGGACAATATACAACAACTCAATATGCTCTCTCAGGTAAAATACCTATATTCTAATTTTACGCAAATCGAAAAAAGTCTAAATAATATCAAGGCGCCCCCAGTTAAAAGAAAATGGCTGTGAATATAGTCTGTTAGAGAAAATATACAATGCCGTATTCTACTATGTGTTGGAGTATATACACCAACTCAGAATGCTCTATCATGTAAAATACCGAAATTCTAATTTTACCCGAATCGAAAAAATATAAATATTATCTAGGTACCACAATCTTAAAAATACAATTACTCTGAATCTAATCTGTCAGAAAATATATACAATGCCCTATTCTACTCTTTTTTAGAGTATATACATCAACTCCGTATGCTCTCTCAGGTAAAATACAGGAATTCTATATTTAAGCGAATTGAAAAAAATCTAAATATTATCGAGGCACCCCAATGTTAAAAGCAAAATTGATCTGAATATAATCTGTCAGAAAAAATATACAATGCCCTATTCTACTCTTTTTTGGAGTATATACACCAACTCCATATGCTCTCTCGTGTAAAATATAGAAATTCTAATTTTCCCCGAATCAAAAAATCTAAATATTTTGTAGGCACCCCAATGTTAAAAACAAAACTGCTCTAAATGTAATCTGTCAGATAAAATATACGATGCCCTATTCTACTCTTTTTTTGAGTATATACACCAACTCAATATGCTCTCTCATGTAAAGTACAGAAATACTAATTTTACTTGAATCAAAAAAATCTAAATATTATCTAGGCACCCTTATGTTAAAAAAAAATTCCTCTGAATATAATCAATCAGAAGTAATGTACAATGCCTTATTCTACTCTGTTTGGGAGTATATACACAAACTACATATGCTCTCTCAGGTAAAATACCGAAATTCTGATTTTACACGAATCGAAGAAAATCTAAATAATATCTAGGCACCCCAAAGTTAAAAGAAAATGGCTCTGAATATAGTCTGTTAGAAAAAATATACAATAGCTTATTCTACTCTGTTTTTGAGTATATACACCAACTCAATATGCTCTCTCATGTAAAATAGAGAAATTCTAATTTTAACCGAATCAAAAAAATCTAAATATTATCTAGGCACACCAATGTTAAAAGCAAAATTGATCTGAATATAATCTGTCAGAAATAATATACAATGCCCTATTCTACTCTGTTTTGGAGTATATACACCAACTGAATATGCTATCTAATAGAAAATACGTAAATTCTATATTTAAGTGAATCGAAAAAAATCTAAATATTATCTAGCACCCCAATTTATAAAGCAAAATTTCTCTGAATATAATCTGTCATAAAAAATATACAATGCTTTTTTCCACTCTTTATTGGAGTATATACACCAACTCAGTATGCTCTCTCATGTAAAATACCAAATTCTAATTTTACGTGAATCGAAAATAATCTAAATATTATCTAGGCACCTGAATGTTAAAAGCAATTTGTCTCTGAATATAATCTTCCATAATAAATATATAATGTCTTAATCTAGTCTGTTTTGGGGTATATACACCAACTCAATATGTTCTCTCATGTAAAATACCGAAATTCTAATTTTACACGAATCGGAAAAAATCTATAGAATATCTAGGCGCCCCAAAGTTAAAAGAAAATGGCTCTGAATATAGTGTGTTAGAGAAAATATACAATGCCTTATTCTAATCTGTTTTGGAGTACATACACCAACTCCATATGCACTCTCATGTAAAATACAGAAATTCTATATTTAAGGGAATAGAAAAAAATCTAAATATTATCTAGGAACCCCAATGTTAAAAGAAAAATTGCTCTCAAGAAAATCTGTCAGAAAATATATACAATGCCCTTTTCTACTCTGTTTAGGAGTATATACACCAACTCAATATGCTCTCTAATGTAAAATTCTGAATTTCGAATTTTTCGTGAATCAAAAAAAATCTAAATAATCTCTAGGCGCCCCAAAGTTAAAAGAAAACGGCTCTAAATATAGTGTGTTAGAAAAAAAAAATACAATTCCTTATTCTACTCTGTTTTAAAGTATATACACCAACTCAGTATGCTTTCTCATGTAAAATAACGAAATTCTAATTTTAACAAAATCGAAAAAAATCTAAATATTATCTAGGCACCTCAATGTTAAAAACAAAATTTCTCTGAATATAATCTTTTAGAAAAAATATACAATGCCATTTACTTCTCTGTTTTGCAGTACATACACCAACTCAATATGTTCTTTCATGTAAAATAGCTAAATTCTATTTTATGTGAATCGAAAAAAATTTAAATATTATCTAGGCACCTCAATGTTAAAAACAAAATTGCTCTGAATATAATTTGTCAGAAAAAATATACAATGCCCTATTCTACTCTGTTTTGGAGTATATACACCGACTTAGTATGCTCTCTCATGTAAAATACCGAAATTCTAATTTTACGTGAATCGAAAAAAATTTAAACAATATCTAGGCTCCCCGAAGTTAAAAGAAAATGGCTCTGAATGCAGTCTGTAATAAAAAATATACAATTCCTTATTCTACTCTGTTTTGGAGTGTATACACCAACTTCATATGCTCTCTCAAGTAAAATTCAGAAATTATATTTTTAAGGGAATTGAATAAAATCTAAATATTATCTAGGCAACCCAATGTTAAAAGCAAAATTTCTCTGAATATAATGTCAAAAAAAATATACAATGCAATTTACTACTCTGTTTTGCCATATATACACCAACTCAATATGCTCTCTCATGTAAAATAACGAAATTCTAATTTACGTGAATCGAAAAAAATCTAAATAATATCGAGGCGACCCAAAGTTAAAAGAAAATGGCTTTGAATATACTCTGTTCGGAAAATATACAATGCCTTATTATACTCTTTTTTGGAGTATATACACCAACTCCATATGCTCTCTCATGTAAAATATCGAAATTCTAATTTTACCCAAATCGAAAAAATCTAAATATTATCTAGGCACCCCAATGTTAAAACCAAATTGCTGTGAATATAATCTATCAGATAAAATATACAATGCCCTTTTCTACTCTTTTTTGTAATATATACACCAACTAAATATGCTCTCTCATGTAAAATACAGAAATTCTAATTTTACCAGAATCGAAAAACCAAAATTTATCTAGGCACCCCAATGTTAAAAACACAATTTCTCTGAATATATCCTGTCAGAAAAAATATACAGCCCTATTCTACTCTGTTTTGGAGTATATACACCAACTCAGTATTCTCTCTCATGTAAAATACAGAAATTCTCATTTTACATTAATCGAAAAAAATCTAAATATTATCTAGGCACCCCAATGTTAAAAACAAAGTTTCTCTGAATATAATCTGTCAGAATAAATATACAATGCTCTATTCTACTCTGTTTTGGAGTGTATACAACAACTCAGTATGCTCTCTCATGTAAAATACCGAAATTCTAAATTTACGTGAATCGAAAAAAATCTAAATAATATCTAGGGACCCCAATGATAAAAATTAAATTGCTCTGAATATAATTTGTCAGATAAAATAAACAATGCCCTATTCTACTCTCTTTTGGTGTATATGCACCAACTCCATATGCTCTCTCATTTAAAATACAGAAATTCTATATTTAAGCAAATCGAAAAAAATCTAAATATTATCTAGGCACCCCAATGTTAAAAGCAAAATTTCTCTTAATGTAATCTGTCAGAAAAAATATACAATGCCTTATTCTACTCTGTTTTGGAGTATATACACCAACTGAGTATACTCTCTCATGTAAAATACCGAAATTCTAATTTTACGGGAATCAAAAAAAATCTAAATATTACCTAGGAACCCGAATGTTAAAAGCAAAATTTCTCTGAATATAATCTGTCAGAAAAAATATACGATTCCCTTTTCTTCTTGGTTTGGAGTATATACACCAACTAAATATGCACTCTCATATAAAATACAGAAATTCTAATTTTACGTGAATCGTAAAAAATCTAAATAATATCTAGGGGCCCCAAAGTTTAAAGAAAATGTCTCTGATTTTGGTCTGTTAAAGAAAATATACAATGCCTTATTCTACTCTGTTTTGGAGTATATACACGAACTCCATATGCGCTCTCATGTAAAATAAAGAAATTCTATATTTAAGCGAATCGAAAAAAATCTAAATATTATCTAGGAACCCCAATGTTAAAAGAAAAATTGCTCTCACGAAAATCTGTCAGAAAATATATACAATGCCCTTTTCTACTCTGTTTAGGAGTATATACACCAACTCAATATACTCTCTAATGTAAAATTCTGAATTTCGAATTTTACGTGAATCAAAAAATATCTAAATAATATCTAGGCGCCCAAAAAATAACAGAAAATGGCTCTGAATATACTGTGTTAGAAAAAATATACAATTCCTTATTCTACTCTGTTTTAAAGTATATACACCAACTCAGTATGCTTTCTCATGTAAAATAACGAAATTCTAATTTTACGTGAATCGAAAAAATCTAAATAATATCTAGGCTCCCCAATGTTAAAAACAAAATTGCTCTGAATATAATCTGTCAGAAAAAATATACAATGCCCTATTCTACTCTGTTTTGTAGTATATACACCAACTCAATATACTCTTTCATGTAAAATACAGAAATTCTATTTCTACCCAAATCCAAGAAATCTAAATATTATCTAGTCACCCCAAGGTTAAGAACAAAATTGCTCTGAATATAATCTGTCAGAAAATATATACAATGTCCTTTTCTACTCTGTTTTGTAGTATATACACCAACCCAATATGCTCTCTCATGTAAAATAGACAAATTCTAATTTAACCCGAATCGAATAAATCTAAATATTATTTAGTCACCCCAATGTTAAAACCAAAATTTCTCTGAATATAATCTGTGGGAAAATGTATATAATGCCCTATTCTACTCTGTTTCAGAGCATATACACCAGCTCCATATGCTCTCTCATGTAAAATGCAGAAATTCTATATTTAAGCAAATCAAAAAAAATCTAAATATTATCTAGGCACCCCAATGTAAAAAGAAAAATTGCTCTGAATATAATCTGTCAGAAAAAATATACAATGCCATTTTCTACTTTGTTTTGGAGTATATACACCAACTCAATAGGCAATCTCATGTAAAATACCAAAATTTCAAATTTATACAAATCGAAAAAAATCTAAATAATTTCTAGGCACCCCAAAGATAAAAGAAAATGGCCCTGAATATACTCTGTTAGAGAAAATATACAATACCTTATTCTACTCTGTTTTGGAGTACATACATTAACTCAGAATGATCTCTCATGTAACATATCGATATTCTAATAGTACGTGAAGTGAAAAAAATCTAAATATTATCTAGGCACCCCAATATTAAACGCAAAATTGCTGTGAATATAAGCTGTCACAAAAAATATACAATGCCTTTTTCTACTGTGTTTTGGAGTATATCCACCAACTCAATATGCTCTCTCATGTAAAATACCGAAATTCTAATTTTACGTGAATCGAAAAAATCTAAATAATATCTAGGCGCTGCAAACTTTAAATAAAATGCCTCTGAATATACTCTGTTAGAAAAGATATACAATGCCTTATTCTACTCTGTTTTGAAGTATATACACCAACTCAGTGTGCTCTCTCATATAAAATAACGAAATCCTAAATTTACCCGAATTGAAAGAATCTAAACATTATCTAGACACCCCAATGTTAAAAACAAAATTGCTCTGAATATAATCTCTAAGAAAAAATATACAATGCCCTATTCTGCTCTGTTTTGGAGTATATAAAGCAACTCCATATGCTCTCTCATGTATAATACAGAAATTCTATATTTAAGCGAATCAAAATAATTCTAAATATTATCTAGGCATTCCAATGGTAATATTAAAATTGCTCTGAATATAATCTGTCATAAAAAATATACAATGCCCTTTTCTACTATGTTTTGGAGTATATACACCCACTCAATATGCTCTATCATGTAAAACACCGAAACTCAAATTTTACGCAAATCGGAAAAAAGCTAAATAATATCTAGGCTTCCCGAAGTTAAAAGAAAATGGCTGTAAATATAGTCTGTTATAAAAAATATGCAACGCCTTATTCTACTCTGTTTTGGAGTATATAAACCAACTCAGTGTGCTCTCTCATGTAAAATACCGAAATTCTAAGTTTACCTGAATCAAAAAAAATCTAAATATTATCTTGGCACCCCAATGTTAAAAAAAAATTGCGCTGAATATAATCTGTCAGAATAAATATACAATGCCCTATTCTACTCTGTTTTGGAGTATAAACACCAACTCAATATGCCCTCTCATGTAAAATAGCGAGATTCTAATTTTACACGAATCGAAAAAAATCTAAATAATATCTAGGCACCCCAAAGATAAAAGAAAATACCCCTGAATATAGTCTCTTAGAAAACTTATACAATGCGTTATTCTACTTTGTTTTGGAGTATATAAACCAACTCAATATGCTATGATATGTAAAATACAGAAATTCTAATTTTATAAGTATCGAAAAAATCTAAATATTATATAGGCAGGTCAATGTGAAAAAGAAAATTGCTCTGAATATAATCTGTCAGAAAAAATATACAATGTTCAATTCTACTCTGTTTTGGAGTATATACAGCAACTCAGTATGCTCTCTCATATAAAATACAGAAATTCTATATTTAAGCAAATCGAAAAAAATTTAAATATTGCCTAGGCACCCGAATGTTAAAAGCAAAATTGCTCTGAATATAATCTGTCAGAAAAAATATACAATGCCCTTTTCTACCCTGTTTTTAGTATATACACCAATTCAATATGCTCTCTCATGTAAAATACCGAAATTCTAATTTTACGTGAATCAAAAAACATCTAAATATTATCTATGCACCCGAATGTTAAAAGCAAAATTTCTCTGAATATAATCTGTCAGAAAAAATATGCAATGCCTTATTCTACTGTTTTGGAGTATATACACCAACTCAGTATGCTCTCTCATGTAAAATACCCAAATTCTAATTTTACATGAATCTAAAAAAATCTAAATATTACTTAGGCATGCCAATGTTAAAAAAAAAATTGCTCGGAATATAATCTGTCAGAAAGAATATACAAAGCTTTATTCTACTCTGTTTTGGAGTATATACACCAACTCAATATGCTATCTCATGTAAAATACCGAAATTCCATATTTAAGCGAATCGAAAAAAATTTAAATATTGCCTAGGCACCCGAATGTTAAAAGCAAAATTGCTGTGAATATAATCAGTCAGAAAAAATATACAATGCCCTTTTCTACTCTGTTTTGGAGTATATACACCAACTCAATATGCTCTCTCATGTAAAATACCGAAATTCTAATCTTACGCAAATCGAAAAAAATCTAAATAATATCTAGGCGCCCAAAAGTTAAAAGAGAATGTCTCTGAATATAGTCTCTTAGAAAAAATATACAATACCTTCTTCTACTCTGTTTCGGAGTATATACACCAACTCAGTATGCTCTCTCATGTAAAATATTGAAATTCTAACATAACCGAATCAAAAAAATCTAAATATTATCTAGGCACCCCAATGTTAAAAACAAAATTGCTCTGAATAACATCTGTCAGAAAAAATATACAATGCCCTATTTTACTCTGTTTTGGAGTATATACACCAACTCCATATGCTCTCTCATGTAAAATACAGAAATTCTATCTTTAAGCGAATCGAAAATATCTAAATATTATCTAGGCACCCCAATGTTAAAAACAAAATTCCTCTGAATATAATATGTAAGAAAAAATATACAATGCCCTTTTCTACTCTGTTTTGGAGAATATACACCAACTCCATATGCTCGCTCATGTAAAATACAGAAATTCTGTATTTAAGTGAATCGATAAAAATCTAAATATTATCGAGGCACCCCAATGTTAAAAACAAAATTGCTCTGAATATAATCTGTCAGAAAAAAAAATACAATGCCTTATTCTACTCTGTTTTGGAGTATATACACCAACTCAATTTGCTCTCTCATGTAAAATACAGAAATTCTATATTTAAGGGAATCGAAAAAAATCTAAATATTATCTAGGCACCCCAATGTTAAAAAAAAAAATTGCTCTGAGTATAATCTGTCATAAAAAATATCCAATGCCCAATTCTACTCTTTTTTAGATTATATACACCAACTCCATATGCTCTCTCATATAAAATAGAGAAATTCTATATTTAAGTGAATCGAAAAAAATCTAAATATATTCTAGGCACCCCAATGTTAAAAGCAAAATTGCTCTGAATATAAACTGTCAGAAAAAATATACATTGCCATTTTCTACTTTGTTTTTTAGTATATACACCAAATCAATATGCTCTCATATAAAATACAGAAATTATAATTTTACGAGAAGTGAATAAAATCTAAATATTATCTAGACACCCCTATGTTAAAAACAAAATTCCTCTGAATATAATATGTAAGAGAAAATATACAATGCCCTTTTCTACTCTGTTTTGGAGAATATACACCAACTCCATATGCTCGCTCATGTAGAATACAGAAATTCTGTATTTAAGTGAATCGATAAAAATCTAAATATTATCGAGGCACCCCAATGTTAAAAAAAATTGCTCTGAATATAATCTGTCATAAAAAATATACAATGACTTATTCTACTCTGTTTTGGAGTATATACACCAACTCAATTTGCTCTCTCATGTAAAATACAGAAATTCTATATTTAAGGGAATCGAAAAAAATCTAAATATTATCTAGGCACCCCAATGTTAAAACAAAATTTTTCTGAGTATAATCTGTCATAAAAAATATCCAATGCCCAATTCTATTCTTTTTTAGATTATATACACCAACTCCATATGCTCTCTCATATAAAATAGAGAAATTGTATATTTAAGCAAATTGAAAAAAATCTAAATATAATCTAGGCATTCCAATGTTAAAAGCAAAATTGCTCTGAATATAAACTGTCAGAAAAAATATACAATGCCCTTTTCTACTCCGTTTTTTAGTATTTACACCAAATCAATACGCTCTCTCATATAAAATACCAAATTTCTAATTTTACGCGAATCAAATAAAATCTAAATATTATCTAGGCACCCCTATGATAAAAGCAAAATTGCTCTGAATATAATCTGTCACAATAATTATAAAATACCCTATTCGACTCGGTTTTGGAGTATATACAACAACTCAGTATGCTCTCTAATGTAAAATACAGAAATTCTATATTTAAGCAAATCGAAAAAAATCTAAATATTATCTAGGCACCCCAAGGTTTAAAGCAAAATTGCTCTGAATATAATGTTTCAGAAAAAATATACAATACCCTTTTCTACTCGGTTTTGTAGTATATAAACCAACTCAATATGCTCTCTCATGTAAAATACCGAAATTCAAAATTTATGTGAATCGAAAAAAGTCTAAATAATATCGAGGCGCCCCAAACTTAAAAGAAAATGGCTCTGAATATAGTCTTTTAGAAAAAATATAAAATGCCTTATTCTACTCTGTTTTGGAGTATATACACCAACTCAGTATGCTCTCTTATGTAAAATACAGAAATTCTTATTTTACGTGAATCGAAAGAAATCTAAATATTATCTAGGCACCCCAATGTTAAAAACAAAACTGCTCTGAACATAATCTGTCAGAAAAATTATACAATGCCCTATTCTACTCGGTTTTGGAGTATATACACCAACTCAGTATACTCTCTCATGTAAAATACCGAAATTCTTATTTTAAGTGAATCGATAAGTTTCTAAATATTATCTAGGCACCGCAATGTTAAAATCAAACTTGCTCTGAAAAAAATCTGTCAGAAAAAATGTACAATGCCTTTTTCTACTCTGTTTTGTAGTCTAAACATTAACTCCATACGCTCTCTCATGTAAAATAAAGAAATTCTAATTTTCCGCGAATCGAGAAAAATCTAAATATTTTCTAGGCACCCCAATGTTAAAAACAATATTACTCTGAATATAATCTGTCAGAAAAAATATACAATGCCCTATTCTACTTTGTTTTGGAGTATATACACTAACTCCATATGCTCTCTCATGTAAAATACAGAAATTCTATATTCAAGCGAATCGAAGAAAATTTAATATTATCTTGGCACCACAATGTTAAAAGCAAAATTGCTCTGAATATAGTCTGTCAGAAAAAATATACAATGCCCTTTTCTACTCTGTTTTGTAGCATATACAACAACTTAATATGCTATCTCTTGTAAAATACGGAAATTCTAATTATACGTGAATCGAAAAAGATCTAAATAATTTCTAGGCACCCCAAAGTTAAAACAAAATGGCTCTTAATATAGTCTGTTATAAAAAATATACAATGTTTTATTATACACAGTTTTGGAGTATATACATTAACTTCGTGTACTCTCTCATGTAAAATATAGAAATTCTAGTTTTACCGGAATAGTTAAAATCTAAATATTACCTAGGCACCTCAATGTTTAAAACAAAATTGCTCTGAATATAATCTGTCAGATAAAATATACAATTCCCTATTCTACTCTGTATTAAAGTATATACACCAACTCCATATGCTCTCTCATGTAAAATACAAAAATTCTAATTTTACCCGAATCGAAAGAATCAAAATATAATCTAGGCACCCCAATGTTAAAAGCAAAATTGCTCTGAATATAATCTGTTATAAAAATTATACAATGCCCTTTTCTACTCTGTATTGGAGTATATACAACAACTCAATATGCTCTCTCATGTAAAATACAGAAATTCTAATTTTACGTGAATTGAAAAAAATCTAAATAATATCTAGGCCCCCCAAAGTTAAAAGAAAATGGCCCTGAATATAGTCTGTTAGAACAAATATACAATGCCTTATTCTACTATGTTTTGGAGTATATACACGAACTCAGTATGCTCTCTCGTGTAAAATAAAGATATTCTAATATTACCCAAATGGAATAAATCTAAATATTACCTAGGCACCCTAATGTTAAAAACAAAATTGCTCTGAATATAATCTGTCAGAAAAATTATACAATGAATTATGCTACTCTGTTTTGGAGTATATACACCAACTCTACCTGCTCTCCATGTAAAATACAGAAATTCTATATTTAAGAGCATCGAAAAAAATCTAAATATTATCTAGGCACCTTAATGCTAAAAGCAAAATTGGTCAGAATATAATCTGTCAGAAAAAATATACAATGCCCGTTTCTACTTTGTTTTGGAGTATATACACCAAATCAGTATGCTCTCTCATGTAATATATCAAAATTCTAATTTTACCTGAATCGAAAAAAATCTAAATAATATCTAAGCGACCCTAAGTAAAAAGAAAATGGCTCTGAATATAGTCTGTTAGAACAAATATAAAAAGCCTTATTCTTCTCTGTTTTTGAGTATATACACCAACTCAATATGCTCTCTCATGTAAAATACCGAAATTCTAATTTTACGTGAATCGAAATAAATCTAAATATTACCTAGGCACCCGAATGTTAAAAGCAAAATTGCTCTGTACATAATCTGTCAGAAAAAATATACAATGCCCTTCTCTACTCTGTTTTGGAGTATATACAGCAACTCAATATGCTCTCTCATGAAAAATACCAAAATTCTATATTTTAGCGAATCGAAAAAAATATAAATAATATCTAGGTGCCCCAAAGTTAAAAGGAAATGGCTCTGAATATAGTCTGTTAGAGAAAATATACAATCCCCTATTGTACCCTCTTTTGGAATATATACACCAACTCAGTATGCTCTCTCATGTAAAATACTGAAATTCAAATTTTACGTGAATCAAAAAAATTCTAAATATTATCCAGGCACCAATATGTTAAAAGCAAAATTTCTCTGAATATAATGTGTCAGAAAAAATATACAATGCCTTATTCTACTCTGTTTTGCAGTATATACACCAACTCAGTATGCTCTCTCATGTAAAATACCGAAATTCTAATTTTACCCGAATCAAAAAAATCTAAATATGATCTAGGCACCCCAATGTTAAAAACAAAATTGCTCTGAATATAATCTGTCAGAAAAAATATACAATGCCCTATGCTACTCTTTTTTGGTGTATATAAACCAACTCAGTAGGCTCTCTCATGTAAAATAGAGAAATTCTAAATTTACGTGAATCTAAAATAATCTAAATATTATCTAGGCACCCCAAAGTTAAAAGCAAAATTGCTCTGAATATAATCTGTCTAAAAAAGTATGCAATGTCCTTTTCTACTCTTTTTTGGAGTATATGCAGCAAATCAATATGCGCTCTCATGTAAATTACCGAAATTCTAATTTTACGCGAATTGAAAAAAATATAAATAATATCTAGGCACCCCAAAGTTAAAAGAAAATGGCTCTGAATATATTCTGTTAGAAAAAATATAAATTGCCTCATTCTAATCTGTTTTCGAGTATATACACCAACTCAGTATGCTCTCTCATGTAAAATACCGAAATTCTAATTTTACCCAAATCGAAAAATTCAAAATATTATGTAGGCAACCCAATGTTACAAACAAAATTGCTCTGAATATAATCTGTCATAAAAAATATACAATGCCCATTTCTACTCTTTTTTAAAGTATATAAACCAACATAATATGCTCTCTCATGTAAAATACAGAAATTCTATATTTAAGTGAATCGAAGAAATCTAAATATTATCTAGGCACCCGAATGTTAAAAACAAAATTGCTCTGAATATAATCTGTCAGAAAAAATACAAAATGTTCTATTCTACGCTGTTTTTGAGTATGTACACGAACTCTACATGCTCTCTCATGTAAAACACAGAAATTCTATATTTAAGCGAATCGAAAAAAATCTAAATATTATCTAGGCATGCCAATGTTAAAAACAAAATTGCTCTGAATATAATGTGTCAGAAAAAATATACATTGCCCGTTTCTACTTTGTTTTGGAGTATATACACAAACTCAGTATACTCTCTCATGTAAAATACCGAAATTCTAATTTTACGTGAATCGAAAAAAATCTAAATATTATCTAGGCACCGCAATGTTTAAAGAAAAATTGTTCTGAATATAATCTGTCTGACAAAATATACAATATCTTTGTCTACTCTGTTTTGGAGTGTATACACCAACTCTACATGCTCTCTCATGTAAAATACCGAAATTCTTATTTTATGAGAATCGAAAGAAATCTAAATAATATCTACGCACCCCAATGATAAAAACAAAATTACTCTGAATATGATCTGTCAGAAAAAATATACAATGCCCTATTTTACTCTGTTTTGGGGTATATAAAACAAGTCCATATGCTCTCTCATGTAAAATATTGAAATTCTAATTTTACGTGAATTGAAAAAAATCTAAATATTATCTAGGTGCCCCAAAGTTAAAAGAAAATGGCTCTGAATATAGTCTGTTCGAGAAAATATACAATGCCCTATTCTACTCTGTTTTGGAGTATATACACCAACTCAGTGTGCTCCCTCATGTAAAATACAGAAATTCTAATTTTTCCCAAAACGAAAAAAATCTAAATATTATCTAGGCAACCCAATGTTAAAAACAAAAATGCTCTAAATATAATCAGTCAGAAAAAATATACAATGCCCTATTCTACTCTGTTTTGGAGTATCTACACCAAATCAATATGCTCTCTTATGTAAAATACAGAAATTCTCTATTTAAGCGAATGGAAAAAAATCTAAATATTATCTAGGCACCCCAATGTTAAAAGCAAAATTGCGCTGAATATAATCTGTCAGAAATAATATACAATGTTTTTTTCTACTCTGTTTTGGACTGTATACACCAAATCAATATGCTCTCTCATGTAAAATACAGAAATTCTATATTTAAGCGAATCGAAAAAAATATAAATATTATCTAGGCACCCCAATGTTAAAAGCAAAATTACTCTGAATATAGTCTGTCAGAAAAAATATACAATGCCATTTTCTACTCTGTTTTGTAGTATATTCATCAACTCAATATGCTCTCTCATGTAAAATACAGAAATTCTAATTTTACCCAAATCAAAATAATCTAAATACAATCTAGGCAACCCTATGTGAAAAACAAAATTGCGTTGAATATAATCTGTCAGAAAAAATAAAGAATGCCCTATTCTACTCTGTGTTAGAGTACATACACCAACTCCATATGCTCTCTCATGTAAAATACAGAAATTCTATATTTAAGCGAATCAAAAGAAAACTAAATATTATCTAGGCACCTCAATGTTAAAAAAAATTGCTCTAAATATAATCTGTCAGAAAAAATATACAATGCCCTATTCTAATCTGTTTTGGAATATATAAACCAACTCCATATGCTCTCTCATGTAAAATACAGAAATTCTATATTTAAGCGAAACGAAAAAAATCTAAATATCATCTAGGCACCCCAATGTTAAAAAAAAATTGCTCTGAATATAATCTGTCAGAAAAAATATACAATGCTTTTTTCTACTCTGTATTGGAGAATATAAACCATCTCAATATGCTCTCTCATGTTAAATACCCAAATTCTAATTTTATGTGAATTGAAAAAAATCTAAATAATATCTAGGCGCCCCAAGTTAAAAGAAAATGGCTCTGAATATAGTCTCTTAGAATAAATATACAATGCCTTATTCTACTATGTTTTTGAGTATATACACAAACTCAGTTTGCTATCTCGTGTAAAATAAAGAAATTCTAATTTTACCCGAATCAACAAAACCTATATATTATCTAGGCACCCCAATATGAAAAACAAAATTGCTCTGAATATATAGTGTCCACAAAAATATACAATGCCCTATTCTTCTCTGTTTTGGAGTATACACACTAACTCCATATGCTCTCTCAAGTTAAATACAAAAATTCTATATTTAAGCGCATCGAAAAAAAATCTAAATATTATCTATGCACCCCAATAATAAAAGCAAAATTGTTCTGAATATACTCTGTCAGAAAAAATATACAATTCCCTTTTCTACTCTGTTTCAAAGTATATACACCAAATCAATATGCTCCCTCATGGAAGATACTAAAATTCTAATTTTACGCGAATCAAAATAAATTTAAATAATATCTAGGCACGCCTAAGTTAAAAGAAAATGTCTCTGAATATATTCTGTTGGAAAAAATATAAAATGCCTTATTCTACTGTTTTGGAATATATACACCAACTCAACATGCTCTCTCATGTAAAATACCGAAATTCTAATTTTACGTGATTCGAAAAAAATCTAAATATTATCTAGGCACCCCAATGTTACAAGCAAAATTTCTCTGAATATAATCTGTCTGACAAAATATAGAATGCCGTATTCTACTCTGTTTTGGAGGATATACACCAACTTTATATGCTCTCTCTTTAAAATACAGAAATTCTATATTTAAGCGAATCGAAAAAAATCTAAATATTATCTAGGCACCCCAATGTTAAAAACAAAATTGCTCTGTATATAATCTGTCAGAAAAAATATACAATGCCCTATTCTTCTCTGTTTTGGAGTATATACACCAACTCCATATGCTCTCTCATGTTAAATACAGATATTCAATATTTAAGCGAATCGAAAAAAATCTAAATATTATCTAGTCACCCCAATGTTAAAAGCAAAATTGCGCTGAATATAATCTGTCTGACAAAATATACAATGCCCTTTTCTACTCTGTTTTGGAGTATATACACCAACTCCATATGCTCTCTCATGTAAAATACAGATATTCTATATTTCAGCGAATCGAAAACAATCTAAATATTATCAAGGCACCCCTATGTTAAAAACAAAATTGCTCTGAATATAATCTGTCAGAAAAAATATACAATGCCCTATTCTACTCTGTTTTGGAGTATATACACCAACTCCGTATGCTCTCTCATGTAAAATACAAAAATTATAATTTTACCCGAATCGAAAAAATCTAAATATAATCTAGGCACGCCAATGTTAAAAACAAAATTGCTCTGAATATAAACTGTCAAAAAAAATATAAAATGTTCTATTCTACTCTGTTTTGGATTATATACACCAACTCATTGTTCTCTCTCATGTAATATATCGAAATTCTAATTTTACGGGAAATGAAAAAAATCTAAATGTTTTCTAGGCACCACAATGTTAAAAGCAAAATTGCTCTTAATATAATCTCTCATAAAAAATATACAGTGCCCTTTTCTACTCTGTATTGGAGTATATACACCAACTCAATATGCTCTCTCATGTAAAATACCCAAATTCTAATTTTACGAGGATCAAAAAAAATCTAAATTATAACTAGGCGCCCCAAAATTGAAAGAAAATGGCTCTGAATATAGTCTGTTAGAAAAAATGTACAATTTTTTTCTCTACTATATTTTGGAGTATATACACGAACTCAGTATGCTCTCTCGTGTAAAATAAAAATATTCTAATTTTACCCGAATCGAAAAAATTTAAATATTATCTAGGCACTGCAATGTTAAAAACAAAATTGCTCTGAATAAGTTCTGTCAGAAAAAATATACAATGCCCTATTTTACTCTGTTTTGGAGTAAATACACCAACTCAGTATGCTCTCTCACGTAAAATAAAGAAATTCTAATTTTACCATAATCGAAAAAATCTAAATATTATCTAGACACCGCAATGTAAAAAACAAACTTGCTCTGAATATAATCTGTCAGAAAAAATATACAATGCACTATTCTACTCTTTTTGGAATATATAAACCA
Source organism: Callithrix jacchus (assembly GCF_049354715.1). Lineage (NCBI taxonomy): Eukaryota > Metazoa > Chordata > Mammalia > Primates > Cebidae > Callithrix > Callithrix jacchus. The sequence goes on along the minus strand of NC_133517.1, from coordinate 99,625,137 downwards.
ACTCCATATGCTCTCTCATGTAAAATACAGAAATTCTATATTTAAGCGAAACGAAAAAAATCTAAATATTATCTAGGCACCCCAATATTAAAAACAAAATTGCTCTGTATATAATCTGTCAGATAAAATATACAATGCCCTTTTTAACTCTGTTTTGGAGTATATACACCAACTCCATATGCTCTCTCATGTAAAATACAGAAATTCTATATTTAAGTAAACCAAAAATAATCTAAATATTATCTAGGCACCCTAATGCTAAAAAAAAAATTGCTCTGAATATAATCTGTCAGAAATATTATACAATGCCCTATTCTACTCTGTTTTGGAATATATACACCAACTCAGTATGCTCTCTCATATGAAATACAGAAATTCTATATTTAAGCAAATCGAGAAAAATCTAAATATTATCTAGGCACCCCAATGTTAAAAGCAAAACTGCTCTGAATATAATCTGTCAGAAAAAATATACAATGCCCTATTCTACTCTGTTTTTGAGTATATACACCAACTCAATATTCTCTCTCATGCAAAATATAGAAATTCTATATTTATGCGAATCGAAAAAAATCTAGATATTATCTAAGAATCCCAATGTTAAAAGCAAACTTGCTCTGAATATAATCTGTCAGAAAAAATATACAATGCCCTATTCTACTCTGTTTTGGAGTATATATACCAACTCAGTATGCTTTCTCATGTAAAATACCAAAATTCTAATTTTACGCGAATCGAAAGAAATCTGAATAATGTCCAGACGCCCCAAAGTAAAAAGAAAATGGCTCTGAATATAGTCTGTTAGAAAACATATACAATGCCTTATTCTACTTTGTTTTGGAGTATATACACCAACTCAGAATGTTCTCTCATGTAAAATACAAAAATTATACTTTTACCCGGATTGAAAATATCTAAATATTATCTAGGCACCGCAATGTTAAAAACAAAATTGTTCTGAATATAATCTGTCAAAAAAGTATACAATGCCCAATTCTACTTTGTTTTTGAGTATATACACTAACTCCATATGCTCTCTCATGTAAAATACTGAAATTCTATATTAAAGCGAATCAAAAAAAATCTAAATATTATCCAGGCACACCAATATTAAAAGCAAAATTGCTATGAATATAATCTGTACGAGAAAATACACAATGCTCTTTTCTACACTGTTTTGGAGGAGATAAACCAACTCAATATGCTGTCTCATGTAAAATACCGAAATTCTAATTTACGTGAATTGAAAAAATCTAAATAATATCTAGGCACCCTAAAAATAAAATAAAATGGCTCTGAATATAGTATGTTAGAAAAAATATACAATGTTGTATTCTACTCTCTTTTGGCCTATATACACCAACTCAGTATGGTTTCTCATGTATAATACCGAAATTCTATATTTACGCGAATTAAAAGAAATCTGAATAATGTCTAGGCGCCCCAAAGTTAAAAGAAAATGGTTCGGAATATAGTCTTTTAGAAAAAATGTACAATTCCTTATTCTACTGTGTTTTGGTGTATATACATCAACTCAGTGTGCTCTCTCATGTAAAATACAGAAATACTAATTTTACATGAATCGAAATAATGTAAATATTACGTAGACACCCAAATGCTAAAAACAAAATTGCTCTGAATATAATCTGTCAGAAAAAATATACAATGCCCTTTTCTACACTGTTTTGGGGTATATACACCAACTCAATATGCTCTCTCACGTAAAATACCGTAATTATAATTTTACGCGAATCGAAAATTCTAAATAATATCTAGGCGCCTCAAAGTTAAGAGAAAATAGATCTGAATATAGTCTGTTAAAAAAAATATACAATGCCTTATTATACTCTGTTTTGGAGTATATACACCAACTCAGTATGCTCTCTCATGTAAAATAAAGAAATTCTATATTTAAGCGAAACGAAAAAATCTAAATATTATCAAGGCAACCCAATGTTAAAAACAAAATTGCTCTGAATATAATCTGTCAGAAAAAATATACAATGCCCTTTTCTACTCTTTTTTGGAGTATATACACCAACTCCATATGCTCTCTCATGTAAAATACAGAAATTCTATGTTTAACTGAATCGAAAAAAATCTAAATATTATCTAGGCACCTCAATGTTAAAAACAAAATTGCTCTGAATATAATCTGTCAGAAAAAATATACAATGCCCTATTCTACGCTGCTTTGGATTATATACACAAACTCCTTATACTCTCTCATATGAAATACAGAAATTCTATATTTAAGCGAACCGAAAATAATCTAAATATTATCTTGGCACACCAATGTTAAAAACAAAATTTTTCTGAATATAATCTGTCAGAAAAAATATACACTGCTCTATTCTACTCTGTATTGGAGAATATACACCAACTCAATATGCTTTCTCATGTAAAATACCCAAATTCTACTTTTACGTGAATTGAAAATAATCTAAATAATATCTAGGCGCCCCAAAGTTAAAAGAACATGGCTCTGAATATAGTCTCTTAGAATAAATATACAATGCCTTATTCTACTATTTTTTGGAGTATATACACGAAAAAAATCTAAATATTATCTAGGCACCCCAATGTTAAAAGTAAAATTGCTCTCAATATAATCTGTCAGAGAAAATATACAATACCTTATTCTACTCTGTTTTGTAGTATATACAACAACTCAGTATGCTCTCTCATGTAAAATACCGAAATTCTAATTTTACGTGAATCGAAAATAATCTAAATATTATCTAGGCTCCTGACTGCTAAAAGAAAAATTGCTCTAAATTTCATCTGTCAGAAAAAATACACAATGCTTTTTTGTACTGTGTTTTAAAGTATATACACCAAAACAATATTGTCTCTCAGGTAAAGTTCTGAAATTCTAATTTTACGCGAATCGAGTAAAATCTAAATAATATCTAGGCGATCCAAAGTTAAAAGAAAATGGCTCTGAATATAGTCTGTTAGAAAAAATATACAATGCCTTATTCTACTCTGTTTTGGAGTATATACACCAACTCAATATGCTGTCTCATGTAAAATACCGAAATTATAATTTTACGTGAATCGAAAGAAATTTAAATGATATCTTGGTGCCCCAAAGATAAAAGAAAATGGCTCTGAATATAGTCTGTTAGAAAAAATATACAATGCCTTATTCTACTCTGTTTTGGAGTATATACACCAATTGAGTATGCTCTCTCATGTAAAATACAGAAATTCTAATTTGACCTAAATCGAAAAAAATCTAAATATTATCTAGGCACCCCAATGTTAAAAGCAAAATTGCTCTGAATATAATCTGTCAGGAAAAATATACAATGCCCTATTCTACTCTGTTTTGGTGTATATACACCAACTCAATATGCTTTCTCATGTAAAATACAGAAATTCTAATTTTACCAGAATCTAAAGAATCTAAACATTATTTAGGCACCCGAATGTTAAAAACAAAATTGCTCTGAATATAATCTGTGAGAAAAAAGAGACAATGCCCTATTCTTCTCTGTTTTGTAGTATATACACCAACTCAGTAAGCTCCCTCATGTATAATACTGAAATACTAATTTTATGCGAATCAAAAAAATGTAAATAATATCTAGGCGCCCCAAAGTTAAAAGAAAATGGCTCGAATATAGTCTGTTAGAAAAAATATAGAATGCCTTATTCTAGTCTGTTTTGGAGTATATACACCAACTCTGTATGCTCTCTCATGTAAAATACAGAAATTATAATTTCACGTGAATTGAAAAAAATCTAAATATTATCTAGGCACCCCAATGTTAAAAACAAAATTGCTCTGAATATAATCTCTCAGAAAATATATACAATGCCCTATTCTTCTCTGTCTTGGAGCATATACACCAACTTCATATACTCTCTCATATAAAATACAGAAATTCTATATTTAAGCGAATCGAAAAAAATCTAAATATTATCTAGGCATTCTAATGTTAAAAGCAAAATTGCTCTGAATATAATCTGTCAGAAAAAATATACAATGCACTTTTCTACCCTGTTTTGTAGTATATACACCAACTCAATATGCTCTCTCATGTAAAATACCGAAATTCTATATTTAAGCGAATCGAACAAATTCTAAATATTATCTAGGCACCCGAATGTTAAAAGCAAAATTGCTCTGAATATAATCTGTCATAACAAATATACAAGGCCCTTTTCTACTCTGTTTTGGAGTATATACACCAACTCAATATGCTCTCTCATGTAAAATATAGAAATTCTAATTTTACCCGAACCGGTAAATCTAAATATTATCTAGGCACCCCAATGTTGAAAACATAATTGCTCTTAATATAATCTGTCAGAAAAAATATACAATGCCCTATTCTTCTCTGTTTTGGAGTATATACACCAACTGAGTGTGCTCTCTCATGTAAAATACCGAAATTCTAAATTTACGTGAATCGAAATAAATCTAAATATTATCTAGGCACCCCAATGTTAAAAAAAATTTCTCTGAATATAATCTGTCAGAAAAAATATACAATGCCCTATTCTACTCTGTTTTGGGGTATATACACGAACTCAGTGTGCTCTCTCATGTAAAATACCAAAGTTCTAATTTGACGTGGATCGAAAAAAATCTAAATATTATCTAGGGACCCCAATGTTAAAAGAAAAATTGCTCTTAATATGATCTGTCAGAAAAAATATACAATGCCCTATTCTACTGTGTTTTGGTGTATATACAGGAACTCCATATGCTCTCTCATGTAAAATACAGAAATTCTATATTTAAGCGAATCTAAAAAAATCGAAATATTATCTAGGCACCCCAATGTTAAAAGAAAAATTTCTCTGAATATAATCTGTCAGAAAAAATATACAATACCCTATTCTACTCTATTTTGGAGTATATACACCAACTTAGTATGCTCTGTCATGTAAAATACAGAAATTCTAATTTTACCAGAATCAAAAAAATAGAAATATTATCTAGGCACCCCAATGTTAAAAACAAAATTGCTCTGAATATAATCTGTCAGAAAAAATATACGATGCTCTATTCTACTCTGTTTTGGAGTATATACACCAACTCAATATGCTCTCTCATGTAAAATACCGAATTTCTAAATTTACGTGCATCAAAGTAATCTAAATATAATGTAGGCGCCCCAAAGTATAAAGAAAATGGCTCTGAATATACTCTGTTACTAAGAATATACAATGTCTTACTCTACTCTGTTTTGGAGTATATACACCAACTCCATATGCTCTCTCATGTTAAACACAGAAATTCTATATTTAAGCGAATCGTAAAAAATCTAAATATTATCTAGTCACCCCAATGTTTAAAGCAAAATTGCTCTGAATATAATCTGTCAGACAAAATATACAATGCCTTATTCTACTCTGTTTTGGAGTATATACAACAACTCAGTATGCTCTATCATGTAAAATACCGAAATTCTAATTTTACGTGAATCAAAAAAAATCTAAATATTATCGAGGCTCCCAACTGCTAAAAGAAAAATTGCTCTGAATTTCATCTATCAGAAAAAATACACAATGCTCTTTTGTACTGTGTTTTGGAGTATATACACCAAAACAATATTGTCTCTCAGGTAAAGTTCCGAAATTCTAATTTTACGTGAATCGAGTAAAATCTAAATAATATCTAGGCGATCCAAAGTTAAAAGAAAATGGCTCTGAATATAGTCTGTTAGAAAAAATATACAATGCCTTATTCTACTCTGTTTTGGAGTATATACACCAACTCCATATGCTATCTCATGTAAAATACTGAAATTCTAATTTTACGCAAATCGAAAAAAATCTAAATAATATCTAGGTGCCCCAAAGTTAAAGAAAATGACTCTGAATATATTCTGTTAGAAATAGTATACAATGCCTTATTCTACTCTATTTTGGAGTATATACAGCAACTGAGTGTGCTCTCTCATGTAAAATACAGAAATTATAATTTTACCCGAATCGAAAAAATCTAAAATTACCTAGGCACCCCAAAGTTAAAAACAAAATTTCTCTGAATATAATCTGTCAGAAAAAATATACAATGCCCTATTTTACTCTGTTTTGAAGTATACGCACCAACTCCATATGTTCTCTCTTGTAAAATACAGAAATTCTATATTTAAGCGATTCGATAAAAATCTAAATATTATCTAGGCACCCCAATGTTAAAAGCAAAATTACTCTCAATATAATCTGTCAGAAAAAATATACAATGCCCTTTTCTACTCTGTTTTGTAGTATACACACCAACTCAGAGTGCTCTCACATGTGAAATACCGAAGTTCTTATTTTACGTGAATCGAAAAAAATCTAAAAGATATCTAGATGCCCCAAAGTTAAAAGAAATTGGCTCTGAATATAGTCTGTTAGAAAAAATATACAATGCCTTATTCTACTCTGTTTTGGAGAATATACACCAACTCTGTATGCTCTCTCATGTAAAATACAGAAATTCTAATTTTACACAAATCGAAAAAATCTAAATATAATCTAGGCAACCTAATGCTAAAAACAAATTTGCTCTGAATGTAATGTGTCAGAGAAAATATACAATGCCCTATTCTACTTTGTTTTGGAGTATATGCACCAAATCCATATGCTCTCTCATGTAAAATACAGAAATTCTATATTTAAGCGAATCGAAAAAAATCTAAATACAATCAGGGTACCCCAATATTAAAAGCAAAATTGCTCTGAATATAATCTGTCAGAGAAAATATACAATGCCGTTTTCTACTCTGTTTTGGAGTATATACACCAACTCAGTATGCTCTCTCATGTAAAATACCGAAATGCAAATTTTACCCGAATTGAAAAAATCTAAATATTATCTAGGCACCCCAATGTTAAAAACAAAATTGCTCTGAATATAAGCTGTCAGAAAAAATATACAATGCCCTATTCTACTCTGTTTTGTAGTATATACAACAATCCAATATGCTCTCTCATGTAAAATACAGAAATTATAATTTTACCCGAATCGAAAAAATCTAAACCTTATTAAGAAACCGCAATGTTAAAACAAAATTGCTCTGAATATAGTCTGTCCGAAGAAATATACAATGCCCTATTCTACTCTGTGTTGGAGTATATACACCATCTCAATATGCACTCTCACGTAAAATACAGAAATTCTAATTTTACGCGAATCGAAATAAAAAGTAAATAATATCTAGGCGCCCCAAAGTTAAAAGAAAATGGCTCTGAATATAATCCGTTAGAAAAAAAAAGCAATGCCTTATTCTACTCTGTTTTGGAGTATATATACCAATTTAGTATGCTCTGTCCAGTAAAATACAGAAATTCTAATTTTACGTGAATCGGAAAAACTCTAAATATTATCTAGGCACCCCAAAGTTAAAAACAAAACTCCTCTAAACATAATCTGCCCGAAAAAATATACAATGCCCTATTCTACTTTGTTTTGGAGTATATACGCCAACTTCATATGCTCTCTCATGTAAAATGCCGAAATTCTAATTTTACCCAAATCGAAATAATCTAAATATTATCTAGGCACCCCAATGTTAAAAACAAAATTGCTCTGAATATAATCTGTCAGAAAAAATATAGAATGCCCTATTCTACTCTGTTTTGGAGTATGTACACCAACTCCATATGCTCTCTCAGGTAAAACACAGAAATTTTATATTTAAGTAAATTGAAAAAAATCTAAATATAATCTTGGCACCCCAATATTAAAAGCAAAATTGTTTGAAAATAATGTGTCAGAAAAAATTTACAATTCCTTATTCTACTCTGTTTTCGAGTATATACACCAACTCAGTATGCTCTCTTATGTAAAATACCAAAATTCTAATTTTACGTGAATCGAAAAAAATCTAAATATTATCTACGAACTTGAATGTTAAAAGCAAAATTGCTCTGAATATAATTAGTCAAAAAAATATACAATGCCTTTTTCTACTCTGTTTTGGTGTATATTCTCCAACTCAGTATGCTCTCTCATGTAAAATACCGAAATTATAATTTTACATGAATTGAAAAAAATCTAAATATTATTTAGGCACCTGAATGTTAAAAGCAAATTTGCTATGAATATAATCTGTCAGAAAAAAAATACAATACCTTATGCTACTCTGTTTTGGAGTATATACAACAACTCAGTATGCTCTCTGATGTAAAATACCGAAATTCTAAATTAACGTGAATCGAAAAAAATCTAAATAATATCTAGGCGCACCAAAGTTAAAAGAACATGGCTCTGAATATAGTGTGTTACAAAAAATATACAATGCCTTATTCTACTCTATTTTGGAGTATATACAACAACTCAATATGCTCTCTCACGTAAAAAATAAAAATTCTAATTTTACGCGAATCGAAAATAATCTAAGTAATATCTAGGCGCCCTAAAGTTAAAAGAAAATGGCTCTGAATATAGTCTGACCAAAAAAACTACAATGCCTTATTCTACTTTGTTTTGGAATATATACACCAACTCCGTATGCTCTCTCTTGTAAAATAGAGAAATTCAAATGTTACCCAAATCGAAAAAATCTAAATATTATCTATGCACTCCAATGTTAAAATCAAAATTGCTCTGAATACAATCTGTCAGAAAAAATATACAATGCCCTATTCTACTCTGTTTTGGAGTATGTACACCAACTCAATATAATCTCTCACGTAAAATACCGAAATAATAATTTTACGAGAATCGATAAAAATCTAAATATTATCTAGGCGCCCCAAAGTTAAAAGAAAATGGCTCTGTATATAGTGTGTTAGAAAAAATATACAATGCCATATTCTACTCTGTTTTGGAGTATATACACCAACTCAGTATGCTCTCTCAGGTAAAATACAGAAATTCTAATTTTTCGTGAACCGAAAAAATCTAAATATACTCTAGGCACCCCAGTGTTAAAAACAAATTGCTCTGAATATAATCTGTCAGAAAAAGTATACAATGTTTTATTCTACTCTGTTTTGGAGTATATACACCAACTCCCTGTGCTCTCTCTTTGAAAATACCGAAATTCAAATTTTACCAGATTCGAAAAATCGAAATATTATCTATCCACTCCAATGTTAAAAACAAAATTGCTTTGAATATAATCTGTCAGAAAACAATATACAATGCTTTTTCCTACTCTGTTTTGGAGTATATACACCAACCCAATATGCTCTCTCATGTAAAATACCGAAATGCTAATTTTACGCGAATCAAAAAAAATCTAAATAATATCTAGGCTCCTTAAAGTTAAAAGAAACTGGCTCTGAATATAGTCTGTTAGAAAAAATATACAATGCCTTATTCTACTCTGTTTTGGAGTATATACACCAACTCAGTATGCTGTCTCATGTAAAATACAGAAATTCTAATTTTACCCGAATCGAATAAATCTAAATGTTTTCTACGCAACCCAATGTTAAAAAAAAAATTCCTCTGAATATAATCTGTCAGAAAAAATATACAATGCCCGATTCTACCCTTTTCTGGAGTATATAAACCAACACCATGTGCTCTCTCTTGTAAAATAAAGAAATTCTATATTTAAGCGAATCGAAAAAAATCTAAATATAATCTAGGCACCCCACTATTAAAAGCAAAATTGCTCTGAATATAATCTGTCAGAAAAAATATACATTGCCCTTTTCTATTCTGTTTGAAAGTATATACACCGAATCAATATGCTCTCTCATGTAAAATAACGAAATGCTCATTTTACGTGAAACTAAAAATATTTAATATTATTTAGCCACCCCAATGTTAAAAACAAAATTACTCTGAATATAATCTGTCAGAAAAGAAATACAATGCCCTATTCTACTTTATTTTGGAGTATACAGACCATCTCCATATGCACTCTCCTGTAAAATACAAAAATTGTCTATTTAAGGGAATTGAAAAATATGTAAATATTTTCTAGGCACCCCAAGGTGAAAGACAAAATTGCGCTGAATATAACCTGTCAGAAAAAATATACAATGCCCTATTCTACTCTGTTTTGGAGTATATACACACACTCAATATGCTCTCTCATGTAGAATACCGAAATTCTAATTTTACGCGAATCGAAAAAAATCTAAATAATATCTAGGCACCCCAATGTTAAAAACAAAATTTCTCTGAATATAATCTGTCAGAAAAATTATACAATCCCTTCTCTACTCTGTTTTGGAGTATATACACCAACTTTATATGCACTCTCATGTGAAATACAGATATTCTAATTTAACGTGAATCGAAAAAAATCTAAATAATATTTAGGCACTTCAAGGTAAAAAGAAAATGGCTCTGAATATAGTCTGTTAAAAAAAATATACAATGCCTTAATCTACTCTGTTTTAAAGTATATACACCAACTCAGTATGCTTTCTCATGTAAAGTACCGAAATTCTCTATTTAAGCGAATCAAAAAACATGTAAATATTACCTAGGCACCCCAATGTTTAAAACAAAATTGCTCTGAATATCGTCTGTCATAAAAAATATACAATGCCCTATTCTACTCTGTTTTGTAGTATATACACCAACTCAATATGCCCTCTCTTGTAAAATACAGAAACACTATATTTAAACGAATCGAAAACAATCTAAATATTATCTAGGCACCCGAATGTTAAAAGCAAAATTGCTCTGAATATAATCTGTCAGAAATAATATACAATGCCATTTTCTACTCTGTTTTGGAGTATATACACCAACTCAATATGCTCTCTCATGTAAAATACCGGAATTCTAATTTTACGCGAATCGAAAAAAATCTAAATAATGTCTAGGTGCCCCAACGTTAAGAGAAAATGGCTCTGAATATAGTCAGTTAGAAAAAATTTACAATGCCTTATTCTACTCTGTTTTGTAGTATATACACCAACTAAGTATGCTCTCTCATCTAAAATTCCGACATTCTAATTTGACGTGAATCAAAATAAATTTAAATATTATCTAGGCACCCGAATGTTAAAAGCAAAATTGCTCTGAATATAATCTGTCAGAAAAAATATACAATGCCTTACTCTACTCTGTTTTGGATTATATACACCAACTCACAATGCTCTCTCATGTAAAATACAGAAACTCTTATTTTATGTGAATCGAAAAAAATCTAAATAATATCTAGGCACCCGAATGTTAAAAGCAAAATTGCTTGGAATATAATCTGTCAGAAAAAATATACAATGCCCTATTATAATCTGTTTTGAAGTATATATGCCAACAGAGTATGTTATCTCATGTAAAATATTGAAATTCTAATTTTACGTGAATCGAAAAAAATCTAAATAATATCTAGGCTCCCCAAAGTTAAAAGAAAATGGCTCTGAATATAGTCTGTTACAATAAATATACAATGCCTTATTCTACTCTGTTTTGGAGTATATATGCCAACTCAGTATGCTCTCTCATGTAAAATACAGAAAGTCTAAATTTCCGTGAATCAAAAAAAATCTAAATATTTTCTACGCACCCCAATATTAAAAACAAAATTGCTCTGAAAATAATCTGTCAGAAAAAATATAAAATGTCCTATTCTACTCTGTTTTGGAGTATATACTCCAACTCAGTAAGCTCTCTCATGTAAAATACCGAAATTTTAATTTTAACCGAATCGAAAAAATCTAAAGATTATCTAGGCACCCAAATGTTACAAACAAAATAGCTCTGAATATAATCAGTCAGAAAAAATATGCAATGCCCTAATCTACTCTGTTTTGGAGTATATACACCAACTCCATATGCTCTCTCATGTAAAATACAATAATTCAATATTTAAGCGAATCGAAAATAATCAAAATATTATCTAGGCACCCCAATGTTAAAAAAAATTGCTATGAATATAATCTGTCATAAAAAATATACGATGCCCTATTCTACACTGTTTTGGAGTATATACACCAACTCCATATGCTCTCTCATGTAAAATACAGAAATTCAATATTTAAGCGAAACGAAAAAAAATCTAAGTATAATCTAGGCACCCCAATGTTAAAAGCAAAATTTCTCTGAATATAATCTGTCTGACAAAATATACAATGCCCTATTCTACTCTGTTTTTGAGTATATACACCAACTCAGTATGCTCTCTCATGTAAAATACCGAAATTCTAATTTTACACGAATCGAAAAAAATCTAAATAATATCTAGGCGCCCCAAAGTTAAAAGAAAATGGCTCTTAATATAGTCTTTTAGAAAAAATATACAATGCCTTATTCTACTCTGTTTTGGAATATATACACCAACTCAGTATGCTCTGTCATGTAAAATACAGAAACTCTAATTTTACCCGAATCGATATAATCTAAATATGATCTAGCCACGCGAATGTTAAAAAAAATTGCTCTGAATATCATGTGTCAGAAAAAATATACAATGCCTTATTATACTCTGTTTTGGAGTATATACACCAACTAAGTATGCTCTCTCATGTAAAATACCAAAATTCTATATTTAAGCGAATCGAAAAATATATGAAAAATATCTAGGTGCCCCAAAGATTAAAGAAAATGGCTCTGAATATTGTCTGTTAGAAGAAATATACAATGCCTTATTCTATTCTGTTTTGCAATATAAACACCAACTCAGTATGCTCTCTCATGTAAAATACCGAAATTCTAATTTTACGTGAATCGAAACAAATCCAAATAATATCTAGGCACGCCAAAGTTAAAAGAAAATGGCTCTGAATATAGTCTGTTAGAAAAAATATACAATGCCTTATTCCACTCTGTTTTGGAGTATATACACCAACTAAGTATGCTCTCTCATGTTAAATACCGAAATTCTAATTTTACATGAATCAAAAAATGTAAATAATATCTAGGCACCCCAAAGTTTAAAGAAATTTCCTCTGAATATAGTCTGTTAAAAAAAACATACAATGCCTTATTCTACTCTGTTTTGGAGTATATACAGCAACTCAGTGTGCTCTGTCATGTAAAACACCGAAACTCTAATTTTACCCGAATCGAAAAAAATCTAAATATTATCTAAGCACCCCAATGTTAAAAACAAAATAGCTCTGAATAAAATCTGTTTGAGAAAATATACAATGCCCTATTCTACTTTGTTTTGGAGTATATACACCAAGGCCATATGCTCTCTCATGTAAAATACAGAAATTCTATATTTAAGTGAGACAAAAATATCTAAATATAATCTAGGCACCCCAATGTTAAAAACAAAATTGCTGTGAATATAATCTGTCAGAAAACATATACAATACCCTATTCTATTCTGTTTTGTAGTATATACACCAACTCAATATGCTCTCTCATGTGACATAGAGAAATTCTATATTTAAGCGAATTGAAAAAAAATGTAATATTATCTAGACACCCCAATGTTAAAAGCAAAATTTCTCTGAATATAATCTGTCAGAAAAAATATACAATGCCCTTTTCCACAATGTTTTGTAGTATATAAACTAACTCCATATGCTCTCTCATGTAAAATACAGAAATTCTATATTTAAGCGAATCGAAAAAAATCTAAATATTATCTAGACAACCCAATGTTAAAAGCAAAACTGCCCTGAATATAATCTGTCAGAAAAAAATATACAATGCTTTATTCTACTCTGTTTTGGAGTATACACACCAACTCAATATGCTCTCTCATGTAAAATAAAGAAATTCAATATTTAAGCAAATCAAAAAAAATCTAAATATATAGGCCCCTTAATAGTAAATGCAAAACTGCTCCGAATATTATCTGTCAGAAAAAATATACAATGACTTATTGTACACTGTTTTGGAGAATATACACCAACTCAGTGTGCTCTCTCATGTAAAATACACTAATTCTAATTTTACCCAAAGCAAAATAATCTGAATGTTATCTAGGCACCCCAGTGTTAAAAACAAAATTGCTCTGAATATAATCTATCAGAAAAAATATACGATGCCTTTTTCTACTCTGTTTTGGAGTATATAAACCAACTCCATTTGCTCTCTCATGTAAAATACAGAAATTCTATATTTAAGCGAATCGAAAAAAATCTAAATATTATATAGGCACCCCAATGTTAAAAGCAAAATTTCTCTGAATATAAACTGTCAGAAAAAATATACAATGTCCTTCTCTACTCCGTTTTGGAGTATATATACGAACTCAATATGCTGTCTCATGTAAAATACCGAAATTCTAATTTTACGCGAATTGAAAAAAATCTAAATAATATCTAGGCGTCCCAAAGTTAAAAGAAAATGGCTCTGAATATAGTCTGTTAGAAAAAATATACAATGTCTTATTCTACTCTGTTTTGGAGTATATACACCAACTCAGTATGCTCTCTCATGTAAAACACCGAAATTCTAATTTTAGACGAATCGAAAATAATCTAAATAATATCTAGGCGCCCGAAAGTTAAAAGAAAATGGCTCTGAATATAGTCTGTTAGAAAAAATATACAATGCCTTATTCTACTCTGTTTTGGAGTATATACACCAACTCAGTATGCTTAATCATGTAAAATACAGAAATTAAAATTTTGCCCGAATCGAAAAAATTCTAAATACTATCTAGGCACACAATAAAAAACAGAAAATTTCTCTGAATATAATCTGTAAGAAAAAATATACAATACCCTCTTCTACTCTGTTTTGGAGTATATACACTAACTCCATATGCTCTCTCATGTAAAATACCAAAATTCTATATTTAAGCAAATTGAAAAAAATCTAAATATTATCTAGGCACCCTAATGTAAAAGACAAAATTGCTCTGAAATAATCTGTCAGAAAAAATATTCAATGTCCTATTTTAATTTGTTTTGGAGTACATACACCAACTCCACATGCTATCTCATGGAAAACACAGAAATTCTATATTTAAACGAATCGAAAAAAATCAAAATATTATCTAGGCTCCCCAATGTTAAAAGCAAAATTGCTCTGAATATAGTCTTTCAGAAAAAATATACAATTCCCATTTCTACTCTGTTTTGGAGTATATACACCAACTCAATATGCTCTCTCATGTAAAATAATGAAATTCTAATTTTACGTGAATCGAAAAGAATCAAAATAATATCTAGGCGCCCAAAAGTAAAAAGAAAATGGCTCTTAATGTAGTCCGTCAGAAAAAATATACAATACCATATTCTACTCTGTTTTGGAGTATATACACCAACTCAGTATGCTCTGTAATGTAAAATACCGAAATTCTAAATTTATGTGAATCGAAAAAATATAAATATTATCTAAGCACCCCAATGTTAAAAGCAAAATTGCCCTGAACATAATCTGTCAGATAAAATATACAATGCGCTTTTCTACTCTGTTTTGTAGTATATACACCAACTCAATATGCCCTCTCATGTAAAATACAGAAATTCAAATTTAACGTGAATTGAAAAAAGTCTAAATAATATCAAAGTGCCCCAAAGTTAAAAGAAAATGCCTCCGAATATAGTCTGTTAGATAACATATACAATGCCTTATTCTACTCTGTTTTGGAGTATATATAACAACTCATGATGTTCTCTCAGGTAAAATACAGAAATTATAATTTTAACTGAATCGAAAAAATCTAAATATTATCTAGGCACCCCAATGTTAACAACAAAATTGCTCTGAATATAATCTGTCAGAAAAAATATACAATGCCCTTTTCTACTCTGTTTTGTCGTATATACACCAACTCAATATGCTCCCTCATGTAAAATACAGAAATTCAAATTTTACTCCAATTAAAAGAATCTAAATATTATCTAGGCACTTAATGTTATAAACAAACTTGCTCTGAATATAATGTGTCAGAAAAAATATACAATGCCCTATTCTACTCAGTTTTGGAGTATATACACCAACTCCATATGCTCTCTCATGTAATATACAGAAATTCTATATTTAAGCGAATCCTAAAAAAATCTAAATATTATCTAGGCAGCCCAATGTTAAAAGCAAAATTGCTCTGAATATAATATGTCAGAAAAAATATACAATGCCCTTTTATATTCTGTTTTGTAGTATATACACCAACTCAATATGCTCCCTCCTGTGAAATACAGAAATGCTAATTTTACCCAATTCGAACAAATCTAAATATTATCTAGGCACCCCAATGTTATAAACAAAATTGCTCTGAATATAACCTATCAGAAAGAATATACAATGCCATATTCTACTCTTTTTTGAAGTATATACACCAACTCAGTATGCTCTCTCATGTAATATAGCAAAATTCTAATTTTACGTGAATCGAACAAAATCTAAATATTATCTATGCACCCCAATGTTATAAGCAAAATTGCTCTGAACATAATCTGTAAGAGAAAATATGCAATGCCCTTTTCTACTCTGTTTTGGATAATATACACCAACTCAATATGCTCTCTGATGTAAAATACCGAAATTCTAATTTTACGCAAATCGAAAAAAATCTAAATAATATCAAGGCCCCTCAAAGTTGAAACAAAATGCCTCTGAACATAGTCTGTTAGAAAAAATATACTATGCCTTATTCTACTTTGTTTTGGCGTATATACACCAACTCAGTATGCTCTCTCAGGTGAAATACAGAAATTCTAATTTTCTTTGAATTGAACAAATCTAAATATTATCTAGACACCCCAATGTTTAAAACAAAATTTCTCTGAGTATAATGTGTCAGAAAAAATATACAATGCCCTATTCTACTCTATGTTGGAGAATATACACCAACTCAGTATGCTCTCTCATGTAAAATACAGAAATTCTAATTTCAACCGAATTAAAAAAATCTAAATATTATCTATGCACCTCAATGTAAAAAACAAAATTGCTCTGAATATAATCTGTGAGACAAAATATACAATGCCCTATTCTACCCTGCATGGAGTATATACACCAACTCAGTATGCTCTCTCATGTAAAATACAGAAATTCTAATTTTACCCGAATCAAAAAAATCAAAATATTATCTAGGCACCCCAATGTTAAAAACAAAATTTCTCTGAATATAATCTGTCAGAAAAAATATACAATGCCTAATTCTACTCTGTTTTGGAGTATATACACCAACTCCATATGCTCTCTCATGTAAAATACAGAAATTCTATATTTAAAAGAATCGAAAATTTTATCTATTATCTAGGCACCTCAATGTTAAAAACAAAATTGTTTGAAAATAATCTGTTAGAGAAAATATATAATGCCCTTTTCTACTCTGTTTTGGAGTATATACACCAACTCTATATGCTCTCTCATGTAATATACAGGGATTCGAATTTTACCCCAATTGAAAAAATCTAAATATTATCTAGGCACCCCAAGGTTAAAAACAAAATTGCTCTGAATATAATCTGTCAGAGAAAATATACAATGCCCTATTCTACTCTGTTTTGGAGCATATACAACAACTCAGTATGCTCTCTCAGGTAAAATACCGAAATTCTAATTTTACGTGAATTGAAAAAAATATAAATATTATCTAGGCACCCCAATGTTAAAAGCAAAAATGCTCTGAATATAATCGGTCCGAAAAAACATACAATGCCCTTTTCTACTCTGTTTTGGAGTATATACACCAACTCAATATGCTCTCTCAGGTAAAATACCTAAACTCTAAGTTTACGTTAATTGAAAAAAATCTAAATATTATCTAGGTACGTGAATGTTAAAAGAAAAATTGCTCTGAATATGATCTGTCAGAAAAAATATACAATACCCCTTTCTACTCTGTTTTGGAGTATACATGCCAACTCAATATGCTCTCTCATGTAAAATAACGAAATTCTAATTATATGCGAATCAAAAAAATGTAAATAATATCTAGGTTTCCCAAATATAAAAGAAAATGGCTCTGAATATAGTCTGTTAGAAAAAATATACAATGCCTTATTCTACTCTGTTTTGGCGTATATACACCAACTCAGTATGCTCTCTCAGGTGAAATACAGAAATTCTAATTTTCTCCGAATTGAACAAATCTAAATATTATCTAGGCACCCCAATGTTTAAAAAAAAATTGCTCTGAATATAATCTGTCAGATAAAATATACAATGCCCTATTGTACTCTGTTTTCGAGTATATAAACCAACTCAGTACTCTCTCTCATGTAAAATAACGAAATTCTAATTTTATTTGAATCGAAAATAATCTAAATATTATCTAGGCACAACAATGTTAAAAACAAAATTTCTCTGAATATATTCTGTCAGAAAAAACATACAACTCCCTTTTCTACTCTGTTTTGGAGTATATACACAAACTCAATACTCTCTCTCTTGTACAACACCGAAATTCTAATTTTACGCGAATTGAAAAAAATATAAATAATATATAGGCACCCCAAAGTTAAAGGAAAATGGCTCTGAATATTGTCTGTTACAAAAAATAAACAATGACTTATTCTACTCTGTTTTGGAGTATATACACCAACTCAGTGTGCTCTCTCATGTTAAATAGAGAAATTCTAATTTTACCCAAATTCAAAAAATCTAAATATTATCTAGGCTCCCCAATGATAAAAACAACATTGCTATGCATATAATCTGTCAGAAAAAATATACAATGCCCTATTCTACTCTGCTTTCGAGTATATAAGCCAACTCCATATGCTCTCTCATGTAATATACGGAAATTCTATATTTAAGTGAATCGAAAAAAATCTAAGTATTATCTAGGCGCCCCAAAGTTAAAAGAAAATGGCTCTGAATATAGTCTGTTTAAAAAAAATAAAATACCTTATTCTACTCGGTTTTGGAATATATACACCAACTCAGTATGCTCTCCCATGTAATATACAGAAATTCTATATTTACTTGAATAGAAAAAAATCTAAATATTATCTAGGCACCCAAATGTTAAAAGCAAAATTGCTCTGAAAATAATCTGTCAGAAAAAAAATACAATGCCCTTTTCTACTCTTTTTTGTAGTATATAACCCAACTCCATATGCTCTCTCATGTAATATACCGAAATTCTAATTTTACCCGAATCGAAAAAATCTAAATGTTATCTAGACACCCCAATGATAAAAGCAAAATTGCTCTGAATATAATCTATCCGAAAAAATATACAATGCCCAATTCTACTCTGATTTGGAGTATATACACCAACTCAGTATGCTCTCTCATGTAAAATACCGAAATTCTAATTTTATCTGAATCGAAAATAATATAAATATTATCTAGGCACCCCAATGTTAAAAGCACAATTGCTCTGAATACAGTCTGTCAGAAACAATATAGAATGCCTTATTCTACTCTGATTTGGAGTATATACACCAACTCAGTATGCTCTCCCATGTAAAATACCAAAATTCTAATTTTACGTGAATCGAAAAAAATCTAAATATTATATAGGGACCCGAATAATAAAAGAAAAATTGCTCTGAATATAATCTGTAAGGAAAAAGGTACAATGCCCTTTTTTACTATTTTTTTAAGTATATACATCAACTCCATATGCTCTCTGATGTAAAATACCGAAATTCGAATTTTACGCGAATCGAAAAAAATCTAAATAATATCTAGGCGCCCCAAACTTAAAAGAAAATGGCTCTGAATATAGTCTGTTAGATAAAATATAAAATGCCTTATTCTCCTATGTTTTGGAGTATATACACCAACTCAGTATGCTCTGTCATGTAAAATAACAAAATTCTAATTTTTCGTGAATCGAAAAAATCTAAATATTATCTAGACACCCCAATGTTAAAAACAAAATTGCTCTGAATACAGTCTAACAGAAAAAATATACAATGCCCTATTCTACTCTGTTTTGGAGTATATACACCAACTCCATATGCTGTCTCATGTAAAATACAGAAATACGAAATTTACGTGAATAGAAAAAAAACTAAATATTGTCTAGGCACCCCAATGTTAAAAGCAAAATTGCTCTGAATATAATCTGTCATATAAAATATACAATGCCCTATTGTGCTCTGTTTTGGTGTATATAAACCAACTCAGTTTGCTCTCTCATGTAAAATACCGAAATTCTAACTTTACGTCAATCTAAAATAGTCTAAATATTATCTAGGCACCCCAATGTTAATAGCAAAATTACTCTGAATATAATCTGTCAGAAAAAATATACAATGCCCATTTCTACTCTTTTTTGGAGTATATACACCAACTCAATATTCTCTTTCTTGTAAAATACAGAAATTCTAATTTTACGCGAATCAAAAAAAATCTCAATAATATCTAGGCGCCCCAAAGTTAAAAGAAAATGGCTCTGAATATAGTCTGTGAGAAAAAACATACAATGTTTTATTCTCCTCTGTTTTGGAGTATATACACCAACTCACTATGCTCTCTCATGTAAAATACAGAAATTCTAATTTTACGTGAATCAAAAAAAATCTAAATATGATCTAGGCACCCCAAAGTTAAAAACAAAATTACTCTGAATTTAATCTGTCAGAAAAATATACAACGCCCTATTCTACTGTGTTTTGGAGTATATACATCAACACCATATGCTCTCTCATGTAAAATACAGAAATTCTATATTTAAACGAATCGAAAAAAATCCAAATAGTATCTAGGCGCCACAGTGTTAAAAGCAAAATTGCTATCTGTCAGAAAAAATATACAATGCCCTTTTCTACTCTGTTTTGTAGTATATTCACCAACTCAATATTCTCTCTTACGTAAAGTACCGAAATTCTAATTTTACGCGATTCTAAAAAAGTCTAAATAATATCTGGGTTCCCCAAAGTTAAAAAAAAGTGGCTCTCAATATAGTCTGTTAGAAAAAATATACAATGCCTTATTCTACTCTGTTTTGGAGTATATACACCAATTCAGTATGCTCTCATGTAAAATACAGAAATTCTAATTTTACACGAATCGAAAAAATCTAAATATTATCAAGGCACCCCAATGATAAATACAAAATTTCTCTGAATATAATCTATCTCAAAAAATATACAATGCCCTATTCTACACTGTTGTGGAGTATATACCCCAACTCCATAATCTCACTCATAAAATACAGAAATTCCATATTTAAGCATATCGAAAAAAATCTAAATAATATCTAGGCACCCGAATGTAAAAAGCAAAATTGCTCTAAAAACAATCTGTCAGAAAAAAATATACAATTTTTTTTCTACTCTGTTTTGCGGTATATACACCAACTCAATATGCTCTCTCATGGAAAATAACGAAATTCTAATTTTACGCGAATCGAAAAAAATCTAAATAATATCTAGGCACCCCAAAGTTAAAAGAAAATGGCTCTGAATATAGTTTGTTAGAAAAAGTATACAATGCCTTATTCTACTCTGTTTTGGAATATATACACCAACTCAGTATGCTCTCTCATGTAAAATACAGAAATTCTAATTTTACGTGAATCAAAAAATCTAAATATTATCTAGGCACCCCAATGTTTGAAACAAAATTGCTCTGAATATAATCTGTCAGAAAAAATATACAATGCCCTTTTTTACTTTGTTTTGTAGTACATACACCAACTCAGTATGCTCTCTCATGTAAAGTACCGAAATTCTAATTTCACGTGAATCAAAAAAAATCTAAGTATTATCTAGGCACCCAAATGTTAAAAGAAAAATTGCTCTGAATATAATCTGTAAGAAAAAATATACAATGCTCTATTCTACTCTGTTTTGGAGTATACACACCAACTCCATATGCTCTCTCATGTAAAATACAGAAATTCTATATTTAAGCATATCGAAAAAAATCTAAATAATATCTAGGCACCCGAATGTTGAAAGCAAAATTGCTCTGAAAATAGTCTGTCAGAAAATATATACAATTATTTTTTCTGCTCTGTTTTGTAGTTTATACACCAACTCAATATGCTCTCTCATGGAAAATAGAGAAATTCTAAATTTACGTGAATCGAAACAAATCTAAATAATATCTAGGTGCCCCAACATTATAAGAAAATGTTTCTGAATATAGTCTGTTATAAGAAACATACAATGCATTATTCTATTTTGTTTTGCAGTATATAAACCAACTCAGTATGCTCTCTCATGTAAAATACAGAAATTCTAATTTTACGTGAATCGAAAGTAATCTAAACAATATCTGAGTGCCCCAAAGTTAACAGAAAATTGCTCTGAATATGACCTGTTAGAAAAAATATACAATGCTTTATTCTACTCTGTTTTGGAGTATATACACTAACTCAGTATACTTTCTCATTTGAAATACCAAAATTCTAAATTTACATCAATTGAAAAAAATGTAAATATTATCTAGGCACCGGAATATTAGAAGCAAAATTGCTCTGAATATAATATGTCATAAAAAATATACAATGCCCTATTCTACTCTGTTTTGGTGTATATACAACAACTCAGTTTTCTCTCTCATGTAAAATACCTAAATTCTAATTTTACGTCAATCTAAAAAAATCTAAATATTATCTAGGCACCCCAATGTAAATATGAAAATTGCTCTAAATATAATCTGTCAGAAAAAATATACAATGCTCTTTTCTACTCTGTTTTGGAGTATATACACCAACTCAATATGCTCTCTCCTGTAAAATACTGAAATTCTAATTTTACGTGAATCGAAAAAAATCTAAATAATATCTAGGCGCCCCAAAGTTAATAGAAAATGGGTCTGAATAGAGTCTGTTAGAAAAAAACATACAATGCCTTATTCTACTCTGTTTTGGAGTATATACACCAACTAAATATGCTCTCTCATGTAAAATACATAAATTCTAACTTTACGTGAATCAAAAAAAATATAAATATGATCTAGACAACCCAATGTTAAAAACAAAGTTACTCTGAATATAGTCTATTAGAAAAAATATACAATGCCTTATTCTACTCTGTTTTAAAGTATATCCACCAACTCAGTATGCTCTTTGATGTAAAATACAAAAATTCTAATTTTACCCGAATCGAAAAAATCTAAATATTATCTAGGCACCCTAATGTTTAATACAAAACTTCTCTGAATATAATCTGTCTGAAAAAATATACACTGCCCTATTCTACTCTGTTTTTTAGTATATACCCCAACTCCGTTATCTCTCTCATGTAAAATACAGAAATTCTATATTTAAGCATATCGAACAAAATCCAAATAATATTTAGGTACCCGAATGTTAAAAGCAAAATTGCTCTGAAAACAATTTGTCAGAAAAAATATACAATTCTTTTTTCTACTCTGTTTTGTAGTATATAGAGCAACTCAATATTCTCTCTCATGTAAAATACAGCAATTCTAATTTTACCCAAATTGAATAACTCTAAATATTATCTAGGCACCCCAATGTTAAAAACAAAATTGCTCTGAATATAATCTGTAAATAAAAATATACAATACCTATTCTACTCTCTTTTGGAGTATATATACCAACTCAGTATGCTCTCTCATGTAAAATACCGAAATTCTAATTTTACGTGAATCGAAAAAAACCTAAACATTATCTAGGAACCCCAATGATAAAAACAAAATTGCTCTGAATATAATCTGTCAGAAAAAATACACAATGCCCTATTCTACTCTGTTTTGTAGTATATACACCAACTTAATATGCTCTCTCATGTAAAATACCGAAATTCTAATTCTACGCATATCGAAATAAATCTAAATAATATCTAGGCGACCCGAAGTTAAAAGAAAATGGCTCTGAATATAGTCTTTTATAAAAAATATACAATGCCTTATTCTACTCTGTTTTTCGGTATATACACCAACTCAGTATGCTCTCTCATGTAAAATACAGATATTCTATATTTAAGCAAATCGAAAGAAATCTAAATAATATCTAGGCGCCCTGAAGTTAAAAGAAAATGGCTCTGAATATAGTCTGTTAGAAAAAATATACAATGACTTATTCTACTCTCTTTTAGAGTATATACAAAAACTCAGTATGCTCTCTCACCTATAATACCGAAATTCTAATTTTACACGAATCGAAAGAAATATAAATAATATCTAGGCGCCCCAAAGTTAAAAGAAAATAGCTCTGAATGTAGTCTGTTAGAAAAAATATACAATGCCTTATTCTACTCTGTTTTGGAATATATACACCAACCCAGTGTACTCTCTCATGTAAAATACCGAAATTCAAATTTTACCGAAATCAAAAAACTCTAAATATTATCTGAGCACCCCAATGTTAAAAACAGAATTGCTCTGAATATAATCTGTCATAAAAAATATACAATGCCCTATTCTACTCCGTTTTGGAGTATAGACACCAACTCCATGTGCTCTGTCATGTAAAATACAAAAATTCTATATTTAAGCGAATTGAAAAAAATCTAAATATAATCTAGGCACCCCAATGTTAAAAGCAAAATTTCTGTGAATATAATCTGTCAGAGAAAAAATACAATGCCCTTTTCTACTCTGTTTTGTAGTATATATACCAACTCAATATGCTCTCTCATGTAAAATAATGAAATTCTAAATTTACCCGAATGGAAAAAAATCTAAATAATATTTAGGCGCCCCAAAGTTAAAAGAAAATGGCTCTGAATATAGTCTGTTACAAAAAGTATACAATTCGTTATTCTACTCTATTGTGGAGTATATACACCAACTCAGTATGCTCTCTCATGTAATATACTAAAATTCTAATTTTACATGAATCGAAAAAATTCTAAATATTATCTAGGCACACGAATGTTAAAAGCAAAATTGCTCTGAATACAATCTGTCAAAAAAAATATACAATGCCCTATTCTACTCTGTTTTGGAGTATAGACACCAACTCCAAATGCTGTCTCATGTAAAATACAGAAATTCTATATTTAAGCGAATCGAAAAAAATCTAAATATAATCTAGGCACCCCATTGTTGAAAGCAAAATTTCTCTGAATATAATCTGTTAGAGAAAAATTACAATGCCCTTATCTACTCTGTTTTGTAGTATATACACCAACTCAATATGCTCTCTCATGTAAAATATCGAAATTCTAATTTTACCCGTATGGAAAAAAGTCTAAATAATATTTAGCAGCCCCAAAGATAAAAAAAAATGGCTCTGAATATAGTCTGTTACAAAAAATATACAATTCCTTATTCTACTCTGTATTGGAGTATATACACCAGCTCAGTATGCTCCCTCATGTAAAATACAGATATTCTATATTTAAGCGAATCGAAAAAAATCTAAATTTTATCTAGGCACCCCAATGTTAAAAGCAAATTGCTCTGAATATAATCTGTCAGAAAAAATATACAATGCCCTTTTCTACTTTGTTTTTTAGTATATACACCAACTCAATATGCTCTCTCATGTAAAATACCAAAATTCAAATTTAACGCGATTCGAAAAAAATGGAAATAATATCTAGGCGCCCGGAAGTTAAAGGAAAATGGCTCCGAATATAGTCTGTTAAAATAAATATACAATGCCTTATTCTACTCGGTTTTAAAGTGTATACACCAACAAATTATGCTCTCTCATGTAAAATACAAAAATTCTAATTTTTCCTCAATCAAAAAAATCTAAATATTATCTAGGCACCCAAATGTTAAAAGCAAAATTGTTCTTAATATAATGTGTCTGAAAAAATATACAATGCCCTATTCTACTCTGTTTTGGAGCATATACACCAGCACAATATGCTCTCTCTTCTAAAATACAGAAATTCTGTATTACAGCGAATCGAAAAAAATCTAAAAATTATCTAGGCACCCCAATGGTAAAAACAATATTGCTCTGAATATAGTCTGTCAGAAAAAATATACAATGCCCTATTCTATTCTGCTTTGGAGTATATACAGCAACTCCATATGCTCTCTCATGTAAAATACAGAAATTCTATATTCAAGCTAATCTAAAAAAATCTAAATATAGTCTAGGCAACCCAATGTTAAAAGCAAAATTCCTCTGAATACAATTTGTCAGAATAAATATACAATGCCCTTTTCTACTCTGTTTTGGGGTATATACACCAACTCCCTATGCTTTCTCATGTAAAATACCGATATTCTAATTTTACGCGAATCGAAAAAATCAAAATAATATCTAGGTGCCCCAAAGTTAAATGAAAATGGCTCTAAATACAGTCTCTTAGAAAAAATATACAATGCCTCATTCTACTTTGTTTATAAGTATATACACCAACTCAGTATGCTCTCTCATGTAAAATACAGAAATTCTAATTTTACCCGAAAAAAAAAAATCTAAATATTATCTAGGCACCCCAATGTTAAAAGCAAAATTGTTCTGAATATAATCTGTCAGAAAAATATAAAATTCCCTTTTCTACTCTGTTTTGGAGTATATACACCAACTCAATATGCTCTCTCATGTAAAATACATAATTTCTAATTTTACACGAATAGAAAAAAATCTAAATATTATCTAGGCACCCCAATGTTAAAAACAAAATTGCTCTGAATATAGTCTGTCAGAGTAAATATACAATGCCGTTTTCTACTCTGTTTTGGAGTATATACACCAACACCGTATGCTCTCTCAATTAAAATACAGAAATTCTATATTTAAGCGAATCGAAAAATATCTAAATATTATGTAGGCAACACAATGTTAAAAACAAAATTGATCTTAATATAATCTTCAGAGAAAATGTACAATGCCCTGTCCTACTCTGTTTTGGAGTATATACACGAACTCCTTATGCTCTCTCATTTAAAATACAGAAGTTCTGTATTTAAGCGAATTAAAAAAAATCTAAATATTATCTAGGCACCCCAATGTTAAAAGCAAAATTTCTCTGAATGTAATCTGTCAGAAAAAATATACAATGCCCTTTTCTACTCTGTTTTGGAGTATATAAATCAACTCAGTAGGCTTTCTCATGAAAAATACCGATATTATAATTTTACGTGAATCGAAAAATATCTAAATATTATCTAGGCACCCGAATGTTAGAAGCAAAATTGTTCTGATTATAATCTGTCATAAAAAATATACAATGCCGTTTTGTACTCTGTTTTGGAGTATATACACCAAGTCAATATTCTCTCTCATGTAAAACACTGAAATTCTAATTTTAGGTGAATCGAAATAAATCTAAATAATACCTAGGCACCCCAAAGTTAAAAGAAAGTGGCTCTGAATATAGTCTGTTAGAAAAAATATACAATGCCTTATTCTACTGTGTTTTGGAGTATATACACCAACTCAGTGTGCTCTCTCATGTAAAATACTGAAATGCTAATTTTACGTGAATGGAAAAAAATCTAAATATTATCTAGGCACACCAATGTTAAAAACAAAATTGCTCTGAATATAATCTGTCAGAAAAAATATACAATTCCCTATTCTACTCTGTTCTGGAGTATATACACCAACTCAATATGCTCTCTCATTTAAAATACCGATATTCTACATTTAAGTGAATCGAAGAAAATCTAAATATTATCTACTCACCCCAGTGTTAACAGCAAAATTTCTCTGAATATATTCTGAAAGAAAAAATATACAATGCCCTTTTCTACTTTGTTTTAAAGTATATACACCAATTCAGTACTCTCTCCAATGTAAAATACAGAAATTCTAATTTAACCCAAATCGAAAAAATCTAAATATTATCTAGGCAACCCAATATTAAAAAAAAAATTGCTCCGAATATAATCTGTCATAAAAAATATACAATGTTCTATTCTACTTCGTTTTGGAGAATATACACCAATTCCATATGCTCTCTTATGTATAATACAGATATTCTATATTTAAGTGAATCGAAGAAAATCTAAATATTATCTAGGCACCCCAATGTTAACAGCAAAATTGCTCTGAATATAATCTGTCAAAAAAATATACAATGCCCTTTTCTACTCTGTTTTTTTGTATATACACCAACTCAATATGCTCTCTCATGTAAAATACAGAAATTCTAATTTTACCAGAATCGAAAAAATCTAAATATTATCTAGGCACCCCAATAATAAAAACAAAATTGCTCTGAATATAATCTGTAAGAAAAAATATACAATGCCCTATTCTCCTCTGTTTTGGAGTATAAACCAACTCAGTATTCTCTCTCATGTAAAATACCGAAATTCTTAATTTACGTGAATCGAAAAAAATCTAAATATTATCTAGGCACCCCAATGTTAACAGAAAAATTGCTCTGAATATAATCTGTCAGAAAAAATATACAATGCCCTTTTCTACTCTGTTGTGGAGTATATACACCAACACCCTACACTCTCTCAATTAAAATACAGAAATTCTATATTTAAGCGAATCGAAAAAAATCTAAATATTACCTTGGCAACACAATGTTAAAAACGTAATTATCTGAATATAATCTGTCAGAGAAAATACACAATGCCCTGTTCTACTCTGTTTTGGAGTATATACACGAACTCCATATGCTCTCTCATGTAAAATACAGAAGTTCTGTATTTAAGCGAATCGAAAAAATCTAAATATTTTCTAGGCACCCCAATTTTAAAAGCAAAATTTCTATGAATGTAATCTGTTAGAAAAAATATACAAAGCCCTTTTCTACTCTGTTTTTTAGTATATACACCAATTAAATATACTCTCTCACGTAAAATACAGAAATTCTAATTTTACCCGAATCGAAAAAAATCTAAATAATATCTAGGCGCCCCAAGTTTAAAAGAAAATGGCTCTGCATATAGTGTGTTAGAAAAAATAAACAATGCCTGATTCTAATGTGTTTTGGAGTATATACAAAAACTTGGTAGAGTCTCTCATGTAAATACTGAAATTCTAAATTTATGTGAATAGAAAAAAATCTAAATATTATCTAGGCACGCGAATGTTAAAAGCAAAATGGTTTGGAATATAATCTGTCAGAAAAAATATACAATGCCCTTTTCTACTTTGTTTTGGAGTATATACACCAACTCAATATGCTCTGTCATGTAAAATACCTAAACTCTAATTTTACGCGAATCGAAAAAAATCTAAATAACATCTAGGTGCCCCAAAGTTAAAAGAAAATGTCTCTGAATATACTCTGTTAGAAAAAATATAAAATACCTTATTCTACTCTGTTTTGGAGTACATACACCAACTCAGTATGCTCTCTCATGTAAAATACCGAAATTTTAACTTTACCAGAATCGAAAAAGTCTAAATATTATCTAGACACCCCAATGTTAAGAACAAAATTGCTCTGAATATAATCTGTCAGAAAAAAAAATACAATGCCCTATTCTTTTCTGTTTTGGAGTATATACACCAACTCAGTATGCTCTCTCATCTAAAATACAAAATTTCTAATTTTACATGTATCGAAGAAAATCTAAATATTTTCTAGGCACCCGAATGTGAATAGCAAAATTGCTCTGAATATAATCTGTCAGAAAAATATACAATGCCTTTT
This sequence comes from Callithrix jacchus, assembly GCF_049354715.1. Classification (NCBI taxonomy): domain Eukaryota; kingdom Metazoa; phylum Chordata; class Mammalia; order Primates; family Cebidae; genus Callithrix; species Callithrix jacchus. The sequence continues at coordinate 99,595,956 of NC_133517.1, read as the reverse complement.
TTCCCTCTGTTTTGTATTATATACACCAACTCAATATGCTCTCTCTTGTAAAATACAGAAATTCTAATTTTACGTGAATCGAAAAAAATCTAAATAATATCTAGGCGTCCCAAAGTTAAAAGAAAATGGCTCTGAATATAGTCTGTTAGAAAAAAAATACAATGCCTTATTCTACTCTGTTTTGGAGTATATACACCAACTCAGTATGCTCTCGAATGTTAAATACCGAAATAATAAATTTACGTGAATCAAAAATAATCTAGATATTATCGAGGCACCGAAATGTTAAAATCAAAATAGCTCTGAATATACTCTGTTAGAAAAAATATACAATGCCCTTTTGTACTCTGTTTTGTAGTATATACACGAACTCAATATGCTCTCTCATATAAAATACAGAAATTCTAATTTTACTGGAATCGAAAAAATCTAAATATTATCTAGGCACCCGAATGTTAAAAACCAAATTGCTCTGAATATAATCTGTCAGATAAAATATAAAATACCCTATTCTACTTTATTTTGGAGTATATACAACAACTCCATTTGCTCTCTCATGTAAAATACAGATATTTATATTTAAGCGAATCGAAAAAATTCTAAATATTATCTAGGAACCCCAATGTTAAAAGCCAACTTGCTCTGAATATAATCTGTCATAAAAAATATACAATGCCCTTTTCTACTCTGTATTGTAGTATATAAACCAACACAATATGTTCTCTCATGTAAAATATCCAAATTCTATTTTTGCACGAATCGAAAAAATCTAAATAATATCTAGGCACCACAAAGATAAAAAAAATTTCTCTGAATATAGTTTGCTAGAGAAAATATAGAATGCCTTATTCTACACTGTTTTGGAGTATATACAACAACACCATATGCTCTCTCATGTAAAATACAGAAATTCTATATTTAAGCGAATCGAAAAAAATCTAAATATTATCTTGGCACCCCAATGTTAAAAAAAATTGCTCTGAACATAATCTGTTAGAATAAAATATACAATGCCCTTTTCTACTCTGTTTTGGTGTATATACACCAACTCAGTATGCTTTCTCATGTAAAACACCGAAATTCTAATTTTACGTGAATCGAAAAAAATCTAAATATTATCTAGGCACCAGAATGTTGAAAACAAAATTTCTCTAAATATAATCTCTCAGACAAAATATACAATGCCCTATTCTACTCTGTTTTGGAGTATATAAACCGACTCCATATGCTCTCTCATGTAAAATACAGAAATTCTATATTGAAGCGTATCGAAAAAAATCTAAATATTATCTAGGTACCCTGATGTTAAAACAATATTGCTCTGAATATAATCTGTCAGAAAAAATATAAAATTCCATACTCTAGTTTGTTTTGGAGTATATACACCAACTCCATATGCTCTCTCACTTAAAATACAGATATTCAATATTTAAGTGAATCGAAAAAAATCTAAATATTATCTAGGCACCCCAATGTTAAAACCAAAATTGGTCTGAATATAGTCTGTCAGAAAAAATATACAATGCCCTTCTCTACTCTGTTTTGGAGTATATACAGCAACTCAATATGCTCTCTCATGTAAAATACCGAAATTCTAACTTTATGCGAATCGAAAAAATTTTAAATAACATCTACGCGCCGCAAAGTGAAAAGAAAATGGCTCTGAATATAGTCTGTTAGAGAAAATATACAATTCCTTATTTTACTCTGTTTGGGATTATATACACCAACTCCGTATGCTCTCTCATGTAAAATACCAAAATTCTAATTTTACCCGAATCGAAAAAATTTAAATATTATTTAGGCTCCCCATTGTTAAAACCAAAATTGCTCTGAATATAATCTGTAAGAAAAAATATACAATGCCCCTTTTCTACTCTTTCTTGGAGTATATACAACAACTAAATATGCTCTCTCGTGTAAAATACTGAAATTTTAATTTTACACGAATCAAAAAAATCTAAATAATATCTGGGCGCCCCAAAGTTACAATAAAATGTCTCTGTACATTCTGTTAGAAAAAATATACAATGCCTTATTCTACTCTGTTTTGGAGTATATACACCAAGTCAGTGTGCTCTCTCATGTAAAATACAGAAATTCTAATTTTACTGGAATCTAAAAAATCTAAATATTATGTAGTCACCCCAATGTTAAAAAGAAAATTTCTCTGAATATAATCTGTCAGAGAAAATATACAATGCTCTTTTCTACTCTTTTTTGGAGTATATACACCAACATCATATGCTCCCTCATGTAAAATAGAGAAATTCTATATTTAAGCGAATCGAAAAAAATCAAAATATTATCTAGGCACCCCAATGTTAAAAACAAAATTGCTCTGAACATAATCTGTCAGAAAAAATATAAAATGCACATTTCTAGTCTGTTTTACAGTATATACACCAACTCAATACGCTCTCTCATGTAAAATAACAAAATTTTAATTTTACGCGAATCGATAAAAATCTAAATATTATCTAGGCGCCCCAAATTTAAAAGAAAGTGGCTCTGAATATAGTCTGTTAGAGAAAATATGCAATTCCTTATTCTATTCTGTTTTGGAGTATATACACTAACTCAGTATGCTCTCTCATGTAAAATACCGAAATTCTAATTTTACCCGAATAGAAAAAGTCCAAATATTATCTACGCACCCCAATGTTAAGAAAAAAATTGCTCTGAATATAATCTGTCAGAAAAACAATACAATGCCCTATTCTACTCTGTTTTCCAGTATATACACCAACTCCATATGCTCTCTCAAGTATAATACAGAAATTATATATTTAAGCGAATTGAAAAAAATTTAAATATTTTCTAGGCACCCCAATGTTAAAAACAATATTGCTCTGAGTATAATCTGTCAGAAAAAATATACAATGCCCTATTCTACTCTGTTTTGGATTTTATACACCAACTCCATGTGCTCTCTCATGTAAAATAGAGTAATTCTAACTTTAAGTGAATCGAAAAAAATCTAAATATTATCTAGGCACCCCAATGTTAAAAGCAAAGTTGCTCCGAATATAATCTGTCAGAAAATATATACAATGCCCTTTTCTACTCTGTTGTGGAGTATATAAACTAACTCAATATGATCTCTCATATAAAAAACCGATATTCTAATTTTATATGAATCTAAATAAATCTAAATAATATCTAGGTGCCAAAAATTTAAAAGAAAATGGCTCTCAATATAGTCTGCTAGAAAAAATATGCAATGCCTTATCCTACTCTGTTTTGGAGCATATACACCAACTCAATATTCTCTGTCATGAAAGATACAGAAATTCTATATTTAAGCGAATCGAAAAAATTCTAAATATTATCTAGGCACCCCAATGTTAAAAACAAAATTGCCCTGAATATAATCTGTCAGAAAAATTATACAATGCCCTATTCTACTCTGTTTTGGAGTATATACACCAACTGCATATGCTCTCTCATGTAAAATACAGAAATTCTATATTTAAGCGAATCGAAAACAATCTAAATATTATCTAGGCACCCCAATTTTAAAAGCAAAATTGCTCTGAATATAATCTGTTAGAAAAAATATACAGTGCCCATTTCTACTCTCTTTTAAAGTATATACAGAAACTCAATATGCTCTCTTTTGTAAAATATAGAAATGCTATATTAAAGCGAATCAAAAAAAATATAAATATTATCTAGGCACCCCAATGTTACAAACAAAATATCTCTGAATATAATCTGTCATAAGTAATATACAATGCCCTATTCTACTCTGTTTTGGAGTATATACACCAACTCAGTAGACTCTCTCATGTAAAATACAGAAAATGTATATTTAAGGGAATCGAAAAAAATCTATATATTATTTAGGCACCCCAATGTTAAAAGCAAAATTGCTCAGAATATCATCTGTCAGAAAAAATATACAATGCCCTTTTCTACTCTCTTTCAAAGTATATACACCAAATCCATATGCTCTCTCATGTAAAATACAAAAAATCTATATTTAAGCGAATCGAAAAAAATCTATATATTATCTAGGCACTTCAATGTTACAAGCAAAATTGATCTGGATATAATCTATCAGAAAAAATATACAATGCCGTTTTCTACTCTGTTTTGCAGTATATACACCAACTCATTATGCTCTCTCATGTAAAATACCGAAATTCAAATTTTACCCGAATCGAAATAATCTAAATATTATCAATGCACCCCAATGTTAAAAACAAAATTGCTCTGAATATAATCTGTCAGAAAAAATATACAATGCCCTATTCTACTCTGTTTTGGAGTATATACACCAACTCAGTATGCTCTCTCATGTAGAAAACCGAAATTCTAATTCTCTGAGAATCGAAAAATATCTAAATATTATCTAGACACCGCAATGTTAAAAGAAAAATTGCTCTTAATATAATCTGTCAGAAAAAATATACAATGCCCTTTTCTAATCTGTTTTGGAGTATATACACCAACTCAATATGCTCTCTCACATAAAATGCAGAAATTATAATTTTATGTGAATTGAATAAAATCTAAATAATATCTAGGCGCTTCAAAGTTAAAAGAAAATAGCTCTGAATATAGTCTCTTAGAAAAAATATACAATGCCTTATTCTATTCTGGTGTGGAGTATATACACCAACACAGTATGCTCTTTTATGTAATATACCAAAATTTTAATTCTATGCGAATCGGTAAAAAATCTTTATAATATCTAGGCGCCGCTAAGATAAAAGAAAATGGCTCTGAATATAGTCTGTTAGAAAACATATACAATGCCTTATTCTTCTCTGTTCTGGAGTATTTACACGAACTCAGTGTGCTCTCTCATGTAAAATACCGAAATTCTAATTTGACCCGATTCAAAAAAATCTAAATATTATCTAGGCACCCCAATGTTAAAAAAAAATTGCTCTGAATATAATCTGTCAGAACAAATATAAAATTTTCTCCTCTACTCTGTTTTGGAGTATATACACCACCTCCATATGCTCTCTCATGAAAAATACAAAAATTCTATATTTAAGCGAATCGAAAAAAATCTAAATAATACCTAGGCAACCCAAAGTTAAAAGAAAATGGTTCTGAATATAGTCTGTTAGAGAAAATATACAATGCCTTATTCTACTCTGTTTTGGAGTATATACACCAACTCAGTATGCTCTCTAATGTAAAATACCGAAATACTAAATTTACAAGAATCGAAGAAAATCTAAATATTATCTAGGCACCCCAATGTTAAAAGCAAAATTGCTCTTAATATAATCTGTCAGAAAAAATATAGAATGCCCTTTTCTACTTTGTTTTGGAGTATATATACCAACCCAATATGCTCTCTCATGTAAAATAATGAAATTCCAATTCTACGCGAATCAGTAAATAATCTTAATAATATCTATGCGCCCCAAAGATAAAAGAAAATGGCCCTTAATATAGTCTGTTAAAGAAAATTTACAATGCCTTATTCTACTCTGTTTTAAACTATATACACCAACTCAGTATGCTCTCTCATGTAAAATACAGAAATTCTAATTTGATCCGAATCGAAAAAATCTAAATATTATCTAGGCACCCCAATGTTAAAAGAAAAATTGCTCTGAATATAATTTGTCCGAAAAAATATAAAATGCCCTATTCTACACTGTTTTAGAGTATATACACCAACCCCATATGCTCTCTCATGTATAATACCGAAATTCTAATTTTACGTGATTCGAAAAGAATCTGAATTTCATCTAGGCACCCCAATGTTAAAAACAAAATTTCTCTGAATATAATCTGTCAGAAAAAATATACAATGCTTTATTCTACTCTGTTTTGAAGTATATACACCAACTCCATATGCTCTCTAATGTAAAATACAAAAATTCTATATTTAAGTCAATAGAAAATAATACAAATATTATCTAGGCACCCCAATGTTAAAAGCAAATTGCTGTGAATATAATCTGTCAGAAAAAATATACAATTCCCTTTTCTACTCTGTTCCGGAGTGTATAAACCAGCTCAATATTCTCCTCATGTAAAATACCGAAATTCTAATTTTATGCGAATCGAAAAAATTCTAAATAATATCTAGGTGCCCCGAAGTTAAAAGAAAATGGCTCTGAATATAGTCTGTTAGACAAAATACACAATGCCTTATTCTACTCTGTTTCGGAGTATATACACGAACTCAGTATGCTCTCTCATGTAAAATATAGAAATTCTATATAAAAGCGAATCGAAAAGTATCTAAATATTATCTAAGCACCCCAATGTGAAAAAAAATTGCTCTGAATATAATCTGTCAGAAAAAATATACAATACCCTTTTCTACTCTGTTCCGGAGTGTATACACCAACTCAATATTCTCCTCATGTAAAATACCGAAATTCTAATTTTACGCGAATCGAAAAAATTCTAAATAATATCTAGGCACCCCGAAGTTAAAAGAAAATGGCTCTGAATATAGTCTGTTAGACAAAATACACAATGCCTTATTCTACTCTGTTTTGGAGTATATACACCAACTCCATTTGCTCTCCCATATAAAATACAGAAATTCTATATTTAAGCGAATCGAAAAAAATCTCAGTATTATCTAGGCACCCGAATGTTAAAAACAAAATTGCTCTGAATATAATCTATCAGGAAAAATATGCAATGCCTTATTTTACTTTGTTTTGTTATATATACACCAACTCCATGTGCTCTCTCATGTAAAATACAGAAATTCTATATTTAAGCGAATCGAAAAAAAATCGAAATATTATCTAGGCACCCCAATGTTAAAAGCAAAATTTCTCTGAATATAATCTGTCAGAAAAAATATACAATGCTTTTTTCTACTGTGTTTTGGAGTATATACACCAACTCAATATGCTCTCTCATGTAAAATACCGAAATTCAAATTTTACGCGAATCGAAAAAGATCTAAATAATATCTAGGCGCACCAAAGGTAAAAGAAAATGGCTCTTAATATAGTGTGTTAGAAAAAATATGCAATATCTTATTCTACTCTGTTTTGGAGTATATACACCAACTAAGTGTGCTCTCTCCTGTAAAATACAGAAATTCTAATTTTACCCGAATCGAAAAAATCTAAATATTATCAAGGCACACCAATGTTAAAAACAAAATAGCTCTGAATATAATCTGTCAGACAAAATATACAATGCCCTATTCTACTCTGTTTTAAAGGATATACACCAACTCAGTATGCTCTCTCATGTAAAATACCAAAATTCTAATTTTACGTGAATCAAAAAAAAATCTAAATGTTATCTAGGCACCCCAATGTTAAAAGGAAAATTGCTCTGAATATCATCTGTGAGAAAAAATCTACAATGCCCTTTTCTACTCTGTTTTGGAGTATATACACCAACTCAATATGCTGTTTCATGTCAAATACCGAAATTCTAATTTTACGCGAATCGAAAAAAATCTAAATAATATCTAGGCTCCCCAAAGTTAAAAGAAAATGTCTCTGAATATCGTCTGTTAGAATAAATATAAAATGCCTTATTCTACTCTGTTTTGGAGTATATATACCAACTCAGTATGCTCCCTCATCTAAAATACAGAAATTCTAAATTTCCGTGAATCGAAAAAAATATAAATATTTTCTACGCACCCCAATATTAAAAACAAAATTGCTCTGAAAATAATCTGTCAGAAAAAATATAAAATGTTCTATTCTACTCTGCTTTGGAGTATATACTCCAACTCAGTATGCTCTCTCATGTAAAATACCGAAATTTTAATTTTACCCAAATCGAAAAAATCTCAATATTATCTAGGCACCCCAATGTTACAAACAAAATAGCTCTGAATATAATCAGTCATAAAAAATATGCAATGCTCTATTCTACTCTGTTTTGGAGAATATACACCAACTCAATATGCTCTCTCATGTAAAATACAATAATTCTATATTTAAGCGAATCGAAAAAAATCTAAATATTATCTAGGCACCCCAATGTTAAAAAAAAATTGCTCTGAATATAATCTGTCATAGAAAATATACAATGCCCTATTCTACTCTGTTTTGGAGTATATACACCAACTCCATATGCTCTCTCATGTAAAATACAGAAATTCAATATTTAAGCGAAACGAAAAAAAATCTAAATATTATCTAGGCACCCCAATGTTAAAAGAAAAATTGCTCTGAATATAATCAGTCAGAATAAAAATACAATGCCATTTTTCTACTGTGTTTTGTAGTATATACACCAACTCCATATACTCTCTCATGTAAAATACTGAAATTCTAATTTTACACGAATCGAAAAAAATCTAAATAATATCTAGGCGCCCCAAAGTTAAAAGAAAATGGCTCTTAATATAGTCTTTTAGAAAAAATATACAATGCCTTATTCTACTCTGTTTTGGAATATATACAGCAACTCAGTATGCTCTCTCATGTAAAATAAAGAAACTCTAATTTTACCCGAATCGATTAAATCTAAATATGATCTAGGCACGCGAATGTTAAAAAAAAATTGCTCTGAATATCATGTGTCAGAAAAAATATACAATGCCCTATTCTACTCTGTTTTGGAGTATGTACACCAACTCATTATGCTCTCTCATGTAAAATACCAAAATTCTATATTTAAGTGAATCGAAAAAAATCTGAAAAATATCTAGGTGACCCAAAGTTTAAAGAAACTGGCTCTGAATATTGTCTGTTAGAGAAAATATACAATGCGTCATTCTATTCTGTTTTGGAGTATAAACACCAACTCAGTATACTCTCTCTTGTAAAATACCGAAATTCTAATTTTACGTGAATCGAAACAAATCTAAATAATATCTAGGCACCCCAAATTTAAAAGAAAATGGCTCTGAATATAGTGTGTTAGAAAAAATATACAATGCCTTATTCCACTCTGTTTTGGAGTATATACACCAACTAAGTATGCTCTCTCATGTAAAATACCGAAATTCTAATTTTACGTGAATCAAAAAAATGTAAATAATATCTAGGTGCACCAAAGATAAAACAAAATATCTCTGAATATAGTCTATTAGAAGAAATATACAACGCCTTATTCTACTATGTTTTGGAATATATACACCAACTCAGTATGGTCTCTTATGTTAAATACCGAAATTGTAATTTTACGTGAATCGAGAAGAATCTAAATATTATCTAGGAAACCGAATGTTAAAAGCAAAATTGCTCTGAATATAATCTGTCAGAAAAAATATACAATTCCCTTTTCTACACTGTTTTGGAGTATATACACCAACTCAGTTTGCTCTCTTATGTAAAATACAGAAATTCTAATTTCACCCGAATCGAAAAAAATCTAAATATTATCTAGGCACCCCAATGTTAAAAACAAAATTGCTCTGAATATAATCTGTCAGAAAAAATATACAATGCCTTATTCTAATCTGTTTGGCGTTTATACACCAACTCAGTATGCTCTCTCATGTAAAATACTGAAATTCTAATTTTACCAGAATCGAAAAAATCTAAATATTATCAAGACACCCCAATGTTAAAAACAAAATTGCTCTGAATATGATCTGTCAGAAAATATATACAATGCCCTATTCTACTCTGTTTTGGAGTATGTACACCAACTCCATATGCTCTCTAATGTAAAATACAGAAATTCTATATTTAAATGAATCGAAAAAAATCTAACTATTATCTAGGTTCCCCAGTGTTAAAAGCAAAATTGCCCTGAATATAATCTGTCAGAAAAAATATACAATGCCCTATTCTACTCTGTTTTGGGGTATATACACCAACTCAGTATGCTCTCTCAGGTAAAATACCAAACTTCTAATTTTACGTGAATCGAGAAAAATCTAAATATAATTTAGGCACCCGGATGTTAAAAACAAAATTGCTCTGAATATATTCTGTCAGAAAAAATATACAATGCCTTATTCTACTTCGTTTTGGCGTATATACACCAACTCAGTATGCTCTCTCACATAAAATAGCGAAATTCTAATTTTACGCAAATCGAAAAAAATCTAAATAATATCTAGAGGCCCCAAAGTTAAAAGAAAATGGCTCTAAATATAGTCTGTTAGAAAAAATATACCATGCCTTATTATACTCTGTTTTGGAGTATATACACCAACTCAGTATGCTCTCTCATGAAAAATACAGACATTCAAATTTTACCCGAAATCAATATATCTAAATATTATCTAGGCTCCCCAATGTTCAAAACAAAATTACTCTGAATATAATCTGTCAGAAAAAATATACAATACCGCTTCCACGCTGTTTTGGAGTATATACACCAACTACATATGCTCTCTCATGTAAAATACAGAAATTAAAATTTTACGCTAATAGAAAACAATCTAAATGATATCTAGGTGCCCCAAAGTTAAAAGAAAATGGCTCTGAATATAGTCTGTTAAAAAAAATATACAATGACTTATTCTTTGTTTTCGAGTATATGCACAAACTCAGTATGCTCTCTCATGTAAAATAACAAAATTCTAATTCTAAGTGAATAGAAAAAAATCTAAATATTATCTAGGCACCCGAATGTTAAAAACAAAATTTCTCTGAATATAATCTGTCAGAAAAAATATACAATGCCCTATTCTACTCTGTTTTGGAGTATATACACCGACTCCATATGCTCACTCATGTAAAATACAGAAATTCTATATTTAAGCAAATCGAAAAATATCTAAATATTATCTAGGCACCCCAGTGTTAAAATAAAAATGGCTCTGAATATAGTCTGTCAGAGAAAATATACAATGCCCTTTTCTACTCTGTTTTGTAGTATATACACCAACTCAATATGCTCTCTCATGTAAAATACAAAAATTCTAATTTTAAGCGAATCTAAAAAAATCTAAAATATATCTAGGCGCCCCAAACTTAAAAGACAATGGCTCTGAATATAGTCTGTTATAAAAAATATACAATGCCTTATTCTACTCTGTTTTGGAGTATATACACCAACTCAGTATGCTCTCTCATGTAAAATACCGAAATTACAATTTTACACGAATCTAAAAGAATCTAAATATTATCTAGGAAACCGAATGTTAAAAGCAAAATTGCTCTAAATATAATCTGTCAGAAAAAATATACAATGCCCTTTTCTACACTGTTTTGGAGTATATACACCAACTCAGTTTGCTCTCTTATATAAAATACAGAAATTCTAATTTCACCTGAATCGAAAAAAATCTAAATATTATCTAGGCACCCCAATGTTAAAAACAAAATTTCTCTGAATATAATATGTCAGAAAATATATACAATGCCCTATTCTACTCTGTTTTGGAGTATATACACCAATTCCATATGCGATCTAATGTAAAATACAGAAATTATATATTTAAGCGAATCGAATAAAATCTAACTATTATCTAGGTACCCCAATGTTATAAGCAAAATTGCTCTGAATATAATCTCTAAGAAATAATATAAAATGCCCTAATCTACTCTGTTATGGAGTATATGCACCAACTCAGTATGCTCTCTCAGGTAAAATACAGAAATTCTATATTTAAGCGAATCGAAAAAAATCTAAATATTATCTAGGCACCCCAATGTTAAAATCAAAATTGCTCTGAATATAATCTGTCTGAAGAAATATACAATGCCATATTCTACTTTGTTTTTCAGTATATACACCAACTCAATATGCTCTCTCATGTATAATACCGAAATTCTAATTTTACGAAAATCGAAAAAAATCTAAATAATATCTAGGCGCACCAACAGTAAAAGAAAATAGCTCGGAATATAGTCTGTTACAAAAATATACAATGCCCTTTTCTACTCTGTTTTGGAGTATATACACCAACTCCATATGCTCTCTTATGAGAAATACCGAAATTCAAATTTTAGGCGAATCGAAAAAAATCTAAATAATATCAATGCGCCCCAATATAAAAGAAAATGGGTCTGAATATAATCTGTTATAAAAATATACAATGCCTTATCCTACCCTGTTTTGGAGTATATACACAAACTCAGTATGGTCTCTCATGTAAAATACCGAAATTATAATTTTACGTGAATCGAAAAATATCTAAATAATATCTAGCTACCCCAATGTTAAAAACAAAATTGCTCTGAATATAAACTCTCAGAAAAAATAAACAATGTCCTTTTCTACTCTGTTTTGGAGTATATACACCAACTCATTATGTTCTCTCACATAAAATACAGAAATTCTATATTAAAGCGAATCGAAAAAAATCTATTATCTAGGCACCCCAATGTTAAAAGTAAAATTGCTCTGAATATAATCTGTCAGAGGAAATATAAAATGCCCTTTTCTATTCTGTTTTGTAGTATATATACCAACTCAATATGCTCTCTCATGTAAAATACAGAAATTCTAATTTTATGGGACTCAAAAATAATCTAAATAATATCTAGGCGCCCCAAAGTTAAAAGAAAATGGTTCCGAATATAGTCTGTCAGAAAAAATATTCAATGCAACATTCTACTCTGTTTTGGAGTATATACACCAACTCCATATGCTGCCTCAGGTAAAATACAGATATTGTATATTTAGCGAATCGAAAAAAATCTAAATATTATCTAGGCACCCAATGTTAAAAGAAAAATAGATCTGAATATAGTCTCTCAGAAAAAATATACAATGCCCTTTTAGACTCTGTTTTGGAGTATATACACCAACTTAGTATGCTCTTTCACGTAAAATACAGAAATTCTAATTTTACCCGAATCAAAATAATCTAAATAGCATCTAGGCACCCCAGTGTTAAAGCAAAATTGTTCTGAATATAATCTATCAGAAAAACTATACAATGCCCTATTCTACTCTGTTTTGGAGTATATACATCAACTCAGTTTGCTCTCTCATGTAAAATACCGAAATTCTAATTTTACGTGAATCGAAGAAAATCTAAATATTATCTAGGCAACCCAATGTAAAAAGCAACATTCCTCTGAATATAATTTGTCAGAAAAAATATACAATGCCCTATTCTACTCTGTATTGGAGTATATACACCAACTCAGTATGCTCTCTCATGTAAAATACCGAAATTCTAATTTTACATGAAACAAAATAAAATCTAAATATTATCTAGGCAACCTATTATTAAAAGCAAAATTGCGCTGAACATAGTCTTTCAGAAAAAATATACAATGCCCTTTTCTACTCTGTTTTAAAGTATATACACCAACTCAATATGCTCTCTCATATAAAATACCGAAATTCTAATTTTATGTGAATCGAACGAAAATCTAAATATTATCTAGGCACCCCAATGCTAAAAGTAAAATTGCTCTGAATATAATCTGTCAGAAAAAATATACAATGCTCTTTTCTACTCTGTTTTGGAGTATATACACCAAATAAACATTCTCTCTCATGTAAAATACAGAAATTCTATATTTAAGCGAATCGCAATATATTAAATATTATCTAGGCACCCCAATGTTAAAAGCAAAATTGCTCTTAATATAATCTGTCAGAAAAAATATACAATGCACTTTTCTATTCTGTTTTGGAGTATATACACCAACTCAGTATGCTCTCTTATGTGATATAGAGAAATTCTTATTTTACCGGAATCGAACAAATCTATATATTATCTAGGATACCCAGTGTTAAAAACATAATTGTTCTGAATATAATCTGTCACAAAAAATATACAATACCCTATTCTACTTTGTTTTGTAGTACATAAACCAACTCCATATGCTCTCTCATATAAAATACAGAAATTCTATATTTAAGTGAATCGAAAAAAATCTAAATATTATCTAGGCACCCCAATGTAAAAAGCAAAATTGCTCTGAATATAATCTGTCAGAAAAAATATACACTGCCCTATTCTACTCTGTTTTGGAGTATATACACCAACTCAATATGCTCTCTCATGTAAAATACCGAAATTCTAATTTTACGCGAATCGAAAAAAATCTAAATAATATCTAGGTGCCCCGCAGTTAAATGAAAATATCTCTGAATATAGTCTGTTAGAAAAAATATACAATGCCTTATTCTACTCTGTTTTGGAGTATATACAGCAACTCATTTTGCTCTCTCATGTAAAATACAGAAATTCTAATTTTACCCGAATCGAAAAAAATTAATTTTATCTATGCACTCCAATGTTAAAAGCAAAATTTCTCTGAATATAATCTGTCAGAAAAAATATACAATGCCCTTTTCTACTCTGTTTTGGAGTTTATACACCAACTCAATATGCTCTCTCATGTAAAATAAAGAAATTCAAATTTTACCCGAATCGAAAAAATCTAAATATTATCTAGGCACTTCAATGTTAAAAACAAAATTGCTCTGAATATAATATGTCAGAAAAAATATACAATGCCCTATTCTACTCTGTTTTGGCATACATAGAGAAAGTCCATATGCTCTCTCCTGTAAAACACAGAAATTCTATATTTAAGCGAATCGAAAAAAATCTAATTATCTAGGCACCCCAATGTTAAAAACAAAATTGCTCTCAGTATAATCTGTCAGAAAAAATTTAAAATACCCTATTCTACTTTGTTATGGAGTATATACACCAACTCCATATGCTCTCTCATGTAAAATACAGAAATAATATACTTAAGCGAATCGAAAAAAATCTAAATATTATCTAGGCACCCCAATGTTAAAAGCAAAATTGCTCTGAATATAATCTGTCATAAAAAATATACAATGCCCTTTTCTACTCTGTTTTGGAGTATATACACCAACTCAATATGCTCTCTTTTGTAAAATAACGAAATTCTAGTTTTACGTGAATGGAAAAATTGTAAATAATATTTAGGCACCCCAAAGTTAAAAGAAAATGGCTCTGAATATAGTCTCTTAGAAGAAATATACAATGCCTTATTCGACTCTATTTTGGAGTATATACATCAACTCACTATGCTCTCTAATGTAAAATAACGAAATTCTAATTTTATGTGAATCGAAAAAAATCTAAATATTTACTAGGCACCCCAATGTTAAAAACAAAATTGCTCTGAATATATTCTATCAGAAAAAATATACAATGCCCTATTCTACTCTGTTTTGGAGTATATACACCACCTCAATTCTCTCTCATGTAGAATACAGAAATTCTATATTTAAGTGAATCGAAAAAATCTATATATTATCTAGGCACCCCAATGTAAAATGAAAAATTGCTCTGAATATAATCTGTCAGAAAAAATATACAATGCCCTTTTCTACTTTGTTTTGTAGTATATACACCAACTCAGTACGCTCTCTCATGTAAAATAAAGAAATTCTAATTTTGCCCGAATCGAAAAAATCTAAATATTATCTCGGCACCCCAGTGTTAAAAACAAAATTGCTCTGAATATAATCTGTCAGAAAAAATATACAATGCCCTATTATACTCTGTTTTGGAGTATATAAACCAACTCAGTATGCTCTCTCATGTAAAATATAGAAATTCTAAGTTTACGTAAATCTAAACAAATCTAAATATTATCTAGGTACCCAAATGTTAATAGCAAAATTTCTCTGAATATAATCTGTCAGAAAAAATATACAATGATTTTTTCTACTCTGTTTTGGAGTATATACACCAACTCAATATGCTCTCTCATATAAAATACCAAAATTCCAATTTTACGCGAATCGAAAAAAATCTAAATAATATCTAGGCGTCCCAAAGTTAAAAGAAAACGGCTCTGAATATAATCTGTTAGAGAAAATATACAATGCCTTATTCTACTTTGTTTTGGAGTATATACACCAACTCAGTATGGTCTCTCATGTAAAATACAAAAATTCGAATTTTACTTGAATCGAAAAAAATCTAAATATTATCTAAGCACTTCAATGTTAAAAAAAAATTTTATGAATATAATCTCTCCGAAAAAATATACAATGGCCTATTCTACTCTGTTTTGGAAGATATACACCAACTCAATATGCTCTCTCATGTAAAATACAGAAATTCTATATTTAAGCGATTCAAAAAAAATCTATATATTATCTAGGCATTTCAATTTTAAAAGCAAAATTGTTCTAAATATAATCTGTCAGAAAAAATATGCAATGTCCTATTCTACTGTGTTTTGGAGTATATACAATCAACTCAATATACTCTCTCATGTAAAATACTGAAATTCTAATTTTAAGTAAATCGAAAAAAATCTAAATATTATCTTGGCACCCCAATGTTAATAGCAAAATTTCTCTGAATATAATATGTCAGAGAAAATATACAATGCTTTTTTCTACTCTGTTTTGGAGTATATACACACACTCAATATGCTCTCTTATGTAAATTACCAAAATTCTAAATTTACGCGAATCGAAATAAATCTAAATATTGTCTAGACACCCGAATGTTAAAAGCAAAATTGCTCTTAATATAATCTGTCAGAAAAAATATACAATGGCCTTTTCTACTCTGTTTTGGAGTATATACACCAACTCAATATGCTCTCTAATGTAAAATATCAAAATTCTAATTTTACGTGAATCGAAAGAAATCTAAATAATATCTAGGCACCCAAAGTTAAAAGAAAATGGCTCTGAATATAGGCTGTTAGAGAAAATATTCAATGCGTTATTCTATTCTGTTTTGGAGTATATACGGCAACTCAGTATGCTCTCTCTTGTAAAATACCTAAATTCTAATTTTACGTGAATTGACAAAATTCTAAATATTATCTAGGCCACCAAATGTTAAAAACAAAATTGCTCTGAATAAAATCTGTCAGAAAAAATATACAATGCCGTATTCTACTCTGTTTTGGAGTATATACACCAACTCAGTTTGCTCTCTCTTGTAAAATACAGAAAACCTATATTTAAGCGAATCGAAACAAATCTAAATATTATCTAGCACCACATTGTTAAAAGGAAAATTGCTCTGAATATAATCTGTCTATAAAAATATACAATGCCCTTGTTTACTCTGTTTTGTAGTATATACACCAACTCAGTATGCTGTCACATGTAAAATAGAGAAATTCTAATTTTACCCGAATCGAAAAAATCTAAATAAAATCTAGGCACCCCAGGGTTAAAAACAAATTTGCTCTAAAAATAATCTGTCAGAAAAAATACACAACGCCCTATTTTACTCTGTTTTGGAGTATATACATTAACTCAGTATGCTCTCTCATGTAAAATACCGAAATTTTAATTTTACGTGAATTGAAAAAATCTAAATATTATTTAGGCACCCCAATGTTACAAGCAAAATTGCTCTGAATATAATCTGGCAGAAAAAATATACAATGCCTTTTTCTACTTTGTTTTTTAGTATATACACCAACTCAATATTCTCTCTCATGTAAAATACCGAAATTCTATTATTACGTGAATCGAAAAAAATCTAAATAATATCTAGGCACCCCGAAGTTAAAAGAAAATGGCTCTGAATATATTGTTAGAAAAAATATACAATGACTTATTCTATTGTGTTTTGGAGTATATACACCAATTCAGGATGCTATCTCATGTAAAATACAGAAATTATAATTTTACCCAAATCGAAAAAATCTAAATATAATCTAGGCACCCCAATGTTAAAAACAAAATAGCTCTGAATATAATCTGTCGGAAATAATATACAATACCCTATTCTACTCTGTTTTGGAGTATATACACCAACTCCATATGCTCTCTCATGTAAAATAATAAAATTCTATATTTAAGCAAATCGAAAAAAATCTAAATATTATCTAGACACCCGAATGTTAAAAACAAAATTGCTCTGAATATAATCTGTCAGAAAAAATATACAATGCCCTATTCTACTCTGTTTTGGCGTATATACACCAACTCAGTATGCTCTCTCATGTAAAATACAGAAATTCCATATTTAAGCAAATCGAAAGAAATCTAAATATTATCTAGGCACCCCAATGGTATAAACAAAACTGCTCTGAATATAATTTGTCAGAAAAAATATAAAATGCCCTTTTCTACTCTGTTTTGTAGTATATACAAAAAACTAAATATGCTCTCACATGTAAAATACTGAAATTCAAATATTACGCGAATTAAAAGAAATGTAAATAATATATAGGCTCCCCAAAGTTAAAAGAAAATGGCGTTGAATATAGTCTGTTAGAAAAAATACACAATGCCTTATTCTACTCTGTTTTGGTGTATATACATTAACTCAGTATGCTGTCTCATGTAAAATAAAGAAATTCTAATTTTACCCGAATCGAAAAAATCTAAATATTATCTAGGCGCCCCAATAATAAAAACAAAATTGCTCTTAATATAATCTGTCAGAAAAAATATACAATTCCCTATTCTACATTGTTTTTGAGTATATACACCAACTCAGTGTGCTCTCTCATGTAAAATACCGAAATTCTCATTTTACGCGAATCGATAAAAATCTAAATGATATCTAGGCGCCCCAAAGTTAAAAAAGAATGGCTCTGAATATAGTCGGTTATAAAAAACATAGAATGATTTTTCTACTCTGTTTTGAAGTATATACACCAACTCAGTATACTCTCTCATGTAAAATACACAAATTATAAATTTACGTGAATCTAAAAAAATCTAAATAGTATCTAGGAACCCGAATGTTAAAAGCAAAATGGCTTTGATTATAATCTGTTAGAGAAAATATACAATGCCTTATTCTACTTTGTTTTGGAATATATACACAAACTCAGTATGCTCTCTCATGTAAAATACAGAAATACTAATTTTACGTGAATTGAAAATAATCTAAATATTATCTAGGCACCCCAATGTTAAAAACAAAATTTTCCTGAATATAATCTGTCAGAAAAAATATACTATGTCCTACTCTACTCTGTTTTGGAAGATATACACAAACTCAACATGCTCTCTCATGTAAAATACAGAAATTCTATATTTAAGCGAATCGAAAAAAATCTATATGTTATCTAGGAACCCCAATTTTAAAAGATAAATTGCTCGGAATATAGTCTGTCAGAAAAAATATACAGTGCCCTTTTCTACTCTGTTTTGTAGTATATACACGCACTCAGTATGCTCTCTCAAGTAAAATAAAGAAATACTAATTTTACCCGAATCAAAAAAATCTAAATATTATCTAGACACCCCAAAATTAAAAACAAAATTGCTCTGAATATAATCTGTAAGAAAAAATATACAATGCCATATTCTGCTCTGTTTTGGAGTATATACACCAAATTAGTATGCTCTCTCATGTAAAATACTGAAGTTATAATTTTACGTAAATCGAAAATCTAAATATTATCTAGGCACCACCATGTTAATAGCAAAATTGCTCTGAATACAATCTGTCAGAAACAATATAGAATACCCTTTTCTACTCTGTTTTGGAGTATATACACCAACTCCATATTCTCTCTCATGTAAAATACTGAAATTTCAATTTTACGTGTATCGAAAAAAATCTAAATAATATCTAGGCGTCCCAAAGTTAAAAGAAAATGGCTCTGAATATAGTCTGTTAGAAAAAAATACAATGCCTTATTCTACTCTGTTTTAATGTATATACACCAACTCATTATGCTCTCTCATGTAAAATACTGAAATTCTAATTCTACGTGAATCGAAGAAAATCTAAATATTATTTAGTCACCCCAATGTTAAAAAACATTGCTCTGAATATAATCTGTCAGAAAAAATATACAGTGCCCAATTCTACTCTGTTTTGAAGGATATACACCAACTCCATATTCTCTCTAATGTAAAATACAGAAATTCTATACTTACGTGAGTTGAAAAAAATCTAAATATTATCTAGACACCCCAATGTTAAAAACAAAATTGCTCTGAATATAATCTGTCAGAAAAAATATACAATGACATATTCTACATTGTTTTGGAGTATATACACCAACTCAATATGCTCTCTCATGTAAAATACCGAAATACTATATTTAAGCGAATCGAAAAAATTCTAAATATTATACAGGCACCCCAATGTTAAAAGTATAATTTCTCTGAATATAATCTGTCAGAAAAAATATACAATGCCCTTTTCTACTCTGTTTTGTAGTATGTACACCAACTCAGTATGCTCTCTCTTGTAAAATAAAGAAATTCTAATTTTACCTGAATCGAAAAAATCTAAATATTATATCGGCACCCCAATGTTAAAAGCAAAATTGTTCGGAATATAATCTGTCAGAAAAAATATACAATGCCCTATTCTACTCTGTTTAGGAGTATATACACCAAATCCATATACTCTCTCATATAAAATACAAAAACCTTTATTTAACTGAATCGAAAAAAATCTAAATATTATTTAGGCACCCCAATGTTAAAAGCAAAATTGTTCTGAATATAATCTGTCAGAAATAATATACAATTCCCTTATCTACTTTATTTTGGAGTATATACACCCACACAATATGCTCTCTCATGTAAAATACCGAAATTCTAATTTTACGCGAATCAAAAAATCTAAATAGTATCTAGGCGCCACAAAGTTAAAAGAAAATGGCTCTGAATATAGTCTGTTAGAAAAAATATACAATGCCTTATTCTACTCTGTTTTGGAATATATACACCAACTCAGTATGCTCTCTCATGTAAAATACCGAAATTCTAATTTTACGTGAATTGAAAAAATCTAAATATTATCTTGGCACCCCAATGTTAAAAACAAAATTGCTCTGTGTATAATCTGTCAGAAAAAATATACAATGCCCTATTCTACTCTGTTTTGGAGTATATACAACAACTCAGTATGCTCTCTCATGTAAAATACCGAAATTCTAATTTTACGTGAATCGAAAAAATCTAAATATTATCTTGGCACCCAATGTTAATAGCATAATTGCTCCGAATATAATGTGTCAGAAGAAATATACAATGCCCTTTTCTACTCTATTGTGGAGTATACACACCAACCCAATATGTTCTCTAATGTAAAATCCCGAAATTCTAATTTTACGTGTATCGAAAAAAACTTAAATATTATCTAGGCACCACAATGTTAAAAGCAAAATTGTTCTGAATATAATCTGTCAGAAAAAATATACAATGCCCTTTACTACTCTGTTTTGGAGTATATAGAGCAACTCAATAATCTCCCTCATGTAAAATACAGAAATTTTAAATTTACGGAAATCGAAAAAAATCTTAATAATATCTATGCACTCCAAAGTGAGAAGAATATGGCTCTGAATATAATTAGTTAGATAAAATGTACAATGCCTTTTTCAACTCTGTTTTGGAGTATATACACCAACTATGTATGCTCTCATGTGAAATACCGAAATTCTAATTTTACCCGAATCCAAAAAATATAAATATTATCTAGGCACCCCAATGTTAAAAACAAAATTGCTCTGAATATAGTCTCTCAGAAAAAATATAAAATGCCCTATTCTACTTTGTTTTGGAGTATATACACCAACTCCATATGCTCTCTCATGTAAAATACAGAAATTCTATATTTCAGCGAATTGAAAAAAATCTAAATATGATCTATGCACCCCAATGTTAAAAGCAGAATTGCTCTAAATATAATCTTTCAGAAAAGATACACAATGCCCATTTCTACTCTGGTTTGTAGTATATACACCAACCCAATATGCTCTCTAATGTAAAATAGCGAAATTCTAATTTTACGCGAATCAAAAAAAATCTAAATAATATCTAGGCGCCCCAAAAGTAAAAGAAAATGGCTGGGAATATAGTCCGTTGGGGAAAATATACAATGCCTTATTCTACACTGTTTTGGAGTATATACACAAACTCAGTATGCTCTCTTATGTAAAATACCGATATTCTAATTTTACGTGAATCAAAAAAAATCTAAATATTATCTAGGCACCCCAATGTTAAAAACCAAGTTGATCTGAATATAATCTGTCAGAAAAAATATACAATGCCCTATTCTACTCTGTTTTGACGTTTATACACCAAGTCCCTATGCTCTCTCATTTAAAATAAAGAAACTCTATTTCTAAGCGAATAGAAAAAAATCTATATATTATCTACTCACCCCAAGGTTAAAAGCAAAATTTCTCTGAATATAATCTGTCAGAAAAAATATGCAATGCCCTTTTCTACTTTGTTTTGGAGTATATACACCAACTCAATATGCTCTCACATGTAAAATACCGAAAATCAAATTTTACGCGAATTGAAAAAAATCTAAATAATATCTAGGTGCCCCAAAATTAAAAGAAAATTGCTCAGAATATAGTCTGTAAGAAAAAATATACAATGCCTTATTCTACTCTTTTTTGGAGTATATACACCACCTAAGTATGCTCTCTCATGTAAAATAACGAAATTCTAATTTTACCCGAATCAAAAATATCTAAATATTATTTAGGCACCCCAATGTTAAATCAAAAGTTTCTCTGAATATATTCTGTCAGAACAAATATACAATGCTTTTCTCTACTCTGTTTTGGAGTATATACAACAACTCAGTATGGTCTCTCATGTAAAATGCCGAAATTCTAATTTTACGTGAATCGAAAAAAATCTAAATATTATCTAGGCACCCCAATGTTAAAAACAAAATTACATTGAATAAAATATGTCCGAGAAAATATACAATGTCCTATTCTAGTCTGTTTTGGGGTATATACACCAACTCAATATGCTCTCTCATGGAAAATACCGAAATTCTATATTTAAGTGAATAGAAAAAAATATAAATATTATCTAGGCACCCCAATTTTAAAAGCAAAATTGCGCTGAATACAATTTGTCAGAAAAAATATACAATGTCCTTTTTTTTTTTTTTTTTAATTTTTTATTGGATTATAGGTTTTGGGGTACATGAGCAGAGCATGCAAGACAGTTGCGTAGGTACACACATGGCAGTGTGCTTTGCTTTTCTTCTCCCCTTCACCCACATTTGGCATTTCTCCCCAGGCTATCCCTCCCCACCTCCCCCTCCCACTGGCCCTCCCCTTTTCCCCCCAATAGACCCCAGTGTTTAGTACTCCCCTCCCTGTGTCCATGTGTTCTCATTTTTCATCACCCACCTATGAGTGAGAATATGCGGTGTTTCATTTTCTGTTCTTGTGTCAGTTTGCTGAGGATGATGTTTTCCAGATTCATCCTTGTCCCTACAAACGACACGAACTCATCATTTCTGATTGCTGCATAATATTCCATGGTGTATATGTGCCACATTTTTCCAATCCAGTCTATTATCAATGGGCATTTGGGTTGATTCCAGGTCTTTGCTATTGTAAACAGTGCTGCAATGAACATTCGTGTACATGTGTCCTTATAGTAGAACGATTTATAGTCTTTTGGATATATACCCAGTAATGGGATTGCTGGGTCAAATGGAATTTCTATTTCTAAGGCCTTGAGGAATCGCCACACTGTCTTCCACAATGGTTGAACTAATTTACACTCCCACCAACAGTGTAAAAGTGTTCCTTTTTCTCCACATCCTCTCCAGCATCTGTCGTCTCCAGATTTTTTAATGATCGCCATTCTAACTGGCGTGAGATGGTATCTCAATGTGGTTTTGATTTGCATCTCTCTGGTGACCAGTGACGATGAGCATTTTTTCATATGATTGTTGGTCTCATATATGTCTTCTTTCGTAAATTATCTGTTCATATCCTTTGCCCACTTTTGAATGGGCTTGTTTGTTTTTTTCCTGTAAATCTGCTTGAGTTGTTTGTAAATTCTGGATATCAGCCCTTTGTCAGATTGGTAGACTGCGAAAATTTTTTCCCATTCTGTTGGTTGCCGATCCACTCTAGTGACTGTTTCTTTTGCCGTGCAGAAGCTGTGGAGTTTCATTAGGTCCCATTTGTCTATTTTGGCTTTTGTTGCCAATGCTCTTGGTGTTTTGTTCATGAAGTCCTTGCCTACTCCTATGTCCTGGATAGTTTTGCCTAGATTTCCTTCTAGGGTTTTTATGGTGCCAGGTCTTATGTTTAAGTCTTTAATCCATCTGGAGTTAATTTTAGTGTAAGGTGTCAGGAAGGGGTCCAGTTTCTGCTTTCTGCACATGGCTAGCCAGTTTTCCCAACACCATTTGTTAAACATGGAATCCTTGTCCCATTGCTTGTTTTTGTCAGGTTTATCAAAGATTGTATAGTTGTATGTATGTTGTGTTGCCTCCGGTGCCTCTGTTTTGTTCTATTGGTCTATATCTCTGTTTTGGTACCAGTACCATGCTGTTTTGATTACTGTAGCCTTGTAGTATACTTTGAAATCCGGTAGTGTGATGCCCCCCGCTGTGTTATTTTTGCTTAGAATTGACTTGGCTATGCGGGCTCTCTTTTGGTTCCATATGAAGTTCATGGTGGTTTTTTCCAGTTCTGTGAAGAAAGTCAATGGTAGCTTAATGGGGATAGCGTTGATTCTGTAAATTACTTTGAGCAGTATAGCCATTTTCACGATATTAATTCTTCCTAACCATGAACATGGAATGTTTCTCCATCTGTTTGTGTTCTCTCTGATTTCGTTGAGCAGTGGTTTGTAGTTCTCCTTGAAGAGGACCCTTACGTTCCTTGTGAGTTGTATTCCAAGGTATTTTATTCTTTTTGTAGCAATTGCGAATGGCAGTTCGCTCTTGATTTGGCTTTCTTTAAGTCTGTTATTGGTGTAGACGAATGCTTGTGATTTTTGCACATTGATTTTATATCCTGAGACTTTGCTGAAGTTGTTTATCAGTTTCAGGAGTTTTTGGGCTGAGGCGATGGGGTCCTCTAGGTATACTATCATGTCGTCTGCAAATAGAGACAATTTGGCTTCCACCTTTCCTATTTGAATACCCTTTATTTCTTTTTCTTGCCTGATTGCTCTGGCTAGAACTTCCAGTACTATATTGAATAGGAGTGGTGAGAGAGGGCATCCTTGTCTAGTACCAGATTTTAAAGGGAATGCTTCCAGTTTTTGCCCATTCAGTATGATATTGGCTGTTGGTTTGTCATAAATAGCTTTTATTACTTTGAGATACGTTCCATCGATACCGAGTTTATTGAGGGTTTTTAGCATAAAGGGCTGTTGAATTTTGTCAAATGCCTTCTCTGCGTCAATTGAGATAATCATGTGGTTTTTGTTTTTGGTTCTGTTTATGTGGTGAATTACGTTGATAGACTTGCGTATGTTGAACCAGCCTTGCATCCCTGGGATGAATCCTACTTGATCATGATGAATAAGTCTTTTGATTTGCTGTTGCAATCGGCTTGCCAATATTTCATTGAAGATTTTTGCATCTATGTTCATCATGGATATTGGCCTGAAGTTTTCTTTTCTCGTTGGGTCTCTGCCGGGTTTTGGTATCAGGATGATGTTGGTCTCATAAAATGATTTGGGAAGGATTCCCTCTTTTTGGATTGTTTGAAATAGTTTTAGAAGGAATGGTACCAGCTCCTCCTTGTGTGTCTGGTAGAATTCGGCTGTGAACCCATCTGGACCTGGGCTTTTTTTGTGAGGTAGGCTCTTAATTGCTGCCTCAACTTCAGACCTTGTTATTGGTCTATTCATAGTTTCAGCTTCCTCCTGGTTTAGGCTTGGGAGGACACAGGAGTCCAGAAATTTATCCATTTCTTCCAGGTTTACTAGTTTATGTACATAGAGTTGTTTGTAATATTCTCTGATGATGGTTTGAATTCCTGTGGAATCTGTGGTGATTTCCCCTTTATCATTTTTTATTGCATCTATTTGGTTGTTCTCTCTTTTCTTTTTAATCAGTCTGGCTAGTGGTCTGTCTATTTTGTTGATCTTTTCAAAAAAGCAGCTCTTGGATTTATTGATTTTTTGAAGGGTTTTTCGTGTCTCAATCTCCTTCAGCTCAGCTCTGATCTTAGTAATTTCTTGTCTTCTGCTGGGTTTTGAGTTTTTTTGATCTTGCTCCTCTAGCTCTTTCAATTTTGACGATAGGGTGTCAATTTTGGATCTCTCCATTCTCCTCATATGGGCACTTATTGCTATATACTTTCCTCTAGAGACTGCTTTAAATGTGTCCCAGAGGTTCTGGCACGTTGTGTCTTCATTCTCATTGGTTTCGAAGAACTTCTTTATTACTGCCTTCATTTCGTTGTTTACCCAGTCAACATTCAAGAGCCAGTTGTTCAGTTTCCATGAAGCTGTGCGGTTCTGGGTCGGTTTCTGAATTCTGAGTTCTAACTTGATTGCACTATGATCTGAGAGGCTGTTTGTTATGATTTCGGTTGTTTTGCATTTGTTGAGCAGTGCTTTACTTCCAATTATGTGGTCAATTTTAGAGTAGGTGTGATGTGGTGCTGAGAAGAATGTGTATTCTGTGGATTTGGGGTGGAGAGTTCTGTAAATGTCCACCAGGTTTGCTTGCTCCAGGTCTGAGTTCAAGCCCTGGGTATCCTTGTTGATTTTCTGTCTGGTTGATCTGTCTAGTATTGACAGTGGAGTGTTAAAGTCTCCCACTATTATTGTGTGGGAGTCTAAGTCCTTCTGTAAGTCATTAAGAACTTGCCTTATGTATCTGGGTGCTCCTGTGTTGGGTCCATATATTTTTAGGATCGTTAGCTCTTCTTGTTGTATCGATCCTTTTACCATTATGTAATGGCCTTCTTTGTCTCTTTTGATCTTTGTTGCTTTAAAGTCTATTTTATCAGAGATGAGAATTGCAACTCCTGCTTTTTTTTGCTTTCCATTAGCTTGGTAAATCTTCCTCCATCCCTTTATTTTGAGCCTTTGTGTTTCCTTGCATGTGAGATGGGTTTCCTGGATACAGCACACTGATGGGTTTTGGATTTTTATCCAATTTGCCAGTCTGTGTCTTTTGATTGGTGCTACAGACCTACTGCCTGGCGTCCCGTGTCTTTTTATACTTGGGAGTTTCCCCGTTCTGTGGGCAACAAAGATCAGTCTGGAAATGCAGCACTGATTCACTGTTTGCGAATTCAACGCGGGCTCCAATCCTGGGTTGTTCTCACAGCGCCATCTTGAGTCCCCTCCCCTGTTTTGTAGTATTTACATCAACACAATATGCTCTCTCATGTGAAATACAGAAATTCTATATTTAAAAGAATCGAAAAAAATCTAAATATTATCTAGGCTCCCCAATGTTGAAAGCAAAATTGCTCTGAATATAATCTGTCAGAAAAAATATACAACGCCCTTTTCTACTCTGTTTTGGAGTATATACTCCAACTCCATATGCTCTCTCAGGTAAAATACCGAAATTCAAATTTTACGCGAATCAAAAAAAGTCTAAATAATATCTAGGCGCTTAAAAGTTATAAAAAAAAGGCTCTGAATATACTCTGTTAGAGAGAATATACAATGCCTTATTCTACTCTGTTTTGGAGTATATACACCAACTCCATATGCTCTGTCTTGTAAAATAACGAAATTCTAATTTTACGTGAATTGAAAAAAATCTAAATATTATCTAGGCACCTTAATGTTAAAGCAAAATTGCTCTGAATATAATCTGTCAGAAAAAATATACAATGCCATTTTCTACTCTGTTTTGGAGTATATATACCAACTTAATATGCTCTCTCATGTAAAATACCGAATTTCTAATTTTACGTGCTTCAAAAAAAATCTAAATATTATGTAGGCGCACCAAAGTTAAAAGAAAATGGCTCTGAATATAGTCTGTTAGAAAAAATATACAATGCCAGATTCTACTCTGTTTTGGAGTATATATACCAACTCAGTATGCTCTCTCATGTAAAATACAAAAATTCAAATTTACCCGAATCGAAAAAATCTACATATGATCTAGGCACCCCAATGTTAAAAACAAAATGTCCCTGAATATAATCTGTCAGAAAAAATATACAATGCCTTATTCTACTCGGTTTTGGAGTACATACACCAACTCAGTATGCTCTCTCACCAAAAATACAGAAATTCTAATTTTACCCGTATCGAAAAAATCTAAATATTATCTAGAAACCCCAATGTTAAAAACAAAATTGCTCTGAATATAATCTGTTAGACAAAATATACAATGCCCTATTCTACTCTGTTTTGGAGTATATACACCAACTCCATATGCTCTCTCCTGTAAAATACAGAAATTCTATATTTAAGCGAATCGAAAAATATCTAAATATTATCTAGGTACACCAATGTTAAAAGCAAAATTACCCTGAATATAATTTGTCCGAAGAAATATACAATGCTTCATTCTACTCTGTTTTGTAGTATATACACCAACTCATTTTCCTCTCTCATGTAAAATACAGAAATTCTATATTTAAGCGAATCGAAAAAATTCTAAATATTATGTAGGCACCCCAATGTTAAAAACAAAATTGCTCTGAATATAATCTATCAGAAAAAATATACAATGCGCTTTTCTACTCTGTTTGGGAGTATATACAACAACTAAATATGCTCTCTCATGTAAAATACCAAAATTCGATTTTTTCGAGAATTGAAAAGAATCTTAATAATATCAAGGACCCCAAAGTTAAAAGAAAATGGCACTGAGTATAGTCCATTAGAAAAATATACTATGCTCTATTCTACTCTCTTTTGGAGTATATACACCAACTCCATATGCTCTCTCATGTAAAATACAGAAATTCTATATTTAGGCAAAGAGAAAAAAATCTAAATATTATCTAGGCACCCCAATGTTAAAAGCAAGATTGCTCTGAATATAATCTGTCAGAAAAAATATACAATGCCCTATTCTACTCTGTTTTGTAATATAAACACCAACTCAGTATACTCTCTCATGTAAAATA
The DNA here is from genome assembly GCF_049354715.1 of Callithrix jacchus. Taxonomy (NCBI): domain Eukaryota; kingdom Metazoa; phylum Chordata; class Mammalia; order Primates; family Cebidae; genus Callithrix; species Callithrix jacchus. The sequence continues at coordinate 99,567,394 of NC_133517.1, read as the reverse complement.
GCGAAATTCTAATTTTACATGAATCAAAAGATATCTAAATATTATCTAGGCACCCCAATATTAAAAGCAAAATTACTCTGAATATAATCTGTCAGAAAAAATATACAATGTTTTATTTTACTCTGTTTTGGAGTATATACACCAACTCAGTATGCTCTCTCGTGTAAAATACCGAAATTCTAATTTTACGCGAATCGAAAAAAATCTAAATAATATCTAGGCGCCCCAAAGTTAGAAGAAATTGGCTTTGAATATAGTCTGTTAGAAAAAATATACAATGCCTTATTCTACACTGTTTTGGAGTATATACACCAAGTCAGTATGCTCTCTCAGGTAAAATACAGAAATTCTACTTTTACCCGAATGGAAAAAATCTAAATATTATATAGGCACCCCAATGTTAAAAACAAAATTGCTCGGAATATAATCTGTCAGAAAAATATACAATGCCCTCTTCTACTCTGTTTTGGAGTATATACACCAACTTCATATGCTCTTTCATGTAAAATACAGAAATTGTATATTTAAGCGAATCTAAATATTATATAGGCACCTTAATGTTAAAAGCAAAATTCCTCTGAATATAATCTTTCATAAAAAATATACAATGCCTTATTCTACTCTGTTTTGGAGGATATACACCAACTCCGTATGCTCTCTTATGTATAATACCGAAATTCTAATTATACGTGAATCAAAAAAAATCTAAATATTATCTAGGCACCCGAATGTTAAAAGCAAAATTGCTCTTAATATAATCTCTCAGAAAGAATATACAATTCCATTTTCTACACTGTTTTGGAGTATATACACCAACCCAATATGCTCTCTCATGTAAAATACCGAATTTCTAATTTTACGTGAATCGAAAAAAATCTAAATATTATGTAGGCGCCCCAAAGTTAATAGAAAATGGCTCTGAATATAGTCTGTTCGAAAAAATATACAATGCCTGATTCTACTCTGTTTTGAAGTATATACACCAACTCAGTATGCTCTCTCATGTAAAATACAGAAATTCTAATTTAACGTGATTCGAAAAAAAATCTAATTATTATCTAGGCACCCCAATGTTAAAAGCAAAATTGCTCTGAATATAATCTGTCAGAAAAAATATACAATGCCCTTTTGTACTTTTTTTTGTAGTATATACACCAACTCAATATGCTCTTTCATGTAAAATACCGAAATTCTAAGTTTAAGCGAATCGAAATAAATCTAAATAATATCTAGGTGCCCCAAGTTTAAAAGAAAATGTCTCTGAATATAGACTGTTAGAAAAAATATACAATGCCTTATTCTACTCTGTTTTGGAGTATATACACCAACTCAGTATGCTCTCTCATGTAAAATACCGAAATTCTAATTTTACCCGAATCAAAAAAATCTATATATTATATAAGCACCCCAATGTTCAAAACAAAATTTCTCTGAATATAATCTGTCAGAAAAAATATACAATGCTTTATTCTACTCTGTTTTGTAGTATGTACACCAACTCCATATGCTCTCTCATGTAAAATACAGAAATTCTATATTTAAGCGAATCGAAATAAATCTAAATATTATCTAGGCACCCCAATGCAAAAAACAAAATTTCTCTGAATATAATCTGTAAGAAAAACTATACAATGTTCTTTTCTTCTTTCTTTTGGAGTATATACACCAACTCCATATGCTCTCTCATGTAAAATACAGAAATTCCATATTTTAGCGAATCAAAAAAAATCTAAAAATTATCTAGTCACCCGAATGATAAATTCAAAATTGCTCTGAATATAATCTGTAAGAAAAAATATACAATACCATTTTCTACTTTGCTGTGTAGTGTATACACTAACTCAATATGCTCTGTCATGTAGAAAACCGAAATTCTAATTTTACAAGACCTGAAAAAAATTTAAATAATATCTAGGCACCCCAATGTTAAAAGAAAATGCCTCTGAATATAGTCTGCTAGAAAAAATACACAATGCCTTATTCTACTCTGTTTTGGAGTATATACACCAACTCAGTATGCTCTGAAATGTAAAATACAGAAAATCTTATTTTACCCGAATTGATGAAATCTCAATATTATCTTGTAACCCCAACGTTAAAAACAAAATTGGTCTGAATATACTCTGTCAGAAAAAATATACAATGCCCTATTCTACTCTGCTTTGGAGTACATACACCAACTCAGTATGCTCTCTCATGTAAAATACCGAAATTCCAATTTTACGTGAATCGAAAAAAAATCTAAATATTATCTGGGCACCCCAATGTTAAAAGCAAAATTTCTCTGAATATAATCTGTCAAAAAAAAATATACAATGCCCTATTCTACTTTGTTTTGGAGTATAAACACCAACTCCATATACTCTCTCATGTAAAATACCGAAATTCTAATTTTACGTGAATAGCAAAAAATCTAAATATCTAGGCGACCCAAAATTAAAAGAAAATGGCTCTGAATATAGTCTGTTAGAGAAAATATACAATGCCTTATTATACTCTGTTTTGGAGTATATACACCAACCCAGTATGCTCTCTCATGTAAAATACCGAAATTCTAATTATACGTGAATCGAAAAAAAATCTAAATACGATCTGGGCACTTCAATGTTAAAATCCAAATTGCTCTGAATATATTCTGTCAGAAAAAATATACAATGCCCTATTGTATTTTCTTTTGGAGTATATACACCAACTCAATATGCTCTCTCATGTAAAATACCAAAATTCTAATTTTATGCGAATCGAAAAAAATATAAATACTATCTAGGCACCTCAAAGTTAAAAGAAAAGGGCTCTGAATATAGTCTGTTAGAAAAAATATACAATGCCTTATTCTACTCTGTTTGGAATATATACACCAATTCAGTATGCTCTCTCATGTAAAATACGGAAATTCTAATTTTACGTGTATTGAAAAAAATCTAAATATTATCTAGGCACCCCAATGTAAAAAACAAAATTGCTCTGAATATAATCTGTCAGAAATAATATACAATGCTCTTTTCTACTCTGTTTTGGAGTACATACACCAACTCAGTATGCTCTCTCATGTAAAATACCAAAATTCTAATTTTACGTGAATAGAAAAAAATCTAAATATTATCAAGGCGCCCCAAAGTTAAAAGAAAATGGCTGTGAATATAGTCTGTTAGACAAAATATACAATGCCTCATTCTACTCCGTTTTGGAGTATATACACCAACTCAGTATGCTCTCTCATGTAAAATACAGAAATTCTATATTTAAGCGAATTGAAAAAATCTAAATAATATTTAGGCAACCCAGTGTTAAAAGCAAAATTGCTCTGAATATAATCTGTCAGAAAAAATATATAGAATGCCATTTTTTTCTCTGTTTTGAAGTATATACACCAACTCCATATGCTCTCTCATGTAAAATACAGAAATTCCATATTTTAGCGAATCAAAAAAATCTAAAAATTATCTAGGCACCCGAATGTTAAAAGCAAAATTGCTCTGAATATAATCTGTCAGAAAAAATATACAATACCCTTTTCTACTTTGCTGTGTAGTGTATACACCAACTCAATATGCTCTCTCATGTAAAAAACCGAAATCCTAATTTTACGAGACCCCAAAGAAATCTAAATAATATCTAAGCGCCCCAATGTTAAAAGAAAATGGCTCTGAATATAGTCTGTTACAAAAAATATACAATTCCTTATTCTACTCTGTTTTGGAGTATATACACAAACTCAGTATGCTCTCAAAAGTAAAATAGAGAAATTCTATATTTAAGAGCATCGAAAAAATTCTAAATATTATCGAGGCACCCCAATCTTAAAAGCAAAATTGCTCTGAATATAATCTGTCAGAAAAAATATAAAATGCTTTATTCTACTCTTTTTTGTAGTATATACACCAACTCCATATGCTCTCTCATGTAAAATACAGAAATTCAATATTTAAGCGAATCGAAATAAATCTAAATATTATCTAGGCGCCCCATTGTAAAAAACAAAATTTCTCTAAATACAATCTGACAGAAAAAATATACAATGCCCTATTCTAATCTGTTTTGGAGTATATACACCAACTCCATATGCTCTCCCTTGTAAAATACAGAAATTGTAACTTTATGCAAATCGAAAAAAATCTAAATAACATCTAGGTGCACCAAAGTTAAAAGAAAATGGCTCTGAATATAATCTGTTAGAAAAAATATAAAATGCCTTATTCTACTCCGTTTTGGAGTATATACACCAACTCGATGTGCTCTCTCATGTAAAATACAGAAATTATGTATTTAAGAGTATTGAAAAAAATCTAAATATTACCTAGGCACCCGAATGTTAAAAGCAAAATTGCTGTTAATATAATCTGTCAAAAAAAATATACAATGCCCATTTCTACTCTGTTTTGGAGTATATACACCGTCTCAATATGCTCTCTCATGTAAAATACCGAAATTCTAATTTTACGTGAATCAAAAAAAATCTAAATAATATCTAGGCGCCCCAAAGTTAAAATAAAATAGCTCTAAATATAGTCTGTTAGAAAATATATACAATACCTTATCCTACACTCTCTTGGAGTATATACACCGACTAAATATGCTCTCAAATGTAAAATACCTAAATTCTAATTTTATGAGAATCGAAGAATATCTAAATATAATCTAGGCACCCCAATGTTAAACACAATATTTATCTGAATATAATCTGTCAGAAAAAATATTCAATGCCCTATTCTACTTAGTTTTTAACTATATACACCAACTCTACTTGCTCTCTCATGTAAAATACAGAAATTCTATATTTAAGAGAATAGAAAAAAATCTAAATATTATCTAGGCACCCCAATGTTAAAAGCAAAATTGCTCTGAATATAATCGGTCAGAAAAAATATACAATGCCCTATTCTACTCTGTTTTAGAGTATATACACCAAATCAGTATGCTCTCTCATGGAAAATACCGAAATTCTAATTTTACGCGAATTGAAAGAAATCTAAATAATATCTAGGCGCCCCAAAGTTATAAGAAAATGGCTCTGCATATAGTCTATTAGAAAAAATATACAATGCCTTATTCTACTCTGTTTTGGAGTATATACACCAACTCAGTATGCTCTCTCATGTAAAATACCGAAATTCTAAATTTACGTGAATCGAAAAAAACCTAATTATTATCTAGGCACCCCAATGTTAAAAGCAAAATTCCTCTGAATATAATCTGTCAGAAAAAATATACAATGCCCTTTTCCACTCTTTTTTGTAGTATATACACTAACTCAATATGCTCTCTCATGTAAAATACCGAAATTCTAAGTTTACGTGAATCGAAATAAATCTAAATAATATCTAGGCGCCCCAAGGTTAAAGCAAAATGTCTCTGAATATAGACTCTTACAAAAAATATACAATGCCTTATTCTACTCTGCTTTGGAGTATATACACGAACTCAGTATGCTCTCTCATGTAAAATACAGAAATTCTAATTTTACCCGAATCAAAAAAATATATATATATTATATAAGCACACAAATGTTAAAAACAAAATTTGTCTGAATATAATCTGTTAGAAAAAATATACAATGCTTTATTCTACTCTGTTTTGTAGTATATACACCAACTCCATATGCTCTCTCATGTAAAATACAGAAATTCTATATTTAAGCGAATCGAAATAAATCTAAATATTATCTAGGCACCCCAATGTTAAAAACAAAATTTCTCTGAATATAATTTTAAGAAAAAATATACAATGCCCTATTCTAATCTGTTTTGGAGTATATACACCAACTCCGTATCTTCTTTCATGTAAAATACCGAAATTCTAATTTTACGCGAATAGAAAAAAATCTAAATAATATCTAGGTGCCCCAAAGGTAAAAGAAAATGGCTCTAAATATTGTCTGTTAGAAAAAATATACAATGCCTTATTCTACTTTTCTTGGAGTATATACACCAACTCAGTATGCTCTCTCATGTAAAATACAGAAATTCTATATTTAAGCGAATCAAAAAAATCTAAATAATATTTAGGCACCCCAGTGTTAAAACCAAAATTGCTCTGAATATAATCTGTCAGAAAAAATATATAGAATGCCCTTTTTTCTCTGTTTTGAAGTATATACACCAACTCCATATGCTCTCTCATGTAAAATACAGAAATTCCATATTTTAGCGAATCAAAAAAATCTAAAAATTATCTAGTCACCCGAATGTTAAAAGCAAAATTGCTCTGAATATAATCTGTCAGAAAAAAATATACAATACCCTTTTCTACTCTGCTGTGTAGTTTATACACCAACTCAATATACTCTCTCATGTAAAAAATTGAAATCCTAATTTTACGAGACCCCATAGAAATCTAAATAATATCTAGGCGCTCCAATGTTAAAAGAAAATGGCTCTGAATATAGTCTGTTAGAAAAAATATACAATTCCTTATTCTACTCTGTTTTGGAGTATATACACAAACTCAGTATGCTCTCAAAAGTAAAATAGAGAAATTCCAATTTTACCCGAATCGAAGAAATCTAAATAATATCTTGTAACCCCAACGTTCAAAACAAAATTGGTCTGAATATAATCTGTCAGAAAAGATATACAATGCCCTATTCTACTCTGTTTTGGAGTATATACACCAACTCAGTATGCTCTCTCATGTAAAATACCGAAATTCTAATTTTACGTGAATAGAAAAAACTCTAAATATCTAGGTGCCCCAAAATTAAAAGAAAATGGCTCTGAATATAGTCTGTTAGACAAAATATACAATGCCTTATTCTATGCTGTTTTAGAGTATATACACCAACTCAGTATGCTCTCTCATGTAAAATACCGAAATTCTAATTTAACGTGAATCGAAAAAAAATCTAAATATTATCTGGGCACCCCAATGTTAAAAGCCAAATTGCACTGAATATAATCTGTCAGAAAAAATATAAAAGGCCCTATTCTACTCTGTTTTGGAGTAAACACACCAACTCAGTATGCTCTCTCATGATAAATACCGAAATTCTAATTTTACGTGAATCGAAAAAAAATCTAAATATTATCTTGGCACCCCAATGTAAAAAGCCAAATTGCTGGAAATATAAGCGGTCAGAAAAAATATACAAGGCCCTATTCTACACTGTTTTGGAGTATATACACCAACTGAGTATGCTCTATCTTGTAAAATACCAAAATTCTAATTTTACGCGAATAGAAAAAAATCTAAATAATATCTAGGCGCCCCAAAGTTAAAAGAAAATGGCTCTGAATATAGTCTGTTAGACAAAATATACAATGCCTTATTCTACTCTGTTTTGGAGTATATACACAAACTCAGTATGCTCTCTCATGTAAAATACCGAAATTCTATATTTAAGCTAATCGAAAATATCTAAATATTATCTAGGGACCACAATGTTAAAAGAAAAAATGATCTGAATATAATCTGTCAGAAAAAAATATACAATGCCGTTTTCTATTCTGTTTTGGAGTATATAGAACAAATCAATATGCTCTCACACGTAAAATAGCGAAATTCTAATTTTACCCGAATCGAAAAAATCTAAATAATATCTAGCGCCCCAAAATTAAAAGAAAATGACTGTGAATATTGTCTGTTAAAAAAAATATACAATGTTTTATTCTACTCTGTTTTGGAGTGTATAAACCAACTCAGGATGCTCTCTCATGTAAAATACAGAAATTCTAATTTTACCCGAATCGAAAAAATCTAAATATTATCTAGGCACCCCAATGTTAAAAACAAAATTACTCTGAATATAATGTGTCAGAAAAAATATACAATGCTTTATTCTACTCTGTTTTGGAGTATATAAACCAACTCAGTGTGCTCTCTTATGTATAATACCGAAATTCTAAATTTACGTGAATCGAAAAGAATCTAAATATTATCTAGGCACTCCAATGTTAAAAGCAAAACGGCTCTGAATATAATCTGACAGAAAAAAATATACAATGCCCTTTTCTACACTGTTTTGGAGTATGTACACAAACTCAATATGCTCTCCCATATAAAATACCAAAATTCTAATTTTACGTGAATCGAAACAAATCTAAGTAATATCTAGGTGCCCCAAACTTAAAAGAAAATGGCTCTGAATATAGTCTGTTAGAAAATGTATACAATGCCTTATTCTACTCTGTTTTCGAGTATATACACCAATTCCATATGCTCTCGTGTGAAATACAGAAATTGTATATTTAAGAGAATCGAAAAAAATCTAAATATTATCTATGCACCCCAATGTGAAAAACAAAATTACTCTGAATATAATCTGTCAGAAATAATATAAAAGGCCCTATTCTACTGTGTTTTGGAGTATATACACCAACTCCATATGATCTCTCATGTAAAATACAGAAATTTTATATTTAAGCAAATCGAAAAAAATCTAAATAGTATCTAGGCACCCCAATGTTAAAAGAAAAATTGCTCTGTATATAGTCTGACAGAAAACATATAAAATGCACTTTTCTACTCTGTTTTGTAGTGTATACACTAACTCAATATGCTCTCTCATGTTAAATACAGAAATTCCAATTTTACGTGAATCGAAAAAAAATCTAAATAATACCTAGGCGCCCCAAAGTTAAAAGAAAATGGCTCTGAATATAGTCTCTTAGAAAAAATATACAATGCCTTTTTCTACTCTGTTTTGGAGTATATACACCAAGTCAGTATGCTCTCTCATGTAAAATACAGAAATACTAATTTCACCCAAATTGAAAAAATCTAAATATTATCTAGGCACCCCAATGTGAAAAACAAAATTGCTCTGAATATAATCTGTCAGAAAAAATATACAAGGCCCTATTCTACTCTGTTTTGGATTATATACACCAATTCCATATACTCTCTCATATAAAATAAAGGAATTCTGTATTTAAGCGAATCGAAAAAATTCTAAATATTATCTAGGCACCCCAATGTTAAAAGCAAAATTGCTCTGAATTTAATCTGTCAGACAGAATATACAATGCTCTTTTCTACTCTTTTTGGAGTATATAAACCAACTCTACCTGCTCTCTCATTTAAAATACAGAAATTCTAATTTTATGCGAATCCAAAAAAATCTAAATAATATCTAGGCGCCCCATAATTAAAATAAAATGGCTCTGAATATAGTCAGTTAGAAAAAATATACAATGCCTTATTCTACTCTGTTCTGGAGTATATACACCAACTCTGTATGCTCTCTCATGTAAAATATCGAAATTCTAATTTTACGTGAATCGAAAAAATTCTAAATATTATCTAGGCACCCGAAAGTTAAAAGCAAAATTTCTCTGAATATAATCTGTCAGAAAAATATACAATGCCCATTTCTACTCTGTTTTGGAGTATATACACCAACTCAGTATGCTCTCTCAGGTAAAATACCGAAATTCTAATTTTACCCAAATCGAAATAAATCTAAATAATATCTAGGCACCCCAAAATTAAAAGAAAATGTCTCTGAATATAGACTGTTAGAAAAAATATACAATGCCTTACACTACTCTGCTTTGGAGTATATACACCAACTCAGTCTGCTCTCTCGTAACATACAGAAATTCTATTTTTACCCGAATCGAAAAAATCTAAATATTATCTAGGCACCTTAATGTTAAAAAAAAACTGCTCTGAATATAATCTCTCATAATACATATACAATGCACTTTTCTACTCTGTTTTGGAGTATATATACCAACTCAATATGCTCTCTCGTGTAAAATACCGACATTCTAATTTACGTCTATCAAAAAAATCTAAATAATATCTAGGAGCCCTAAAGTTAAAAGAAAAGGGCTCTGAATATAGTCTGTTAAAAAATATACAACGCCTTATTCTACTCTGTTTTGGAGTATATACACCAACTCAGTATGCTCTCTCATGTAAAATACCGAAATTCTATATTTAAGCGAATCGAAAAAAATCTAAATATAATGTAGGCATCTTAATATTACAAGCAAAATTGCTCTGAATATAATCTGTCAGAAAAAATATACAATGCCCTTTTCTACTCTGTTTTGGAGAATATACACGAACTCCAAATGCTCTCTAATGTAAAATACAGTAATTCTATATTAAAGCGAATCGAAAAAAATCTAAATATTGTCTAGGCAACCCAATGTTAAAAGCAAAATTGCTCTGAATATAATCTGTCAGAAAAAACATACAATGCCCTTTCCTACTCTGTTTTGTAGTATATACACCAACTCAATATGCTCTCTCATGTAAAATACAGAAATTCTATATTTAAACAAATGGAAAAAAATCTAAATATTATCTAGGCTCCGCAATGTTAAAAGCAAAATTGCTCTGAATATAATCTGTCAGAAAAAATATACAATGCCCTTTTCTACACTTTTTGGAGTATATACACCAACTCAATATGCTCTCTCAGGTAAAATACCGAAATTCTAATTTTACACGAATCGAAAAAAGTCTAAATAATATCTAGGCGCCCCAAAGATAAAAGAAAATGGCTCTGAATATACTCTGTTAGCGAAAATATACAATGCCTTATTCTACTCTGTTTTGGAGTATATATACCAACTCAGTATGCTCTCTCATGTAAAATACAGAAATTCTAATTTCACCCGAATCGAAATATATCTAAATATTATCTAGGCACCCGAATGTTAAAAGCAAAATTGCTCTGAATATAATCTGTCAGAAAAAATATACAATGCCCTTTTCTACCCTGTTTTTAGTATATACACCAGTTCAATATGCTCTCTCATGTAAAATACAGAAATTCTAATTTTACCCGAATTTAAAAAATGAAAATATTATGTAGGTACCCCAATGTTTAAAAAAAAATTGCTCTGAATATAATATGTCAGAAAAAATATAAAATGCCCTTTTCTACTCTGTTTTGGAGTATATACACCAATTCAATATGCTCTCTCAGGTAAAATACCGAAGTTCTAATTTTACATGAATCCAAAATAGTCTAAATAATATCTAGGCGCCCCAAAGTTAAAAGAAAATGGCTCTGAATATACTCTGTTAGAGAAAATATACAATGCCTTATTCTACTCTGTTTTGGAGTATATACACCAACTCAGTATGCTCTCTCATGTAAAATACAGAAATTCTAATTTTACCCGTATTGAAAAAATATAAATATTATCAAGGTACCCCAACGTCAAAAACCAATTTGCTCTGAATATAATCTGTCAGAAAAAATATACAATGCCCTTTTCTACTCTGTTTTGGAGAATATACACTGAGTCCATATGCTCTCTCATCTAAAATACAGAAATTCTATATTTAAGCGAATCGAAAAATATCTAAATATTATCTAGGCACCCCAATGTTAAAAGCAAAATTGCTCTGAATGTAATCTGTCAGAAAAAATACACAATGCCATTTTCTACTCTGTTTCGTTGTATATACACCAACTCAGTATGCTCTCTAATGTAAAATACCGCAATTCTAATTTAACGTGAATCGAAAAAATCTCTATATTATCTAGGCACCCCAATGTTAAACCCAAAATTTTTCTGAATATAATCTGTCAGAGAAAATACACAATCCCATTTTCTACTCTGTTTTGTATTATATACACAAACCAAATATGCTCTTTCATGTAAAATAGAGAAATTGTAATTTTACCCGAATCGAAAAAATCTAAATATTATGAAGGCACGCCAATGATAAAAACAAAATTGCTCTGAATATAATCTGTCAGAAAAAATATACAATGCCCTATTCTACTTTGTTTTGGAGTATATACACCAACTCAGTATGCTCTCTCATGTAAAATACCGAAATTCTAATTTTACTTGAATCGAAATATATCTAAATATTATCTAAGCACCCGAATGTTAAAAGAAAAATTGCTCTGAATATAATCTGTCAGAAAAAATATACAATGCCCTTTTCTACCCTGTTTTTAGTATATACACCAGTTCAGTATGCTCTCTCATGTAAAATACAGAAATTCTAATTTTAACCGAATTGAAAAAATGAAAATATTATGTAGGTACCCCAATGTCTAAAAAAAAATTGCTCTGAATATAATCTGTCAGAAAAAAATATAAAATGCCCTATTCTACTCTGTTTTGGAGAATATACACCAACTCAATATGCTCTCTCATGTAAAATACAGAAATTCCACATATAATCGATTCGAAAAAAATCTAAATATTATCTAGGCACCACAAGGTTAAAAGCAAAATTGCTCTGAATATATTCTGTCATAAAAAATATATAATGCCCTTTTCTACTCTGTTTTGTAATATACACACCAAATCAATATGCTCTTACGTAAATTACAGACATTCTAATTCTACCTGAATCGGAAATATCTAAATATTGCCTAGGCACCCCAATGTTAAAAACAAAATTGCTCTGAATATAATTTGTCAGAAAAAGTATACAATGCCCGATTCTACTCTGTTTTGGAGTATATACACCGACTCCATGTGCTCTCTCATGTAAAATACCGAAATTCTAATTTTATGCGAATCGAAATAAATCTAAATACTATCTAGGCGCCTCAAAGTTCAAAGAAAATGGCTCTGAATATAGTCTGTTAAAAAAAATATACAATGCCTTATTCTAATCTGTTTTAAAGTATATACACCAACTCAGGATGCTCTCACATGTAAAATATAGAAATTCTAATTTTACCCATTTCGAAAAAAAGTAAATATTATCTAGGCAACACAATGTTAAAAACAAAATTGCTCTGAATATAATTTGTCAGAAAAAATATACAATGCCCCATTCTAATTTGTTTTGCAGTATATACACCAACTCAGTATGCTCTCTTATGTAAAATACCGAAATTCTAATTTTACGTGAATAGAAAAAAATATAAATATTATCTAGGCAATTCAAAGTTAAAAACAAAATTGTTCTGAATATAATCCGTCAGAGAAACAATACAATGCCCTATTCTACTCTGTTTTTGAGGATATACACCAACTCCATATGCTCTCTCATGTAAAATACAGAAATTCTACATTTAAGCGAATCAAAAAAAATCTAAATATTATCTAGGCACCTCAATGTTAAAAGCAATATTTCTCTGAATATAATCTGTCATAAAAAATATACAATGCCTTATTCTACTCTGTTTTGGAGTATATACACCAACTCCATATGCTCTCTAATGTAAAATACAGAAATTCAAAATTTAAGCGAATCGAAAAAAATTTAAATATTATCTAGGCACCCGAAGGTTATAAGCAAAATTACTCTGAATATAATGTGTAACAAAAAATATACAATGCTTTTTTGTAATTTGTTTTGGAGTATATACACCAACTCAATATGCTCTCTCTTGTAAAACACAGAAATTCTAATTTTACCTGAATCGAAAAAATCTAAATATTATCTAGGCAACCAAATGTTAAAAACAAAGTTGCTCTAAATATAATCTGTCAGAAAAAATATACAATGCCCTATTCTACTCTGTTTTGGTGTATATACACCAACTCAGTATGCTCACTCATGTAAAATAAAGAAATTCAAATTTTACATGTATCTAAAAAAATCTAAATATTATCTATGCACCCCAAAGTTAAAAGAAAATGGCTCTGAATATAGTCTGTTAGAAAAAATATACAATGCCTTATTCTACTCTGTTTTGGAGCATATACACCAACTCAGTGTGATCTCTCATGTAAAATACAGAAATTCTAATTTTACCTGAATCAAAAAAATCTAAATATTATTTAGTCAACCCAATAATATTAACAAAATTGCTCTGAATATAATCTATCAGAGAAAATATACAATGCCCTAATCTACTCTGTTTTGGAGTATATACACCGACTCCATATGCTCTCTTATCTAAAATACAGAAATGCTATATTTAAGCGAATCCAAAAATATCTAAATATTATCTACACACCCCAATGTTAAAAGCAAAATTGTTCTGAATATAATCTGTCAATAAAAATACACAATGCCATTTTCTATGCTGTTTCGTTATATATACACCAACTGAGTATGCTCTCTAATATAAAATACTGCAATTCTAATTTAACGTGAATCGAAAAAAATCTGTATATTATCTAGGCACCCCAATGTTAAATGCAAAATTGCTCTGAATATAATCTGTCAGAGAAAATACACAACGCCATTTTCTACTCTGTTTTGTATTATATACACAAACCCAATATGCTCTTTCATGTAAAATACAGAAATTGTAATTTTACCTGAATTGAAAAAATTTAAATATTATGAAGGCACGCCAATGATAAAAACAATATAGCTCTGAATATACTTTGTCAAAAAAATATACAATGCCCCATTCTACTCTGTTTTGGAGTATATACACCAACTCAATATGCTCTCTCATGTAAAATACCGAAATTCTATATTTAAGCAAATCGAAATAAATCTAAATATTATCTAGGCACCCAATGTTAAAAAAAAAATTGCTCTGAATACAATCTGTCAGAAAAAATATACAATGCCCTATTCTAATCTGTTTTGGAGTATATACACCAACTCCATATGCTCTCCCATGTAAAATACCGAAATTCTAATTTTACGTGAATCGAAAAAAATCTATTATCTAGGCAAACGAATGTTAAAAGCAATATTGCTCTGAATATAATCTGTCAGAAAATATATACCATGCGCTTTTCTACTCTGTTTGGGAGTATATACAACAAGTAAATATGCTCTCTCATGTAAAATACCGAAATTCAAATTTTTCACGAATCGAAAAGAATCTTAATAATATCTAGGCCCCCAAAGTTAAAAGAAAATGGCACTGAGTATAGTCTGTTACAAAAAATATACTATGCTCTATTCTACTGTGTTTTGGAGTATATACACCAACTCCATATGCTCTCTCATGTAAAATACAGAAATTCTATATTTAGGCAAACAGAAAAAAATCTAAATATTATCTAGGCACCCCAATGTTAAAAGCAAAATTGCTCTGAATATAATATGTCAGAAAAAATATACAATGCCCTATTCTACTCTGTTTTGGAGTATATACACCAACTCAGTATGCTCTCTCATGTAAAATACCGAAATTCTAATTTTACGCGAATCGAAAAAAATATAAATAATATCTAGGCACCCCAAAGTTAAAAGAAAGTGGCTCTGAATATAGTCTGTTAGAAAAAATATACAATGCCTTATTCTACACTGTTTTGGAGTATATACACCAACTCAGTATGCTCTCTCAGGTAAAATACAGAAATTCTAATTTTACCCGAATGGAAAAAATCTAAATATTATTTAGTCAACCCAGTGATATTAACAAAATTGCTCTGAATATAATCTGTCAGAGAAAATATACAATGCCCTATTCTACTCTGTTTTGGAGTATATACATTGACTCCATATGCTCTCTCATTTAAATACAGAAATTGTATATTTAAACGAATCAAAAAAAATCTAAATATTATCTAGGAACCTTAATGTTAAAAGAAAAATTGCTCTGAATATAATCTGTCAGAAAAAATATACAATGCCTTATTCTACTCTGTTTTGGAGGATATACACTGACTCCGTATGCTCTCTTATGTAAAATACCAAAATTCTAATTTAAAGTGAATCGAAGAAAATCTAAATACAATCTAGGCACCACAATTTTAAAAACAAAATTACTCTGAATATAATCTGTCAGAAAAAATATTCAATGCCCTATTCTACTCTGTTTTTGACTATATACACCAAATCTACTTGCTCTCTCATGTAAAATACAGAAATACTATATTTAAGAGAATAGAAAAAAATCTAAATATTATCTAGGCACCCGAATGTTAAAAGTAAAATTGCTCTGAATATAATCTGTGAGAAAAAATATACAATACCCCACTCTACTCTGTTTTGGAGAATATACACCAACTCATTATGCTCTCTCATGTAAAATACCGAAATTCAAATTTTACGTGAATCGAAAAAAATCTAAATATTATCTAGACACCCGAATGTTAAAAGCAAAATTGCTCTGAATATAATCTGTCAGAAAAAATATACAAAGCCCTTTTCTACTCGGTTTTAAAGGATATACATCACCTCAATATGCTCTCTCATGTAAAATACCGAAATTCTATTATAACGTGAATCGCAAAAAAGTCTAAATAATATCTAGGTGCACCAAAGTTAAAAGAAAATGGCTCTGAATATAGTCTGTTAAAAAAAATATACAGGAGGGGGACTCAAGATGGTGCTGTGAGAACAACCCAGGATTGGAGCCCGCGTTGAATTCGCAAATGGTGAGTCAGTGCTGCATTTCCAGACTGATCTTTGTTGCCCACAGAACGGGGAAACTCCCAAGTATAAAAAGACACCGGACGCCAGGCAGTAGGTCTGCCTGGCGAAGCCGGCAGCCGGGGCGGCGGCGGCCGGCCCTACCCAGCAATCCCCACAGGGCGCGCTTGTCCGGGTGCCTTGTTGAACCGGCAATCTGAGACTTGAGAGGGCTGGACTTGAAACTGAACAAGACTTGCACAGTAGCCCAGCCCAGGGGATTGCAGGGACAGATCGGTTGGGATACCCAGTGGGATGAACAAAACCGCGATTTCAAACTATCCCGGGCAGACGGTCCGAGACGCTCTGTGGGGGAGGGGCGTCCACCACTACAGAGGCAACTTGCCCCAACTGATATACACGCCCACTGCTGAGGCAGCCAGCCGTTGCCGAGGCAACCCGCCCCAACTGAGATACACGCCCACTGCTGACGCAGCCTGCCGTTGCTGAGGCAACACGCTACAACGAAGAGACTCCGCCGCAGGGCGTGGCGGAGACCACAGCAGAGCCGGCAGGAACAGCGCGAATCACACAACAGCAGGGCGGAGCCTCGGCAGCCAAACAGTGGCTAGTCTGCCTTTGAGCTGGGCAGGACACCTGATCGGACATCCAAAAATAAAGCCCAAACCCCTCAACACAGAGCATTTGAGAAAAAAAAAAGGGTTGTTTAATGAGCTGTGTTGCAGCAGAATCAAACATAGCAGCCTAACAGCCCTGAATGAACAACAGAGTGCACAGCTCAGCAATTAAACCCCTATAAAGTACAAACTGTCTCCTCAAGCAGCTCCCTGACCCCTCTATATCCAAAAGACTGTCATTAGGCAGGCATCATCCTGGGACAAAGAGAGCAGAAAAAGAAACTGGTAGCATCCCTCGCTGTGCCACGGCTACTAGAGGTGCACCCCAGACAAGCAGGGTCTGGAGCGGACCTCAACAGTCGTACAGCGAAGGGGCTAGACTGGTAGAAGGAAAACCAAGCAACAGAAATACTTCATCATCAACATTCTGGGTGTCCACTCAGAGACCCAAACGAAAAGTCAGCAACTACGCAGACGACCAGCGGACAAATCCACAAAGATGAAAAGAAACCAGCGAAAAAAGGAGGAAAACACCCAAAACCAGAACACATCGCCTCCTAGAAAGGACCAAAACTCCTCACCAGCAAGGGAACAAAGCTGGACGGAGAATGACTGTGACGAAATGACGGAATTAGACTTCAGAAGATGGATAATGAGAAACTTTTGTGAGCTAAAAGATCATGTATTAAATCAATGCAAAGAAACTAAGAACCTTGAAAAAAGATTTGAAAAAAGATTCCAGGAAATGATAACAAGAATGGATACCTTAGAGAGGAATATGAATGAATTAAAGGAGCTGAAAAACACAATACGAGAACTTCGCGAAGCAAACGCAAGTTTCAATAGCCGAATTGACCAAGCGGAAGAAAGAATATCTGAAGTCGAAGACCAACTCAATGAAATAAAACGAGAAACCAAGATCAGAGAAAAAAGCGCAAAAAGGAATGAACAAAGTCTCCAAGAAATGTGGGACTATGTGAAAAGACCTAACCTACATTTGATAGGTGTACCAGAAGGGGACGAAGAGAATGAATCCCAGCTGGAAAATACTCTTCAGGACATCATCCAGGAAAATTTCCCCCACCAAGCAAGACAAGCCAACACTCAATTGCAGGAAATACAGAGAACACCACAAAGATATTCCGCAAGAAGAGCAACCCCAAGGCACATAATCGTCAGATTCAACAGGGTTGAAATAAAGGAGAGAATACTAAGGGCAGCCAGAGAGAAAGGTCGGGTCACCCACAAAGGGAAGCCCATCAGACTCACAGCAGATCTCTCGGCAGAAACACTACAAGCCAGAAGAGAGTGGGGGCCAATATTCAACATTCTTAAAGAAAAGAACTTTCAACCCAGAATTTCATATCGAGCCAAACTGAGCTTCAGAAGTGAAGGAAGAATAAAATCCTTTGCGAACAAGCAAGTACTCAGAGATTTTCTCACCACCAGGCCTGCTTTACAAGAGCTCCTAAAAGAGGCACTACACATAGAAAGGATCAATCAGTACCAGCCATTCCAAAATCACACTGAATGCTAAAGAGCTTCAACATAATGAAGAATCTACAACAACTAACAGGCAAAACAGCCACTTAGAATCAAAATGGCAGTATCAAATTCACACATAACAATATTAACCCTAAATGTAAATGGACTAAATGCACCAATCAAAAGACACAGACTGGCAAATTGGATAAAAAGCCAAAACCCAGCAGTGTGCTGTATCCAGGAAACCCATCTCACATGCAAGGATACACAAAGGCTCAAAATAAAGGGATGGAGGAAGATTTACCAAGCTAATGGAAAGCAAAAAAAAGCAGGAGTTGCAATTCTCATCTCTGATAAAATAGACTTTAAAGCAACAAAGATCAAAAGAGACAAAGAAGGCCATTACATAATGGTAAAAGGATCGATACAACAAGAAGAGCTAACGATTCTAAACATATATGGACCCAACACAGGAGCACCCAGATACATAAGGCAAGTTCTTAATGACTTACAGAAGGACTTAGACTCCCACACAATAATAGTGGGAGACTTTAACACTCCACTGTCAATACTAGACAGATCAACCAGACAGAAAATCAACAAGGATACCCAGGGCTTGAACTCAGACCTGGAGCAAGCAAACCTGGTGGACATTTACAGAACTCTCCACCCCAAATCCACAGAATACACATTCTTCTCAGCACCACATCACACCTACTCTAAAATTGACCACATAATTGGAAGTAAAGCACTGCTCAACAAATGCAAAACAACTGAAATCATAACAAACAGCCTCTCAGACCATAGTGCAATCAAGTTAGAACTCAGAATTCAGAAACCGACCCAGAACCGCACAGCTTCATGGAAACTGAACAACTGGCTCTTGAATGTTGACTGGGTAAACAACGAAATGAAGGCAGAAATAAAGAAGTTCTTCGAAACCAATGAGAATGAAGACACAACGTGCCAGAACCTCTGGGACACATTTAAAGCAGTCTCTAGAGGAAAGTATATAGCAATAAGTGCCCATATGAGGAGAATGGAGAGATCCAAAATTGACACCCTATCGTCAAAATTGAAAGAGCTAGAGGAGCAAGATCAAAAAAACTCAAAACCCAGCAGAAGACAAGAAATTACTAAGATCAGAGCTGAGCTGAAGGAGATTGAGACACGAAAAACCCTTCAAAAAATCAATAAATCCAAGAGCTGCTTTTTTGAAAAGATCAACAAAATAGACAGACCACTAGCCAGATTGATTAAAAATAAAAGAGAGAACAACCAAATAGATGCAATAAAAAATGATAAAGGGGAAATCACCACAGATTCCACAGAAATTCAAACCATCATCAGAGAATATTACAAACAACTCTATGCACATAAACTAGTAAACCTGGAAGAAATGGATAAATTCCTGGACTCCTGTGTCCTCCCAAGCCTAAACCAGGAGGAAGCTGAAACTATGAATAGACCAATAACAAGGTCTGAAGTTGAGGCAGCAATTAAGAGCCTACCTCACAAAAAAAGCCCAGGTCCAGATGGGTTCACAGCCGAATTCTACCAGACACACAAGGAGGAGCTGGTACCATTCCTTCTAAAACTATTTCAAACAATCCAAAAAGAGGGAATCCTTCCCAAATCATTTTATGAGACCAACATCATCCTGATACCAAAACCCGGCAGAGACCCAACGAGAAAAGAAAACTTCAGGCCAATATCCATGATGAACATAGATGCAAAAATCTTCAATGAAATATTGGCAAGCCGATTGCAACAGCAAATCAAAAAACTTATTCATCATGATCAAGTAGGATTCATCCCAGGGATGCAAGGCTGGTTCAACATACGCAAGTCTATCAACGTAATTCACCACATAAACAGAACCAAAAACAAAAACCACATGATTATCTCAATTGACGCAGAGAAGGCATTTGACAAAATTCAACAGCCCTTTATGCTAAAAACCCTCAATAAACTCGGTATCGATGGAACGTATCTCAAAGTAATAAAAGCTATTTATGACAAACCAACAGCCAATATCATACTGAATGGGCAAAAACTGGAAGCATTCCCTTTGAAATCTGGTACTAGACAAGGATGCCCTCTCTCACCACTCCTATTCAATATAGTACTGGAAGTTCTAGCCAGAGCAATCAGGCAAGAAAAAGAAATAAAGGGTATTCAAATAGGAAAGGTGGAAGCCAAATTGTCTCTATTTGCAGACGACATGATAGTATACCTAGAGGACCCCATCGCCTCAGCCCAAAAACTCCTGAAACTGATAAACAACTTCAGCAAAGTCTCAGGATATAAAATCAATGTGCAAAAATCACAAGCATTCATCTACACCAATAACAGACTTAAAGAAAGCCAAATCAAGAGCAAACTGCCATTCGCAATTGCTACAAAAAGAATAAAATACCTTGGAATACAACTCACAAGGAACGTAAGGGACCTCTTCAAGGAGAACTACAAACCACTGCTCAACGAAATCAGAGAGGACACAAACAGATGGAGAAACATTCCATGTTCATGGTTAGGAAGAATTAATATCGTGAAAATGGCTATACTGCCCAAAGTAATTTACAGAATCAACGCTATCCCCATCAAGCTACCATTGACTTTCTTCACAGAACTGGAAAAAACCACCATGAACTTCATATGGAACCAAAAAAGAGCCCGCATAGCCAAGTCAATTCTAAGCAAAAAGAACACAGCGGGGGGCATCACACTACCGGATTTCAAACTATACTACAAGGCTACAGTAATCAAAACAGCATGGTACTGGTACCAAAACAGAGATATAGACCAATGGAACAAAACAGAGGCACTGGAGGCAACACAACATAAATACAACTATACAATCTTTGATAAACCTGACAAAAACAAGCAATGGGGCAAGGATTCCATGTTTAACAAATGGTGTTGGGAAAACTGGCTAGCCATGTGCAGAAAGCAGAAACTGGACCCCTTCCTGACACCTTACACTAAAATTAACTCCAGATGGATTAAAGACTTAAACATAAGACCTGGCACCATAAAAACCCTAGAAGGAAATCTAGGCAAAACTATCCAGGACATAGGAGTAGGCAAGGACTTCATGAACAAAACACCAAGAGCATTGGCAACAAAAGCCAAAATAGACAAATGGGACCTAATGAAACTCCACAGCTTCTGCACGGCAAAAGAAACAGTCACTAGAGTGGATCGGCAACCAACAGAATGGGAAAAATTTTTCGCAGTCTACCCATCTGACAAAGGGCTGATATCCAGAATTTACAAACAACTCAAGCAGATTTACAGGAAAAAAACAAACAAGCCCATTCAAAAGTGGGCAAAGGATATGAACGGATACTTTACGAAAGAAGACATATATGAGGCCAACAATCATATGAAAAAATGCTCATCGTCACTGGTCATCAGAGAGATGCAAATCAAAACCACATTGAGATACCATCTCACGCCAGTTAGAATGGCGATCATTAAAAAATCTGGAGACAACAGATGCTGGAGAGGATGTGGAGAAAAAGGAACACTTTTACACTGTTGGTGGGAGTGTAAATTAGTTCAACCATTGTGGAAGACAGTGTGGCGATTCCTCAAGGCCTTAGAAATAGAAATTCCATTTGACCCAGCAATCCCATTACTGGGTATATATCCAAAAGACTATAAATCGTTCTACTATAAGGACACATGTACACAAATGTTCATTGCAGCACTGTTTACAATAGCAAAGACCTGGAATCAACCCAAATGCCCATTGATAATAGACTGGATTGGAAAAATGTGGCACATATACACCATGGAATATTATGCAGCAATCAGAAATGATGAGTTCGTGTCGTTTGTAGGGACATGGATGAATCTGGAAAACATCATCCTCAGCAAACTGACACAAGAACAGAAAATGAAACACCGCATATTCTCACTCATAGGTGGGTGATGAAAAATGAGAACACATGGACACAGGGAGGGGAGTACTAAACACTGGGGTCTATTGGGGGGAAAAGGGGAGGGCCAGTGGGAGGGGGAGGTGGGGAGGGATAGCCTGGGAAGAAATGCCAAATGTGGGTGAAGGGGAGAAGAAAAGCAAAGCACACTGCCATGTGTGTACCTACGCAACTGTCTTGCATGCTCTGCTCATGTACCCCAAAACCTATAATCCAATAAAAAATTTAAAAAAAAAAAAAGAAAAAGAAATATGTACTTAGAAAAATGAAAGTGTGAACAGATTTTTCAATAACTTGTAGTGGTTGAATCATTTAATTCAGGGCAATATCTGAACACTGTGAAAACAGAACTGTTCTGAATTCTGCTGCATCAGGCTCTTTCAAATGCAGTGCTGAAAACCATCACTTTAAATCTTGGCACATTTAGAATTATTCAGAGTGTAGCCACCTTTAGTTTGGCAAGAAAACAAGGTAAAGGCTTCCTCTGGGAATTTTCTTTTGGAATGTGCTACACTTAGTGTTAAAATATACTGATATCCATAAATAAAATGTTGTAAAAAAATAATAATAATAATAATATCTAGGTGCCCCAAAGTTAAAAGAAAAGGGCTCTGAATATAGTCTGTTAGAAAAAATATACAATGCCTTATTCTACTGTGTTTTGGAGTATATACACCAACTCAGTATGCTCTCTCATGTAGAATACCGAAATTCTAATTTTACGTGAATCGAAAATATCTAAATATTATCTAGGCACCCGAATTTTAATAGCAAAATTTCTCTGAATATAATCTGTCAGAAAAAATATACAATGCCCTTTTCTACTCTGTTTTGGAGTATATACACCAACTCCATATGCTCTTTAATAGAAAATACATAAATTCTATATTTAAGCGAATCGAAAAAAATCTAAATACTATCTAGGCATTCCTATGTTAAAAGCAGAATTTCTCCGAATATAATCTGTCAGAAAAAATATACAATGCCCTTTTCTACTGTTTTGGAGTGTATACACCAACTCAATATGCTCTCTCATGTAAAATACCGATATTCTAAATTTACGTGAATCGAAAGAAATGTAAATAACATCTAGGCACCCCAAAGTTAAAAGAAAATGGCTCTGAATATAGTCTGTGAGAAAAAATATACAATGCCTTATTCTACTCTGTTTTGGAGTATATACACCAACTCAGTATCCTCTCTCATGTAAAATACCGAAATTCTAATTTTATGTGAATCCAAAATAATCTAAATATTATCTAGGCACCCGAATGTTAAAAGCAGAATTTCTCTGGATATAATCTTTCAAAAAAAATATACAATGCCCTGATCTAGTCTATTTTGGTGTGTATACACCAACTCAATATGCTCTGTGATGTAAAATACCCAAATTCTAATTTTACGTGAATCGAAAAGAATCTAAAGAATATCTAGGCACCCCAAAGTTAAAAGAAAATGGCTCTGAATATAGTCTGTTAGAGAAAATATACAATGCCTTATTCTATTCTGTTTTGGAGTATATACACCAACTCAGTATGCTCTCTCATGTAAAATAAAGAAATTCTAATTTTACCACATTTGAAAAATCAAAATATAATCTAGGTACCCCAATGTTAAAAACAAAAAACTCTGAATATAATCTGTCAGAGAAAATATACAATGCCCTATTCTACTCTGTTTTGGAGTATATACACCAACCCCATATGCTCTCTAAAGTAAAATACAGAAATTCTATATTTAGCGAATCGAAAAAAACTAAATATAATCTAGGCACCCCAATGTTAAAAACAAAATTACTCTGAATAGAATCTGTCAGAAAAAATATACAATGCCTTATTCTAATCAATTTTTGCATATATACACCAACTCCATATGCTGTCTTATGTAAAATACAGAAATTCTATATTTAAGCGAATCGAAAAAAATCTAAATATTATCTAGGCACCCCAATGTTGAAAACAATATTGTTTTGGGTATAATCCGTCAGAGAAATATACAATGCCCTTTTCTACTCTGTTTTGGAGTATATACAACAACTCAGTAAGCTCTCTCATGTAAAATAACGAAATTCAAATTTTACCCGAATCGAAAAACCCTAAATAATATATAGGCGCCCAAAGTTTAAAGAAAACGGCTCTAAATATAGTCTGTTAGAGAAAATATACAATGCCCTATTCTACTCTGTTTTGGAGTATATACACCAACTGCATATGCTCTCTAATAGAAAATACGTAAATTCTTTATTTAAGCGAATCGAAAAAAATCTAAATAGTATCTCGGCATCTCTATGTTAAAAGCAAAATTTCTCTGAATATAATATGTCAGAAAAAATATATAATGACCTTTTCTACTCTGTTTTGGAGTATATACACCAACTCAATATGATCTCTCCTGTAAAATAACGAAATTCTAATTTTACGCAAATCGAAAGAAATCTAAATAATATCTACGTGCCCCAAAGTTAAAAGAAAATGGCTCTGAATATAGTTTGTAAGAAAAAATATACAATACCTTATTCTACCCTGTTTTACAGTATATACAACAACTCAGTATGCTCCCTCATGTAAAATACCGAAATTCTAAATTTACGCAAATGGAAAAAATGTAAATAGCATCTAGGCGCCCCAGAGTTAAAAGAAAATGGCACTAAAAATAGTCTGTTAGGAAAAATATACAATGCCTTATTCTACTCTGTTTTGGAGTACATACACCAACTCAATATGCCCTTTCATGTAAAATACGGAAATTCTAATTTTAACAGAATCTAAAAAATCTAAAAATTATCTAGGCACCACGATGATAAAACAAAAATTGCACTGAAAATAATCTGTCAGAAAAAATATACAATGCCTTATTCTACTCTGTTTTACAGTATATACACCAACTCAGTATGCTCTCTCATGTAAAATACCGAAATTCTAATTTTACGTGAATCGAAAAAATCTAAATATTATCTAGGCACCCCAATGTCAAAAACAAAATTGCTCTGAAAATAATCTGTCAGAAAAATATACAATGTCCTATTCTACTCTGTTTTGGAGTATATACACCAACTTCATATGCTCTCGCATGTAAAATACAGTAATTCTATATTTAGCGAATCGAAAAATTCTAAATATAATCTAGGCACACCAATGTTAAAAACAAAATTGTTCTGGGTATAATCTGTCAGAGAAAATATACAATGCCCTTTTCTAATCTGTTTTGTAGTATATACACTACCTCAATATGCTATCTCATGTAAAATACCCAAATTCTAATTTTACCTGAATCGAAAAAATCTAAATATTTTCTAGGCACCCAATGTTAAAAACAAACTTGCTCTGAATATAATCTGTCAGAAAAAATATACAATGCCCTATTCTACTCTGTTTTGGAGTACATACACCAACTCCATATGCTCTCTCATGTAAAATACAGAAATTCTATATTTAAGCGAATCGAAAAAATCTAAATATTATCTAGGCACTCGAAGAATAAAAGCAAAATTGCTCTGAATATAATCTGTCAGAAATAATATAAAATGCCCTATTCAACTCTGTTTTGGAGTATATACACCAACTCCATATGCTCTCTGATGTAAAATACCGAAATTCTAATTATACGTGAATGGAAAAAAACCTAAAGAATATATAGGCGCCCCAAAGTTAAAAGAAAATGGCTCTGAATATAGCCTGTAAGAAAAAATATACAATGCCTTATTCTACTCTGTTTTGGAGTATATACACCAACTCAGTATGCTCTCTCATGTAAAATACCGAAATTCTAATTTTACCCGAATCGAAAAAATCTAAAAATGATCTAGGCACCCCAATGTTAATAACAAAATTGCTCTGAATATAATCTGTCAGAAATAATATACAATGCCCTATTCTACTCTTTTTTGGTGTATATAAACCAACTCAGTATGCTCTCTCATGTAAAATAGAGAAATTCTAAATTTACGTGGATCTAAAAAAATCTAAATATTATCTAGGCACCCCAAAGTTAAAAGCAAAATTTCTCTGAATATAATCTGTCAGAAAAGATATACAATGCCCTATTCTACTCTGTTTTGGAGTATATACACCAACTGCATATTCTCTCTCATGTAAAATACAGAAATTCTATATTTAAGCGAATAGAGGGAAATCTAAATATTATCTAGGCAATCCAATGTTGAAAGCAAAATTGCTCCGAATATAATCTGTCAGAAAAAATATCCAATGCCCTTTTGTACTCTGTTTTGGTGTATATACAATAACTCAATATGCTCTCTCATGTAAAATACCGAAATTCTAATATTACGTGAATTGAAAATAATCTGAATAATATCTACGCGCCCCAAAGTTAAAACAATACGGCTCTGAATATAGTCTGTTAGAAATAATATACAATACCTTATTCTACACTGTTTTACAGTATATACACCAAATCATTATGCTCCCTCATGTAAAATACCGAAATTATAAATTTACGCAAATCGAAAAAACTGTAAATAACATCTAGACGCCCCAAAATGAAAAGAAAATGGCTCTGAATATAGTCAGTTAGAAAAATTATAGCATGCTTTATTCTACTCTATTTTGGAGTATATACAGCAACTCACTATTTTCTCTCATGTAAAATAACGAAATTCTAACTTACCCGAATCGAAAAAATCTAAATATTATCTAGGCACCCCAATGTTAAAAGGAAAATTACTCTGAATATAATCTGTGAGAAAAAATATACAATACCCTATTCTACTATGTTTTGCAGTATATACAGCAACTCCATGTGCTCTCTCATGTAAGATAGAGAAATTCTATATTTAAGCGAATCGATAAAAATCTAAATATTACCTAGGCACCCCAATGTAAAAAGCAAAATTTCTCTGAATATAATCTGTCAGAAAAAATATACAATGCCCTTTTCCACTCTGTTATGGACTATATACCAACTCAGTATGCTCTCTCATATAAAATACCAAAATTCTAATTTTACATGAATCGAAAATAATCTAAATATTATCTAGGCACCCCAATGTAAACAGCAAAATTTCTCTGAATATAATCTGTCAGATAAAATATACAGTGCCCTAATCTACTCTTTTTTGGAGTATATACACCAACTCCATATGCTCTCTCATGTAAAATACAGAAATGCTAATTTTCCTTGAATAGAAAAAATGTAAATATTATCTAGGCACCCCAATGTTAAAAACAAAATTGTTCTGAATATAATCTGTCTGACAAAATATACAATGTTCTATTCTACTCTGTTTTGGAGTATATACACCAACTCAATATGCCCTCTCATGTAAAATACCGAAATTCTAAGTTTACCCGAATCGAAAAAATCTAAATATTATGTAGGTAACCCAATGTTAAAAGCAATATTGCTCTGAATATAATCTGACAGAAAAAATATAAAATGCCCTTATCTACTCTTTTTTGCAGTATATACAACACCTCAATATGCTCTCTCACGTAAAATACAAAAATTCGAAATTTACGTGAATTGAAAAATATCTAAATAATATCTAGGCGCCTAAAAGTTAAAAGAAAATGGCTCTGAAGATAGTCTGTTAGAAAAAATATACAATGCCTTATCCTTCTCTGTTTTAAAGTATAAACACCAACTCAGTATGCTCTCTTATGTAAAATACTGAAATTATAATATTACTGGAATCGAAAAAATTTAAATATTATATAGGCACCCGAATGTTAAAAACAAATTGCTCTGAATATAATCTGTCACAAAAAATATACAATGCCCTATTCTACTCTGTTTTGGAGTATATACACCAACTTCATATGCTCTCTCATGTAAAATACAGAAATTCTATATTTAGCGAATCGAAAAAAAATCTAAATATAATCTAGGCACCCCAATGTTAAAAACAAAATTGCTCTTAATATAATCTGTCAGAAAAAGTATACAATGCCCTATTCTAATGGGTTTTTGCGTATATAAACCAACTCAATATGCTCTCTCATGTAAAATACAGAAATTCTATATTTAAGCAAATCGAAAAAAATCTAAATATTATCTAGGCACCCCAATGTTGAAAACAATATATTTCTAAGTATAATCTGTTAGAGAAAATATAGAATGCCATTTTCTACTCTGTTTTGTAGTATATACACCAACTCAATATGCTCTTTCATGTAACATAAAAAATTCTAATTTTACCCGATTCGAAAAAATCTAAATATTATCAAGGCACTCCAATGTTAAAAACCAAACTGCTCTGAATATAATCTGTCAGAAAAAATATACAATGACCTATTCTACTCTGTTTTGGAGTATATACACCAACTCCATATGCTCTCTCATATAAAATACAGAAATTCTATATTTAAGCGAATCGAAAAAAATCTCATTATCTAGGCACCCCAATGTTAAAAGCAAAATTGCTCTGAATATAATCTGTCAGAAAAAATATAAAATGCCCTTTTATACTCTGTTTTGGAGTTTATGCAGCAACTCAATGTGCGCTCTCATGTAAAATACCGAAATTCAAATTTTACGCGAATTGAAAAAAATATAAATAATATCTAGGCACCTTAAAGTTAAAAGAAAATGGCTCTGAATATAGTCTGTTAGAAAAAATATGCAATGCCTTATTCTAATCTGTTTTGGAGTATATACACCAACTCAGTTTGCTCTCTCTTGTAACATACCGAAATTCTAATTATACCCGAATAGAAAAAATCTAAATATTATCTAGGCACCCCAATGTTAAAAACAAAATTGCTCTGAATATAATCTGTCAGAAAATATATACAATGCCCGATTCTACTATGTTTTGAAATATCTACAACAACTCCATATGCTCTCTAATGTAAATCGCAGAAATTCTATATTTAAGCGATTCAAAGAAAAAATAAGTTTAATCTAGGCACCCCAATGTTAAAAACAAAATTGCTCTGAATATGAACTGTCAGAAAAAATATACAATGCCCTATTCTACTCTGTATTGGAGTATATACACCAACTCAATATGCTCTCTCATGTAAAATACAGAATTTCTATATTTAAGCGAATCAAAAAAATTCTAAATATTATCTAGGCACCCCAATGTTAAAGGCAAAATTGCTCTGAATTTAATCTGTCAGATAAAATATACAAAGCCCTTTTCTACTCTTTTTTAAAGTATATACACCAACTCAATATGCCCTCTCATGAAAAATACAGAAATTCAAATTTTTCCCGAATCGAAAAAATCTAAATATTTTCTAGGCAACCCAATGTTAAAAGCAATGTTGCTCTGAATATAATCTGACTGAAAAAATGTAAAATGCCCTTTTCTACTCTCGTTTGTAGTATATAAACCACCTCAATATCTAGGCAACACAATGTTAAATGAACAATTGCTCTGCATATATTCTGTCATAAAAAATATACAATGTCCTCTTCTACTCTGTTTTGGAGTATATACACCAACTCAATATGCTCTCTCAGGTAAAATACAAAAATTCTAAATTTACGTGAATTGAAAAAAGTCTAAATAATATCTAGGCACCCCAAAGTTAAAAGAAAATGGCTCTGAATATAGTCTGTTAGAGAAAATATACAATGCCATATTCTACTCTGTTTTGGAGTATATACACCAACTCAGTATGCTTTCTTATGTAAAATACAGAAATTCTAATTTTACCCGAATCAAAAATTATAATATTATCTAGGTACCCCAATGTTAAAAATAAAATTGCTCTGAATATAATCTGTCAGAAAAAATATACAATGCCCTATTCTACTCTTTTTTGGAGTATATACATCAACTTCATATGCTCTCTCATGTAAAATGCAGAAATTCTATATTTAAGCGAATCAAAAAAATCTAAATATTATCTAGGCACCCAAATGTTAAAAACAAAATTGCTCTGAATATAATCTGTCAGAAAAAATATACAATGTCCTATTCTACTCTTTTTTGGAGTATATACACCAACTCAATATGCTATCTAATAAAAAATACATAAATTCTATATTTAAGCGAATTGAAACAAATCTAAATATTATCTAGGCACCCCAATGTAAAAAGCAAAATTTCTCTGAATATAATCTGTCAGAGAAAATATACAATACCATTTTCGACTCTGTTTTTGAGTATATACACCAACTCAGTATGCTCTCTCATGTAAAATACCAATATTCTAATTTTACATGAATCAAAAAAAAATCTAAATATTATCTAGGCACCCGAATGTTAAAAACAATTTGTCTCCGAATATAATCTTTCATAAAAAATATACAATGCCCTAATCTAGTCTGTTTTGGAGTATATATACCACCTCAATATGCTCTCTCACGTAAAATAAAAAAATTTGAAACTTACGTGAATCCAAAAAAATATAAATAATATCTAGGCGCACAAAAGTTAAAAGAAAATGGCTCTGAACATAGTCGGTTAGAAAAAATATACAATGCATTATTCTACTCTGTTTTGGAGTATATACACCAACTCAATATGCACTCTCATGTAAAATACAGAAAATGTATATTTGAGAAAATCGACAAAAATCTCAATATTATCTAGGCAACCCAATGTTAAAAGCAAAATTGCTCTCAATATAATCTGTCAGAAAAAATATACAATGCCTTTTTGTACTCTGTTTTGTAGTATATACACCAACTCAATACGCTCTATCATGTAAAATACTGAAATTCTAATCTTACGCGAATCAAAAAAAATCTAAATAGTATCTATGCGCCCCAAAGGTAAAAAAAAATGGCTCTGAATATAGTCTGTTATAAAAAATATACAATTCCTTATTCTACTCTGATTTAGAGTATATACACCAACTCCATATGCTCTCTCAAGTAAAATACAGAAATGCTATATTTAAGCGAATTGAAAAAAATCTAAATATTATCTAGGCAACCCAATGTTAAAAGCAAAATTTCTCTGAATATAATCTGTCAGATAAAATATACAATGCCCTTTTCTACTCTGTTTTGGAGTATATACACCAACTCAGTATGCTCCCTCATGTTAAATACGGAAATTCTAAATTTACGTGAATCGAAAGAAATCTAAATATTATCTAGGCACCCCAATGTTAAAAGCAAAATTGATCTGAATATAATCTGTCAGAAGAAATATACAATGCTTCTTTCTACTTTTTTATTGTAGTATATAAACCAACTCAATATGCTCTCTCATGTAAAGTACCGAAATACAAATTTTACGTGAATCGAAATATATCTAAATAATATCTAGGCACACGAAAGTTAAAAGGAAATGGCTCTGAATATAGTCTGTTAGAAAAAATATACAATGGCTTATTCTACTCTGTTTTGTAGTATATACACCAACTCAATACGCTCTTTAATGTAAAATACCAAAATTCTAAATGTAAGTGAATTGAAAAAATCTAAATATTATCTAAGTGCCCGAAAAATAAAAGAAAATGGCTCTGAATGTAGTCTGTTATAAAAAATATACAATTCCTTATTCTACTCTGTTTTGGAGTATATACACCAACTCCATATGCTCTCTCAAGTAAAATACAGAAATTCTATATTTAAGCGAATCGAAAAAAATCTAAATATTATCTAGGCAACCCAATGTTAAAAGAAGAATTTCTCTGAATGTAATCTGTCAGAAAAAAAATACAATGCCCTTTACTACTATGTTTTGGAGTATATACATTAACTCCATATGCCCTCTCATGTAAAATACAGAAATTCTATATTTAAGCGAATCGAAAAAAATCTAAATATTATCTACGCACCGCAATGTTAAAAGCAAAATTACTCTGAATATAATCTTTCAGAAAAAATATACAATGCCCTATTCTACCCTGTTTTGGAGTATATACACCAACTCCATATGCTCTCTTACGAAAAATACCGAAATTCTATTTTTAAGCGAATTGAAAAAAATAAATATTATCTAGGCACCCCAATGTTAAAAGCAAAATTGCACTTAATATAATGTGTCAGAGAAAATATTCAATGTAGTTTTCTACTATGTTTTTGAGTATATACACCAACTCAATATGCTCTCTCATGTAAAATACCGAAATTCTAATTTTACGTAAATCGAAAAAAATATAAATATTATCTAGGCACCCGAATGTTAAAAGCAAAATGCTCTAAAAATAATCTGTTAGAGAAAATGTACAACGCCCTTTTATACTCTGTTTTGGAGTATATACACCAACTCAATATGCTCTTTCATGTAAAATACAGAAATTTTAATTTTACGTGAATCGAAAAAAATGTAAATAATATCTATGCGCCCCAAAGTTAAAAGAATATGGCTCTCAATATAGTCTTTTAGAAATAATATACAATGCCTTTTTCTACTCTGTTTGGGAGTATATACGCCAACTCAGTATGCTCTCTCATGTAAAATACAGAAATTCTAATTTTACCCGTATCGAAAAAATCTAAAAATTATCTAGTCACCCCAATGTTAAAAACAACATTTCTCTGAATATAATCTGTCGGAAAAAAATATACAATGGCTTATTCTACTCTGTTTTGGAATATATACACCAACTCAGTATGCTCTCTCATGTAAGATACAGAAATTCAAATTTTACGTGAATCGAAAAAAACCTAAATATTATCTAGGCACCCCAATGTTAAAAGCAAAATTGTTCTGTATATAATCTGTGAGAAAAAATATACAATGACCTTTTCTACTTCGTTTTGGAGTATATACACAAACTCAACATGGTCTTTCATGTAAAATACCGAAATTCTAATTTTATGTGAATCGTAAAAAATCTAAATAATATCTAGGTGCCCCAAAGATAAAAGAAAATGGCGCTGAATATAGTCTGTTAGAAAAAATATACAATGCCTTATTCTACTCTGTTTTGGAGTGTATACAACCACTCAGTATGCTCTCTCATGTTAAATTCCGAAATTCTAATTTTACCCGAACCGAAAAAATCTAAAAATTATCTAGGCACCCCAATGTTAAAGACAAAATTGCTCTGAATATAATTTGTCAGACAAAGTATACAATCCCCTATTCTACCTTGTTTTGGAGTATATACACCAACTCAATATGCTCTCTCATGTGAAATACAGAAATTCTATATTTGAGCGAATCGAATAAAACTCAATATTATCTAGGCACCCCAATGTTAAAAGCAATATTGCTCTGAATATAATCTGTCAGAAAAAATATACAATGCCCTTTTCTACTCTGTTTTGTAGTATATACACCAACTCAATACGCTCTCTCCTGTAAATTACCAAAATTCTAATTTTATGCGAATCCAAAAAAAATCTAAATAATATATAGGCGCCCCAAATTTAAAAGAAAATGGCTCTGAAAATAGTCTGTTATAAAAAATATACAATTTCTTATTCTACTCTGTTTTGGAGTAAATACACCAACTCAGTATGCTCTCTCATGTAAAATACAGAAATTCTAATTTTACCCGAATCGAAAAATTCTAAATATTATCTAGGCACCCCAATGTTAAAAGCAAAATTGCTCTGAATATAATCTGTCAGAAAAAATATACAATGCCCTTTTCTACTCTGTATTGGTGTATATATACAAACTCAATAAGCTCTCTCATGTAAAATACCCAAATTCAAATTTTACGCGAATCGAAAAAAATCTAAATAATATCTATATGCTCCAAAGTTAAAAGAAAATGCCTCTGAGTATAGTCTGTTAGAAAAAATATACAATGCCTTATTCTACTCTGTTTTGCAGTAAATACACCAACTCAGTATGCTCTCTCATGTAAAACACAGAAATTCTAAGTTTACCAGAATCGAAAAAATTTAAATATTATCTAGGCACCCCAATGTTAAAATCAAAATTGCTCTGAATAGAATCTGTCATAAAAAATATACAATGCCTTATTCTACTCTGTTTTGGAGTATATACACCAAGTCAGTATGCTCTCTCCTGTAAAATACTGAAATTCTAATTTTACGCGAATTGAAAAATATCTAAATATTAGCTAGGCACCCCAATGCTATAAACAAAATTGCTCTGAATATAATCTGTCAGAAAAAATATACAATGCCCTATTCTACTCTGTTTTGGAGTATATACACCAACTCCATATGCTCTCTCATGTAAAATACAAAAATTCTATATTTGACCGAATCGACAAAAATCTAAATAATATCGAGGCACCCCAATGTTAAAAGCAAAATTGCTCTGAATATAATCTGTCAGAAAAAATATACAATGCCCTTTTCTACTCTGTTTTGTATTATATACACTACCTCAATATGCTCTCTCCTGTAAAATACCGAAATTCTAATTTTACGTGAATTGAAAAAAATCCAAATAATATCTAGGCACCCCAAAGTTAAAATAAAATGGCTATGAATATACTCTGTTAGAAAAAATATACAATGCCTTATTCTACTCTGTTTTGGAGTATATACACCAACTCAGTATGCTCTCTCATATAAAACACCGAAATTCTAAATTTACGTGATTGGAAAAAAATCTAAAAATTATCTAGGCACCCGAATGTTAATAGCAAAATTACTCTGAATATAATCTGTCAGAATAAATATACAATACTTTTTTCTACTCTGTTTTCGAGTATATACACCAACTCAATATGCTCTCTCAGGTAAAATACCGAAATACTAATTTTACGTGAATAAAAAAAAATCTAAATAATATCTAGGCGCCCACAATTTAAAAGAAAATGAGTCTGAATATAGTCTCTTAGAGAAAATATACAATGCCTTATTGTACTCTGTTTTTGAGTATATACACCAGCTCAGTATGCTCTCTCATGTAAAACACAGAAATTGTAATTTCACCAAATCGAAAAAATCTAAATAATATCTAGGCACCCCAATGTTAAAACAAAATTTCTCTGAATATAATCTGTCAGAAAACATATGCAATGCCCTATTCTACTCTGTTTTGGAGTATATACACCAACTCAGTATGCTCTCTCAGGGAAAATACCGAAATTCTAATTTTAAGTGAATCGAAATAAAGTTAAATATTATCTAGGAACCGGAATGTTAAAAAGAAAATTCCTCGGAATACAATGTGTTTGAAAAAATATACAATGACCTTTTCTACTCTGTTTTGGGGTATATACACCAGGTCAATATGCTCTCTCATGTAAAATAATGAAATTCTAATTTTACTCTAATCAAAAAAAACCTAAATCATAACTAGGCGCCCCAAAGTTAAAAGAAAATGGCTATGAATATATTCTCTTAGAAAAAAAATACAATGCCTTATTCTACTCAGGTTTGGAGTATATACACCAACTCAGTATGCTCTCTCATGTAAAATACCAAAATTGTAATTTTACCCGATTCGAAAAAATTTAAATATTATCTAGGCACCCTAATGTTAAAAACAAACTTGCTCTGAATATAATCTGTCAGAAAAAATATACAATGCCCTATTCTACTCTGTTTTGAAGTACATACAGCAACTCCATATGCTCTCTCATATAAAATACAGAAATTCTATATTCAAGCGAATCGAAAAATATCTAAATATTATCTAGGCACCCGAATGTTAAAAGCAAAATTGCTCTGAATATAATCTGTCAGAAAAAATATATAATGCCCTTTTCTACTGTGTTTTGGAGTATATACACCAACTCCATATGCTCTCTCATGTAAAATACCGAAATTCTAATTTTATGTGAATCGAAAAATCCTAAATAATATCTAGGCGCCCCAAAGTTAAAAGAAAATGGCTCTGAATATAATCTGTTAAAAAATATATACAATGCCTTATTCTACTCTGTTTTGGAGTATATACACCAACTCAGTATGCTCTCTCATGTAA
The DNA here is from genome assembly GCF_049354715.1 of Callithrix jacchus. Lineage (NCBI taxonomy): Eukaryota > Metazoa > Chordata > Mammalia > Primates > Cebidae > Callithrix > Callithrix jacchus. The sequence continues at coordinate 99,531,452 of NC_133517.1, read as the reverse complement.
AATAGCAAGATTCTTATTTTACGCAAATCGAAAAAACCTAAATATTATCTAGGCACCCCAATGTTAAAAAAAATTGCTCTGAATATAATCTGTAAGGAAAAATATACAATGCCCTATTCTACCCTGTTTTGCAGTATATACACCAACTCAGTATGCTCTCTCATGTAAAATTCCGAAATTCTAAATTTACTAGAATCGAATATAATCTAAATATTATCTAGGCACCCCTATGTTAACAGCAAAATTGCTCTGAATATAATCTGTCAGAAAAAATATACAATGCCCTTTTCTTCTCTGTTTTGGAGTATATATACCAACTCCATATGCTCTCTCATGTAAAATACAGAAATTCTATATTTAAGCGAATCGAAAATAATCTAAATAATATCTAGGCGTCCCAAGGTTATAAGAAAATGGCTCTGAATATAGTATGATAGAAAAAATGTACAATGCCTTATTTTACTATGTTTTGGAGTATATACACCAACTCAGTATGCTCTCTCGTGTAAAATACAGAAAATCTAATTTTACCCGAATAGAAAAAATCTAAATATTATCAAGGCACCCCAATGTTAAAAACAAAATTTCTCTGAATATAAACTCTTATAAAAAATATACAATGCGCTATTCTACTCTGTTTTTGAGTATATACACCAACTCTACATGCTCTCTCATGTAAAATACAGAAATTCTATATTTAAGCGAATCGAAAAAAATCTCAATATTATCTAGCCACACAAATGTTAAAAACAAAATTTCTCTGAATATCATCTGTCAGAAATAATATACAATGCCCTTTTCTACTCTGTTTTGGAGTATATACACCAACTCAGTATGCTCTCTCATGTAAAATACCAAAATTCTAATTTTGCGTGAATCGAAAAAATCTAAATGTTATCAAGGCACCCCAATGTTTAAAGCAAAATTGCTCTGAATATAATCTGACTGACAAAATATACAATGTCCTTGTCTACTCTGTTTTGGAGTGTATAAACCAAATCAATATGCCCTCTCATGTAAAATACCGAAATTCTTATTTTATGCGAATCGAAGAAAATCTAAATAATATCTAGGCACCAAAATGATAAAAACAAAATTGCTCTGAATATAATCTGTCATAAAAAATATACAATGCCCTATTCTACTCTGTTTTGGGGTATATAAAACAACTCCATATGCTCTCTCATATAAAATACAGAAATTCTATATTTAAGCGAATCGAAAATAATCAAAATATTATCTAGGCACCCTAATGTCGATAGCAAAATTTCTCTGAATATAATCTGTCAGAAAAAATATACAATGCCCTATTCTACTCTATTTTGTAATATATACACCAACTCCATATACTCTCCTATGGAAAATACAGAAATTCTAATTTTAGCAGAATCGAAAAAATCTAAATATTATCTAGGCACCCCAATGTTAAAAACAAATATGCTCTGAATATAATCAGGCAGAAGAAATATACAATGCCCTATTCTACTCGGTATTGGAGTATATACACCCACTCTATATGCTCTCTCATGTAACATACCGAAATTCTAATTTTACGTGAATCGAAAATAATCTGAATAATATCAAGGCGCCCCAAAGTTAAAAGAAAATGGGTCTGAATATAGTCTGTTAGGAAAAATATACAATGCCTTATTCTACTCTGCTTTGGAGTATATACACCAATTCAATATGCTCTCTCATGTAAAATACAAAAATTCTATATTTAAGCGAATCGAAAAAAATCTAAATATTATCTAGGCACCCCAATGTTAAAAGCAAAATTTCTCTGAATATAGTCTTTCAGAAAAAATATACAATGCCATTTTCTACTCTGTTTTGTAGTATATACATCAACTCAATATGCTCTCTCATGTAAAATACACACATTCGAGTTTTACCCGAATCGAAAAAATCTAAATATAATCTAGGCACCCCTATGTGAAAAACAAAATTGCGTTGAATATAATCTGTCAGAAAAAATAAAGTATGCCCTATTCTACTCTGTTTTGGAGTATATACACCAACTCCATATGCTCTCTCATGAAAATACAGAAATTCTATATTTAAGCGAATCGAAAGAAATCTAAATATTATCAAGGCACCTTAATGTTAAAAGCAAAATTGCTCTGAATATAATCTGTCGGAAAAAATATACAATACCCTATTCTACTTTCTTTTGGAGTATATACACAAACTACACACGGTCTCTAATGTAAAATACAGAAATTCTCTATTTAAGCAAATCGAAAAAAATCTAAATATTATCTAGCCACCCCAATATTCAAAGCAAAATTTCTCTGAATATAATCTGTCAGAAAAAATATACAATGCTCTTTTCTACTCTGTTTTGGAGTATATACACCAAATCCATATGCTCTCTCATGTAAAATATACAAATTATATATTTAAGAGAATCGAAAAAAATCTAAATATTATCTAGGCACCCCAATGTTAAAAACAAAATTGCTCTGAATATAATCTGTCAGAGAAAATATGCAATGCCCTATTCTACTCTGTTTTGGGGTACATACACCAACTCAATATGTTCTCTCATGTAAAATATAGACATTCTATATTTAAGCGAATCGAAAAAAATCTACATATTATCTAGGCACCCCAATGTTAAAAACAAAGTTGCTCTGAATATAATCTCTCAAAAAAATATACAATGCCTTATTCTACTTTTTTTTTGGAGTATATACATCAACTCCAGTTGCTCTCTCATGTAAAATGCAGAAAATCTATATTTAAGCGAATCGAAAAAATTCTATATATTATCTAGGCACCCCAATGTTAAAAACAAAATTACTCTGAGTATAATCTCTCAGAAAAAATATCCAATGCCCTATTCTACTCTGTTTTGGAGTATATACACGAACTCCATATGCTCTCTCATATAAAATAGAGAAATTCTATATTTAAGTGAATCGAAAAAAATCTAAATATTATCTATGCATTCCAATGTTAAAAGTAAAATTGCTCTGAATATAAACTGTCAGAAAAAATATACAATGCCCTTTTCTACTCTGTTTTTTAGTATATACACCAAATCAATATGCTCTCTCATATAAAATACCGAAATTCTAATTTTACGCCAATCGAGTAAAATCTAAATATTATCTAGACACCCCTATGTTAAAAGCAAAATTGCTCTGAATATAATCTGCCTGACAAAATGTACAATGTTTTTGTTTACTCTGTCTTAAAGTGTATAAACCAACTCCATATGCTCTCTGATGTAAAATACTGAAATTCTTATTTTGGCGAATCGAAAAAAATCTAAATAATATATAGGCAACACAATGATAAAAACAAAATTGCTATGAATATAATCTGTCAGAAAAAATATACAATTCCCTATTCTACTCTGTTTTGGGGTATATAAAACAACTCCATATGCTCTCTCATGTAAAACACAGAAATTCTAATTTTACCTGAATCGAAAAAATCTAAATATTATCTAGGCACCCAAATGTTAAAAACAAAATTGCTTTAAATATAATCTGTCAGAAAAAATATACAATGCCCTATTCTACTCTGTTTTGGTGTATATACACCAACTCAGTATGCTCTCTCATGTAAAATAAAGAAATTCTAATTTTACATGGATCTAAAAAAATCTAAATATTATGTAGGCACCCCAACGTTAAAAGCAAAATTGCTCTGAATATAATCATTCATAAAAAATATACAATGCCCTATTCTACTTTGTTTTGGAGTATATACACCGACTCCATATGCTCTCTTATGTAAAATACAGAAATTCCATATTTAAGCAAATCGAAAAAAATCTATATATTATCTAGGCACCCGAATGTTAAAATCAAAATTCCTCTGAATATAATTTGTCAGAAAAAATAAACAATTCCCTATTCTACTCTGTTTTGGAGTATGTACACCAACTCAGTATGCTCTCTCATATAAAATACAGAAATTCTAATTTTATGTGAATCGAAAAATATCTAAATATTATTTAGGCACCCCAATGTTATAAATAAAATTGCTCTGAATATAGTCTGTCAGAAAAAATATACAATGCGCTATTCTACTCTTTTTTGCAGTATATACACCAACTCCATATGCTCTCTCATGTAAAATACAGAAATTCTATATTTAACCGAATCAAAAAAAAACTTAATAATATCGAGGCACCCCAATGTTAAAAGTAAAATTGCTCTGAATATAATCTGTCATAAAAAATATACAATGCTTATTTCTACTCTGTTTTGTAGTATTTACACCAACTCAATATACTATCTCATGTAAAATACCAAAATTCTAATTTTACACGAATCGAAAAAAATTTAAATAATATCTAGGTGCCCCAAAGTTAAAAGAAAATGGCTCTGAATATAGTCTGTTAGAAAAAATATACAATGCCTTATTCCACTCTGTTTTGGAGTATATACACCAACTCAGTATGCTCTCTCATGTAGAATACCGAAATTCTAATTTTACATGAATCGAAAAAAATCTAAATATTATCTAGGCACCCGAATTTTAATAGCAAAATTGCTCTGAATATAATCTGTCAGAAAAAATATACAATGCCCTTTTCTACTCTGTTTTCGAGTATATACACCAACTCAATATGCTCTCTAATGTAAAATAGCGAAATTCTAATTTTACCCAAATCAAAAAAATCTAAATAATATCTAGGAGGCCCAAAGTTAAAAGAAAATGGTTCTGAATATAGTCTGTTAGAAAAAATATACAATGCCTTATTCTACTCTGTTTTGAGTATAGACATCAACTCCATATGCTCTCTCATTTAAAATACAAAAATTCTATATTTAAGTGAATAGAGAAAAATCTGGGCCGGATGCGGTGGCTCAAGCTTGTAGTCCCAGCAATTTGAAAGGCCGAGGCGGGTGGATCACGAGGTCGGCAGATCGAGACCATCTTGGTCAACACGGTGAAATCCCGTCTCTACTAAAAACTACAAAAAATTAGTTGGGCACGGTGGCCTGTGCCTGTAATCCCAGCTACTCAGGAGGCTGAGGCAGGAGAATTGCCTGAACCCAGGGGGCAGAGGTTGCGGTGAGCCGAGATCGTGCCATTGCACTCCAGCCTGGGTAACAAGAGCGAAACTCCATCTCAAAAAAAAAAAAAAATCTGAATATTATCTAGGCACCCAAATGTTAAAAACAAAATTGCCCTGAATATAATCTATCAGAAAAAATATACAATGCCCTTTTCTACTCTGTTTTTTAGTATATACACCAACTCAATATGCTCTCTCATGTAAAATACAGAAATACTAATTTCTCTCGAATCGAAAATATCTAAGTATTATCTAGGCAACCCAATGTTAAAAACAAAATTGCTCTGAATATAATCTGTCAGAAAAAATATACAATGCCCTATTCTACTTTGTTTTGGAATATATACACCAATTCAGTTTTCTCTCTCATGTAAAATACCGAAATTCTCATTTTACATGAATCGAAAAAATTCTAAATATTATTTAGGCACCCCAATATTAAAAACTATATTGCTCTGAATATAATTTGTCAGAAAAAATATACAATGCCCTATTATACTCTGTTTTGGAGTATATACACAAACTCAGTATGCTCTCTTGTGTAAAATAACAAAATTCTAATTTTATGTGAATCGAAAAAAATCTAAATATTATCTAGGCACCCCAATGTTAAAAGAAAAATTACTCTGAATATAACCTGTCAGAACAAATATACAATGCCTTTTTCTACTCTGTTTTGGAGTATATACACCAACTCAATATGATCTCTCAAGTAAAATACCGAAATTCTAATTTTACGTAAATTGAATAAAATATAAATAATATCTAGGCGCCCGAAAGTTAAAAGAAAATGGCTCGAAATATAGTCTGTTAGCAAAAATATACAATGCCTTATTCTACTCGGTTTTGGAGAATATACACCAACTCAGTATGCTCTCTCATGTAAAATACCAAAATTCTAATTTTACGTGAATCGAAAAAAATCTAAATATTATCTAGGCACTCGAATGTTAAAATCAAAATTGCTCTGAATGTAGTCTGTCAGAAAAAGTATACAATGCCCTATTCGACTCTGTTTTGGAGTATATACACCAACTCCATAGGCTCTCTCATGTAAAATACAGAAATTCTAATTTTACCCGAATCGAAAAAATCTAAATATTATCTAGGCACCCCAATGTTAAAAACAATATTTCTCTGAATATAATCTGTCACAAAAAATATACAATGACTTATTCTACTCTGTTTTGGACTATATACACCAAGTCAGTATGCTCTCTAATGTAAAATACTGAAATTCAAATTTTACGCGAATCGAAAAATATCTAAATATTATCTAGGCACCCCAATGTTATAAACAAAATTGCTCTGAATATAATCTGTCAGAAAAAATATACAATGGCCTATTCTACTCTGTTTTGGTGTATATACAGCAACTCAATATGCTCTCTCGTGGAAAACACGGAAATTATACTTTTACACGTATCGAAAAAAATTTAATAATATTTAGGCGCCCCAAACTTAAACGAAAATGCCTCTGAATATAGTCCATTAGAAAAAATATAAAATGCCTTATTCTACTTTGTTTTGGAGTCTATACACCAACTCAGTATGCTCTCTCATGTAAAATACAGAAATTCTAATTTTACCCGAATCGAAAAAATCTAAATATTATCTAGGCACTGCAATGTTAAAAACAAAATTGCTCTGAATATTATCAGTCAGAAAAAATATACAATGCCCTATTCTTCTCTGTTTTGGAGTACATACACCAACTCCATATGCTCTCTAATAGAAAATACATATATTCTATATTTAAGCGAATCGAAAAAAATCTAAATAGTATCTCGGCATCTCTATGTTAAAAGCAAAATTTCTCTGAATACAATATGTCAGAATAAATATACAATGACCTTTTCTACTCTGTTTTGGAGGATATACACCAACTCAATATGCTCTCTCCTGTAAAATACCGAAATTCTAATTTTACGCGAATCGAAAAAAATCTAAATATCTACGGGCCCCAAAGTTAAAAGAAAATGGCTCTGCATATAGTTTGTAAGAAAAAATATACAATACCTTATTCTACCCTGTTTTACAGTATATACAACAACTCAGTATGCTCCCTCATGTAAAATACAGAAATTCTAAATTTACGCGAATCGAAAAAAATGTAAATAACATCTAGGCGCCCCAGAGTTAAAAGAATATGGCCCTAAAAATAGTCTGTTAGAAAAAATATACAATGCCTTATTCTACTCTGTTTTGGAGTATATACACCAACTCAATATGCTCTCTCATGTAAAATACAGAAATTCTAATTTTAACAGAATCTAAAAAATCTAAAAATTATCTAGGCACCCCGATGATAAAACAAAAATTGCTCTGAAAATAATCTGTCAGAAAAAATATACAATGCCTTATTCTACTCTGTTTTACAGTATATACACCAACTCAGTATGCTCTCTCATGTAAAATACCGAAATTCAAATTTTACGTGAATTGAAAAAATCTAAATATTACCTAGGCACCCCAATGTTAAAAACAAAAGTGCGCTGAAAATAATCTGTCAGAAAAATATACAATGCCTTTTCTACTCTGTTTTGGATTATATACACCAACTTTATATGCTCTTTCATGTAAAATACAGAAATTCTATATTTAGCGAATCGAAAAAAATCTAAATATAATCTAGGCACACCAATGTTAAAAACAAAATTGTTCTGGGTATAATCTGTCAGAGAAAATATACAATGCCCTTTTCTAATCTGTTTTGTAGTATATACCCTACCTCAATATGCTATCTGATGTAAAATACCGAAATTATAATTTTACCTGAATCGAAAAAATCGAAATATTATCCAGGCACCCAATGTTAAAAACAAACTTGCTCTGAATATAATCTGTCAGAAAAAATATACAATGCCCTATTCTACTCTGTTTTGGAGTACATACACCAACTCCATATGCTCTCTCGTGTAAAATACAAAAGTTCAAATTCTACCTGAATCGAAAAAATATTAATAATGTCTAGGCAGCCCAATGTTAAAAACAAAATTTCTCTGAATATAATCTGCCAGAAAAAATATACAGTGCCCTATTCTACTCTGTTTTGGAGTATATACACCAACTCCATATTCTCTCTCATGTAAAATACAGAAATTCTATAGTTAAGAGAATCGAAAATAATCTACATATTATCCTGGCACCCCAATGTGAAAAGCAAAATTGCTCTGAATATAATCTGTCAGTAAAAATATACAATTCCCATTTATACTCTGTTTTCTTGTATATACACCAACTAAGTATGCTCTGTCATGTAAAATACAAAAATTTTAATTTTAACCGAATCGAAAAAATCTAAATATTATTTAGGCAACCCAATGTTAAAAAAAAATTCTCTGAATATAATCTGTCAGAAAGAAATATACAATGCACTATTCTACTCTGTTTTGGAGTATATACACCAACTCCATATGCTCTCTCATCTAAAATACAAAAATTCTATATTTAAGCGAATCGAAATAAATCTAAATATTATCTAGGCAACCCAAAGTAGAAAGAAAAATTGCTCTGAATATAATCTGTCAGAAAAAATATACAATGTCCTTTTCTACTCTGTTTTGGAGTATATACACCAACTCAATATGCTCTCTCATGTAAAAGACGGAAATTCTAATTATACGTGAATCGAAAGAAATCTAAATAATATCTAGTCGCTCCAAAGTTAGAAGAAAATGGGTCTGAATATAGTCTGTTAGAAAAAATATACAATGTTTTTTTCTACTCTGTTTTGGAGTATATACACCAACTTCGTTTACTCTCTCATGTAAAATACAGTAATTCTAATTTTACCAGAATACTTAAAATCTAACTATTACCTAGGCACACCAATGTTTAAAACAAAATTGCTCTGAATATAATCTGTCAGAAAAAATATACAGTTCCCTATTCTCCTCTGTTTTGAAGTATATACACCAACTCCATATGCTCTCTCAAGTAAAATACTGAAATTCTATATTTAAGCGAATCGAAAAAAATCTAAATATTATGTAGGTGCCCCAAAGTTAAAAGAAAATGGCTCTGAATATAGTCTGTTAGAGAAAATATACAATGCCTTATTCTACTCTGTTTTGGAGTATATACACCCACTCAGTATGCTCCCTCATGTAAAATACCGAAATTCTAATTTTACGTGAATCGAAAAAAATCTAATTATTATCTAGGCAATCGAATGTTAAAAGCAAATTGCTCTGAATATAATCTGTCAGAAATAATATACAATGAGCTTTTCTACTCTGTTTGGGAGTATATAGAACAACAAAATATGCTCTCTCATGTAAAATACAAAAATTCGAATTTTTCGTGAATCAAAAAGAATCTTAATAATATCTAGGCCCCCAAAGTTAAAAGAACATGGCACTGAGTATAGTCCGTTAGAAAAAATATACTATGCTCTATTCTACTTTGCTTTGGAGTATATAAACCAACTCCATATGCTCTCTCATGTAAAATACAGAAATTCTATATTTAGGAAAATGGAAAAATATCTAAATATTATCTAGGCACCCCAATGTTAAAAGCAAAATTGCTCTGAATATAATCTGTCAAAAGTAATATACAATGCCTTATTCTACTCTGTTTTAAAACATAACCACCAACTCAGTATACTCTCTCATGTAAAATACCGAAATTCTAATTTTACATGAATCGAAAAAAATCTAAATATTATCTAGGCACCCCAATGTTAAAAGCAAATTACTCTGAATAGAATCTGTCAGAAAAAATATACAATGCCCTATTCTACTCTGTTTTGGAGTATATACACCAACTCAGTGTGCTCTCTCATGTAAAATACCGAAATTCTAATTTTACGCGAATCGAAAAAAATCTAAATAATATCTAGGCGCCCCAAACATAGAAGAAAGTGGCTGTGAATATAGTGTGTTAGAAAAAATATACAATGCCTTATTCTATGTTGTTTTGGAGTATATACACCAACTCAGTATGCTCTCTCAGGTAAAATACAGAAATTCTAATTTCACCCGAATGGAAAAAATCTAAATATTATATAGGCACCCCAATGTTAAAAATAAAATGGCTCGGAATATAATCTGTCACAAAAATATACAATGCCCTATTCTACTCTGTTTTGGGGTATATACACCAACTTCATATGCTCTTTCATGTCAAATAGAGAAATTATATATTTAAGTGAATCGACAAAAAATCTAAATATTATGTAGGCACCTTAATGTTAAAAGCAAAATCGCTCTGAATATAATCTGTCAGAAAAAATATACAATGCCTTATTCTACTCTGTTTTGGAGTATATACACCAACTCAGTATGCTCTGTCTTGTAAAATAACGAAATTCTAATTTTACGTGAATCGAAAATATCTAAATATTATCTAGGAACCCCAATGTTAAAGGCAAAATTGCTCTGAATATAATCTGTCACAAAAAATATACAATGCCCTTTTCTACTCTGTTTTGGAGTATATAAACCAACTCCATATGCTCTCTCATGTGAAATACCAAAATTCAAATTTTACGTGAATTGAAATAAATCCAACTATTATGTAGGCGCCCCAAAGTTAAAAGAAAATTGCTCTAAATATCGTCTGTTAGAAATAATACACAATGCCTTATTCTACTCTGTTTTGGAGTATATACACCAACTCAGAATGTTCTCTCATGTAAAATAGAGAAATTCTAATTTAATGTGAATCGAAAAAATCTAAATATTATCTAGGCACATCAAATTTAAAAACAAAATTGCTCTGAATATAATCTGCCATATAAAATATACAACGCCCTATTCCACTCTGTTTTGGAGTATGTACACCAACTCAGTATGCTCTCTAATGTAAAATACCGAAATTCTAATTTTACGTGAATCGAAAAAAATCTAAATATTATCTAGGCACCTTAATGTTAAAAACAAAATTGCTCTGAATATAACCTGCCAGAAAAGATATACAATGCCCTATTCTACTCTGTTTTGGAGTATATACACCAACTCAATATGCTCTCTCATGTGTAATACAGCAATTCTAATTTTACGTGAATCGAAAAAAATCTAAATAAAATCTAGGCGCCCCAAAGTTAAAAGAAAATGGCTCTGAATATAGTCTGTTAGAAGAAATATACAATGCCTTATTCTACTCTGTTTTGTAGTATATACACCAACTCAGTATGCTCTCTCATGCAAAATAGCGAAATTCAAGATTTACGTGAATCGAAAAAAATCTAAATATTATCTACGCACCCCAATGTTAAAAACAAAATTGCTCTGAATATAGTCTGTCATAAAAAATATACAGTGCCCTATTCTACTCTGTTTTGAAGTATATACACCAACTCCATATGCTCTCTCATGTAAAATAGAAAAATTATTTAAGCGAATAGAAAAAATCTAGATATTATGTAGGCACACAAATCTTAAAAACAAAATTGTTCTGAATATTATTTGTCAGAAAACATATACAATGCCGTATTTTACTCTTTTTTGGAGTATATACACCAACTCAATATGCTCTCTAATGTAAAATACCGAAATTCTAATTTTACGAGGATCGAAAAAAATCTAAATAGTACCTAGGTGCCCAAAAATTAAAACAAACTGCCTCTGAATATAGTCTGTTAGAAAAAATATACAATGCCTTATTCTACTCTATTTTGGAGTATATACACCAACTCAGTATGCTCTCTGATGTAAAATACAGAAATTCTAATTTTACCCGAATCGAATAAATCTAAATATTATCTAGGCACCCCAATGTAAAAGCAAAATTCCACTGAATATAATCTGTTTGAAAAAATATACAATGTTCTTTTCTACTCTATTTTGTAGTATATACACCAACTCAATATGCTCTCTCATGTAAAATACAGAAATTCTAATTTTACACGGATCAAAAAAATCTAAAATTTATCTAGGCACCCTAATGTTAAAAGCAAAATTCTCTGAATATAATCTGTCAGAAAAATTATACAATGCCCTATTCTATTCTTTTTTGTAGTATATACACCAACTCAGTATTCTCTCTCATGTAAAATACCGAAATTCTAATTTTACACGAATCGAAAACAATCTAAATAATATGTAGTCTCCCCAAAGTTAAAATTAAATGGCAATAAATATAGTCTGTTAGAAAAAATATACAATGCCTTTTTCTACTCGGTTTTGGAGTACATACACCAACTCAGTATGCTCTATCATGTAAAATACAGAAATTCTAATTTTACCCGTATAGAAAAAATCTAAATATACTCTAGGCACCCCAATGTTAAAAACAAAATTGCTCTGAATATAATCTGTTAGAAAAAATATACAATGCCTTATTCTACTGTGTTTTGGAGTATATACACCAACTCCATATGCTCTCTCATATAAAATACAGAAATTCAATATTTAAGCGAATCGAAAAATATCTAAATATTATCTAGGTACACCAATGTTAAAAGCAAAATTACCCTGAATATAATCTGTCCGAAGAAATATACAATGCTTCATTCTACACTGTTTTGTAGTATATACACCAACTCATTGTCCTCTCTCATGTACAATAGCGAAATTCTAATTTTACCCGAATTTAAAAAATCTAAATATTATCTAGGCACCCCAATGTTAAAAACAAAATTCCTCTGAATATAATCTGTCAGAAAAAATACACAATGCCATATTCTATTTTGTTTTGGAGTATATACACCGACTCCATATGCTCTCTCATGTAAAATACAGAAATTCTATATTTAAGCGAATCGAAAAAAATCTAAATATTATCTAGGCACCCCAATGTTAAAAGCAAAATTGCTCTGAATATAATCTGTCAGAAAAAATATAATATGCTCTTTTCTACTCTGTTTTGGATTACATACACCAACTCAACATGCTCTCTCATGTAAAATACAGAAATTCTAATTCCTCTCGAATCGTAAATATCTAAGTATTATCTAGGCAACTTAATGTTAAAAACAAAATTGATCTGAATTTAATCTGTCAGAAAAAATATACAATGCCCTATTCTAATTTGTTTTCGAGTATATACAGCATCGCAGTTTGCTCTCTCATGTAAAATACCGAAATTCAAATTTTACATGAATTGAAAAAATTCTAAATATTATTTAGGCACCCCAATATTAAAAACTATATTGCTCTGAATATAATGTGTCAGAAAAAATATACAATGCCCTGTTATACTCTGTTTTGGAGTATATAAACCAACTCCATAGGCTCTATAATGTAAAATACAGAAATTCTAATTTTACCCGAATCGAAAATATCTAAATATTATCTAGGTACCCCAATGTTAAAAACAAAATTTCTCTGAATATAATCTGTCAGAAAAAATATACAATGCCTTATTCTACTCTGTTTTGCACTATATATACCAAGTCAGTAGGCTCTCTCATGTAAAATACTGAAATTCTAAATTTACGTGAATCGAAAAATATCTAAATATTATCTAGGCACCCCAATGTTATAAACAAAATAGCTCTGAATATAATCTGTCAGAAAAAATATACAATGCCCTATTCTAATATGTTTTAGAGTATATACACCAACTCCATATGCTCTCTCATGTAAAATACAGAAATTCTAATTGTACTTGAATCGAAAAAATATAAATATTGTCTAGACACCCCAATGTTAAAAACAAAATTGCTCTGAATATAATCTGTCAGAAAAAATATACAATGCCCTATTCTACTCTGTTTTAAAGTATATAAGCCAACTCCATATGCTCTCTCATGTAAAATACAGAAATTCTATACTTAAGAGAATCGAAAAAAATCTAAATATTATCCTTGCACCCCAATGTGAAAAGCAAAATTGCTCTGAGTATAATCTGTCAGTAAAAATATACAATTCCCTTTAATACTCTATTTTGTTGTATATACACCAACTCAGTATGCTCTGTCATGTAAAATACAAAAATTCTAATTTTACCCGAATTGAAAAAATCTAAATATTATTAAGGCAACCCAATGTTAAAAACAAAATTTCTCTAAATATAATCTGTCAGAAAAAAATATACAATGCACTATTCTACTTTGTTTTGGAGTATATACACCAACTCCATATGCTCTCTCATGTAAAATACAGAAATTCTATATTTGAGCAAATCGAAATAAATCTAAATATTATCTAGGCACCCCAAAGTTAAAAGCAAAATTGCTCTGAATAAAATCTGTAAGAAAAAATATACAATTCCCATTTCTACTCTGTTTTGGAGTATATACACCAACTCAATATGCTCTCTCATGTAAAATACGGAAATTATGATTATACACGAATCGAAAGAAATCTAAATAATATCTGGGGGCCCCAAAGTTAAAAGAAAATAGATCTTAATATAGACTGTTAGAAAAAATATACAATGCCTTATTGTACTTTGTTTTGGAGAAAATACACCAACTCAGTATGCTCTTTCATGTAAAAAAGCGAAATTCTAATTTTACGTGAATTGAAAAAAATCTAAATAATATCTAGGCGCCCAAAAGTTAAAAGAAAATGTCTATGAATATAATCTGTTAGAAGAAATATACAATGTTTTTTTCTACTCTGTTTTGGAGTATATACACCAACTTCGTTTACTCTCTCATGTAAAATACAGTAATTCTAATTTTACCGGAATACTTAAAATCTAACTATTACTTAGGCACACCAGTGTTTAAAACAAAATTTCTCTGAATATAATCTGTCAGAAAAAATATACAGTTCCCTATTCTACTCTGTTTTGAAGTATATACACCAACTCCATATGCTCTCTCAAGTAAAATACAGAAATTCTATATTTAAGCGAATCGAAAAAAATCTAAATATTATCTAGGCACCTTAATGTTAAAAACAAAATTGCTCTAAATATAATCTGTCAGAAAAAATATACAATGTGTTATTCTACTCTGTTTTGGAGTATATACACCAACTCAGTATGCTCTCTCATATAAAATAACAAAATTCTAATTTTATGTGAATCGAAAAAAATCTAAATATTATCTAGGCCACCCGAATGTTAAAAGCAAAATTGCTCTGAATATAATCTGTCAAAAAAATATACAATGCCCTTTTCTACTCTGTTTTAAACTATATACACCAACTTAATATGCTCTCTCATGTAAAATACGGAAATT
The DNA here is from genome assembly GCF_049354715.1 of Callithrix jacchus. Classification (NCBI taxonomy): domain Eukaryota; kingdom Metazoa; phylum Chordata; class Mammalia; order Primates; family Cebidae; genus Callithrix; species Callithrix jacchus. The sequence continues at coordinate 99,516,330 of NC_133517.1, read as the reverse complement.
CTAATTTTAAGGGAATCGAAAAAAATCTAAATATTATCTAGGCACCCCAAAATTAAAAGAAAATGGTTCTGAATATAGTCTGTTAGAGAAAATATAAAATGCCCTATTCTACTGTCTTTTGGGGTATATACACCAACTCAGTATGCTCTCTCATGTAAAATACCGAAATTGTTATTTTACGTGAATCAAAAAAAATCTAAATATTATCCAGGCACCACAATGTTAAAAGCAAAATTGATCTGAATATAATTTGTCAGAAACAATATACAATGCCCTATTCTAGACTATATTGGAGTATATACACCAACTCAATATGCTCTCTCTTGTAAAATACCGTAATGTTAATTTTACGTGAATTGAACATTTTAAATAATATCTAGGTGCCTCAAAGTTAAAGGAAATTGGCTCTGAATATAGTCTGTTTGAAAAAATATACAATGCCTGATTCTACTCTGTTTTGGAGTATATACACCAACTCAGTAGGCTCTCTCATGTAAAATACAAAAATTCAAATTTTACCCAAATCGAAAAAATCTACATATGATCTAGGCACCCCAATGTTAAAAAAAAAAATTTCTCTGAATATAATCTGTCAGAAAAAATATACAATGCCCTATTCTACTCTGTTTTGGAGTATATACACCAACTCTGTATGCTCGGACTTGTAAAATACCGAAATTCTAATTTTACGTGAATCGAAAAAAATCTAAATATTATCTAGGCACCCCAATGTTAAAAGCGAAAGTGCTCTGAATATAATCTGCCAGAAAAAATATACAATACCCTTTTCTACTCGGTTTTGAAGTATATACACCAACTCCATATGCTCTCTCTTGTAAAATACAGAAATTCTATATTTAAGCGAATCGAAAAAAATCTAAATATTATTTAGGAACCCCAATGTTAAAGGCAAAATTGCTCTGAATATAATCTGTCAGAAAAAATATACAATGCCCTTTTCTACACTGTTTTGGAGTATATAAACCAACTCCATATGCTCTCTCATGTGAAATACCGAAATTCTAATTTTACGGCAATTGAAAAAAATCTAAATAATATCAAGGCACCCCAAAGTTAAAAGAAAATGACTCTAAATATCGTCTGTTAGAAAAAATACACAATGCCTTATTCTACTCTGTTTTGGAGTATATACACCAACTCAGAATGCTCTCTTATGTAAAATACAGAAATTCTAATTTAACGTGAATAGAAAAAATCTAAATATTATCTAGGCACACCAAAGTTAAAAACAAAATTGCTCTGAATATAATCTGCCAGAAAAAATATACAACTCCCTATTCCACTCTGTTTTGGAGTATATACACCAACTCAGTATGCTGTCTAATGTAAAATACCGAAATTCTAATTTTACGTGAATCGAAAAAAATCTAAATATTATCTAGGCACTTTAATGTTAAAAACAAAATTGCTCTGAATATACCCTGCCAGAAATAATATACAATGCCCTATTCTACTCTGTTTTGGAGTATATACATTAACTCCATATGCTCTCTCATGTAAAATAGAGAAATTCTCTATTTAAGCAAATCGAAAAAACCTAGATATTATGTAGGCACAGAAATCTTAAAAACAAAATTGTTCTGAATATTATTTGTCAGAAAACATATACAATGCCCTATTCTACTCTTTTTTGGAGTATATACACCAACTCAATATGCTCTCTCATGTAAAATACCGAAATTCTAATATTACGAGAATCGAAAAAAATCTAAACAATACCTAGGTGCCCCAAAATTTAAAGAAACTGCCTCTGAATATAGTCTGTTAGAAAAATTATACAATGACTTATTCTACTCTATTTTGGAGTATATACACCAACTCAGTATGCTCTCTGATGTAAAATACAGAAATTCTAATTTTACCCGAATCGAAAAAATCTAAATATTATCTAGGCACCCCAATGTTAAAGCAAAATTCCACAGAATATAATCTGTCCAAAAAAATATACAATGCCCTTTTCTACTCTATTTTGTAGTATATAAACCAACTCAATATGCTCTCTCATGTAAAATACAGAAATTCTAATTTTACCCGGATTGAAAAAATCTAAAAATTATCTAGGCATTCCAATGTTAAAAGCAAAATTCTCTGAATATCATCTGTCAGAAATAATATACAATGCCCTATTCTATTCTCTTTTGTAGTATATACACCAACTCAGTATGCTCTCTCATGTAAAATACCGAAATTCTAATTTTACGCGAATCGAAAACAATCTAAATAATATGTAGTCGCCCCAAAGTTTAAATTAAATGGCTCTGAATATATTCTGTTAGAAAAAATATACAATGCCTTTTTCTACTCGGTTTTGGAGTACATACACCAACTCAGTATGCTCTATCATGTAAAATACAGAAATTCTAATTTTACCCGTATCAAAACAATCTAAATATTCTCTAGGCACCCCAATGTTAAAAACAAAATTGCTCTGAATATAATCTGTTAGAGAAAATATACAATGCCCTATTCTACTCTGTTTTGGAGTATATACACCAACTCCGTATGCTCTCTCATGTAAAATACAGAAATTCTATATTTAAGCGAATCGAAAAATATCTAAATATTATCTAGGTACACCAATGTTAAAAGTAAAATTACCCTGAATATAATCTGTCCGAAGAAATATACAATGCTTCATTCTACTCTGTTCTGTAGTATATACACCAATTCATTGTCCTCTCTCATGTAAAATACCGAAATTCTAATTTTACCCAAATCGAAAAAATCTAAATATTATCTAGGCACACCAATGTTAAAAACAAAATTGCTCTGAATATAAACTGTCAGAAAAAATATACAATGCCCTATTCTACTCTGTTTTGGAGTATAAACACCAACTCCATATGCTCTCTCATGTAAAATACAGAAATTCTAATTTTACCCGAATCGAAAAGAATCTAAATATTATCTAGGCACCCCAATGTTAAAAACAAAATTGCTCTGAATATAATATGTCTGAAAAAATATAAAATGGCCTATTCTAGTCTGTTTTGGAGTATATACACCAACTTTCTATGCTCTATCATGTAAAACACCGATATTCTACTTTTACGTGAATCGAAAAAAATCTAAATATTATCTAGGCACCCCAATGGTAAAAGAAAATGGCTCTGAATATAGTCTGTTAGAAAAATTATACAATGCCTTATTCTAATCTGTTTTGGAGTATATACACCAACTCAGTATGCTCTCTCATGTAAAGTACCGAAATTCTAATTTTACGTGAATCTAAAAAATCTAAATATTATCTAGGCACCCCAATGATAAAAACAAAATTGCTCTGAATATAATCTGTCAGAAAAAATATACAATGCCCTATTCTACTCTGCTTTAGAGTATATACACCAACTCCATATGCTCTCTCATGTAAAATACAGAAATTCTATATTTAAGCAAATCGAAAAAATATCTAAATATTATCTAGGCACCACAATGTTAAAAACAAAATTGCTCTGAATACAATCTGTCAGAAAAAATATACAATGCCCTATTCTAATCTGTTTTGGAGTATATACACCAACTCCATATGCTCTCCCATGTAAAATACAGAAATTCTAATTTTACGTGAATCGAAATAAATGTAAATAACATCTAGGTGCCCCAAAGTTAAAAGAAAATGGCTCTTTATATAATCTGTTAGAAAAAATATACAATGCCTTATTCTACTCCGTTTTGCAGTATATACACCAACTTGATGTGCTCTCTCATGTAAAATATAGAAATTATGTATTTAAGAGTATTGAAAAAAATCTAAATATTATCTTGGCACCCCAATGTTAAAAAAAATTGCGCTGAATATAATCTGTCAGAAAAAATATACAATGCCTCACTCTACTCTGTTTTGGAGTATATACACCAACTCAGTATGCTCTCTCATGTAAAATACCGAAATTCAAATTTTACGTGAATCGAAAAACATCTAAATATTATCTAGGCACCCGAATGTTAAAAGCAAAATTGCTGTTAATATAATCTGTCAAAAAATATATACAACGCCCTTTTCTACTCTGTTTTGGAGTATGTACACCATCTCAATATGCTCTCTCAGGTAAAATACCGAAATTCTAATTTTACGTGAATCAAAAAAAATCTAAATAATATCTAGGCGCCCCAAAGTTAAAATAAAATCGCTCTAAATACAGTCTGTTAGAAAAAATATACAATACCTTATCCTACACTCTCTTGGTGTATATACACCGACTCAATATGCTCTCAAATGTAAAATACCGAAATTCTAATTTTATGAGAATCGAAGAATATCTAAATATAATCTAGGCACCCCAATGTTAAAAACAAAATTTCTATGAATATAATCTGTCAGAAAAAATATTCAATGCCCTATTCTACTCTGTTTTTGACCATATACGCCAACTATACTTGCTCTCTCATGATAAATACAGAAATTCTATATTTAAGTGAATCGAACAAAATCTAAATATTATCTAGGCACCCGAATATTAAAAGTAAAATTGCTCTAAATATAATCTGTCAGAAAAAATATACAATGCCATATTCTACTCTGTTTTAGAGTATATACACCAACTCAGTATGCTCTCTCATGTAAAATACCGAAATTCTAATTTTACGTGAATCGAAAAAAATCTAAATAATATCTAGGTGCCCCAAAGTTAAAAGAAAATGGCTCTAAATATCGTCTGTTAGAAAAAATATACAATGCCTTATTCTACTTTGTTTTGGAGTATATACACCAACTCAGTATGCTCTCTCATGTAAAATACAGAAATTCTAATTTTACGTGAATTGAAAAAAATGTAAATAACATCTAGGTGCCCCGAAGTTAAAAGAAAATGGCTCTGAATATAATCTGTTAGAAAAAATATACAATGCCTTATTCTACTTTGTTTTAAAGTATATACACCAACTCCATTTGCTCTCTCACGTAAAATAGAGAAATTATGTATTTAAGAGTATTGAAAAAAATTTAAATATTATCGTGGCACCCCAATGTTAAAAGCAAAATTACTCTGAATATAATCTGTCAGAAAAAATATACGCTGCCCCACTCTACTCTGTTTTGGAGTATATACACCAACTCAGTATGCTCTCTCATGTAAAAAACCGAAATTCAAATTTTACGTGAATCGAAAAAAATCTAAATATTATCTAGGCACCCGAATGTTAAAAGCAAAATCGCTATTAATATAATCTGTCAAAAAAAATATACAACATTCTTTTCTACTCTGTTTTGGAGTATATACACCAACTCAATATACTCTCTCATGTAAAATACCGAAATTCTAATTTTACGTGAATCAAAAAAAATCTAAATAATATCTAGGCACCCCAAAGTTAAAATAAAATGGCTCTAAATATTGTCTGTTAGAAAAAATATACAACACCTTATCCTACACTCTGTTGGAGTATATACACCGACTCAGTATGCTCTCAAATGTAAAATACCGAAATTCTAATTTAATGTGAATCGAAAAAAATCTAAATATAATCTAGGCACCCCAATGTTAAAAACAAAATTGCTCTGAATATAATGTGTCAGAAAATATATTCAATGCTTTGTTTTTTACTATATACACCAAATCTACTTGCTCTCTCATGTAAAATACAGAAATTCTATATTTAAGAGAATAGAAAAAAATCTAAATATTATCTAGGCACCTGAGTGTTAAAAGTAAAATTGCTCTGAATATAATCTGTCATAAAAAATATACAATGCCCTATTCTACTCTGTTTTGGAGAATATACACCAACGCAGTATGCTCTCTCACGTAAAATACCTAAATTCTAATTTTACGGGAATCTAAAAAAATATAAATAATTTCTAGGCACCCCAAAGTTAAAAGAAAATGGCTCTGCATATAGTCTTTTAGAAAAAATATACAATGCCTTATTCTACTCTGCTTTGGAGTATATAAACGAACTCAGTATGCTCTCTCATATAAAATACAGAAATCTTAAATTTACCCGAATCGAAAAAATCTAAATATTATCTAGGCACCCCAATGTTAAAAACAAAATTGCTCTGAATATAATCTGTCAGAAGAAATTTACAATGCCCTATTCTATTCTGTTTTGGAGTATATACACCAACTCCATATGCTCTCTCATGTAAAATACAGAAACTCTATATTTAAGCGAATTGAAAAAATCTAAATATTATCTAGGCACCCCAATGTTAAAAACAAAATTGCTCTGAATATAATCTGTCAGAAAAAATATACGATGCTCTTTTCTACTCTGTTTTGGAGTATATACACCAACTCAGTATGCTCTCCCATGTAAAATACCGAAATTCTAATTTTACGAGAATAGAAAAAAATCTAATTATTATCTAGGCACCCCAATGTTAAAAACCAAATTGCTGTGAATATAATCTGTCAGATAAAATATACAATCCCCTTTCTATTCTTTTTTGTAGTATATACACTAACTCAATATGCTCTCCAATGTAAAATACCGAAATTCTAATTTTACGTGAATCGAAATAAATCTAAATAATATCTAGGCACCCCAAGGTTAAAAGAAAATGTCTCTGAATATAGACTGTTATAAAAAATATACAATGCCTTATTCTACTCTGTTTTGGAGCATATACACCAACTCTGAATGCTCTCTCATGTAAAATATCAAAATTCTAATTTTACCCGAATCGAAAAAATCTAAATATTATCTAGGCACCCCAATGTTAAAAACAAAATTGCTCTGAATATAATCTGTCAGAAAAAATACCCAATGCCCTATTCTATTTTGTTTTGGAGTATATACACCAACTCAATATGCTCTCTCATGTAAAATACAGAAATTCTATATTTAAGCGAATCGAAAAAAATCTAAATATTATCTAGGCACCCGAATGTTAAAAGTAAAATTGCTCTAAATATAATCTGTCAGAAAAAATATACAATACCTTATTCTACTCTATTTTGCAGTGTATACAACAACTCAGTATGCTCTCTCATGTAAAATACCGAAATTCTAATTTTACGTGAATCGTAAAAAATCTAAATAATATCTAGACACCCCAAAGATAAAAGAAAATTGCTCTGAATATAATCTGTCAGAAAAAATATACAATGCCCTATTCTACTCTGTTTTGGAGTATATACACTAACTCATTATGCTCTCTCATGTAAAATACCGAAATTCTAATTTTGCGTGAATCAAAATATATCTAAATATTATCTAGGCACTACAATGTTAAAAAAAAAAATTTCTCTGAATATAATCTGTCAGAAAAAATATACAATGACCTATTCTACTCTGTTTTAAAGTATATACATTAACTCTATTTGCTCTCTCATGTAAAATACAGAAATTCGATATATAAGCGAATCGAAAAAATTCTAAATATTATCTTGGCACCCCAGTGTTAAAAGCAAAATTGCACTGAATATAATCTGTCCGAAAAAATATACAATGCCATTTTCTACTCTGTTTCGGAGTATATACACCAACTTAATATGCTCTCTCATGTAAAATACCGAATTTCTAAATTTACGTGATTCGAAAAAAATCTAAATATTATGTAGGCGCACCATAGTAAAAAGAAAATGGCTCTGAATATAGTCTGTTACAAAAAATATACAATGCCTGATTCTACTCTGTTTTGGAGTATATACACCAACTCAGTATGCTCTCTCATGTAAAATACAAAAATTCAAATTTTACCCGAATCGAAAAAATCTACATATGATCTAGGCACCCCAATGTTAAAAACAAAATTTCTTTGAATATAATCTGTCATAAAAAATATACAATGCCTTATTCTATTCGGTTTTAAAGTACATACAACAACTCAGTATGGTCTCTCACGTAAAATACAGAAATTCTAATTTTACTCGTATCGAAAAAATATAAATATTATCTAGGCATTCCAATGTTAAAAACAAAATAGCTCTGAATATAATCTGTTAGAAAAAATATACAATGCCCTATTCTACTCTGTTTTGGAGGATATACACCAACTCCATATGCTCTCTCATGTAAAATACAGAAATTCAATATTTAAGCGAATCGAAAAATATCTAAATATTATCTAGGTACACCAATGTTAAAAGCAAAATTACCCTGAATATAATCTGTCCGAAGAAATATACAATGCTTCATTCTACTCTGTTTTGTAGTATATACACCAACTCATTTTCCTCTCTCATGTAAAATACCGAAATTCTAATTTTATCCGAATCGAAAAAATCTAAATATTATCTAGGCACCCCAATGTTAAAAACAAAATTGCTCTGAATATAAACTGTCAGAAAAAATATACAATGCCCTATTCTACTCTGTTTTGGAGTATATACACCAACTCCATATGCTCTCTCAAGTAAAATACAGAAATTCTATATTTAAGCGACTCGAAAAAAATCTAAATATTATGTAGGCGCCCCAAAGTTAAAAGAAAATGGCTCTGAATATAGTCTGTTAGAGAAAATACACAATGCCTTATTCTACTCTGTTTTGGAGTATATACACCCACTCAGTATTCTTTCTCATGTAAAATACCGAAATTCTAATTTTACGTGAATCGAAAAAAATCTAATTATTATCTAGGCAACCGAATGTTAAAAGCAAATTGCTCTGAATATAATCTGTCAGAAAAAATATACAACGCGCTTTTCTACTCTGGGAGTATATACAACAACTAAATATGCTCTCACATGTAAAATACAGAAATTCGAATTTTTCGCGAATCGAAAAGAATCTTAATAATATCTAGGCCCGCAAAGTTAAAAGAAAATGGCACTGAGTATAGTCCGTTAGAAAAAATATACTATGCTCTATTCTACTCTGTTTTGGAGTATATACACCAACTCCATATGCTCTCTCATGTAAAATAAAGAAATTCTATATTTAGGCAAGCAGAAAAAAATCTAAATATTATCTAGGCACCGCAATGTTAAAAGCAAAATTGCTCTGAATATAATCTGTCAGAAAAAATATACAATGCCCTATTCTACTTTGTTTTGGAATATAAACACCAACTCAGTATACTCTCTCATGTAAAATACCGAAATTCTAAATTTACATGAATCAAAAAAAATCTAAATATTATCTAGGCACCCCAATGTTAAAAGCAAAATTACCCTGAATATAATCTGTCAGAAAAATTATACAATGCCCTATTCTACTCTGTTTTGGAGTATATACACCAACTCAGTATGCTCTCTCATGTAAAATACCGAAATTCTAATTTTACGCGAATCGAAAAAAATCTAAATAATATCTAGGTGCCCCAAAGTTAAAAGAAAGTGGCTCTGAATATAGTCTGTTAGAAAAAATATACAATGCCTTATTCTACACTGTTTTGGAGTATATACACAGACTCAGTATGCTCTCTCAGGTAAAATACAGAAATTCTAATTTTACCCAAACGTAAAAATCTAAATATTGTATAGGCACCCCACTGTTAAAAACAAAATTGCTCGGAATGTAATCTGTCAGAAAAATATACAATGCTTTCTTCTACTCTGTTTTGGAGTATATACACCAACTTCATATGCTCTTTCATGTAAAATACAGAAATTGTATATTTAAGCGAATCGAAAAAAAACCTAAATATTATCTAGGCACCTTAATATTAAAAGCAAAATTTCTCTGAATATAATCTGTCAGAAAAAATATACAATGCCTTATTCTACTCTGTTTTGGAGGACATACACCAACTCCATATGCTCTCTTATGTATAATACCAAAATTGTAATTCTATGTGAATCAAAAAAAATCTAAATATTATCTAGGCACCCGAATGTTAAAAGCAAAATTGCTCTGAATATAATCTGTCAGAAAGAATATACAATGCCATTTTCTACTCTGTTTTGGAGTATATACACCAACTTAACATGCTCTCTCATGTAAAATACCAAATTTCTAATTTTACGTGAATCGAAAAAAATCTAAATATTATGTAGGCGCCCCAACGTTAAAAGATAATGGCTCTGAATATAGTCTGTTCTAAAAAATATACAATGCCTGATTCTACTCTGTTTTGGAGTATATACACCAACTCAGTATGCTCTCTCATGTAAAATACAAAAATTCAAAGTTTACCCGAATCGAAAAAAATCTACATATGTTCTAGGCACCCCAATGTTAAAAAAAAAATTTCTCTGAATATACTCTGTCAGAAAAAATATACAACGCCCTATTCCACTCTGTTTTAAAGTATATACACCAACTCAATATGCTCTGTCTTGTAAAATACCGAAATTCTAATTTTACATGAATCGAAAAAAATCTAAATATTATCTAGAAACCCCAATGTTAAAGGCAAAATTGCTCTGAATATAATCTGTCATAAAAAATATACAATGCCCTTTTCTACACTGTTTTGGAGTATGTAAATTAACGCCATATGCTCTCTCATGTGAAATACCGAAATTCTAATTTTACAGATATTGAAAAAAATCTAAATAATATCAAGGCACCCCAAAGTTAAAAGAAAATGGCTCTAAATATCGTCTGTTAGAAAAAATACACAATGTCTTATTCTACTCTGTTTTGGACTACATACACCAACTCAGAATGCTCTCTCATGTAAAATACAGAAATCCTAATTTAACGTGAATTGAAAAAATCTAAACATTATCTAGGCACACCAAAGTTAAAAACAAAATTGCTCTGAATATAATCTGCCAGAAAAGATATACAACGCCCTATTCCACTCTGTTTTGGAGTACATACACCAACTCAGTATGCTCTCACATGTAAAATACCGAAATTCTAATTTTACGTGAATCAAAAAAAATCTAAATATTATCTAGGCACCCCAATGATAAAAGCAAAATTACTCTGAATATAATCTTTCAGAAAAAATATACAATGCCCTATTATACTCTGTTTTGGAGTATATACACCAACTCTCTATGCTCTCTCCTGTAAAATACAAATATTCTAAATTTACATGAATCGAAAAAAATCTAAATATTATGTAGGCACCCCAATGTTAGAAGCAAATTGCTCTGAATATAATCTGTCAGAAAAAAATATACAATGCTTAATTCTACTCTGTATTGGAGTATATACACCAACTCAATATGCTCTCTCATGTAAAATTCCGAAATTCGGATTTTATGCAAATCGAAAAAATTCTAAATAATATCTAGGCGCCCCAAAGGTAAAAGAAAATGGCTCTGAATTAATCTGTCAGAAAAAATATACAATGCTCTTTTCTACTCTATTTTGGAGTACATACACCAACTCAGTATGCTCTCTCATGTAAAATACCGAAATTCTAATTTTACGTGAACCGAAAAAAATCTAATTATCATCTAGGCACCCCAATGTTAACAGCAAAATTGCTCTGAATATAATCTGTCAGAAAAAATATACAATGCCCTTTTCTACTCTTTTTTGTAGTATATACACTAACTCAATATGCTCTCTCATGTAAAATACCGAAATTCTAAGTTTACGTGAATCGAAATAAATCTAAATAATATCTAGGCGCCCCAAGGTAAAAAGAAAATGTCTCTGAATATAGACCATTAGAAAAAATATACAAAGCCTTATTCTACTCTGTTTTGGAGTATATACACCAACTCAGTATGCTCTGTCATTTAAAATATCGAAATTCTTATTTTACCCGAATCAAAAAAATCTATATATTATATAAGCACCCAAGGTTAAAAACAAAATTTCTCTGAATATAATCTGTCAGAAAAAATATACAATGCTTTATTCTACTCTGTTTTGTAGTATATACACCAACTCCATATGCTCTCTCATCTAAAATACAGAAATTCCACATTTAAGCGAATCGAAATAAATCTAAATATTATCTAGGCACCCCAATGTTAAAAACAAAAGTTCTCTGAATATAATCTTTAAGAAAAAATATACAATGCCCTATTCTAATCTGTTTTGGAGTATATACACCAACTCAGTATGCTCTCCCATGTAAAATACCGAAATTCTAATTTTACGCGAATCGAAAAAAATCTAAATAATATCTAGGTGCCCAAAAGGTAAAAGAAAATGGCTCTAAATATTATCTGTTAGAAAAAATATACAATGTCTTATTCTACTCTGTTTTGGAGTATATACACCAACTCAGTATGCTGTCTCATGTAAAATACAGAATTCCTAATTTTACGCGAATCGAAAGAAATGTAAATAACATCTACGTGCCCCAAAGTTAAAAGAAAATGGCTCTGAATATAATCTGTTAAAAAAAAAATACAATGTTTTATTCTACTCCGTTTTGGAGTATATACACCAACTCCATATGCTCTCTTATGTAAAATACAGAAATTCTATATTTAAGCGAATCGAAAAAAATCTAAATATTATCTAGGCACCCCAGTGTTAAAAGCAAAATTACTCTGAATATAATCTGTAAGAAAAAATATAAAATGACCTTTTCTTCTTTCTTTTGGAGTATATACACCAACTCCATATGCTCTCTCATGTAAAATGCAGGAATTTCATATTTTAGCGAATCAAAAAAAATCTAAAAATTATCTAGGCACCCGAATGTTAAAAGCAAAATTGCTCTGAATATAATGTGTCATAAAAAATATACAATACCCTTTTCTACTCTGCTGTGTAGTGTATACACCAACTCAATATGCTCTCTCATGTAAAAAACCGAAATTCTAATTTTACGAGACCAGAAAAAAATCTAAATAATATGTAGGCGCCCTAATGTTAAAAGAAAATGGCTCTGAATATAGTGTGTTAGAAAAAATATACAATTTCTTATTCTACTCTGTTTTGGAGTATATACACTAACTCAGTATGCTCTCAAAAGTAAAATACAGAAATTCTTATTTTACCCGAATCGAAGAAATCTCAATATTATCTTATACCCCAACGTTAAAAACAAAATTGGTCTGAATATAATCTGTCAGAAAAAATATACAATGCCCTATTCTACCGTGTTTTGTAGTATATACACCAACTCAGTATGCTCTCTCATGTAAAATACTGAATTTCTAATTTTACGTGAATCGAAAAAAAATCTAAATATTATCTGGGCACCCCAATGTTAAAAGCAAAATTTCTCTGAATATAATCTGTCAGAAAAAATATGCAATGCCATATTCTATTTTGTTTTGGAGTATATACACCAACTCAGTATGCTCTCACATGTAAAATACAGAAATTCTATATTTAAGAGAATCGAAAAAAATCTAAATATTATCGAGGCACCCCAATGTTAAAAGCAAAATTGCTCTGAATATAATCTGTCAGAAAAAATAAACAATGCTCTTTTCTACTCTGTTTTGGAGTACAGACACCAACTCAGTATGCTCTCTCATGTAAAATATCGGAATTCTAATTTTACGCGAATAGAAAAAAATCTAAATATTATCAAGGCGCCCCAAAGTTAAAAGAAAATGGCTGTGAATATAGTCTGTTAGACAAAATATACAATGCCTTATTCTACTCTGTTTTGGAGTATATAAACCAACTCAGTATGCTCTCTCATGTAAAATACAGCAATTCTATATTTAAGCGAATCGAAAAAATCTAAATAATATTTAGGCACCCCAGTGTTAAAAGCAAAATTTCTCTGAATATAATCTGTCAGAAAAAATATATAGAATGCCCTTTTGTTCTCTGTTTTGAAGTATATACACCAACTCCATATGCTCTCTCATGTAAAATACAGAAATTCCATATTTTAGCGAATCAAAAAAATTTAAAAATTATCTAGGCACCCGAATGTTAAAAGCAAAATTTCTCTGAATATAATCTGTCAGAAAAAAATATACAATACCCTTTTCTACTCTGCTGTGTAGTGTATACACCAACTCAATTTGCTCTCTCATGTAAAAAACCAAAATCCTAATTTTACGAGACCCCCAAAGAAATCTAAATAATATCTAGGCGCCCCAATGTTAAAAGAAAATGGCTCTCAATATAGTCTGTTACAAAAAATATACAATTCCTTATTCTACTCTGTTTTGGAGTATATACACCAACTCAGTATGCTCTCAAAAGTAAAATACAGAAATTCCAATTTTACCCGAATCGAAGAAATCTAAATATTATCTTGTAACCCCAACGTTCAAAACAAAATTGGTCTGAATATAATCTGTCAGAAAAAATATACAATGCCCTATTCTACTCTGTTTTGGAGTATATACACCAACTCAGTATGCTCTCTCATGTAAAATACCGAAATTCTAATTTTACGTGAATAGAAAAAACTCTAAATATCTAGGTTCCCCAAAATTAAAAGAAAATGGCTCTGAATATAGTCTGTTAGAAAAAATATACAATGCCTTATTCTATTCTGTTTTGGAGTATATACACCAACTCAGTATGCTCTCTCTTGTAAAATACCGAAATTCTAATTTAACGTGAATCGAAAAAAAATCTAAATATTATCTGGGCACCCGAATGTAAAAAGCAAAATTTCTCGGAACAGTATCTGCCAGAGAAAATATACAAGGCCCTATTCTACTCTGTTTTGGAGTAAACACACCAACTAAGTATGTTCTCTCATGTAAAATACCGAAATTCAAATTTTACGTGAATCGAATATAATCTAAATATTATCTAGGCACACCAATGATAAAAGCAAAATTGCTTTGAATATAATCTGTCAGAAAAAATATACAATGCCCCTCTTTACTCTTTTTTGGAGTATATACACCAACTCAATATGCTCTCTCATGTAAAATACCGACATTCTAAATTTAAACGAATCGAAAGAAATCTAAATAATATCTAGGCGTTGCACAGTTAAGAGCAAATGGATCTGAATATAGTCTGTTAGAAAAAATATACAATGCTTTATCTACTCTGTTTTGGAGTATATACACCAACTCAGTATGCTCTCTCATGTAAAATACCGAAATTCTAATTTTACCCAAAATCAAAGAATCTAAATATTATCTAGGCACCCCAATGTTAAAAACAAAATTGCTCTGAATATAATCTTTCAGAGAAAATATACAATATTCTCTTATACTCTGTTTTGTAGTATATGCAACAACTCAATATGCTCTCTCATGTAAAATACCGAAACTCTAAATTTACGTGAATCGAAAAAAATTGAAATATTATCTATGCACCCCAATGTAAAAAGCAAAATTTCTCGGAACAATATCTGTCAGAGAAAATATACAGTGCCGTTTTCTACTTTGTTTTGGAGTGTATACACCAACTCAATATGCTCTCTCATGTAAAATACAGAAATTCTAATTTTACACGAACGGAAAAAAATCAAAATATTATCTAGGTACCCCAATGTTAAAAGCAAAATTTCTCTCAATATAATCTGTCAGAAAAAATACACAATGCCCTTTTCTACTGTGTTTTTGAGTATATACACCAATTCAATATGCTCTCTCATGTAAAATACCGAAATTCTAAATTTACGTGAATCGAAAAAAAATCTACATATTACCTAGGCACCCCAATGTTGAAAGCAAAATTGCTCTGAATATAGTCTGTCAGAAAAAATATACAATACCCTTTTCTACTTCGTTTTGGAGTATATACACCAACCCAATATGCTCTCACATGTAAAATACCGAAATTCTTATTATACGTGAATCGATAAAAATCTAAATATTATATAGACACCCCAATGTTGAAAGAAAATGGCTTTGAATATAGTCTGTCAAAAAAATATACAATGCCCTTTTCTCCTCAGTTTTGGAGTATACGGACCAACTCAATATGCTCTCTCATGTAAAATACCGAAATTCTAAATTTACGAGAATCGAAAAAATCTAAATATTATCTAGGCACCCCAATGTTAACAGTAACATTGCTCTGAATATTATCTGTCAGAAAACATATAAAATTCGCTTTTCTACTCTGTTTTGGAGTATATACACCAACTCAATATGCTCTATAATTTAAAATATGGAAATTCTCAATTTACGCGAATCGAAAAAAATCTAAATATTATCTAGGCAACCCAATGTTAAAAGCAAATTTGCTCTGAATATGATCTGTCAGAAATAATATACAATGCCCTATTGTACTCTGTTTTGGAGTCTATACACCAATTCATTATGCTTTCTTGTGTAAAATACTGAAATTCTAAATTTACGCTAATCGAAAAAAATCTAAATATTATCTAGGTACCCCAATGTTAAAAGCAAAATTGCTCTCAATATAATCTGTCAGAAAAAATATACAATGCCCTTTTCTACTGTGTTTTGGAGTGTATACACCAACTCAATATTCTCCCTCATGTAAATTACCCAAATCCTAACATTACTCTAAGTATCTCATAAAGTGCACAAGACCCCCTTGATGTTGTTTTTTATAACTAGGGGATTACAGATGACATTACTCACGATATGACTGCGGCTGTTTGCCAGTCCTGTGATAATGTTTCTAATATCCAGAGAAGGAGAGGGGAATGTTTCTGCCCATAGGCAAATCCTCTGAATACGGCAAGAGGAGTACACCGTGCTGTGGTATGGTCACTAATGTAAACAAGAAAACAATTATATTGAATTAAATATTGCAAGGTGTTAACCCCCCCTATAATTTTCCTTGTAATTTCAAGGGGTTGAGGACATTTTTGTCAAAATGGCGGAGGTGTAACTTCAGCTATTGTCTACTATATAATAAAAAAGGATAAAATTATTATTTACATATGATATGATTGCCAGTATCATATTACACCACATTTTCAAAATATCTGGGCCCCAGCAGCTGTGGGCATGGCAGCCAAGCGAGGGTGTCCCTATGCAACCAGGTTGGGCATTGCAGCTGCTACGGGCCCTTTGTGATTTGTCTGGGGGCTGCTTCGGGCCCTCTGGTGGTGGCTGTGGTAACAGCCACATAGCCAGAGGGTCTCTCAGCATCCAGGGAGGACCTGGCGGCTGCTACTGTCACTCTGGCAAGGGCTATGGGCACAGCCACCTAACCAGGGGGTCCCTACGTAGCCAGGGTGGGGCTGGAAGCTGCTATAGGCCCTTTGGCGGGAGGTGTGGGGATACCCTGCTCTTCACAGGTACACAGTTTGCACCTATTTCTACATGTGTAGATTGTTTACATAATGGGCACATATTTGTACACATGCACATATAATATTATCACAATAAACATATATGTACATAATATGTGTACAATAAATATGTACTTTATACGTACCTAATATAAACAATATGTACTTTTTGGTGATATTATGTGATATCTACATATTATTAATTATATATCTTATTGTGATAATATGTATGTTACCACTGAAATTTTTAGAAATGTACATAGAGTACACTTTATGTACCTATGCATTGTATACACATTATAGAAATAAATAGGTACATATTTTACAGATTATGTACATTTTTTCTACATGTGTATCTTGTACACATATGTACAGCAGAGTAAATGTACAGACTATACCTATTTTATACATTTATTGTGATATGTCAATAAATGTACACATGAGTACATTCTGGGATATAATTTTTAGCATATTAGACAGGAATTACACCGGTGACCAAAGTGGGTTTACACCCAGGTGCGCACATAGTTTATACATGTACATGTTGTGCTTATTATGTACTCATGTACAGAATGCACATGTCTACATTATATATACATAGGTGTACGCAGCATACATAGGTACATACTGTGCACACATATGTACATGTGCATATATTGTACATCTGTACATAATGGGTACATGATGTACATGTGTACACATCATATCACAATAAATGTAAATATGCATAATGTTTGCAATATGTACGTTTATATTATGTATTACGTTTATTGTGATTATATATGCTGTTGTGATATGATATCATTGTGACATTACAAATGTACATATTATACACATTATGTACCTATGCATTGTGCACAGATTATAGAAATAGAAAGAAACATATTTTACAGGTTATGTACATTTTATTTACTTGTGTATTGGGTACACAGAGTAAATGTACAGATCTTACTTTATACATTTATTGTGATATGCCAATAAATGTACACATGAGTACATTCTGTGATATTACATTTAGAATATAAGATATAAATTACTCTGGTTACCAAAGTGGGTGTAAACTTATGTGTGCACATATTTTGTACATGTACATACTGTGCATATTATGTACTTGTGTACAGAAGGTAAATATCTACATTATATGTATGTATGGGTACAGAGCGTACATATGTACATACTATGTACATATATCTACACCTGAATTTATTGTACATCCGTACATAATGGGTCCATGCTGTACATGTAAACACATCGTCATACCACAATAAATGGAAATGTACATAATGTGTGAAATACGTACATTTATATTATGTATTACATGTGTATTGTGATTGTATATGCTGTTCTGATATCATTGTGATATTACAAATGTACATATTGTACACATTATGGACATACCTATTGTGTACATATTATGTACACATAAATGTACATATTGTACAGATTATGTATATTTATTGTACATCTGTATGGTGCACACATATGTACATCACAGTCAACGTACATATGGTACATATTCTGTGCATTGTTTGTAATATTTCAGTAAGAGTACACATTATAAGTATATTCTGGGATATGATTTTTAGTATGTTAGATAAAATTACTTTCAATATCAAAGTGGGTATACACTTATGTGTGTCCATTTTGTGATATTATCCATCATATCCTGAGTAGGTATTTCTCTCATTGTGAAAGCAGGTTTACACTCTCGGATTGCTCCAATATCAAGGCAAACTAAAACTCGTCTGTGATGTAGTTAATAATATACTGAGGACAAAGGATGACCATACCCTGAATATCGCAGGAAGTGTACACCACCACTGTAGTATTGTTTCTAATGTTCAAAAACGGAAAGGATATTACTCCAAATATCTCAGAAAGCACACAAGCCCCCCGTGATATTGTTTCTAATAACTAGAGAATTACAGATGACATTACCCACGACGTGACTGGGGCTGTACTCTGGTCCTGGAATATTGTTCCTAATATCCAGAGAAGGAGAGGAAAATGTTGCTGCCCATAGGGAAATACTCTTAGTACGGCAAGAGGTGTACACCATGCTTTGATATGGTCACTAATGTAAGCGAGAAAACAATTACATTGAATTAAGCATTGCAAGGAATGAAACTCCCCTATGATTTTCATTCTAATGTCAATGGGGGTGAGGATGACATTTTTGTCAATATGGCAGAGGTGTAACTGGAGCTATTGCCTAATATACAAAAAAACAGAATAAGATTATCATTTTTATATAATATGGTTGCCAGTATCATATTACACCGGATTTGCAAAATAGCTGGGCCTCAGCAGCTGTGGGCAGAGCCCACAAGCGAGGGGACCCCTAAACAGCCAGGGTGGGCCTGGGGGCTGCTCTGGGCTTTTTGGTGGGGTCTGTGAGCACATCGACCCAGCCAGGGGTCCCTGAGCAGCCATGGTTGGCCTGGGGGCTGCTACGGGCACTTTGGCATGGGTTGTGGGCACAGACACCTAGTCAGGGGGTCCCTAAGCAGCCAGGGTGGGCATGGGGGCTGCTACAGGCATTCGAGCAGTGTTTGTGGGCACAGCCCAATTGCCAGGGGGTCTCTAAGCAGCCAGGCTGGGCCTGGGGGCTGATATAAGGGGGGCTTTGGTAATAGCGTGCTGTGCATCGGTACATAGTTTGCACCTATTACTACATGTGTAAATAGTTTTAATATCGGGCATATATATGTACATGCGTACATATGGAGTTATCACGATAAATTTATATTTACATAATATGTGCAAAATACATATGTACCTAATGCACACCTAATGTGTACAATATGTACTTTTTTGTAATATTAGACAATATATATTACTGTGATTATATATCTTATTGTGATTAAATATATTTTATCACTAATATTTTAAGGAATGTGCATAGTGTACACATTATATACCTATGTATTGTGTACACAATATAGAAATATATAGGTACATATTTTACAGATTATGTACACTTTTTCTACATGTGTATTGTGTACACCTATGCACAGCAGAGTAAATGTACAGACTGTACCTATTTTATACATTTCTTGTGATATGCCAATAAACATACACATTATGAGTACATTCTAAAATATAATTTTTACCATATTAGAAATTACTCCATTGACCAAAGTGGGTGTACACCCAGGTGTGTACATAGTTTACACGTGTACATATTGTGCATATTAGGTACTCATGTACAAAATGTACATGTCAACATTATATGTATTTATGTGTACATAGTGTGCACATGCACATGCTGTTCACACATGTGTACATGTGCATATTTTGTACATGTGTACATAATGGGTACATGATGTTCATGTGTACACACCATACCACAATAAATGTAAATGTACACGATGTGTGCAATATGTACATTTATATTATGTATTACTTGTGTATTGTGATTTTATATGCTGTTGTGATATATCATTGTAATATTACAATAAATGTACATATTGCACACATTTCGTACATACCTATTGTGTACACATTATGTACCTGTAATTGCACATATTGTACAGATTATGTACGTTTTTGGTACATCTGTATTGTGTACACATATGTACATAACACTCTATGTACATATGGTATGTATTCTGCACATTGATTGTAACATCTCAATAAGTGTACACATTATGAGTATATTGTGATATATGATTTTTAGTATATTAGATAAAAATTTCTTTCTATATCAAAGTGGGTATACACCCATGTGTGTCCATTTTTTGATATTATCCATCATATTTTAAGTAGGTATTACTCTCATTTTGAAAGCAAGTGTTCACTCTGTGATTGTTCCAATATCACAGGCAAAGTACAAGGCTTCTTTAATGTACTACCTAATATCCTGGGGACAAAAGATTATTATACCCTGAATATCACAGGAAGTGTACACCACCACTGTAGTATCGTGTCTAATATCCAAAAACGGAAAAGATATTACTCCAAGTATCTGATAAAGCACACAAGACCCCCGTGATATTTTTTCTAATAACTAAGGGATTACAGATGACATTACTCACGATATGACTGGGGCTGTCCGCCGGTCCTGTGATATTGTTCCTAATATCCAGAGAACGAGAGAATAATGTTGCTGCCCATAGGCAAATCCTCTGAATACGGCAAGAGGAGTACACTGTGCTCTGATATGGTCACTAATGTAAACAAGAAAACAATTCTATTGAATTTAACATTGCAAGGGGTGAAACCCCCTTATGATTTCAATTCTAATGTCCAGGGGTGTGAGGATGACATTTTTGTCAATATGGCAGAGGTGTAACTAGAACTATTGCCTAGTATATCAAAAACCAGGATAACATCATTTCCATATGATATGGTCGCCAGCATCATATTACACCACATTTTCAAAATAGCCGGGCACAGCGCCCTAGCCAGGGGGTCCCTAAGCAGCCAGCGTCAGCCCGGGAGCTGTTACGGGCCCTCTGGCGGGGAATGTGATTACAGCTCCCTAGCCAGGGGGTCTTTAAGCAGCCAGGGTGGGCCTTGGGGCTGCTACGAGGGGGGCTGTGGTAATAGCCTGTTCTGCACAGGTACATAGTTTTAATAATGAACACATATTTGTATAAGTGTACACATGGTGTTATGATAAATATATATGTACATATGTGCACAATACATATAGACCTAATGCGTACCTACTGTGAACAATATGTACTTTTTTGTGATATTACATGATATATATATATTACTGTGATTATATGCGTTATTTTGATTATATATATTTTATCACTGATATTTTAAGGAATGTGCATAGTGTACACATTATGTACCTATACATTGTTTACACATTATAGAAATATGTAGGTACATATTTTACAGAGTATGTACATTTTTTGTACATGTGCATTGTGTACACATATGTACAGCAGGGTAAATGTACAGATTGTACCTATTTTATACATTTATTGCAATATGCCAATAAATGTACACACTATTACTACATTCTGAATTATTATATTTTGTATATTAGATAGAAATTTCTCCGGTTACCAAAGTGGTTGTACACCCAGGTGTGTACATCGTTTATATGCGTACATATTGTGCATAGAATGTACTCGGGTACAGAAGGTACATATCTACATTATATGTACACATGTGTAGTGTACATATGTACATATATACATACTGTACCCACATATGTACGCTTGCATATATTGTGCATCTGTACATAATGGGCACATGATGTACATGTTTACATATCATATCACAATAAATGTAAATGTACATGTTTGCAATATGTACATTTATATTGATATTACATATTACATGTGTATTGTGATTTTATATGCAGTTGTGATTATATAACATTGTGATATTACAATAAATGTACATATTGTACACATTATGTGCATACCTATTGTGTGCACATTTTGTACATATATTCGTACAAATGATAGTTTATGTACATTTATTGTACATCTGTATTGTGTACATGTATGTACATCACAGTCAATGTACATATGTTAAATATTCTGTACATTGAGTGTAATATCCCAATAAGTGTACACATTATGAGTTTTTTCTGGGTTATGACATTTAGTTTATTAGATAAAAATGACTTCCAATATCACAGTGGGTATATAGCCATGTGTGTCCATTTTGTGATATTATCCATCATATCCTAAGTAGGTATTTCTCTCACAATGAAAGAAGGTGTACACTCTGTGATTGTTCCAATATTATAGGCAAAGTGCAAGGCTTCTGCGATGTAGTTCCTAATATCCCAGGGACAGAGGATGAGTATACTCTTAATATCGCAGGAAGTGTACACCACCACTGTAGTATTGTTTCTAATATCCAGAAACTAAAAGGATATTACTCCAAATATCTCCAAAAGCACACAAGACCCCCGTTACATTGTTCTTAATAACTAGGGGATTACAGATGACATTGCTCATGATGTGACTGGCGCTGTAAGCCGGTCCTGTGATATTCTTCCTAATATCCAGATAAGGAGAGAAAAATGTTGCTGCCCGTAGAGAAATATTCTGAATACTGCAAGAGATGTACACCGTGCTCTGATATGGTCACTAATGTAAACAAGAAAACAATTATATTGAATTAAACATTGCAAGGGGTGAAACCCTCCTATGCTTTCAATTCTAATGTCAATGGGGTGAGGATGACATTTTTGTCAATATGCCAAATGTGTAACTAGAACTATTGCCTAATATGTAAAGAACCACAATAACATTATCATTTCTGTGTGATATGGTTGCCAGTATCATATTACACCACATTTTCAAAATAGCCGGGCCCCAGCAGCTGTGGGCACAGCGCCCTAGGCAGGGGGTCCCTAAGCAGCCAGCGTGGGCCTGGTAGCTGTTATGGGCCCTCTGGCGGGGGCTGTGGGTACAGCCCCCTAGCCGGGGGTCTTTAAGCAGCCAGGGTGGGCATTGAGGCTGCTACGAGCAGAACTGTAGTAATAGCCTGCTGTGCATAGGTATGTAGTTTGCACCTATTTCTGCATGTGTACATTGTTTAAATAGTAGGCACATATTTGTATACGTGTACATACGGTGTTATCATGATACATATATATTTTCATAATATGTGCACTATACATATGTATCTAATACATACCTAATGTGTACAATACGTACTTTTTGGTGATATTACACGACATATATGTATTAGTGTGATTATAGATCTTACTGTGATTATATATATTTTATCACTGATATTTTAAGGAATGGGCATAGTGTACACATTATGTACCTATGCATTGTGTACACATTATAGAAATATATAGGTACATATTTTACAGATTATGTACATTTTTTGTACATGTGCATTGTGTACACCTATGTACAGCAGAGTACATGTACAGATTGTGCCTATTTAATACATTTATCACAATACGACAATAAATGTACACACTATGACTACATTCTGGGATTTTATATTTAGTGTATTAGATAGAAATCTCTCCGGTTACCAAAGTGGGTATACACCTATATGTGTACCTAGTATATACGTGTATATATTGTACATACTGTGTACTCCTGTACAGAAGGTACATATCTACATTATATGAACATATGTGTAGTGTACATATGTACATACTGTGCACACTTATGTACACGTGTATATACCGCAAATCTGCACGTGTGCATGATGTACATGTGTACATATCATATCACAATAAATGTAAATGTATATAATGTGTGCAATATGTACATTTATATTGATATTATGTATTATATGTGTATTGTGATTATAGATGCTGTTGTGATTATATGAAATCATTGTAATATTACAATATATTTACATATTGTACACATTATGTACATACCTACTGTGTACACATTATGTACATATAAATGTACATATTGTACAGATTATGTACATTTTTTGTACATCTGTATTGTGTACACATATGTACATCACAGTCAATGTACATATGGTACATATTTTGTACGTTGATTGTAATATCCCAATAAGTGTACACATTATGAGTATATTCTGGGATATGATTTATAGTATATAAGAAAAAAGTTACTTCCAATATCAATGTGGGTATACTCGCATGTGTGTCCATTTTGCTGTACCTTCTATTAATCTTTGCCATTGAACATGATAGTGAGAGGAGGTTCTTTTCTCTAACAAGGTTTTCTGTTAATATAACTCAACTCTACTACCTTGTGGCCTCTGTATCTTCCATTGTAAATTGTAATTACCTATAAAAGAGAATATTTTAACATCACGCATCTACCTCTTGGATCCATCAGCCAGAGGCCTAAAATGAAAAAGACATGCACCCCACGAATGGTTATATAGTAGTTGACAACCCCACTTTCTTCTAGGTAAATAATATCCTCTCTTTAACAGTAGCTACTTACAAGATTTGTGCATAAAGAATGTGACTTTTTTATCAGTATCTAGTTTATTCTTACATCAATTTCTAAAATACTGAGAGAATATTCTGATCATTGGTTATGTAATATTTTAATTTAATTTTTTCCTCTCAAATTTTATCTTAACTGCATACTCTACCCTGTTTATAAGACTGCCCTATGGTGAAATTTAGTAGGTAGTAAATTATCCTGAGCACACAGAACAATTCTTTTTGTAATCAACTCTGAAACATCATTGAAAGAGCAAGGATATGGGAATTAGATTTATCTGGCTTTTATTTCTGGTACTTACTTGCTCTCTGACCTTGGGCAACTTATGTATTGCTCTGAGTCTCATCTTCTTCATCTGTAAAATGATCATGGTAATACCTAATTCATATGCAGCTTGGAAATGTGTAATTTAGTGATTGATATAAAGTTCCTGATACAATTTCTGACAAAATAATAGAAACCCCACGAGAGATAGCCATAACAATCAGAGTTTATATTCACATTAACTGGGATAAAATTGATCTGAGAATACAGCATAAAAAAGCAGCCAAAAATTCACAAGCATATATTTCGCTTGCCTTTTTATACAGAGCTGGAAAATTTCTCATCATTATCTCATCCATTGCCCGCAACACGATCCTTCCAAAACTCCTCCTAAGACCGTCTGCCAAGGTGGAACACACTGAACCGCATGTGACTCTGCCTTTTCTGACTATTTTTGCAAGATTTTTCTCATAGAGTATTCTTAACAGAAAATGGGGCTGTTATCAAGGTGACTAGGAATGGTGCATTCTCAGTTCAGGCTCTGATGGAATGTCTACTTGGTCTGGTGCAACTCCAGCTGTGCTCTTGGCTTTCCTCACTTTTGTGGTTCCGAGAATGCAAATATTCTCCCATGGCTTCCTTATTTTGTCTTTCTCCATGAGGTCTCATTCAAGTATAAACATTCCCTTCAATTTTCTCAACTCATTTTATATTGTCTGAATAACCTAGATAATTTTCCCTTTCCTAAAGCTATAGACCTTCTTTTTGTGTGTAAGAACAGATTACTCACAAATGTTTACTGTCCGCTAAACATTTATGTGTAATCGGTCCTTAATTCTACACACAAAATATCATCTCTACCAACATTTTACAACTATAGTCTTTCTATAGAGAACTATGAAAGGAACTTGCTCTAAAGGAGAAACTTCCAGAGCTAAACCAAGGGTCTGACAATTTTTAACAATATGTTATTCAGTAAAAATATTTTTTCAGTTAACAGAGAAGAATGCTATGGACAAAATGACAAAACAGAACTTTTCAGCACTTATTCCTTCACAGAAACATCAATTTGAAAAGCCATCCGTGCATCAAAGTGTCTTCAAAAGAGACAAGGAATCCAGGTGAGAGGTTATAGCACGTTTGTGGAGTAGAAAAGTAAGAAAAACGGCATAAAATAGAGTCTAAAAGAGAGTTTTCTATTATCTGCATTACCCCGCCCCTAAACCTGGGTAGTGCAGCATGGAAAGAGATACGATGTATGTGCAGAGAGGAGAGTAAATGTAACACCTGACTTCAACATCAACTCTAATGCCAGGCACAATTCAGTGAACTCAACACCAGGCAGGTTTCTATAGCCACAGGCTATGGGACAGACCCTGTCAACCCAAGCTCCAGGCCTTCCCCTATGGCTCTAAGATCTAATGCCTCCAACCTCCATGGCTCCTACCGACATAGGCTCCAGGCCTTCGCCACAACCAGGCCATTTATGGCTTCCCCAGGCTCCACACTGGTTACTATAGACTCGTAAGTGCCTGGATAAACAAACCTCTACATCGACACAGTGGAATATTATTCAGCAATGAAAGCAATAATCTTTGAATGTGGCTTTTGTTGCAGAAAAAAAGCACGTGAGCTATGAAGCCATTAAAAGACATAGAGGAAACTCAAATACATACTACTAAGTGAAAGAAACCAATCTCAAATGACCACTTACTATATGAATCCAACTATATGACATTCTGGAAAAGGCAAAACTATAGAGACATCAAAACGTTCAGTGATTGCTGGGGGTTGAAAAGTGGGAAAGGATAAATGAGCAGAGCATAGAGGATGTTTAGGGCAATGAAACTACTCTGTGTGTTACTGTAATGGTAGACACATGCCATTACACCCTTGTCAAAACTCACTGAATATACGACAGCAAGAATGGTTCCTAATGTCAATTATAAACGATGGGTGACAGTGATAAGTCAATGTTGGTTCATCCATTGTAACAAATGTACCTCTCTAGTGAGGAAGGCTGATAGTGGAGGAGGCTGTGCATTTGGGGAGGTGGGAATGTAGGAACTCTCTGTACTTTCCACTATGCCTCACTATTAACTTTACACTGCCCTAAAAATAAAGCGTATTTGAAAAAAGATTGAGCTGTTGATATAAGCCCAATGTCTACTTTGACGTCCAGAAATGTTTCTTTTAAAACGCTAATACACCACTTCCTGGAAGAAAATATTTGTTAACAAATTCTTTTCTAGAACAATTATTTTTGTGGGTGTTCCTGTCACAACTATACATAAAAATCAGAATATGCAGCAACATCTTGATACTCTAAAAACACAATACCAAGAAGGTTAAGAAAATCATTTCTAAATTTGATCTAAGCCAAAATGTGGAGAAGCAAAAGGGAAGAAAATTATTTCTGTATAATGAGATTATAGGTTGTTTCTCCGATCTCCTCTACAGTTTTCAGTATTTTCCAACTTCTATCATGGAGATATATAAATATAGATGTAGATATGTAGATATATAGGCATTAGATATATATTTATATATAATAAATGAACAGATACCATTTTATTTTTTATTATTGATTGATTTATTTATTTTTTGAGACGGATTTTCGCTCTTGTTTCCCAGGCTGGAGTGCAATGGCGCGATCTTGGCTCACCACAACCTCCACCTCCTGGGTTCAGGCAATTCTCCTGCCTCAGCCTCCTGAGTAGCTGGGATTACAGGCACGCGTCACCAAGCCCAGCTAATTTTTTGTATTTTTAGTAGAGACGGGGTTTCACCATGTTGACCAGGATGGTCTCGATATCTTGACCTCGTGATCCACCCGCCTCGGCCTCCCAAAGCGCTGGGATTACAGGCTTGAGCCACCGCGCCCGGCCTACAGATACCATTTTTAAAAGATATATTTATGTACTTTATATATTTATATAATATATACATCATGTTATCACCATTATGGATATAAAGAAGGACATTAAAATAGTGAAAAGATTAAAATAAAATGTACCAAAATGGAAACAGTGATTTAACTCTGCCTAGCTTTATGTGATTAAACAAGGTATTTTTCAAATCTATTTTTCTTTGCTTTCTAGAGGCTTTATAATAAATCTATATTTTTATATTTAAAAGCCTAATTTTTATTAAAC
Organism: Callithrix jacchus; assembly: GCF_049354715.1. Taxonomy (NCBI): domain Eukaryota; kingdom Metazoa; phylum Chordata; class Mammalia; order Primates; family Cebidae; genus Callithrix; species Callithrix jacchus. The sequence continues at coordinate 99,488,110 of NC_133517.1, read as the reverse complement.
AAATAAAAATTCAGCAACACTGTCTTTAGAACATTTTTTAAATCAACTTTAGCATGAAGAAAATGTTATGACTATGGTGGTGAGCATTTTGAAAGATTAGCAGAAGCAGGGATAATGTGACACTTAGCTGATCTTTCAAGGGAAGCTAGACAAATGACACTTTTCTAAAAGAAAATAGTAACTAGTGTTGAAACCTGGTATTGCCAGTATGATTAAGAAGGAAAGTGTCAACTTCTTCTGTGGAAAATCCTAACATTACCAAACGTAAGAAGGCAAATACTTCAACAACAGAAATGAAAAATATCTTGATTCATTTATTTAACACTTTTTTAGAGTTTAATCCCAAAACGTCTATTTTGAAGAAAAGAAAAAATCTTACTCGTGTATATTACCCTTTGCAGTGAACTGGCCAAATAAGTCTATCCAAGGTATGTTGAATACCGAGCATGCTGGAAACATTTTTATTGACATCATCTCTAATCCCTACAACAGTAGTGCAAGGAAAGGTTTAACATCTTCTTTTTACAGAGAGGAAAGCTGAAGCTCAAAGAGGTATAGTAGCTCATTTAACATTACACATCCAATACGTGGTGGAGGTGGGACCTATACTTACATCTGTTAGATTTTAAAGTCTGTGTTCTTCTTTCTACCTCTCTGCCTCAGTCCAACAATTGGGATCTTTGCCATGATGCCTCACGAGTTCACGAGGCACTTTTCAGGAAGTTTTTGACTCAGACTTTATCACTCAGCAAGATACCTCAACTAATTTACAAAATGTGACTTGAAAAGCAGGTTGTAATTCCGAAAGCAAAAATCCAACCACAAAAGATAAAGTCTTAATCAGTAGAGCTTTACAGAAGGAAGTAATGTAGGTAGTAAGGGCGCTTTCGGAAATGTCTGGAATCAGAGGAGTCGATGTATCACCTGTTAGAAATTGTACTCGCTTGGTAGCAAAATTTTCCTTGTGTTCACTTAAAATAATAGTCTTGTTGTTTTAAAACCAACGCACAGTCAGAGGGTGACTTGGATGTTTATTTTTTATTCTCTTTGCCTTCTTGTTTTAAGAATGGATTTTTCCTAAATTCTAATTATTATTGTAACTTACATAAGTGCAGCCGATTTTGCTTTTAAGGATAAAACTACATTTAAGTAGCTTTGTCTGGATGATCAAAACCAGGCCCTGAAGAAGTGAGTTCCTAAAGGGTAGGAACTTTGCTTATGTCTATATCTCAGTTGTGTTAAACAGAATAACTGGCGCAAATTAGCAAATGATGCACTGAGGAATCATAGAACAAAAGACATTATGAAGAACTAAGTTTCAGATTCAGGGTGACGCTAAGGAGCTAGTGTACCAGAGGATGGTATGCCTTCTGCAATCACAAAAGCAGCATTCAGTCTGATCTGGGCTCTAAGAAGTGCTCCTTGAGACCTGACATTTTATCCTAACACTGCCACTAACAGGTTAAGTCAGAAAGAGTTCACTTCCCAGAGCTTTCGATTTCTGGTTTCCAAATCAGCACAATGAGAAACTGAAAAGAAGGAAAGAGGAAAAAAAGAGAGGGTCAGAGATCCCTCCTGCTTGTACAATGCCATGATTTGGACACAGGGTTTGGGCAACCATGGCCCATCCACCAATTCCTGCCTGTCGTCTCTTGTCAGACAGCTCATGAGCCACGAATGTGAAAGAATTCAAAAAAGTAACAATATCTTGGGACATGTCAACAATTATATAAAATGCAATTTTCAGTTCTCATAAAAGTACTTTGGAACTCAGCCCCACTCCTTTATTACCCATTTCTATGGCTGCTTTCACACCACAACCACAGAGATGAGTAGCTGTGACAGAGACCATATGGGCTGCCAAGCCTAAAATATTTACTGCCTAGACCTTTCCAGAAAAAAAAAAGGATTGCTGATCTTTTACACAATCAAGCAAGCGATCACCTGAGAACATTAAAATCTGTGTCTAGGACAAATGGGGCCTATATAAACTAGGGAATAATCTTCCCCACTACTTATGCAAGAACATTCACCCTTGAGAGAGCAGGCTACATGGCTTGGCAGCACTACTGCCACCAGTCCAGACTTCCCCTCACCTGTGCCCTATAAGTGACCAGCATTTCTAGGCATCCGTGGAGCAGCGGGGTGCATTCTCATGGCTGGCCCCACACCTTCCCTTCCTCCTGCTTCCTCACATTCTATTTTCTGAGTGGTTGTCAAAGGAACGCTGAATTTTGCTGTCACTTTTTCAGACCCCAATTCCACTTATGACAGTCTTGGTACCAGGAAGCATTCCAAGCTCCTATCTCATCACCACAACCGCCTGCTTCTCACTTAGTCCAGACGAGCTTGCCACAGTGCACTTGCTTTTTAATCGCTCTCTCTCTTCTTGCCTTCACCTCCTCTCCCTCCCTCTCTCCCTGGCTCTTTCTGTCACACGGGTGTGTGCACATACACAAGTTCCGATTAGATAAAAGAAGAAACACTTTTTAAGTTTCTTTCTAGGCCTAAAATTCTTTTTTTTTTTTTTTTTACAAAAACAGAGCTGTTTTTTTCCATTGCAAAAGGGTGGGTGTCCTTCCTTTTGGAGAGTAGCAATCATGTTCTACATGGCCTTCTGACACATTGCATGTTGTACATATGTGTGTGTGCACATGTGCATATGAGTGTTAGAGTATGTGTGTGTAGCAGGGAGGAAAGAGATGAAGGAGAGTGTGTATGTGCATGTTGGTTCACATGAGTGTGAGTGTGTGCATGCACGTGCCTGTGTGTGTGCACGTGTATGAGCATGCTTGTATTTGCGTATGAGAATGTGCATGTGAGAGAGAAAGAAAGAATGCGTGTATGTGTGAATGTGTATGTGTGTGTATAGCAGGGAAGAAGGGGATGAAGGAGAGTATGCTAAAAAGAGAACACCTCAGAACAGTCCAATAAAAGATTCCATATCAACATCATATCTTGTTAAAATACAGGATTCCCAAGTCAGTCACCTTCAAGCTGGAAGCCTGGAGTGTAAAAAGAGTGGGTGTTCTTCTCTGACAACTTATTGTCTAAGACAATTTTATGATCAAAAATATGTTCGAATAAAAGTACCTGAGAAAAGTACATAAAGAGAATATAGCAAAATGTTAACAATGGTTTTCTTTGGGTGAGAGGAAGAAGAAGCAGGTTGTGGTTGATCTGTTTCTTTTAGTTCAACTATTCTGCATTCCTCACTTTTAAATTTTGGATATTAAGCTGGAGAGAAAGAACATGAATATAAAGATGAATTCGCTGAATGGAGCAACGAATGCTGAGTTAGCCAAAAATGTATGGCTACCTTCTATATCTAATTATCTGAGGGCAAATCAGAAAACACCACTTTCAGAAAATTTTTTTTTTTTTTAGAAATGAAAGTTCGCTCTTGTTGCCCAAGCTGGAGTGCAATGGCACAATCTCAGCTCACCGCAGCCTCCGCCTTTTGGGTTCAGGCAATTCTCCTTCCTCAGCCTCCCGAGTAGCTGGGATTACAGGCACGCACCACCATGCCCAGCTAATTTTTTGTATTTTTAGCAGAGACAGGGTTTCACAATGTTGACCAGGATGGTCTCGATCTCTTGATCTTGTGATCCACCCACCTCGGCCTCCCAAAGTGCTGGGATTACAGGCTTGAGCCACCGCGCCCAGCCAGAAATTTTTTAAAATGTGTTTTACGTTATTTTCCCTTTCAGCCTAAGGACTAAAAATTGAACACAACTGGATCTGCGCCATTGCCTCAAAGATTCTTAGCCTAGTTCAAGATCCATTGTCTGGACACTCCTGCTTTTTAGACAGAAAACAGGGCTAAATTCCTATTGACTTCCAAATACACAGACCCACAGATTTGTCACAGTAGCCTCTCTCTCTCACCCTGTCTCTGTCCGTCTGAGTCTCTCTTTCTTTCTCTCTCCCTTCCCTCACATCATCCCCAAATCAGAATGCATATATAAATATTTGATTAACTGAAACATAGAATGTTTTACTTTACAAACCAAGATTTTACTACAAGAGAAATACAGACTTCAGCTAAGATGTTTGGTTGAATACCTGCATATGCCTTCACTCCATCATTAAACCACATTAACATGGGATGATTAAAAATAAATAAACCAACAAAGATAAAAAGAAAATAAAGACAATCCCTTCAGCATATAGAAAACTGGGAAGCAGAAGCTGTCAGTGACACCTCACAGTAGACACAGAGATGCTAAATCCCAAGCCAGTGGCAGGAAGGCAACCAGGATCCCCAACGGTTCAAGAGTTGGCAGCTAAATTTACCTAGGGAATTTATGTTTAAGTAGTAAGTAGATCCCAGATCCTCTCCCTAGAATCGGTGACTGCATCCCACGGTGGTGGCAGGGTGGAGGTTTCCTCTCTATAGGGTAAAATTTGGTGTCTCTAGGCAGGAGCTCTCAAGACACAAGTGCTTAAATGGACACACTGAACACTGAGATCCTCCAGGTTTTCCTACCACTGAGTTCCAATGAGGGTGGCAGATACACTTGGTCAGAAGTTAAGATGATTTTTCTCTACAGAGAATCTCTCTTCCTCAAGAAGAAAAGGTCTGACCCAGCAAGACCACCCCCCACAAAATGTTACAATCACAGAACTTCCATAAGCTTTTAGCTTTTCAGTCCTCCATTTTTTTCTAACAGACACAGACAGCTAAGGGTCACCAGGCATCTGAGCAAAGCTTCTAACATGAATGGCCGAGACCAGAGCAAGAAGACACATAAATGCAGCCTGAATGAGGACTGTGCTAGGAGATAAGACCTTCTGAAACCCATATGAATGTTCACGAAGAGATAAAAGTGTTACCATTTTCATGAAACAAGAACCAAATTTAAAGAAAAAGTAAACGCTTAGAAATTAAAAATATGACAGCAGAACTTGTGAAAAATTCTTGTTAGAATAGTAAGACAACAAAGTTGAGTAGATGAACCTTATGTCTTCCAGAAATAGCGATAAGAAAAAAGTTGAAATCCGGAAGAAAATTTGAACAGGTTCAACACTAAAATGATCAGAATTCCAAAGATAGAAATAGAGACAGACAGAGAGAGAGAAAAAAGAACAGACACACGCAGCAAATAAGAAAGAGATAAACCCTAACACAGTAATTGCTGGAGACTACAACACCCAACTTTCAGCACTGGACAGATCTTCCAGACAGAAAACCAACCAATCAACATGAAATTTAATCTTTACTACAGACCAAATGGAACTGATATTCAAGGAACATTTCATCCAATGACTGCAGAATACACATTTTTTCAACTCAACACATAGATCATTCATAAGTATAGAAGATACCTTAGGTCACAAAGCAAATGCAATCACATTTGAAATCAGGACTAAGAAATTCATTCAAAACCATACACTTACATGGAAACTGAGTAACTTGCTCCTGAATGACTCCTGGGTAAATAATGACATTAAGGCAGAAATCAAGAAGTTTAAGAAGTTCTTTGAAAGTAATGAGAACAAAGGTACAACTTACCAGAGTTTCTGGGATGCAGCTAGTCAAGTAGTGTGGAGAGAAATTTATAGTACTAAATGCTCACATCAAGAAGTGAGAACTCTCGACAGCTGCGGTGACTCATTCTTGTAATCTCAGCACTTTTGGAGGCCAAGGCGGGCAGATTACAAGGTCAGGAGTTTGAGACCAGCCTGACCAACATGGTGAAACCCCATTCTACTAAAAATACAAAAATTAGCTGGTGTTGTGGCACATACCTGTAATCCCAGGTACTCAGGAGGCTGAGGCAGGAGAACTGCTTGAACCCAGGAGATAAATGTTGCAGTGAGCCCATATCACACCACTGCACTCCAGCCTGGTTGAGAGAACAACACTCCATCTCAAAAACAAAATTGAGATCTCAAGTTAACTACCCAACGTCACAATTAAAAGAATTAGAAATCCAAGAGCAAAGAACACCCTCAAAGCTATGCTGAATGGGAGTGGGGAGAGAGGGCAACTTTATCTTGTGCCAATTTTTAAGGGGAATGCCTTCAGCTTTTGTCCATTCAGTATGATGCTGGCTGTGGTTTTGTCACATGTGGCTCTTATTATTTTGAGGTATGTTCCTTCAATACCTGGTTTATTGAGAGTTTTTAACACACATGAAAGTTGAATTTTATCAAAAGCTGTTTTTGCATCCATTGAGATAATCATGTGGGTAATTTTTTTTCTTTAGTTCTGTTTATGTGACGATGACATTTATCAATTTGCATATGTTAAACCAAACTTGCATCTCATGGAGGATGGTTGTGACCAGGAATTGATCAGTTTCTTCTAGATTTCTCAATTTTTTCAGGTTCAGTGGTTCACATCTGCAATCCCAGAACTTTGGGAGGTCAAGGTGGGTTGATCACCTGAGATTGGGAGTTCAAGACCAGCTGGATCAACATGGAGAAACCCCATGTCTACTAAAAATACACAATTAACCAGACATGGTGGCACATGCATGTCATCCCAGCTACTCAGGAAGCTGAGGCAGGAGAATAGCTTGAACTCAGGAGGCAGAGGTTGCACTAAGCCAAGATCTCACCATTGCCCTCCAGCCTGAGCAACAAGCACAAAACTTCATCTCAAAATTAAAGGAAAAAAAGTGCCTACAGTTGTACATAATATTCTCTGAGGGTGGTCTGTATTTCTGTGGGGTCAGTGGTAATATTGCCCTTATTGTTTTTGATGGTGGTTATTTGAATCTCTTCCCTTTCTCCTTCATTGGTCTAGCTTCAAGTTTATTATTTTTTAACCAGTATGATTTTAATAGACCAGTTACTGGGTAGGAAATTGAAACATACAGAGTGCCATCTCCAAGAGCAGTCATGATTTCATTTGGGTTCTTGAAAAATGTTAAGAAGAAGGTTAAGTTTTATTGTTTTTTTCAGAAAACCAGCTTTTGAAAAATTTATGTGGAACCAAAAACAGCCAAGGCAATCCTAAGCAAGAAGAGCAAAGCTGGAAGCGACATGCTACCAGACTTCAAATTGCATTACAGGGCTACAGAAAACAACAGCATAGTACTGGTACAAAAACAAACACATGGACTAATGGAACAGAATAGAGAATTCAGAAACAAAACCAAGCTTCTACAACTATCTGATCTTTGGCAAACTTAACAAAAACAAGCAAGGAGGAAAAGATTCTCCCTATTCAATAAACGATGCCAGGATAACTGGATAGCCATATGCAAAAGACTGAAACTAGACCCCTTCTTTACATTACATACAAAAATTTGCTCATGATAGATTAAACACTGATATGTAAAACCAAAAACTATAAAAGCTCTGCAAGACACGAGACAATGCCATTCAAAACATAAGCACAGGCAAAGATTTCATCATGAACATGCCAAAAGAAAAGGTAACAAAAGTAAAATTGAAAACGGGTCAAATTAAAATGAGAAACTTTCACACAGCAAAATAAACTATCAACAGAGAAAATTGACAACATACAGAATGTGAGAAAATGTTTGTAAACTATGCATTCCACAAAAATCTAATATCAAACATCGGTAGGGAAATTAAATTTACAAGAGGAAAACAAACAACCCATAAAAAGGTGGGCAAAGAACATAAACAGACACTTTTAAAACAAGACATATATGCAACAAGCAATCATATTAAAAAAGCTCAACGTCACTGATTATTAGAGAAATGCAAATGAAAATTATAATAAGATACCATCTCACACCAGTCATAATGGCAATTATTAAAGCAAAAAAAAAAAACACATACTGGCAAGGTTAGAGAGAAAAACAACACTTACACACTGTATTCGGGAATGCAAATTAGTTCTGCCATTGTGAAAAAGTGTCATGATTCCTCAAAGACCTAAAGAGTGAAATACCATTTGATTCAGCAAACCTAGTAATGGGTTACTAGGTATGTACCCAAGGGAATATAAATCCTTCTGTTATAGAGACATGTGCACGCATATGTCCATGGCAGCACTGTTCACAATAGCAAAAATATAAAATCAAACTAAATGCCCATCAATGGTAGACTGGATAAAGAAAATGTGGTACATATACAACAAAAAACACTAGGTAGCCACAAAAGAATGCGATCGTGTTCTCTTCAGGGACATAGATGAAGCTGGAGACTATTATTCTTAGCAAACTAATGCAGGAACACAAAATCCAAATACCAGATATTTTCACTTGCAAGTGGGAGCTAAATGATGAGAACACAGGAACATACAACAGGCGGAAGAACAACACACACTAGAGCCTTTCAGAGAGTGGAGAATGAGAGAAGGAAGAAGATCAGGAAAAACAACTAAATGGGACTAGGCTTAATACCGGAGTAATGAAATGATCTGTACAACAAACCTCATGACAGACTTTACCTAAATAACAAACCTGTGCTTGAACCTTTGAACTTAAATAAAAGTTAAAAAAAAGGCAACTTCTCAAGTTGAGTAACATAACCTCCTAGGTTTAAACACATGAACACAAACTCACACCAAGGAACATTGTCTTGAAAATCTGCAATATATGACAAAGGAAAACAGCTCTCCTAAGTTTTCAGAAAAGTTTTTTTAAAAAACAGTATTTACAAAGAATCAAAAATCAGAATGATTTCAGGCTTCTCAACAGCACTACCAGAAGCTTGGAAATAATGGAGTAGTATCTTTAAAACTTGAATGGGAAATTATTTTCCATCAAAAATTCTATGCCCCACCAGTCATGTAAGTGTAAGAAGAAATAAAGTCATATTTCAGAACAATTTGCTTCAGTGTATCCTTGCTTGAATAAGTTACTGGAGGATACAGTCCACAAACAAGGGATTCAGGGCACGGGGCAGTGCAAAACAACAGAGTGGGTTTGTATTTGTATTGAAAAGACAGCAGCATTCGAGAGTTAGGGAATACTGGAGGAGGAGTTTTCTCCAGCATCCCTGGAGCCCACACCTCTCATTTCCACATTCCTATGTCCCATTGCTGCCCATGAATTCTGATCACCTATTCCTTTGAGAGAGGTATTTCTCTCACCGATTAGCTGTAGTCAAGTGGCTCTTTCTTGGGCTACAGGAGGAAATCTATTGCTTTTCATTAAACATCAATTGGATTAACCTAGGCTTAAGGTCAGCATTATGCCATCAGCTGTACGTTCTTGGGAAGACATCTACTCACAAACTGGTTAAAGAACGTGGCCCTTTTACCTCTGACTTGTGTGATTCTAAGCAAGCTATTAAGCACCCTCTCATCTGTGAAACAAACATAAAGTTCTTATCTTGGGCTCCAAAACAGAAAGTGTTGAACAAGAACAGTTTCTTCTCCTCCAAGGCCAGACCATATGGAGGACCCTAAGACAGCCACAGTCTTGGTCAGTAGGACGAACAAAAGGTTCAAATTGCACCATTAAAACTGTGGCCAAACGTTTGCTCTGCCTCTGAGTCACTCACTGTCATAAGGCTCTACCGGTTCCCATTCCAGATAGAAAGTGGGCTTTTGTTGGTTTTTGTTGTGTTTTTCAAGAGATGGAGTCACCCAGGCTGGAGTACAGTGGCATGACCATAGCTCACTGCAGCCCCAAACTCCTGAGCTCAAGTGACCTTTCTGCCATGGCCTCCTGACAGAAGCTGGGCCAACAGGGCAGCAGGTATGCATCCCCACACCCAGTAATTTTTTTTGAGAGATGGGGTACCGCTATGTTGCCCAGACTGCTCTCAAATTCCTGGCCTGAAGCAATTTTCCCATATTAGCCTCCTAAATTTCTAGGATTACAGGTGTGAGCCACTGTGTCCAACAGGTGTTCTTAAATACAATTTCCACACTGCTATTCTGAAGAAGGGCAAGAAGCAAAGAGACCCTCCTTGAAACATAGAAAATAAAAGCATTCACTATTAAGTGGAGGCAGAGTTGATGATCAGCCAAAACTACTTCAACTGTAATCCAGAAGTCCCATTGATACAGGAGTTCTAAAGAAATTATTTAGTCAGAGATTGAAAGTAAGGAATTCTTTGGTAAGGTTTCCCTTTGAATAAAAAGCAGCCCCAAAACCATTTCTAACAAAGAGCGGCCTGTAAAATCGAGCTGCAGATATAGACAAGCGAGCTGGAAGCTTGCACAGGCGAATGCCAGCAGCTGTAACAATAGGAGGCTACTTGGGTGCCAGGCATGCTCAACCTGACGGCTTCATCTTCCTTTTTCTTTATCAACCACAAGTTCAGTAAGGGACAGACAACATGCACTGGCCAAGTAGAAAACCTATATGCATAAGAAGATTCGGGTGGATAGCCAGCTTCTTCACGAGCTATGTAAAGCTCTCACCTGGTCCAACCCATATTTGGACCCTATGTAAATCAAACACCACCTCCTCAACAAGTCTATAAAACCTTGTGCAGTTCACCAGAAAACCAGAAAACACACTCAGAAGCCCCTCTCTCTCTCTGCAGAAGAGAGAGATGTTCTCTTTTCTTCTTTTGCCTGTAAAACCTCCATTCTTAACCTCACTCCATGTGTATTCACGTCCTTGATTTTCTTGACATGAGGCAATGTACCTTGGGTATTACCTCAGATGGACAATGCTGCTTCATCATAGTTCTGTTTTGTTCAGGTTGTGGGACAAACGGCTCCTTTCCTCTGCAACCTCAGCTCAACCTTACTCAGGCCTCCTTCCAGCAGAATCACAGAGCCAAATGAAACCCCTTAAGTCTTCTTTTAAATTGGAAGCCGCTCCAACGAAAGCAGCATGATGAGTTTCAGGTGGCCCGTGGTGGGGGCAGTGCTACTCTGGCTTCTCCGTGCTCAGTCCCTCTCAGTTCAAAAGCGCACCACGTGGAGCAATAGAACACCTCCTCATCTGGGTTTTAAAAATAGTGGGAGGAAAAGCGCTGTCTTCATGCTTATTTCCCTGGCAGAGGGGAGGTCATAAAACACTAATTTCTAAGCAGTGGACCAGAGTTTTACTGATCTCTTCTGTTACTTACTCATGTTTACCCAGAGAAACCACATCACAAATCTGAGTCTCCTCTGGCAAGAGGAGGAATCGGATTCATGATTCTCTCAGCCCCCTTTCCACAGCGGAGTTCTGACTCCACTTCTAAAATACTTTTCTGCAAGCCTCTGTACCTCATAAATGTTTTACTATACTCGAGACAGCAAAGGGAAGCACAGATTAGCTACTGTTTTCAGAACAGTGGAAACATGCTGTCTTCTCCACGTTTGGCATTGGAGTCAAAGATCAAGCGCCAAACAGTAGTTGTCAAGAATCCTTTCATTTACAATCAGGTTCTAGACTTTTCAAATGGTGTGGGCAAGAACCAGTTTTGCCAGAATAGGTTATTATCTACCTCTTACCTTTATAAGACAGGACTAAAAATTCTCTTTTTTAAGACAGAGTCTTGCTCTGTTCCCGAGGCTGGAGTGCAGTGGCATGATCTCGGCTCACTACAACTTCTGCCTCTCAGGTTGAAGTGATTTTCCTGCCTAAGCCTCCTGAGTAGCTGGAATTACAGGGGCCCACCACTACACTCAGCTAATTTTTGAATTTTTAGTAGAGACAGCGTCTCCCCATGTTTGCCAGGGTAGTCTCCAAAGCCTGACCTTATGATCTGCCTACCTGAGCTGCCCAAAGTACTGGGATTACAGATGTGAGCCACCACGCTGTATTTTTTTTATTTTTTTAATTACACTGAAGACTTTTGAAAGGGTTGTGTGTTGTATGAACTCCCTCCTCACCCAATTCTCATGGATGGAAAATGCTGCTGCTTCATTTTAAAGCTAATGAGCTGCCTGAACAGGAACTTCTATTTAACCATTCAAGCTGATTAGCTCACGTCCCTGAAGGCTGGAGAACACGGGAACTGCTATCCCATCTGAATACAATCCAAACGCAAAAGGCTGTGGCCAAGTTGAAATAATGGGGCAGATAGAAGCGATAAAGACTGGAGCTGGGAGTGGCCCGTACTTCAAGTTAAGCCAAACAAAGGTGTTTGCATGTTTTATATGGGCAAAATAGGAATTCCATAATAGAGAAAACCATTGATTTTAAGGAGGACGCTGCCCTGAAAAGCTTCCTGCCAGGGGTAAGGAAGAGGCTGCCCAGGACCCCCAGAGGCAGGTGGTAGGAGGGCTCTTAGTGGCTTCCTAGAAACTGTATTACCTGAGGTAGTGAACTGCTGTCAGAGATCCCTACCAGGAGAATTTCTCAGGAACGCATGAGAAAGGGCCCAAAACTGCATGACTGCTCCTAAAATGTGACACCATAATACAGCTGAACTATTCAATAAAGCCCTATCTGTTCCTCTGTCTCTCCTTTCTCCCTGCCCCTATCCAACCCTGGAAGAGCCAGAAAGCACTGCTAAGAAGTGAGGGTGGGTGGTCATAAACAAACACACTGCCCTCCTTTCCCTTCCCACTGTGGGTTTCTCAGGCTGAGGCTGTCACAGAGGAGGAGGGATGAAAATTGTTTTCGTTGATATTTTATCATGAACATTTATGAACGTACAGCAAAGTTGAAAAAACTTTACAGTGAACACTTTAACTGTATCTTCACCAACTTGGAGTCTTGTTTTATCTCATGTCCATCCATAGATCCATCTTTCTATCCATCCAGTAATCCATTATAGTTTTTAGGCATTTTAAAGTAAATTGCAGACATCAGTAACTCAACGTGCATTAACTAGAATTTGGTACCTTTCTTTTTCCTTGTGGTGTAAAGTTTACAAATGATGAAATGCAAAAATTTTAAGTATGTATTTACCGAATTTTGACAAAAGTATACATATGTGTAACCCAAAACTCTATCAAATAAAGAACATTACTATAATCCCTGATATGGTTTGGCTGTGTCCTCACCCAAATCTCTTCTTGAATTGTAGCTCCCAGAATTCCCACGTGTTGTGGGAGGGACCTGGTGGGAGAGAATTTAATCATGGTGACAGTTTCCCCCATACTGTTCTTGTGATAGTGAATAAGTCTCACAAGAGCTGATGCTTCTATAAGAGGAAAGCCCTTTTGCTTGTTTCTCATTTCTCTCTTGTCTGCCACCATGTAAGATGTCCCTTTGACTTTCTGCCGTGATGATGAGGCCTCCCCAGCCAGGTGCAACTGTGAGTCCCTTAAACATTTTTTGAATAAAGTACCCAGTATCAGGTATGTCTTTATCAGCAGTGAAAAAACGGACTAATACAATCCCAGAAAGTTTCCTCATGACTTGTCTCAGTCTCCAGCTCTGTACCCTTGGATTTTTTTCATTGTCGACTAAGTTTGCCAACTTTAGAAATTCCACATAACTTGAATCATGTTGCGATAACCCTATATATAAGGCTCCCTTCAGTCCACAAAATAATTTTTATATTTATCAGTCAGGTTACACATATCAGTATCTCTTTCATTTTTATTGCTGAGTAGTATTTCATGCTATGAAATAACGTAGTTCGCTACCTGATCCTCTATTTGTGGTCACCAGAAATATTTTCAACTTTTGATTATTATGAGTAAAGCTATTGTGGTCTTCTATAAGTATTTTTATTAACATGTATTTTCACTAATTGGGGTAGATTCCTAACTCGGAAATTTATTATAGATGAGATGTATATTCGTTCTATAAGAAAATTCCAGAAATTTGACAAAGTAGTTGTACTGTTTTATAGTCCCATTAGCAATAGTTATAGTTGTGCTGTATTCTTGCCAACATTTGGTGTTTAGTCTTTCCCAACCTAGTTATTTTGTGGGGTGTGTAGTAGTATCTCACTGTGGTTTTAATCTGCATTTTCTTGATGTTAACCATTTTGTCCCACTTGTATATTATCTTTGCAAAGTGGCTCCCCAAATTTTTTCCCCTTCTGAACAGTAATTGTTCTCTTTTTTTCTTTTAGTTGTTCTGTCATCCAGGCTGGAAGGCAATGGTGCAATCTTGGCTCACTACAGCCTCTGCTTCCTGGGCTCAAGCGATCCTCCCACCTCAGTCTCCCAATTAGCTGATACCAGGCTAACTTTCTGTATTGATATTAGCCAACATACAAGGCTAATTTTTTGTACTTATACTAGGTATCAGGGTCTCACCATGTTGCCCAGACTAGTCTCAAACTCCTGGCCTTAAGCCATTCATCCTCCTCGGCCTCCCAAAGTACTGGCACTACAGGTGTGAGCCACTGTGCCCAGCCTTATTTTCAGGTTATAAAACTGCTTTCTATATTCTGGAAATCAGGCTCTTTACTGAAAATAGATTTATGACCATTTTCTGTCAGGCTGTGGCTTGCATATTCTTTTGTTTAATGTATCTTTTAATTTTCCCGGACACATTTTCTGCAAAATTCGTGTTAGTTTTTGTTGTATTTTTCAGATACTTTGTTCATTTCATCTAAGTTGCAGAATTTGTCACCATGACGTTGTTTATGATAGTCTCTTATTATCCTTTTCACGTCTGCAGGATCTGTAGTGATAGTTTCACTTCGCTTTCACTTCTGATATTGATACTGACCATTTGTGTTTCCTCTCTTTTTTTCATGATCAGAGTAGTTAAGGTTTATTAATGTTGATATTTTAAAACAACCAGCTTCTTTGCTTTGTTAGTTTTCTCTATTATTTTGTCTGTCTTCAATTTGGTTTATCTCTGCACTTTTACCTTTATTGTTTCCTTCTTACTACTTCGTTGGAGTTTTCTTTGCTGTGTGTGTGTGTGTGTGTGTGTGTGTGTGTGTGTGTGTGTTTTCAATCTTCTTTAGGTGAACATTTACGTCATTGATTTTAGACCTTTCTCTTTTTCTTCTATTGCAGTATAAGCATGTATGGCTATACTTCCCTCTGGGAACTCCCATCGCTGTAATTCATAAGTGTTGGCATGTTGTATTTTGATTATCACTTAGAATAAAATATTTTATATTCTACCTTTTGCTTTCTTCTTGGGCTTGTGTATTATATTTAATCTCCAAGGACTTGGAGCTTTCCTAGTTCTCTTATTGTTAATTTCTGTTTTAATCCTATTGTGGTCAGGTAACATACACTGCATGAATTCAATTTGATTTAATCTATTCAGTCTTGTTTTACGACCTAGCATGTGACCTATCCTAGTGAACACTACATGTACTTGAAACATACAGTATTCTGTGGTTATTGGGTGTCGTCTTCCATTGGTTTGTTTAAGATGGTGGAGAGTGTTGTTCAGGTCATCTGCATCTTGACTAAGATTTTGTCTAGTTTATCTATCAATTGCTTGGGAGATGGGTATTAAAATCACCAATCAAAATTGTGGATTGTTTGTTTATTCCTTTAGTTCAATTTTGTTTTGTGCAAATTGATGCACAAATTATTTTTAATCCATTTTTTTGATGAAATGACTCTTCTGTAATCATGAACTATCCCTCTTTATCTTTGGAAATACTGTTTTGACTTAAGCATATTTTATTTGGTATTAATATAGCTTCTTCACACTTCCATTGCTGACTGTTTGCATAGTATATCATTTTAAATGTACTCATTTAGGGTCAGGTACAGTGACTCACACCTGCAATCCCAGCACTTTGGGAGGCTGAGGCAGGTAGATCACTTGAGGTCAAAAGTTTAGGACAAGCCTATCCAATGCAGTGAAACCCCAGCTTTATTAAAAATACCCCAACATTTAGCTAGGCATGGTGGCAGGTTTCTGTATTCCTGGCTACTCAAAAGGCTGAGGCAGGAGAATTGCTTGAACCCAGGAGGCGGAGTTTACAGTGAGCAGAGATTGCACCACTGTACTCCAGCCTAGGAGATAGAGTAGGACACTGTCTTAAAAAAATTCAAATGTACTTATTTAGACCTACGTATATTTGTCTTCATTTTTTCTATTCAAAGTGTGTATTTCATATACAGCACTGGGTCTTGTGGGTTTTTTAAATCAATTCTGGCACTTTAATTGGAGTATGTGGTATGATTCAATAACATTTAACGTTATTAAATATAGATTTATTAGTGGTTGAATGATGTAATTGGATTCAAGCTTACAATTGAATGGTTTGTTTCATTATTTTGTTTGTTTTTGTTTGCATCCCCTTCCCCACTTTTTGTCCTGTCCCTTTTCTCCTGATGTCTTTTGGACTCTTTAAATACTTTTAAAATTTCATTTTAAAGTATCCATGACTTATTAGATGTAGTGGTTGAATATTCCTTATCTGAATTCCTTGGGACTAGAAGAGTTTTGGATTTTAAACTTTTTTCATATTTTGGAACATTTACATATACATAAAGAGATCTCTTAAAGATATAACTGAAGTCTAAACACAAAATTCACCTATGTTTACGTACACCTCATACACATAACGCAAATAAAATGTTACATATTTTTAGCAATTTTGTGCACGAATCAAAGTTTGTATACATTGAACCATCAGAAAGCACACATATCGCTATCTCAGCCATCGATGTGGATGAATTTCAGATCTTGGAATATTTTGGATTTTGGGGTTTATGGAACAGAGATGCTCAACCTCTACCTGTTTTCATTGTTGATTATTTTATGTGTTAAATATGTAAAAAAGGGTTAAGTTTTCAGCTGAATGAGATTTTTGAGTTTGGAAATTAAACTAAACAGGATTTTTCTTAAGTTCCAGGATACAGGTTCAGAATGTGTAGGTTTATTATATAGGTATATGTGTACCATGGTGCTTTGCTGCACCTATCAACCGTTCATCTAGGTTTTAAGCTTCACATGCACTAGCTATTTGTCCTAATGGTCTCCCCGTCTCACCCTCCTCTGACCCCCAACTGGCCCCAATGTGTGTTGTTCCCTCCCTGTGTCCATGTGTTCTCACTGTTCGACTCCCAGTTATGAGTGAGAAAGTGTGGTGCTTGGTTTTCTGCTCCTGTTTTGAACTAGACAGAATTTCTTAATATCTTAAATTGCTCAGTGAAATAGAAAATATCAAAGATTCTACCCAACAGGTGGGTAAGAATGAGTCCACGTAGCAACTTTGATAAAGTGAAGGGAAATAACAAACCATTTCTGATTGCTCCCTGCCGCAGCCAGTGCATTCAACCTTTTTACTGTCCTTTTATTATTTTTTCATTGTTCTTACAGTCATTATTATTTTTCCCCAAATGAAAAAATAAAAGTGGTGGGATTGATAGTGAGGAAACAGACTGACAGCTGCCCCTACACCTGAGTTTAACTTTTGAGAAATATAGTCAACATGATGATTTTCACACAGGGCTAGTAGGCCTTCTGCATCTGTTATAATTCCTGTTATGTTGTGGACAGAAAATAAATTTTTCTCTCCATGGGAACCTGTTAGTGATACTTGAGAACAATGTCAACTGTAGACCAAAACCGAATACAAGTGGAAATATTGTTTCATTTTTTTTGCAGTATTCCTTTTTTAAGACCTGAGATAGGAGGATAAAAAAGGAAAGAACTATTGACATGTGCAACAACATGGCTGAATATCAAAAACATTTTCTTGACTAAAAGAAACCTTACATATGGAGTGATCACAATATAATTCTATTTCTATCAAACTTTAAAATCTGTTCTGAAAGAATATTTAAAAGTATATTTGGGCTCAGGACTGACTAAGCGGAAGCAAAACTGAACTTTCTAGTCTCTGCTGTGATCCAAAACCCATGCTATAAACTTTGTACGCAGTATCTCATTTAATCCTCAAAATCACCCTAACAGGTAGTTACTGTCACTTCCCCTGCTTCAAACAGAACATAAAGCTCAGAGAATCCAGGTACTGTGTTTTTTTTTGTTTGTTTGTTTTGTTTTTGAGATGGAGTTTTGCTCATGCCACCCAGGCTGAAGTGCAATGGCATGATCTCGGCTCACTGCAAGCTCCGCCTTCTGGGTTCAGGCAATTCTCGTGCCTCAGCCTCCCAAGTAGCTGGGACTACAGGAACGCACCACCATGCCCAGCTAATTTTTTGTATCTTTAGTAGAGATGGGGTTTCACCATGTTGACCAGGATGGTCTCGATCTCTTGACCTCGTGATCCACCTGCCTCGGCCTCCCGAAGTGCTGGGATTACAGGTGTGAGCCACCATGCCTGGCCCGGTACTGTGTTTTACACCTACTTAGAAGTCACCAATTCCTAAAGTTCTATAAAATGTTCTAAATAAAAATGAATAAAGTAGGCAAAAAAGACCATGTAAATAGCATTTCTACAAATATCTCCTAAGACAATTTTCACATCGATGTCCAAAGACATTTACAAGAAAGTTTTCCACAACACTGTTTAAAATAATAGAAAACTACAAGCAACCTAAATGTCCATGGAAGAGTTAGATTCTTTCTCTTATTTCCGTATAATGCAATACTGTGCTGATGTAGAGATATCATATTCATTTTTAAAAATTACATTCACCTTCTTCTTATGGATCCAAGGAGATATGTTAGAGAATATCTATTGCATTTGGACATAAACATAAATACAAAGGAAATAGTAGGGGCTCTCTACAAGTGGTTATATATTGGAAGAGGAAGAAGAGAAAAATAAAAGGGATCATGAACTTGTATATGCTTTGGTAGTGTCTGGTTTTGTATATAACTTGAATTTTTCATAAATATATTTTACAGTCTGCATAATTACTAGGTAAGAAGACAAGTAAGTCACTTTAGTAAAAGTTCTTCCAATTACTGCAACTGATTTCTACAGCCAGAATGTTCCCAGAACCTGAAAAGAGGAAGCACTATAAATGGAAGGCAGAAATACTGACACTAGAGGGCCAGAGCTGGAGAGGGTGGATCTAATGCAGCAAATCCATCAGCAGTTCTCATCGCCATCTTTGAGAAACCTCACAATTTTCCGTGCATAATAAATGAGTTAAATTGAAAACAAATCCATGACAGTGGTGCATGAGAAAGGTTACATGTGTCCCGAATAATAAAGTCTGCGCACAATATAAATTAAAACATACCATTTTACATTCATAAGATTGACAAACAAAAAGTAAAAGCCTAGGAATATCAAGTGAAGCCAAACACAAAACAAGTTTCCCCACATTTCCTGTGGGAATACCAATTGTTACAACTACTTTAAACAATTGGAAATTCATAGTAAAAATGAAGACAAGCCTCCCCTACAATTTACCAATCCCTCTTCTGGGAACACAGTAAGAGAGATTCTTCCCAAGAAACCTGTAAACAAATGTATATGGCACTATGCATGTAATTGTACATCGTGGTATTTCCATATGGTAAAGTATTATTCGGCAGGGAAAGTAAGTAGACCAGAGGTAGACATTTCAATATCAATAAGTTTTAGAAAAATAAAATGGAGTATAGGAAGCTGCAACTATATCTGTAATGCTTTGTTTTGCCAGGAAAATAAAGGGACATGTGGGGAGGGCAAAGGACAACAAAAACTAAACAATCTGAAACACATGCAGAAAAATACCCATATTTTAAAATTTTCCATTGCTGCTTATATTAGTTTCTGTCTTTTCTATACGCTTGAAGTACTTGATAATCAAGAAAATATAAAAGGCATAGGAAAAAGTATTCTGAGAAAATACATCGAAAGGTTTATGGTTATTAGATTTGGTAAGATTTTAAATGACTTTAATTTTCTTTGTTATATCTCTCTATATGTCTTAGTCATACCATATTAAATGTGTATTTCATTTATGACAATAAAAATGTATTGTTTAAAAACTCATATATATGCAGTTTTATCTGACATATGATGAAACTCTACGAAACATAGATTCAGCAAAAATACTGAGAACAAGAACAAAAATAATGATATTAAGAGTTGTTGACTTTTGGATGGAGCTATGAATGACTTTACATTTATCTCTAAACTCGATTTTTCTATAGTGGGCAAATAAAATATTTGTGAAAGCTAGATTAAATAGAAAGCTATAGGTTTTAAATGAAAAGAAATTCAAATAATTTTCCAGCATGATAAAATGTTCATATTCCTAAATATGAACTACTTTACAAAAGCACCAGTGATTTTAAAGAAACATTAGATGATTTTTAAAGGAAGTCAGTTATGATACTGCAGTTTATAGTGATACTGAGTGTTTGCTAGCTCCACTAATCAGGATATTAAGTTAATAGTATATAATATGCCATAAAGAAATTATATGAGCAGAGGTTACTGCAAAAGGAGAACACAATGATTTTAAGTGGGCTGGTGACCTGAATTTCTTCCAGTGAGGGGAAACATCAGAGTCATTTGATCAATGAAGTGCCTTTCATAAATCTTCAGGAAATCTCCTATGAAGGCTTTAAGAAGATGGATTTCTTATTACTTCTGATGTATGTTCCCATGAAATTTTTCCATTGCCACCATGGGCCTGCCCAGCCTAAGAGATGGAAACTGTGAGTCCAGCCCACTGACGCCCACCATCAGTAAGAAGATTGCACACTGAGGAGGCCATGACCAGCCTGCTGACTGAAATCTATACTGTAAAAGGATGATGCTGCTCCAGCAATCCTGAAACCCTGCCCTAGGATCAATGCAAAGTGGTGTCAACCTTAGAATTTCAATACGCCTAGGCAGATAGTTATCTTTAAATATAAGAACAGTATCATTTTCTGGAGAAACCAAAAGAATCCAGAAAAATTCTACAGTAGTCTACTCTGCCCTTCCTCCCCGTTCCGTCTTGTTAGTAACAGCCAAATCCAGGCACAAAGATGTCCTAACTTCTACACCTGAGGTTGCCCACAACGTGTGCTAGGTGACGCATCTTATAGAGCACATATGCAAACAATTATGGGATCTGAAAAACAATAACTCAGGCAGAAACATTAGGAATTGGTGCCCCTAAGTGAACCAGTGGGAAAAAAGGAGGCTTAGAGAGTTTAAACAACTTTCCCCAGTAGCTGATAAGTTACAGTGGCCTTAGACAAGCTGACAAGAGTGGTAGCAAAAAGGCTTCAAGGATTACAAATTGTTCTACTATAAGGTTTTAAAAAGGTTTCAAAGGCAAAGAAGAGCAAATGAAGCCATGAATTTTACAATCTACATATTTTTAGCCCTTTCTCTTTTTTGCTTTTCTTGGGTAAACTAATTAGACCCTGCAAACACATTCCCACCCACAATGTGGTCTCCATTGCTTTAGGGCCTCACCTCTGAGCAGCCAGAGGAAATGCAGCTGACCCCTTATCTAGTTAACAACCTTTTATACTCTGCCCTTTCGCTTTGCTTTCTCCATGCCAACATAAGACATACAAAGATTCTTCTGCCTCCAAGATGCTGCAGCTTTCTTCTCAGCTAGTTACCCCCAGCTAAAAATAACTGTTCCACATACTCAGAGATATATGGCAATCAAGCAACCAAGTGCCCCTTTTGCCAATGACATGTTTTTAAAAAATATGTTCAATGAGAGGCTCTTTGAAAATTATTCACTTTTTTCTGAGTTGCAAAGGAAAACGAAAGGCAAATTATGGCTCTATAAGCAACTGTTTGCACAGATCCCATTAATTCGCCATCCACAGGGCTATTGACAACTAGCTCTTTTCTCTTGTCATTTCACTTACCAGGCAGAAATGATTACAAACTTAATTTCTTTGGGGGGTTATTTAGGTTAGAGAGGGCCCCTTGATAATGCAGAAGTCATAACGGCCACCAGAGACAGGAGAACAATAGCTCCCAGTGCTTCCACAATGGAGAGAGAGATAACTGAATGTCATATTCGGAAGAAATTCAAACCATCATTGATTTTTTCAGATGCAAAAACTGAGGCTCAAAGAGGTTAGGGGGTTAACCAAAGTCAGTCAGTGTTTCAGTTTGCAGCAAAGCTGAAAGCAGGCGCTAAGCATTGCAACACCTGGTGTCTTCCTTCCTCCCCTCCATCCTGCTGCTAGTAGTGTCAGTGGCAAATACAAGTCAGTTCAAGGAAATGTGGCCTCAGCGAGGAGTACTAAGGACCAAGCACCAATGCATCTTGCCATTTACAACAAATTCCTTAATTACAAGGCTTCATTTATTCACAGAAGCTGCCTCTTTTGTACATAGCCAAACACACACACACACACACACACACACACACACACACACACACAGTGTGACAGAGATAATTTATCATTATCTGAATGCACTCAGGGTGGTCAATTTCAGCCAGAGTGAAGAACAGAGAAAGGTAGGGTCAAGGGCACTATAGAAATAGCTGTTCCTGCTTCACTTTTCAGCCCTCCTTCCCCTCCCATCAGCCCACTTTCATTACTTTTCTCTTTGATGCAAAATCTGAAAATCTTGGTCAGGCAGCTCTGCTTATCAGTGGGTTCTTAATAACCCACTTTTATCAAACATCATCTGATGGACCCAAAATATATTTGATCGTAGCAAAAAGTACCCTTATCAGTCCTAAAATGACACTGTCCCAAAGTGAATAGTGTTAGCAGCCAACTCTCTAGAACCAGAAAGAAGTATGTTTAAATCCTCAATCCATCACTTTCCAGCCATGCTGTCATGTCCAACTCATTCTTCTTAAACAATATCTCACTAAGCACACTAGACTGTAGAAATGCACACAGATAGGGCCTTACCTTTTCTGGCTTTATTCCTGCGAGGCAGCAGTGGACACTAACATATCTGTCACTCCAGTTAATGTAAAGGTTTAACTGGTACAAGTGCTGTGCAGGCAGGTCTCTGGAACAATGAGAGCACCCAGGAGAAGGCTTTGCTTTAGTTACAAAGTTCAGGAAAGGTTTCCTCTAGGGAGGGACCGAGATCAGAAGCATGAGTGGGCAGTAAGTGGGCAAAGTAAGGACGATCTGGCATTCCTGGCAAATATGTGGTGCAGGGGGACCTGGACCTTGGCCAGTACAAGATGCTGAGTCTTTGCAGTGCAGAGCAGAGAGGAGGGGCACGCCATGAGGACAGAGAAATGGAAAGAAGACTGTGGCCATGGTGAGGAGGTTTGTCCTCATTCTAAGAAGGACTGGGAGGTATGGGGCATGGTCTGACTTATGTGGAGGACAGACTGGAGACAACATGGACACAGACACACAGGTGGAAGGCCAGGAGGTAATCCACAGAAGGGCTGCAATGAGAATTTTAATGAAAAGAAAAAACAGAAGCTAAGGGATATTTAAGAACTAAAATCAGCAGGCCTGAATGGTCAGTTGGATATGAGAAGTGAGAGAGAAAGGGATAAACCAGAGCTCACTCATAGGACTTTGGCTTGTGTGATTGGATAGGTGGTGGCACCATTTTCTAAAAACCAGAATGGAAGAAGGAGCAGACTAGTGACTTAAACCTCATAGCCTCAGTTTTCTCATCTGTAAAATGGGAATAGTCCTACATATATCACAATGTTTTCGAAAGCATTAGAAAATATTCCTAGAAAATGAAGCCTTCATACTAAGTGGTGTATGTTTCTCCCCTAAATAAATGGGACCTACTCTTATAGGCTTCTTCTTCTTGATCTGATTGGAAACTCAGGATCTCAGATATTCATTGCTTTTCATCCTCTTCTCTGATGGCTCTACCAAATTGCTGGTTTACTGATCTCATCGCCCTAAACAACGTATGGTACTCCATACTAGTCAAATAGGCAAGTTGGCAATTGCTCTTTTGAACAAATTAGTGTAAATGTCACTGCTACAGTGCAGCTCATAGTGGCTCACTTGGCTGTTCAAGGGAAAAAATCTTGCAAATGCAGCTCTTATTATTTGCCAAATGTTCATGCACAAATGCATTTATTTTACCAAGAGCGTAGTGTTGGGTCATTTAAGGAGAATGGGAAAACACCACTCACAATTGAAGAGGCAAAATAGCATACATACAGCACTCCAGAGCTTGCAAACCCCTTCATATACACTATACCAATGGTACCTCACACTGACTGTGGAGAGGCTGAGAAGACCAGAAAGGCAGGTATATTTATGATTACTTGTACAAGTAAGGTTAACTTAGACAAAGTAACTTTCTCCAGGTCACAACACAAGAAAGTAATACATTTCTGTGATGAAAATACAAGTCTTGGGGCTTCTGATTTTATCATGTGTCTATCAAAATCCCCCACCTGCCAATGTTAAGCCATACAATGTAGAACATAAAAACCATACAGCCTCTGAAACAGAGGAGAGGGGCAAGATCAAAACTCATTTAAACTTACATAATCATATTTTATCAATTTATTATTAGTTCACTATTATCATTGTGGTCGTCATTAATAGACAAGACGTGTTGAGCAACTACTACCTGCCAGACCAAATAGGAAGGACTTCATCTGTGCTGTTTCACTGAACCTTTACTTTCAACAAAGGTGCTCTTAAAAATCAGAATGATGAAAGTACAGATGAGAAAATGGAAGCCGAGAAGGCTTGAGTTGCCTAAACCTGCTCCTAAATCCTAGCCTTTTTCCAAGGCCACTCTACTAGACTTGCTTCTGTGGGATCTATTGTATTCATAGTCAAATACCAATAAGGCCAAGACAATGAGTACTTTTGAGTTCTTCTGGGTTTTGGGGAAAATTTAAACAATGTCTCCCAATCTCCTGAAGGCGTTTAATGTATTTGGCCGATTCGATAAGCGAACAGGCATGAACGCTCATCTGGGATGATACCACTCTAGTTTCATTGTAACAGCACATTTTGTGTAGAATATTTCTATCTCAAATGCTGAACCTCATTCTGTTACTTACTGGCTGAATAACCTTGGACAAGTGGCTTAGCAGCTCAGACACTCAATTTAGTAGTCTGTGAAGTAGGGTTGACGATAGTTCCAATAGTATAATAAAAGTGGAACCATCTGCAGAAAGCACTTGACATGGTTTCTAGAACATGGTTAGTAAGCCACACATGTTAACTATGATTATTTTTTGTTTTGATGATCCTTGTGACCACGGAATAGAGGTTAGCTACATTCTACAGAGTGGAAACTGGTTCTAAGATATAAAATGTTTTGTGTAATTTCACCCAGCTTGATAGAATAAAGATAAGAAAGCACGTCTCCTAAATGTGACAGGGAAAATTTTTGTTACTAAAATCTCCAGCAACTCTCTGAGGAGGTGGGTCTTGGTAGCTGGAGAATTCTGAAAGTAGAAGTGGAAAGAAGCTAAAATGCTCATCAGAAAAAGATAAGAAATCAAGAAACCTGAAAATGATTCAGTAGTGAGAAAAGAGAAAAACAGGGGAGAGGAAGAATATGTTCAAAGGGACTTGAGAAATTTGCTTCCCACACACAATGTAAATTACTCTGAAGATACTCCGTTAGAAAAAATATACAATACCCTTTTCTACTCTGTTTTAAAGTATATACATTTTCTCAATATTCTCTCTTTTGTTACTGAAATTCTATTTCTACATGGTCAGAGACAATATAAATACTCTATTTAACCCCAACGTTAAAAATAAAATTACTCTGTAGATACTCTGTTAGAAAAAATGTACAATGCTTTTTTTCTACTCTGTTTTAAAGTAAATACACCATCTCAATTTCCTCTCTCTTGTAAATTTCCAAAATTCTATTATTACGCGGTTAGAGAAAATGTAAGTATTCCCTTTTAATCCCCAATATTAAAAACAAAATTACTCAAGAAACTTTGTTTAAAAAAATATACAATGCCCTTTTCTACTCTGTTTTAAAGTATATACATTATCTCAATATTCTCTCTCATGTAAAATACCGAAATTCAATTTATACGCTGTTAGAGAAAATATAAATAAATTTCCCAACGCAAATGTTTAAAACAAAATTACTCTGAAAGTACTGTGTTAGAAAAAATATACAATGCCCTTTTCTACTCTGTTTTAAAGTACATACACTGTCTCAATATTCTCTCTCTTGTAAAATACCGAAATTTTAATTTTACACGGTTAGAGAAAATATAAATACTCTATCCTAACTCAAATTTTTAAAACAAAATTACTCTTAAGGTACTCTTTTAGAAAAAATATACAATGCCATTTTGTACTCTGTTTTAAAGTATATACACTCTCTCAATATTCTCTTTCTTGTAAAATACCGAAATTCTATTTTTAAGCAGTTAGAGAAAATATAAGTATTCTCTTTGTACCCCAATGTTAAAAACAAAATTACTCTTAAGATACTCTGTAAAAATAGATACACAATGCCCTTTGCTACTCTGTTTTAATGTATATACACCGTCTCAATATTCTCTCTCTTGTAAAATACCGAAATTCTATTTTTAGGCAGTTAGAGAAAATATAAATAATCTATTCTAAACCAAATATTTAAAACAAAATTACTCTGAAGGTACTCTGTTGGAAAAAATATACAATGCTTATTTCTACTCTGTTTGAAAGTATATACATCATCTCAATATTCTCTCTTGTAAAATACTGAAATTCTATTTTTACGTGGCTAGAGAAAAGACAAATAAATTTAGTAACGCAAATTTTTAAAACCAAATTACTCTGAAGGTACTGTGTTAGAAAATATATACAATGCCCATTTCTACTCTTTTTTAAACTACATACACCGTCTCAATATTCTCTCTATTGTAAAATACCGAAATTATATATTTACGAGGTTAGAGAAAATATTAATATTCTCTTTGTACCCCAATGTTAAAAACAAAATTACTCTAAAGATACACTGTTAGAAAAAATATACAATGCACATTTCTACTCTGTTTTAGCGTATATACACCGTCTCAATTTTCTCTCTCATGTAAAATACCGAAATTCTATTTTTTCGCGGTTAGAAAATATATAAATATTCTCTTTGTACCCCAATGATAAGAACAAAATTACTCTGAAGACACTCTGTTAGAAAAAATATAAAATGTCCTTTTCTACTTTGTTTTAAAGTATATACACCGTCTCAATATTCTCTCTCTTGTAAAATACCAAAATTCTATTTTTACACGGTTAGAGAAAATATAAATACTCTATTCTAACTGAAATTTATTAAACAAAATTACTCTTAAGGTACTCTGTTAGAAAAAATATACAATGCCATATTGTACTCGGTTTTAAAGTATATACACTGTCTCAATATCCTCTTTCTTGTAAAATACCAAAATTCTATTTTTACGCGGTTTGAGAAAATATAAGTATTCTCTTTGTACCCCAATCTTAAAAACAAAATTACTCTGAAGATACTTTGTAAAAATAAATACACAATGTTTTTTCTACTCTGTTTTAAAGTATATACACCGTCTCAATATTCTCTCTCTTGTAAAATACCGAAATTCTATTTTTACATGGTTAGAGAAAATATAAATACACTATTCTAAATCAAAGGTTTAAAACAAAATTACTCTAAAAATACTCTGCGAGAAAAAATATACAATGCCCTTTTCTACTCTGTTTTAAAGTATATAAACCGTCTCAATATTTTCTGTCTTGCAAAATACTGAAATTCTGTTTTTAGGAGGTTAGAGAAAGTATAAATAAATTTCCTAACTCAAGTGTTTAAAACAAAATTACTCTGAAGGTACTGTGTTCAAAAAAATATATAATGCTCTTTTCTACTCTGTTTAAAGTACATACACTGTCCCAATATTCTCTCTCTTGTAAAATACAGAAATTCTATTTTTACGAGGTTAGAGAAAATATAAATATTCTCTTTCTACCGCAATGTTAAAAACAAAATTACTCTAAAGATACACTGTTAGAGAAAATATACAATGCCCTTTTCTACTCTGTTTTAAAGTATATACACCGTCTCAATATTCTCTCTCTTGTCAAATACCTAAATTCTATTTTTATGAGGTTAAAGAAAATATAAATATCCTCTTTGTACCCCAATGTTAAAAACAAAATTTCTCTGAAGAAACTCTGTTAAAAAATATATACAATGTTATTTTCTACTCTGTTTTAGAGTATATACACCATCTCAATATTCTCTTTCATGAAAAATACCAAAATTCTATTTTTACACAATTAGAAAAAATATATAAATATTCTCTTTGTACGCCAATGACAAAAAAAAATTACTCTGAAGACACTTTGTTAGAAAAAACATACAATACCCTTTTATACTCTGTTTAAAAGTATATACGCCATCTCAAATTCTACTTTCTTGTAAAATACCGAAATTCAATTTTTACGCAGGTAGGGAAAATATAAATACTTGATTCAAACTCAAGTATTTAAAACAAAATTACTCTAAAGGTACTCTGTTAGAAAAAATATACAGGGCGTTTTCTACCCTGTTTTAAAGTATATACACCGTCTCAATATTCTCTTTCTTCTAAAATACAAAAATTCTATTTTTACGCGGTTAGAAAAAATATATGTATACTCTTTGTACCCCAATGTTAAAAACAAAATTACTCTGAAGATACTCTGTAAAAATAAATATACAATGCCCTTTTCTACTCTGTTTTAACGTATAAACACCGTCTCAATATTCTCTCGCTTGCAAAATACTGAAATTCTATTTTTACGTGGTTAGAAAAAATATAAATACTCTCTTTGTACCTTAATGTTAAAAAGCAATTTACTCTGAAAATGCTGTGTTAGATAAAATATATAATGCAAATATCTATTCTGTTTTAAAGTATATACAACGTCTCAATATTCTCTCTCTTATAAAATACTGAAATTCTTTTTTTACGTGGCTAGAGAAAATATAAATACTCTATTCCAACCCAAATGTTTAAAACAAAATTACTCAAAAGGTACTCTGTGAGAAAAAACATACAATGCCCTTTTCTACACTGTTTCAAAGTATATACATCATCTCAATATTCTCTCTCTTGTAAAATACCTAAATTTTATTTTTACACGGTTAAAAATAATATAAATATACTCTTTGTACACCAATGTTAAAAACAAAATTGCTCTGAAGATACTCTGTTGAAAATAATATAAAATGCCCTCTTCTACTCTCTTTTGGAGTATATACACCATCTCAATATTCTCTCTCATGTAAAATACCAAAATTTTAAATTTTCGCGGTTAGAAAAAAATATAAATATTCTCTTTGTACCCCAAAGTTAAAAACAAAATTGCTCTGAAGATACTCTGTTAGAAAAAATATACAATACCCTTTTCTACTCTGTTTTAAAGTATATACACCATCTCCATATTCTGTCTCTTGTAAAACATGGAAATTCTATTATTACGTGGTTAGAGAAAATGTAAGTACTTCCTTTTTACCTCAATGTTAAAAACAAAATTACTCTGAAGACACTCTGTTAGAAAAGACATACAATGCTTTTTTCAACTCTCTTTTGTAGTATATACACAATCTCAATATTCTCTCACATGTAAAATACCAAAATTCTAAATTTACGTGGTTAGACAAAAATATAAATATTCTGTATGTACCCCAATGTTAAAAACAAAATTGCTCTAAAGATACTCTGTTAGAAAAAATATACAATGCTTTTTTCTACTCTTTTTTGGAGTATATACACCATCTCAATATTCTCTCTCATGTAAAATACCGAAATTCTACCTTTACGTGAATAGAAAAAAATATAAATATTCTCTTTGTACCCCAATGTTAAAAACAAAATTACTCTGCATTGACTCTATAAGAAAAAATATAGAGTGTTCTTTTCTACTTTTTTTGGAGTATATACACTATCTCAATATTCTCTCTCATGTAAAATACCGAAATTCTAAATTTATGCGGTTACAAAAAAATATAAATATTATCTATGTACCCCAATGTTAAAAGCAAAATTGCTCTGAAGATAATCTGTTAGAAAAAATATACAATGTTCTTTTCTACTCTTTTTTGGAGTATATACACCATCTCAATATTCTCTCCCATGTAAAATACCGAAATTCTAACTTTACGCGTTTACAAAAAAATATAAATATTATCTATGTACCCCAATGTTATAAGCAAAGTTGCTCTGAAGATAATCTGTTAGAAAAAATATACAATATCCTAAGCACTTAGAGGTCAAGTGACTGTGAAAAAGTTAGGAAACATTTTGTATTTCAATTTCATCTTTTATGAGCATCAAGCACTGCAAAGTGTGTGATGTTTTTCTACTAACTAGCAAATTAGTCTGCCACTGTTTCGTGGATGCTGGCAGAAGATGCAAGACTTCTGGTTCAGAAGCAAATAACAGTGTATTACTGACAACAACTGCAGCAACCAGAATATCAATACATTTTGCAGTGGTGCCCTGCACCCTAATTTCCACAGGATAATACAAAAAGGGCCAGATGGCACCTCCACATGTAGTGTGGTTACTGGAAAGAAATCCTGAGCTTAGAGCAACTGTCGTTTGCCCCAAAGGAAGACAACATATCTTTCAAGGCTGTTTTGCTACACAGATATCTTGAAATGATAGACCAGAACAAAGGGCAATCAGCGCCCAGCTCACAAGATGCACAATAAAATAAGGAAAATAATGTAGCAGCTAACTTACCAGGTTATGAGTATTAAGTGTGTTAATAAATGAAAACCTTTAGAACAGTGTTAGGCGCATACTAAGTCCTAATAGGATTTCATGACTCTGTCTCCCAATAGCTTGTTACTTGAGGGTGTGTTATCCATCTCATAAGCCCATGTCCAGAAAAATATATTACACAAAGTAGTTGCATGATAAATGGTTACTAAATAGTTGGTTGTCAAATATCTGAAGATCTTGAAATATCACATGTACTATTTTACATTCTAGGTTACTCTAAGTGCTTTAGTAATAGAAATCTTGAATACTGACTCATTTTAGGCTTAACAAGTAAATTACAATGTTAACAATGTTAATGCTAATTTTGGAAGCTGTCAAGTTAACATGAGTTGTGTGGGGAAGAAAATCACTTTATATCCTGCTTTAAAAAAAAAAAGATTTAATAATGTCTAAAGGCTTGTTTTTAAACTATACTCCATAAAAAGTAATATTTCTAGGGCCAGGCATGGTGTCTCATGACTGTAATCCCAGCACTTTGGGATTTCAAGGTGGGTGGATTACTTGAGGTCAGGAATTTGAGACCAGCCTGGCCAATATGGTGAAACCCCCATCTCTACTAAAAATAAAAAACTAGCCAGGTGTGATGACACATGCCTGTAGTCCCAGCTACTCAAGAGGCTGAAGCAGGAGAATCACTTGAACCTGGGAGGCAGAGGTTGTAGTGAGCCGAGATCGTGCCACTGCTCTCCAGCCTGGGTGTCAGAGTGAGACTCCCTTTTAAAAAATAAAAAATAACTATGTTACTTCGTTCTCACACTGCTAATAATAGAGATACCCCTGAATGAATAATTTGAAAAGGAAAGAGGTTTAATTGGCTCACAGGTCAGCATGGCTGGGGAATCCTCAAGAAACTTACAATCATGACAGAAAGGGAATAAAACACATCTTTCTTTGCATGGCAGCAGCAAGGAGAAGTGCTGAGCAAAAGGGGAAAAGTACCTTAGAAAACCATCAGATCTCCTGAGAACTTTCTATCATAAGAACAGCATGGGAATAACCGACCCCATGATTTGTTTATCTCCCACCAGTTCCCTTCCATGACATAATCATAGGAACTACAACTCAAGATGAGATTTGGGTGGGGACACAGCCAAACCATATCAGTAATACTCCTTTAAACAAGTTACAGATTAATAGGGCGCCTTCAGACGAAAGATTGCCTTTGTCCTTACTATTAATTTGACCTATAGCATAGTAGGTTTCCAGTGAATTCACAACAAAAACTTCAGTGGTTATTGTATTTTGACCTAAAATTTACTAAATGAATATTTATTAAACACATTCTTTGTGCTAAACATTATCCTTGGCTGTAGGGAGAGACTAGGCAGAGAAAACGGCCAATACCCTTTCTTCCTTCAAGGACTCACATTCAGAAGGCAAAGGAAGCATCAAAAATGTAAATACATAAATGTTGGGGGACTTGAGGGAAACACCAACAAATAGATTCACATTTCCCTGCCTAAGTTCTGAACCAATTAGGAATTAAGACAAAAGAGTCAGTATAGGAGACCAAAATAGTACCCTCATAACTGTCAAGCCTGATATCGAGAATCTGGCTTTAGGTGTAGGAAACATGATGAAAACCTGTCTCCACAAAACAATGTTAAAAAAAAAACTGGGATGGGAAGATCACCTGAGCCTGGGGAGAGCGAGGCTGCAGTGAGCTGTGATCACGCTGCTGCACTGTAGTCTGTGCCACAAAGTAAGACCCTATCTCAAAATACACACACACACACACACACACACACACACGAGAGAGAGAGAGAGAGAGAGAGAGAGAGAGAGGAATAAAGAAGAAAGTAGAAATGATGAGATTCAAGAACCTGCTAATGGCCAGATTATGTTGCCCCTGTTGTCTGTGATAGAGAGTTTGGGCTGGGCAGGAGGAGAGACAGCATTAGGAGAAAGACCTAATAGAGATGATGGATTGATGGGTGCAGCAAACCACCATGGCACATGTATACTTATGTAACAAACTTGCACCTTCTACACATGTGCCCCAGAATTTAAAGTATAATTTAAAAACTTACCGAAAGAAAAAAAAAAGTGTGAGCTGGGTATCATGGCACACAACTGTAACTTCAGGAGGCTGAAGCAGGAGGATCACTCGAACTCGAGAGTTCAAAGCTGCAGTGAGCTATGATAGCTTCCCTTTAGACTGGGCAGCAGAGTGAGATCCTGTCTCTACAAAGAATAAGTAAATGCCATTTTTTGAAAAGGGTTTTATTCTGGTTGCTATGGGAACGAAGCCACAGGATGATTTTTGTTGTTGTTGTTGTTTTTATTGCATTTTAGGTTCTGGGGTACCTGTGAAGAACATGCAAGATAGTTGCATAGGTACACACATGGCAGTGTGATTTGCTGCCTGCCTTTCTATCACCTATATCTGGCATTTCCCCCCATGCTATCTCTCCCCAACTCCCCACCCCCTGCTGTCCCCCTATTTCCCCCCCCAACAGACCCCAGTGTGTGATGCTCCCCTCCCTGTGTCAATGTGTTCTCATTATTCAACACCCACCTATAAGTGAGAACATTCGGTGTTTGATTTTCTGTTCTCGTGTCAGTTTGCTGAGAATTATGGTTTCCAGGTTCATCCATGTCCCTATAAAGGACAAAAACTCATCGTTTTTGATGGCTGCATAGTATTCCATGGTGTGCCACAGCGTGTTTTAAGAAGAGGTGTAATCTTTCCTAGACCTATGCTTCAAACAGATTACTGTGGGTATTGTGTAGAAGAAAGGGTAGAGGCCAGAAGACCATTCAGGAGGCTGTTGCAATCATCCAGGTGTCTTGA
The DNA here is from genome assembly GCF_049354715.1 of Callithrix jacchus. Lineage (NCBI taxonomy): Eukaryota > Metazoa > Chordata > Mammalia > Primates > Cebidae > Callithrix > Callithrix jacchus. Next base: position 99,455,069 of record NC_133517.1, on the reverse strand, counting down.
GCGAGGTTTGCAGCAGTGAAAAGAGAGAAAAATACTCAGCTTTAGGCTCTTTTTTAGAGGCAAAGATGAGAACATTCACTGATAAATTGACTGTGGAATTTAAGGTGGCAGGGGAGAAAAATTTAAAAAGACTCCAGGGTTTTTAGCCAGACCTACCAAACTAGAAATAATAGATGCTGGTACTTCTAACTCAAATGAGGAATGCCTTACAGAGGAAGAATATGGATATGGGGTGAAAGGGAGACCAAAAATTCTATATTTGTTGTGCTAAGTTTGCTATGTCTATTATGGACACCCTGGTGGAGACATTACTTCACAATGCGAATATATGGGTTTAGAGACCAGAGGCAAGACCTAAGCTGGCAATCAAAATGTGAATGCCAGGAGCACATTGATGGAATAGAAAGCCAAGGACTGGAGAACTCCCCTAGCAGGAGGGCATGGACATAGCAAAAGGAGGATGGAGCCCTAGAGCATTCCTGCTTTTAATGGTCAGCTGGGAAAGGAGACATCAGCAAAATAAATGGAGAGCAAGTGACCAATATAGAAGGAAGAAAGTCAGGAGAGTGGGTGTCTCAGAAGCCTAGTGGAAAAAAAGTGTTTCCAGGTGAAAATGTTCTATCAAGGAATTCTACAAAACAAAGAACTTATTTTCAGCCACTGCTTCAGATTCACAATGTCTGATTAGTGAAAAAGATTTGAGAGTTAAGTCTACCAAGGTTAAAAAAAAAAAAAGGTACACAATTCTCCGTAATAGATCCTAGCCAGTTTGAGAGTTTAGTTCAGACAGTGCAGAGTATGAATAAATCCTTTGGCATTTTTATGGCCACTTCATTACGTTGCACATTATGTTAATATGTATCATGAAAATTTATACTGGGCAGATACTGACTTCCTTCCCTCATGACTCTTTTCAATTTCTTACAAGTAGAGTCAATGCTTTTGTCATTTGTCTCACTTTTGAAAAAACAAATGTCTGAACACTTCTTTCATGAATAAATTTTACACTCAGCAGATTTCTTTATGTCACATTCTTTAAATAATCTTCATAGATAATTTTAAGCCTCATCTTTTCAAACCAGCTCTAAGATTGGATTCTAGAATTGGAAAGTTTTATCACATCACAAAAAGTCAATGACAACAAGTTTCCCAATGTGTGTCTGAGTGAAAGAGAGAGAGAGAGAGAGAGATAGAGAACATGTGTATCTGATGTTTCCAGTGATTAAATCCAGGTTCTGTGTCATCTTTTTCAGGGATATCATAGAAGTGGTGCTGTGTCCTTCTCAGTGCATCCCATCAGAATCTATTATTGGTGATTTAACTTCTATCACTTGATTAAGGTGCTATCTACCAGACTTCTCCACTGTAAATTTATACTTCTCCCTTCTGTAATTAATACGTATTTTGTAGGGAGGTACTTTGAGAACATATAGACATCCTGTTCCTCACCAATTTTTCAACTTAGTTGTTTACTTATTTACATCATATTGAATCATGGTTCTATTTTATTCAGCGGATTTTAATCCATTTCTATCAAGCTGGCTTCTGCATTCTTTGGCATGAGATGATATTTCAGGCTCATCCTGTGCTTCCCTACCTCAACCCTGTATCAGCTACTTCTCCAAGGGGTCCTGGATCATTTTAGTGGAGAATGGTGCTTAGAAATCAAGACCTCAGTGCCAGATTTGCTCACTGTAGTTGATGAGTACCACATCCAGGCCCTCTCATGGGGCATAGCTAGGGAGCACACAGATGTACACGTACACACACACACACAAACCCCTATATTGATTTCCATATCTACCCATCTGTGGGTATTGAAAACTCTGAACTCACACTAATATTGCCAGCTCCAAACTAACAGTAGAGAGCTCATCAGTTTTCTCCCTTTCCATATTTTAACTCCCCTCTGTGACAGTGAGAAACTTTGCTCCCATGCTCCTCCATATGTTGACATATTGGAGCACTGCTATATGTAATACACCCCCACCACCACCATCCCCTACCCACACCCCCTTTCATCTGCAGGGTCCTGACACCTGCCTGTCAAGTTGCCCTCCCATAGGCAGGCCCCCCTCACCCTATTGGGACACCCATACCCAGCACCAAGCTGCGGCTTTCTCTTACCAAAGGCCCTCCTCCCCCCACCTGGCCTCTGACACCACATGCTGGGCTACCATGGGAATGTGCACCCCACCTTGCTTGGTATCTGACAGCCGTGCCAGGCCCCCATCACTCCCTCCTGAGCATGCCCTTTTCACCCTGCATGGCCTCCACACCCTGCCCTAGTCTGCCCCTACCCCCGCATACCTTTCCACCTGAACTTGCTCACACATTGATGCCCCACCTTGTGGCACTGACCTTCTCAGCCCCATCTTATGGCTTTTGAGATGACTTGCTCTGGAAGGAAAAAGAAGGGGGAGCAGAGAAGAAAAAAGAATAGGGCAACATTCTTCTTTAAATGCTAACTATGATTTCAAAGCTGCTTTTGAAAAATATTCTGTAAAAAGTGGCATGTCTTTTTTAAGTAAAGCTGTTTATAAAAGTTGCATATTATTTAGGGACAACTCAAACAAATGAAATGCTATCATTCAAATTTAGGAACATGGAAGCAATAGGTAAGAAACTTAAGATTAAATAGTGGCTGAGAACAGAAACATTTCCTTTCTTAGGTCACGTAGAAATTGGATTCCTTTTGTTCAAGAGAAAGGAGGTTCTGTTGTCATCAGAGTGAACGTGGGTTGATCATCTGCAGTCTCTTCCTGCTTTGAAGAGGATACAGGGGAATCAGGGAAGATGGCAGCCTCCCAAGACAATACGGAGGAAGGAGAATACATTTAGGCTTACCTTCTATTAGCTTGGCTAATGCCACATGCAAATGAGGCATCCAGGCAGCTGGGAGAAGTGAAGGGGCCTCAAACCAGCCTGAAGTCCCAAAGTGTTTTCCTTCTTCAGGGGAGTCCTGACTCCAAGATAATCCCCTGGAGTGAATTATAAACATTAGGGCTGGTAGGCTGGATGCAGTGGCTCATGCCTATAATCCCAGCATGTTGGGAGGCCAAGACAGGCAAATCACCTGAGCTCAAGAGTTCAAGACTGGGGGGAGGATCCAAGATGGCCGATCAGAAGCAGCTCAAAATTGCAGCTCCCCGCAAAAGTGCAGAGGGTGAGTGGATGCCACATTTCCAGATGGATTTTTATTGCCCACAGACAAGGAGATTCCCAGGCAGAGGAGCCCCATCGTTCACCAGTGCAGCAGGTCTCTGCACAAAATACATGGGTCCGAGCACTGTTTTAGCTGGCAATTGGATCTCCTGGGAGACACAGTCACCCATTCAACTGAAAAAAGGAAAACAAAATAGGGAGCCAGGCCAGGAGATTCCTGGGCAAAAAGCACCATGAATCTCCACGCAGTTGTTTCACCCAACACAGTGGGTTGCCGCACAGGAAATCACACAGATCCTGGCGCCTTTTCAACAGGCGACTGGAATGCCTGGGAGACAGAGTCACCCATTCAACTGATAAAAAAGGGGACTGAAACAGGGACCAAGGCCAGGAGATTCCCAAGCAAAAAAGTGCCATGAGCCCCCAGTGTGGCTGTTTCAGCTGGCTCAGCGGGTCTCTGCACAAAATCTCACACAAATCCAGGTGCCTTTTCAAATGGTGATTGGAACACCTGGGAGAAAGAGTCATCCATTCAACTGAAAAAAAGGAGGGCTGAAACAGGGAGCTAAGCCAAGAGATTCCCTGGTGAAAAGGTGCCAAGAGTCTCCAGCGGCTGTTTCAGCTGCCACAGCGGATCTACACACAAGAAATCAAACAAATCTGGGTGCTATTTCAACTGGTGACTGGGACACCTAGGAGACAGAGTCACCAGTTCAACTGAAAAAAAGGGGGGGTCTGAGGCAATGCGCCAGGTGATCAGGCTCAGCAAGTGCGACCCAACAAAAAACAGCAATCTGAAACTCTCTGGACATAGAGTTTGATAGCAAGCACAGCTGAACCCAGGATGGTCCAGCTCTGTGGGGGAGAGGCATCTGCCATTATCAAGGCAGTCCACCACTACTGAGGTAGTCCACCATTGCTGTGGCAGCCCACCATTGCCGAGGAAGTCTGCAATTACAGAAGTGGGCCGCCATTGCTGAGACAGTTCTAACTATACACCTATAAACAGGAATGCAGAAAAGGTCATGGCAGCTCAGCAAAGCCTCTGCAGGCAGACTGTGACTAGGCTGCCTCCTCCCTGCACACAGCCCTGAAAAAAGGCAGCAGCATAACAGAAACTTATAAATAAAGCCCTAACTCTACAGGACAGAGCATGTGGGGGGACAAAAAGGCATTTATGACTTCTTCTGCAGCCAACTTAAACATACCTGCCCAGCAGCTCTGAATGGAACAACAGAGCTGGAGCAACATATATATCCAAAGAGTCACCTCATAAAGAAGAGCTCAGACTGACATCTGGCAGGTATCCTTCTGAGAGAAAGATAGCAGAAGAAGAAACTGGCAGCAACCTTTACTGTTCTGCAGCCACTGCAGGTGATCCCCAAGCAAGCAAGGCCTGGAGTGGACCTCAGCAGTCCTACAGCAAAGGGACTTGACTGTTAGAAGAAAAACTAAGAAACAGAAAGAAATAATTTCATCATCAACAAACTGGATATCCAGGACTTAAACTCAGACCTGGACCAAGCAAACCTAATAGACATTTACGGAGCTCTCCACCCCAAATGCACAGAATTTACATTCTTCTCAACACCACATCACACCTACTCTAAAATTGACCAAAAAATTGGAAGTCGAAGATGGCACTGTGAGAACAACCCAGGATTGAAGCTCTCGTTGAATCTGCAAAGAGGTGAGTCAGAGCTGCATTTCCAGACTGATCTTTGTTGCCCACAGAACGGGGAAATTCCCAAGTATAAAGGAGACACGGGATGTCAGGCAGAGGTACTGCCTGGCGAAGCCAGCAGCCGGGGTGGCAGCGGCCGGCCCTACCCAGTGCTCCCCACAGGGCGCGCTTGTCCAGGTGCCCTGTTGAACCGACAACCTGAGACTTGAGAGGGCTGGACTTGAGACTGAACAGGACTTGGACAGTGGGCAAGCCCAGGGGATTGCAGGGACAGAGCGTTTGGGGTAGCCCAGTGGGACAAACAAAACTGCGATTCCAAATGGTCCCATGCAGACGGTCCCTGAGATGCTCTGTGGGGGAGGGGAGTCCACTATTACCGAGGCAACCTGCCCCTACTGAGATACATGCCCACTGCTGATGCAGCCAGCCATTGCTGAGGCAACCCGCTCCTACTGAGATACACGCCCACTGCTGATGCAGCCTACCGTTGCAAAAACAACCCGCTACAACAGAGAGACTCCACCACAGGGCATAGCCCGTGGCAGAGACCACAGCAGAAAAGCAGAGTCTGCAGCAACAGGGCGAACCACACAACAGCAGGGCGGAGCCTCGGCAGGCAAACAGTGACTAGACTGCCTCCTAGCTGGGCAGAATACCTCAACAGACATCCAAAAATAAAGCTCGAACCCCCCAAGACAGAGCATTTGAGAAAAAAAGGGTTTTTTTAATGAGCTCTGTTGCAGCAGAATCAAACATAGCAGCCTAACAGCCCTGAATGAACAACAGAGCTCACAGCTCAGCAATTGACCTCCTATAAAATACAGACTGTCCTTTGGGAGGCCGAGGCGGGTGGATCACGAGGTCAACAGATCGAGACCATCCAGGTCAACATGGTGAAACCCCGTCTCTACTAAAAATTACAAAAAGTTAGCTGGGCACGGTGGCGCGTGCCTGTAATCCCAGCTACTCAGGAGGCTGAGGCAGGAGAATTGCCTGAACCCAGGAGGTGGAGGTTGCGGTGAGCCGAGATTGCGCCATTGCACTCCAGCCTGGGTAACAAGAGCGAAACTCCGTCTCAAAAAAAAAAAAAAAAAAAAAATACAGACTGTCTCCTCAAGCAGCTCCCTAACCCCTCTATCTCCAAAAGACTGACATTTGGCAGACATCATCCTGGGACAAAGATAGCAGAAAAAGAAACTGATAGCATCCCTCACTGTTCCGTAGCTGCTATAGGTGCACCCCAGACAAGCAGGGCCTGGAGTGGACCTCAGCAGTCATACAGCGAAGGGGCTAGACTGGAAGAAGGAAAACCAAGTAACAGAAATACTTCATCATAAACAATCTGGGTGTCCACTCAGAGACCCAATCGAAAAGTCAGCAACTACGCAGACGACAAGTGGATAGATCCACAAAAATGGGAAGAAACCAGCGCAAAAAGAAGAAAAACACCCGAAACCAGAACACCTCGCCTGCTAGAAAGGACCAAAACTCCTCACCAGCAAGGGAACAAAGCTGGACGGAGAATGACTGTGATGAAATGACGGAATTAGACTTCAGAAGGTGGATAATGAGAAACTTTTGTGAGCTAAAAGAACATGTATTAAATCAATGCAAAGAAACTAAGGAACTTGAAAAAAGATATGAGGAAATGATAACAAGAATGGATAACTTAGAGAGGAATATGAATGAACTAAAGGAGCTAAAAAGCACAATACAAGAACTTGGCGAAGCATGCACAAGTTTCAATAGCCGAATTGACCAAGCAGAAGAAAGAATATCTGAAGTTGAAGACCAACTCAATGAAATAAAACGAGAAACCAAGATTAGAGAAAAAAGCACAAAAAGGAATGAACAAAGTCTCCAAGAAATGTGGGACTATGTGAAAAGACCTAACCTACGTTTGATAGGTGTACCAGAAGTGGACGAAGAGAATGAATCCAAGCTGGAAAATACTCTTCAGGACATCATCCAGGAAAATTCCCCCCACCTACCAAGACAGGCCAACACTCAAATGCAGGAAATACAGAGAACACCACAAAGATATTCTGCAAGAAGAGCAACCCCAAGGCACATAATCGTCAGATTCAACAAGGTTGAAATGAAGGAGAAAATACTAAGGGCAGCCAGAGAGAAAGGTCAGGGCACCCACAAAGGGAAGCCCATCAGACTCACAGCAGATCTCTCGGCAGAAACACTACAAGCCAGAAGAGAGTGGGGGCCAATATTCAACATTCTTCAAGAAAAGAACTTTTAACCCAGAATTTCATATCCAGCCAAACTGAGCTTCAGAAGTGAAGGAAAAAATAAAATCCTTTGCGAACAAGCAAGTACTCAGAGATTTTGTCACCACTAGCCTGCTTTACAAGAGCTCCTAAAAGAGGCACTACACACAGAAAGGAACAACCAGTACCAGCCATTCCAAAATCACACTAAATGCTAAAGAGCATCAACATAATGAAGAATCTACAACAACTAACGGGCAAAACAGCCACTTAGCATCAAAATGGCAGTATCAAATTCACACATAACAATATTAACCCTAAATGTAAATGGACTAAATGCACAAATCAAAAGACACAGACTGGAAAGTTGGATAAAAATCCAAAACCCATCAGTGTGCTGTATCCAGGAAACCCATCTCACATGCAAGGATACACAAAGGCTCAAAATAAAGGGATGGAGGAAGATTTACCAAGCTAATGGAGAGCAAAAAAAAGCAGGAGTTGCAATTCTCATCTCTGATAAAATAGACTTTAAAGCAACAAAGATCAAAAGAGACAAAGAAGGCCATTACATAATGGTAAAAGGATCGATACAACAAGAAGAGCTAACGATCCTAAACATATATGGACCCAATGCAGGAGCACCCAGATACATAAGGCAAGTTCTTAATGACTTACAAAGAGACTTAGACTCCCACACAAAAATAGTGGGAGACTTTAACACTCCACTGTCAATATTAGACAGATCAACCAGACAGAAAATCAACAAGGATATCCAGGGCTTGAACTCAGACCTGGAGCAAGCAAACCTGATAGACATTTACAGAACTCTCCACCCCAAATCCACAGAATACACATTCTTCTCAGCACCACATCACACCTACTGTAAAACTGACCAATAATTGGAAGTAAAGCACTGCTCAGCAAATGCAAAACAACTGAAATCATAACAAACAGCCTCTCAGATCATAGTGCAATCAAGTTAGAACTCAGAATTCAGAAACCAACCCAGAACCGCACAGCTTCATGGAAACTGAACAACTGTCTCTTGAATGTTGACTGGGTAAACAATGAAATGAAGACAGAAATAAAGAAGTTCTTCGAAACCAATGAGAACGAAGACACAACATGCCAGAACCTCTGGGACACATTTAAAGCAGTCCCTAGAGGAAAGTATATAGCAATAAGTGCCCATATGAGGAGAATGGAGAGAACCAAAATTGACACCCTATCGTCAAAATTGAAAGAGCTAGAGGATCAAGATAAAAAAACCTCAAAACCCAGCAGAACACAAGAAATAACTAAGATCGGAGCTGAACTGAAGGAGATTGAGACACGAAAAACCCTTCAAAAAATCAATAAATCCAAGAGCTGCTTTTTTGAAAAGATCAACAAAATAGACAGACCACTAGCCAGATTGATTTAAAAAAAAAATAGATACAATAAAAAATGATAAAGGCGAAATCACCACAGACTCCACAGAAATTCAAACCATCATCAGAGAATATTACAAACAACTCTATGCACATAAACTAGTAAACCTCGAAGAAATGGACAAATTCCTGGACTCCTGTGTCCTCCCAAGCTTAAACCAGGAGGAAGCTGAAACTATGAATAGACTAATAACAAGGTTAGAAGTCGAGGCAGCAATTAAGAGCCTACCACACAAAAAAAGCCAAGGTCCAGACGGGTTCACAGCCGAATTCTACCAGACACACAAAGAGGAGTTGGTACCATTCCTTCTAAAACTATTCCAAACAATCCAAAAAGAGGGAAGTCTTCCCAAATCATTTTACAAGACCAACATCATTCTGATACCAAAACCCGGCAGAGACCCAACAAGAAAAGAAAACTTCAGGCCAATATCCATGATGAACATAGATGCAAAAATCTTCAATAAAACATTGGCAAGCCGATTGCAACAGCAAATCAAAAAACTTATTCATCACGATCAAGTAGGATTCATCCCGGGGATGCAAGGCTGGTTCAACATATGCAAGTCTATCAATGTAATTCACCACATAAACAGAACCAAAAACAAAAACCACATGATTACCTCAATTGACGCAGAGAGGGCATTTGACAAAATTCAACAGCCCTTTATGCTAAAAACCCTCAATAAACTCGGTATCGATGGAACATATCTCAAAGTAATAAAAGCTATTTATGACAAACAAACAGCCAATATCATGCTGAATGGGCAAAAACTGGAAGCATTCCCTTTGAAATCCGGCACTAGACAAGGATGCCCTCTTTCACCACTCCTATTCAATATAGTACTGGAAGTTCTAGCCAGAGCAATCAGGCAAGAAAAAGAAATAAAGGGTATTCAAATAGGAAAGGTGGAAGCCAAATTGTCTCTATTTGCAGACGACATGATAGTATACCTAGAAGACCCCATCGCCTCAGCCCAAAAACTCCTGAAACTGATAAGCAACTTCAGCAAAGTCTCAGGATATAAAATCAATGTGCAAAAATCACAGGCATTCGTCTACATCAATAACAGACTTAAAGAAAGCCAAATCAAGAACAAACTGCCATTCACAATTGCTACAAAAAGAATAAAATACCTTGGAATACAACTCACAAGAAACGTAAGGGACCTCTTCAAGGAGAACTACAAACCACTGCTCAACGAAATCAGAGAGTACACAAACAGATGGAGAAACATTCTATGTTCATGGTTAGGAAGAATTAATATCGTGAAAATGGCTATACTGCCCAAAGTAATTTACAGAATCAACGCTATCCCCATCAAGCTACCATTGACTTTCTTCACAGAACTGGAAAAAACCACCATGAACTTCATATGGAACCAAAAGAGAGCCCGCATAGCCAAGTCAATTCTAAGCAAAAAGAACACAGCGGGGGGCATCACACTACCGGATTTCAAACTATACTACAAGGCTACAGTAATCAAAACAGCATGGTACTGGTACCAAAACAGAGATATGAACCAATGGAACAAAACAGAGGCACCAGAGGCAGCACAACATATCTACAACTATACAATATTTGATAAACCTGACAAAAACAAACAATGGGGAAAGGATTCCCTGTTTAACAAATGGTGTTGGGAAAACTGGCTAGCCATGTGCAGAAAGCAGAAACTGGACCCCTTCCTGACACCTTACACTAAAATTAACTCCAGATGGATTAAAGACTTAAACACAAGACCTGGCACAATAAAAACCCTAGAAGGAAATCTAGGCAAAACTATCCAGGACATAGGAGTAGGCAAGGACTTCATGAACAAAACACCAAGAGCATTGGCAACAAAAGCCAAAATAGACAAATGGGACCTAATTAAACTCCACAGCTTCTGCACGGCAAAAGAAACAGTCACTAGAGTGAATCGACAACCAACAGAATGGGAAAAAATTTTTGCAGTTTACCCATCTGACAAAGGGCTGATATCCAGAATTTACAAAGAACTCAAACAGATTTACAGGAATAAAACAAACAAGCCCATTCAAAAGTGGGTAAAGGATATGAACATACACTTTACGAAATAAGACATATATGAGGCCAACAATCATATGAAAAAATGCTCATCGTCACTGGTCATCAGAAAGATGCAAATCAAAACCACATTGAGATACCATCTCACGCCAGTTAGAATGGCGATCATTAAAAAATCTGGAGACAACAGATGCTGAAGAGGATGTGGAGAAAAAGGAACACTTTTACACTGTTGGTGGGAGTGTAAATTAGTTCAACCATTGTGGAAGACAGTGTGGCGATTCCTCAAGGCCTTAGAAATAGAAATTCCATTTGACCCAGCAATCCCATTACTGGGTATATATCCAAAAGACTATAAATCGTTCTACTATAAGGACACATGTACACGAATGTTCATTGCAGCACTGTTTACAATAGCAAAGACCTGGAATCAACCCAAATGCCCATTGATAATAGACTGGATTGGAAAAATGTGGCACATATACACCATGGAATATTATGCAGCAATCAGAAATGATGAGTTTGTGTCGTTTGTAGGGACATGGATGAATCTGGAGAACATCATCCTCAGCAAACTGACACAAGAACAGAAAATGAAACACCACATATTCTCACTCATAGGCGGGTGATGATAAATGAGAACACATGGACACAGGGAGGGGAGTACTAAACACTGGGGTCTATTGGGGGGAAAAGGGGAGAGCCAGTGGGAGGGGGAGGTGGGGAGGGATAGCCTGGGGAGAAATGCCAAATGTGGGTGAAGGGGAGAAAGGGAGCAAAACATACTGCCATGTGTGTACCTACACAACTGTCTTGCATGCTCTGCTCATGTACCCCAAAACCTAAAATGCAATAAAAAATTTAAAAAAATTGGAAGTAAATCACTCCTAAGCAAATACAAAAGAACTAAAATCATAACAAACAGTCTCTCAGACCACGGTGTAATCAAGTTGGAACTCAGAATTGAGAAACTAACTCAGAACCACACAGCTTCACAAAAACTGAACAAGTGGCTCTTGAATGTTGACTGGATAAACAATGAAATGAAGGCAGGAATAAAGATATTCTTTGAAACCAACAAGAATGAAGACACAACATATCAGAATCTCTGGGACACATTTAAAGCAGTGTCTAAAGAAAAATTTATAGCAATAAATGCCGACATGAGACGCAAGGAAAGATCTAAAATTGACACCCTATGGTCAAAATTGAAAGAGCTAGAGGAGCAAGATCAAAAAAACTCAAAACCTAGCAGAAGACAAGACATAACTAAGATCACACCAGAACTGAAGGAGATAGAGACACAAAACACCCTTCAAAAAAATCAAGAAATCCAGGAGCTGATTTTTGGAAAAGATCAACAAAATAGACAGACCACTAGCCAGATTAATAAAAAAGAAGAGAGAATAATCAAATAGATGCAATAAAAAATAATAAAGGGGCTATCACCACAGATTCCACAGAAATACAAACCATCATCAGAGATTATTACAAACAATTCTATGCACATAAACTGGTTAACCTGAAAGAAATGGATAAATTCCTGGACACTTGCATCCTCCCAAGCCTAAACCAGGAAGAAGTCAAAACCCTCAGTAGACCAATAACAAGGGCTGCAGTTGAGGCAGGAATTAAGAGCCTACCACACACAAAAAAAGCCCAGGTCCAGATGGATTAACAGCCAAATTCTACCAGTCATACAAAGAAGAGCTGGTACCATTCCTTCTGAAACTATTCCTAACAATCCAAAAAGAGGGAATCCTTCCCAAATCATTTTATGAGACCAACAGCATCCTGATACCAAAACCCGGCAGAGACTCAACAAGAAAGGAAAACTTCAGGCGAATATCCATGAGGAACATAGATAAAAATCTTCAACAAAATACTGGCAAACCGGTTTCAGCAGCACATCAAAAAGCTTATCCAACATGATAGAGTAGGCTGCATCCCAGGGATGAAAGGCTGCTTCAACATACGCAAGTCTGTAAATGTAATTCATCACATAAACAGAACCAAAGACAAAAGCCACATGTTATCTCAACACATGCAGAGAAGACCTTTGACAAAATTCAACAGCCGTTTATCTAAAAACCCTCAATAAACTAGGTATTGATGGAACATAACTCAAAATAATAAAAGCTATTTATGGCAAACCAAAAGCCAATATCATACTGAATGAACAAAAACTGGAAGCATTCACTCTAAAATCTGGCAGTAGACAAGAATGCCCTCTCTCACCACTCCTATTCAATATAGTATTGAAAGTTCTAGCCAGAGCAATCAGGCAAGAAAAAGAAATAAAGCGTATTCAAATAGAAAAGGAGGAAGTTAAATTGTCTCTATCTGCAGATGAAATAATTGTATATTTATAAGACCCCATGGTCTCAGCCCAAAATCTCCTGAAACTGATAAACAACGTCAGCAGAGTCTCAGGATACAAAATCAATGAGCAAAAATCACAAGCATTTTTATACACCATTAACAGACTTAAAGAGGCACACCAGGAAAGAACTGCCATTTACAATTGCTACAAAGGGAATAAAATACCTAGGAATACAACTAACAAAAAACATAAACGACCTCTTCAAGGAGAACTATAAACCACTGCTCAACAAAATAAGAGAGGACACAAACAGATGGAGAAACATTCCATGCTCATGGTTAGGAAGAATCAGTATCGTAAAAATGGCCATACTGCCCACAGTAATTTACAGATTCAACTCTATCCCCATAAATCTACCAATGACCTTCTTCACAAAACTGGAAAAACCCACCTTAAACTTCATATGGAACCAAAAGAGAGCCTGCATAGCCAAGTCAATTATAAGCAAAAAAAAACAAAACTGGAGGCATCACACTACCAGACTTCAAACTATACTACAAGGCTACAGTAATCAAAACAGCATAGTACTGGTGCTAAAACAGAGATATAGACCAATGGAACAGAACAGAGGCCTTGGAGGCAACACAACACATCAAGAACAATCTGATCTTTGACAAACCTGAAAAAACAAGCAATGGGGAAAGTATTCCCTGATTAATAAATGGTGTTGGGAAAACTGGCTAGCCATGTGGAGAAAGCAGAAACTGGACCCCTTCCTGACACCTTACACTAAAATTAACTCCAGATGGATTAAAGACTTAAACATAAGACCTCGCACCATAAAAACCCTAGAAGAAATTCTAGGCAAAACCATTCAGGACATAGGCATGGGCAAGGACTTCATGACCAAAACACCAAAAGCATTGGCAACAAAAGCCAAAATAGACAAATGGGACCTAATCAAACTTCACAGCTTCTGCACAGCAAAAGAAACAGTCATTAGAGTGAATCAGCAACCAACAGAATGGGAAAAAATTTTTGCAGTTTACCCATCTGACAAAGGGTTGATATCCAGAATCTACAAAGAACTAAAACAGATTTACAAGAAAACAACAAACAAGCCCATTCAAAAGTGGGCAAAGAATATGAACAGACACTTTACAAAAGAAGACATACATGAGGCCAACAAACATATAAAAAACGTTCATCATCACTGGTCATTAGAGAAATGCAAATCAAAATACATTGACATACCACCTCAAGCCAGTTAGAATGGCGATCATTATAAAAATCTGGAGACGACAGATGCTGGAGAGGATGTGGAGAAACAGGAACACTTTTACACTGTTGGTGGGAGTGTAAATTAGTTCAACCACTGTGGAAGACAGTGTGGCAATTCCTCAAGGACCTAGACATAGAAATTCTATTTGACCCAGCAATCCCATTACTGGGTGTATATCTAAAGGATTATAAATCGTTCTACTATAAGGACACATGTATGTGAATGTTCATTGCAGCACTCTTTACAATAAAAATGACCCTGAACCAACCCAAATGCCCATCAATGATAGACTGGACAGGGAACATGTGGCACATATACACCATGGAATACTATGACGCCATAAAAAACGATGAGTTCATGCCATTTGTAGGGACATGGATGAACCTGGAAACCATCATTCTCAGCAAACTGGCACAAGAACAGAAAATCAAACACCGCATGTTCTCACTCATAGGTGGGTGTTGAACAATGAGAACACATGGACAAATGAGGGGAGCATCACACACTGGGTTCTGTCGGTGGGGAATAAGGAGGGACAGTGGGGTATGGGGAGTTGGGGAGAGATAGCATGGGGAGAAATGCCAGATATAGATTATGGGGAAGAAGGCAGCAAATCACACTGCCATTTTTGTATCTATGCAACAATCCTGCATGTTCTTTACGTGTACCCCAAAACCTAAAATGCAATAAAATAAATAAATAAATCGAATTCCACACTGGTCTGGACAACATGGCGATACCCTGTCTCTACAGAAAAATACAAAAATTAGCCATGCGTGGTGGTATATACCTATAGTTCCAGCTACTCAGGAGGTTGAGATGGGAGGATGTCTTGAACCCAGGAGGCCAAAGTTGCAGTGAGCCGAGATTCTGCCATTGTCCTCCAGCCTGGGCAACAGTGCAAGACCTTGTCTCAAAAAATAATAAATAAATAAAGGTTAGGACTAGCTACTTTACCAGCGGTACTTTCTATCAGAACTGATAAATATTAAAGAATGAATCCAGCTATTAGGAAAATTACCAGATTACACTATCAGGTTTAATTTTTTTATGATAGATATATGTTTCAATTTCTCTTTCAGCCATGATAGACTAGATTACACCCAACCAATTCTTCCACCAGGAACAGCTAGAAAGTTGGATAAAATACAAAAGTCATTTGTTTGAAAGCATCAGAAAGCTACCAAAATAGCCAGGAATTAAGAGCTCAAGATCCTGACTTTGATTCCCCCTGAAGCAGATCCCAGGGAAGGATTTGAACATAAGGAGGTGATTTCAGGAAGCATTAGTAGGGAAGTGAGGAAGAGAAACAAGAAAGGGAAGACAGTAAAAGGAGATGGTCATAAAACAGACTGCCCCTGTGAGTAGCTAGAGCTCGAACCCTCTGGGGAGATCTAGGAGAACTTTTTCCTCAGAGTTACCTCATCCAAATGACAAGGGGATCTGGGGCATTTATGCTCCAACTGCATTTTTTCAGGGCTTCATGGCCATGATAGCAAAACTGAATAATGATACTACCAAAAAGAAAAATTATAGGTCATTCTCTCTTATGAACATAGATGCAAAAATCTGAAACAAAATATGAGCCAATAAAATATGGCTCTATGCTATATATACCATCCAGATTGGACTTATTCAAAGAACATAGGATTGGCCAGGTAAGGTGGCTAATGCCTGTAATCCCAACAATTTAGGAGGCCAAGGTGGGTGGATCACTTGAGCCCAGAAGTTCAAGACTAGCCTGGGCAACATAGCGATACTCTGTCTCTACAAATAATTCAAAAATTAGCCAGGCATGGTGGTACGTGCCTCTAGTTCCAGCTACTCAGGACACTAAGATAGGAGGCTGGCTTGAGCGTGGGAGGCAGAGGTTGCAGTGAGTGGAGATTGCACCACTACACCCCAGTCTGGGTGACAGAGCAAGACCCTATCTCAAAAACTGAAATAAAATAAAATTTAATTAAAATAAAAATTTTGTAAACAAAAGCAGGGTAAAAGGCTAATTTATACTTAAAAATTAATCAGTGTGATTTTACCACATGAATAAAGTAGAAAATTATATGATCATCTATATAAAATGGCATTAATATTCAGTTTGGATATTTATTAAATATTTCTCTCTTTTTTTGAGACAGGGTCTCACTTCATCACCCAGACTGGGGTACAGTGCTATGATCTTGGCTCACTGTAACCAAGACCTCTCAGGCCCAAGAGATCCTACTTCAGCCTCCTGAATAGCCGGGATTATAGGCACGTGCCACCACATCTAGTTATTTTTATTTTTTAAAAGAATGATACATGTTCATTTTCACTCAGCTAACTGCATGTCTTATTTTAAATATAATAGGTAAAATGACCAGGGTACACAAGTAATACACACTAATTACAAAATCAAGTTTTAAAGGGCTTGGGTGGCCAGGTGTGGTGGCTCACACTTGTAAGCTCAGGAGTTCAAAATCAGCCTGGGCAACATGGCAAAACTTCATCTCTACAAAAAATTCAAAAATTGGCCAGACATGGTGGTGGGTACCTGTAGTCCTAGCTACTCAGGAGCCTGAGGTGGGAGGATTACCTGAGCCCAGGGAGGTCAAGGCTGCAGTGAGCCAAGATCGTGCCACTGCACTTCCCTGGATGACAGAGTGAGACCCTGTCTCAGAAAAATATAAAAATAAAAGCTTGGGGGTACCTCTTAAATGGGCAGGTCTATATTGAGAATAATGATAATGAGTATAAAAGAAAATGTGTATATCTTACGAACCAGTGAGTTAAAACCATTCTCAAGAAGTGACACGTTGTTAAAGACAGAGAGAGGCCGGGCGCGGTGGCTCACACCTGTAATCCCAGCACTTTGGGAGGCTGTGGCTCACACCTGTAATCCCAGCACTTTGGGAGGCTGAGGCAGGTGGATCACGAGGTCAAGAGATCGAGACCATCCTGGTCAACATGGTGAAACCCTGTCTCTATTAAAGATACAAAAAAATAGCTGGGCATGGTGGCACGTGCCTGTAATCCCAGCTACTCGGGAGGCTGAGGCAGGAGAACTGCCTGAACGCAGGAGGCGGAGGTTGTGGTGAGCCGAGATCACGCCATTGCACTCCAGCCTGGGTAATGAGAGCGAAACTCCGTCTCAAAAAAAAGACTGAGAGAGGGCAAGATCCAGGCCAAATATCTAGGCAATTTATAGTATAGCTATGATTGTAGGGACAAGTACATAAAAGCATGCGTCTAGCAGATAACCAACATATGGGTCCAGAAATGGAGAGATGGATACCTTAGGGCATGATCCAAGGGAAATCTTAAATGTTAATCTAAGTAGAGATGGAGCAAGTGGAAAGTGCATTCCCAGAGATGTGTGCCTTCTCAATTCCTAGCTGTTTGGGTAGCTTTCTGATGCCTTCAAATAGATTATGACTTTTTGAATTTCACCCAACTTTTCTAGGAATGAAGTCAGTCTAACGGAGAGTCAGGTCTAGTCGATGGCCTAAAACTAAAGGCCTAGTCAGCCAGCGTAGCAGAGGGTCCATGGGTGCATGAGGCAGTTGCCAATGTTGAAAGGCCCAGCACTAATCATTCATTCAGATAACATTTACCGAGAGCCAACAAACTGCAAACCCATTCCTTTTCCTCAAAGTGGGCGCCATCTGGTGGGGAAACAGGCAAAAACAGCAAATGTTAAGGAAAACAGCAATGAAGAATGTATTTTATGAACATGAAAAGGGGAACCCATCTCATGCTAGAGCTGCACTATTCATTATGCTAGCCATTAACCAAGTGTTGTTATTTAAATTTAAATTAATTAAAATTAAAATTCAGTTTCTTACTCATGCTAGCACATTTAAAGTGCTCAAAATCACATGTGCCCAATGACTGCCATATAGAACAACACAGCTATAGAATATTTTGTTACTGCAAAAAACTGTATTGATCAGCATTTCAACTCTAGAGAATTCAGAGAAGGCTTTCTGATGCCTAAATTGACTCTAAAAATGCTTATTTTTGCTTATGTGCATAATCTGAGTACTTTGGAAGGCCAAAGTGGGAGGATTGCTTGAGCCCAAGAGTTCAAGACCAGCCTAGGCAACATGGCAAGACCCATTTCTACCAAAAAAATAATTTTTAAAATGCATATGAACCAGTGCAAGATGTCACTAAATCACACATGGATAAAAGACTAATTCAAAGTACAAGACAGGCCAATGCTTTATATGTACCAAAGCTTGTTACTCTGTTTATTATGGTTTCAGATTTTAGATGGCAACTAACTTTTTTGTTCAATTTTTTTATTGCATTTTAGGTTTTGGGGTACAAGTGAGGAACATGCAAGATTTTTGAATAGGTACACACATGGCAGTGTGATGTGCTGCTTTCCTCCCCATCACCTATATCTGGCATTTCTTTCCATGCTCTCTCTCCCCAAATCCCCACCCACTGCTGTCCCTCCCCTATTTCCCCCCTACAGACCCCAGTGTGTGATGCTCCCCTCCCTGTGTCCATGTGTTCTCATTGTTCAACACCTACCTATGAGTGAGAACATGTGGTGTTTGATTTTCTGTTCTTGTGCCGGTTTGCTGAGAATGATGGTTTCCAGGGTCATCCATGTCCCTACAAATGGCACGAACTCATCGTTTTTTATGGCTGCATAGTATTCCATGGTGTATATGTGCCACATGTTCCCTGTCCAGTCTATCATCAATGGGCATTTGGGTTTGTTCCAGGTCTTTCCTATTGTAAACAGTGCTGCAATGAACATTCGTGTGCATGTGTCCTTATAGCAGAATGAATTATAATCCTTTGGATATATACCCCATAATGGGATTGCTGGGTCAAATAGAATTTCTATTTCTAGGTCCTTGAGGAATTGCCACACTGTCTTCCACAGTGGTTGAACTAATTTACACTCCCACCAACAGTGTAAAAGTGTTCCTATTTCTCCACATCCTCTCCAGCATCTGTTGTCTCCAGATTTTTTAATGATCGCCATTCTAACTGGCTTGAGGTGGTATGTCAATGTATTTTGATTTGCATTTCTCTAATGACCAGTGATGATGAACTTTTTTTTATGTTTGTTGGCCTCATGTATGTCTTCTTTTTTTTTTTTTTAATTGTTTATTGGATTTTAGGTTTTGGGGTACATGAGCAGAGCATGCAAGACAGTTGCGTAGGTACACACATGGCAGTGTGCTTTGCTTTTCTTCTCCCCTTCACCCACATTTGGCATTTTTCCCCAGACTATCCCTCCCCACCTCCCCCTCCCACTGGCCCTCCGCTTTTCCCCCCCAATAGACCCCAGTGTTTAGTACTCCCCTTTCTGTGTCCATGTGTTCTCATTTTTCATCACCCACCTATGAGTGAGAATATGTGGTGTTTCATTTTCTGTTCTTGTGTCAGTTTGCTGAGGATGATGTTCTCCAGATTCATCCATGTCCCTACAAACGACACAAACTCATCATTTCTGATTGCTGCATAATATTCCATGGTGTATATGTGCCACATTTTTCCAATCCAGTCTATTATCAATGGGCATTTGGGTTGATTCCAGGTCTTTGCTATTGTAAACAGTGCTGCAATGAACATTCGTGTACATGTGTCCTTATAGTAGAACGATTTATAGACTTTTGGATATATACCCAGTAATGGGATTGCTGGGTCAAATGGAATTTCTATTTCTAAGGCCTTGAGGAATCGCCACACTGTCTTCCACAATGGTTGAACTAATTTACACTCCCACCAACAGTGTAAAAGTGTTCCTTTTTCTCCACATCCTCTTCAGCATCTGTTGTCTCCAGATTTTTTAATGATCGCCATTCTAACTGGCTTGAGATGGTATCTCAATGTGGTTTTGATTTGCATCTCTCTGATGACCAGTGACGATGAGCATGTTTTCATATGATTGTTGGCCTCATATATGTCTTCTTTCGTAAAGTGTCTGTTCATATCCTTTGCCCACTTTTGAATGGGCTTGTTTGTTTTATTCCTGTAAATCTGTTTGAGTTCTTTGTAAATTCTGGATATCAGCCCTTTGTCAGATGGGTAGACTGCAAAAATTTTTTCCCATTCTGTTGGTTGCCGATCCACTCTAGTGACTGTTTCTTTTGCCGTGCTGAAGCTGTGGAGTTTGATTAGGTCCCATTTGTCTATTTTGGCTTTTGTTGCCAATGCTTTTGGTGTTTTGTTCATGAAGTCCTTGCCTACTCCTATGTCCTGGATGGTTTTGCCTAGATTTCCTTCTAGGGTTTTTATGGTGCCAGGTCTTATGTTTAAGTCTTTAATCCATCTAGAGTTAATTTTAGTGTAAGGTGTCAGGAAGGGGTCCAGTTTCTGCTTTCTGCACATGGCTAGCCAGTTTTCCCAACACCATTTGTTAAACATGGAATCCTTTCCCCATTGCTTGTTTTTGTCAGGATTATCAAAGATTGTATAGTTGTATGTATGTTGTGTTGCCTCCAGTGCCTCTGTTTTGTTCCATTGGTCTATATCTCTGTTTTGGTACCAGTACCATGCTGTTTTGATTACTGTAGCCTTGTAGTATAGTTTGAAATCCGGTAGTGTGATGCCCCCCGCTGTGTTCTTTTTGCTTAGGATTGACTTGGCTATGTGGGCTCTCTTTTGGTTCCATATGAAGTTCATGGTGGTTTTTTCCAGTTCTGTGAAGAAAGTCAATGGTAGCTTGATGGGGATAGCGTTGATTCTGTAAATTACTTTGGGCAGTATAGCCATTTTCACGATATTAATTCTTCCTAACCATGAACATGGAATGTTTCTCCATCTGTTTGTGTCCTCTCTGATTTCGTTGAGCAGTGGTTTGTAGTTCTCCTTGAAGAGGTCCCTTACGTTCCTTGTGAGTTGTATTCCAAGGTATTTTATTTTTTTGTCCTCCCCCCAGAATTAATTCTAAAACCTATCCTGCCAAGGCCGGTCCTTTCCGCCCGCCCTGGCCCCCCGCGATTCAGACACCGAGCCTACGACTCACAGCCGCTCTGGGCCCTGACGCTCCAGCCGGCACCGAACGTCCTGTGGCCCCGGCAGCACCTGAGCCCGGGCGTATGTCTTTTTTTGTAAAGTGTCTGTTCATATTCTTTGCCCACTTTTGAATGGGCTTGTTTTTTTTTTGTTTTTTTGTTTTGTAAATCTGTTTTAGTTCTTTGTAGATTCTGGATATCAGCCCTTTGTCAGATGGGTAGATTGCAAAAATTTTTTTCCATTATGTTGGTTGCCAATTCACTCTAATGACTGTTTCTTTTGCTGTGCAGAAGCTGTGGAGTTTGATTAGGTCCCATTTGTCTATTTTGGCTTTTGTTGCCAATGCTTTTGGTGTTTTGGTCATGAAGTTCTTGCCTACGCCTACGTCCTGAATGGTTTTGTTTAGATTTTCTTCTAGGGTTTTTATGGTGTTAGGTCTCATGTTTAAGTCTTTAATCTATCTGGAGTTAATTTTAGTGTAAGGTGTAAGGAAGGGGTCCAGTTTCTGCTTTCTGCACATGGCTAGCCAATTTTCCCAACACCATTTATTAAACAGGGAATCCTTTCCCCATTGCTTGTTTTTGTCAGGTTTGTCAAAGATCAGATGGTTCTTGATGTGTTGTGTTGCCTCCGAGGCCTCTGTTCTGTTCCATTGGTCTATATCTGTTTCGGTACAGTACCATGCTGTTTTGATTACTGTAGTCTTGCAGTATAGTTTGAAGTCCAGTAGTGTTGTGCCTCCAGTTTTGTGCTTTTTGCTTATAATTGACTTGGCTATGCAGGCTCTCTTTTGGTTCCATATGAAGTTTAAGGTGGTTTTTTTCAGTTCTGTGAGGAAAGTCATTGGTAGATTGATGGGGATAGAGTTGAATCTGTAAATTACTTTGGGCAGTATGGCCATTTTCACGATATTGATCCTTCCTAACCATAAACATGGAATGTTTCTCCATCTGTTTGTGTCCTCTCTTATTTTGTTGAGCAGTGGTTTGTAGTTCTCCTTGAAGACATCCTTTACATTCTTTGTTAGTTGTATTCCTAGGTATTTTATTTTCTTTGTAGCAATTGTGAATGGCAGTTCTTTCCTGATGTGGCTCTCTTTAAGTCTGTTAATGGTGTATAGGAATGCTTGTGATTTTTGCTCATTGATTTTGTATCCTGAGACTTTGCTGAAATTGCTTATCAGTTTCAGGAGATTTTGGGCTGAGACTAGGGGGTCTTATAAATATACAATCATTTCGTCTGCAAATAGAGACAATTCAACTTCCTCCTTTTCTATTTGAATACGCTTTATTTCTTTTTCTTGCCTGATTGCTCTGGCTAGAACTTCCAGTACTATATTGAATAGGAATGGTGAGAGAGGGCATTCTTGTCTAGTGCGAGATTTCAAAGGGAATGCTTCCAGTTTTTGCTCATTCAGTATGATATTGGCTGATATTGGCTGTTGATTTGTCATAAATAGCTTTTATTATTTTGAGAGACATTCTGTCAATACCTAGTTTCTTGAGGGTTTTTAGCATAAAGGGCTGTTGAATTTTGTCAGAGGCCTTCTCTGCATCTATGGAGATAATCATGTGGTTTTTGTCTTTGGTTCTGTTTATGTGGTGAATTACATTTATAGACTTGCATTGCTGGGATGAATCCTACTCAATCATGTTGGATAAGCTTTTTGATGTGCTGTTGCAATCGGTTTGCCAGTATTTTATTGAAGATTTTTGCATCTATGTTCATCATGGAAATTCGCCTGAAGTTTTCTTTTCTTGTTGAGTCTCTGCTGGGTTTTGGTATCAGGATGATGTTGATCTCATAAAATGATTTGGGAAGGATTCTCTCATTTTAAATTGTTTAGAATAGTTTCAGAAGGAATGGTACCAGCTCCTCTTTGTATGACTGGTAGAATTTGGCTGTTAATCCATCTGGACCTGGGCTTTTTTTGTGTGGTGGACTCTTAATTGATGCCTCAATTTCAGACCTTGTTATTGGTCTATTCAGGGTTTTGGCTTTTTCCTGGTTTAGGCTTGGGAGGCGGCAAGTGTCCAGGAATTTATCCATTTCTTCCAGGTTTACTAGTTTATGTGCATAGAGATGTTTGTAATAATCTCTGATGATGGTTTGTATTTCTATAGAATCTGTGGTGATAGCCCCTTTATTTTTTTTTATTGCATCTATTTGATTCTTCTCTCTTTTCTTTTTTATTAATCTGGCTAGTGGTCTGTCTATTTTGTTGATCTTTTCCAAAAACCAGCTCCTGAATTTCTCGATTTTTTGAAGGGTGTTTTGTGTCTCTATCTCCTTCAGTTCTGGTGTGATCTTAGTTATGTCTTGTCTTCTGCTAGGTTTTGAGTTTTTTTGATCTTGCTCCTCTAGCTCTTTCAATTTTGACCATAGGGTGTCAATTTTAGATCTTTCCTTGCATCTCATGTCGGCATTTATTGCTATAAATTTTTCTCTAGACACTGCTTTAAATGTGTCCCAGAGATTCTGATATGTTGTGTCTTCATTCTCGTTGGTTTTAAAGAACATCTTTATTTTTGCCTTCATTTCATTGTTTATCCAGTTAACATTCAAGAGCCAGTTGTTCAGTTTCCATGAAGCTGTGTGGTTCTGAGTTAGTTTCTGAATTCTGAGTTCTAATTTGATTGCACTGTTGTCTGAGAGACTGTTTGTTATGGTTTTCATTCTTTTGTATTTGCTGAGGAGTGATTTACTTCTAATTTTGTGGTCAATTTTAGAGTAAGTGTGATGTGGTGCTGAGAAGAATGTATATTCTGTGGGGTTGAGGTGGAGAGTTCTGTAAATGTGTATTAGGTTTGTTTGGTCCAGGTCTGAGTTCAAGTCCTGGATATCCTTGTTAATTTTCTGTCTCATTGATGAGTATAACATTGACAATAGGTTGTTAAAATCTCCCACTATTATTGTATGGGAGTCTAAGTCTCTTTGTCAGTCATTAAGAACTTGCTTTATGTATCTGGGTACTCCAGTATTGGGTGTGTATATATTTAGGATCATTAGCTTTTCCTGTTGCATTTATCCTTTGCCATTATGTAATGTCCTTCTTTGTCTCTTTTGATCTTCGTTGGTTTAATGTCTATTTTATCTGAGACTAGAATTGCAACTGCTGCCTTTATTTGCTCTTTGTTTGCTTGGTAAATCTTCCTCCATTCCTTTATTTTGAGCCTTTGTGTATCCTTGCATGTGAGATGGGTTTTCTGGATACAGCACATCGATGGGTTTTGACTTTTTATCCAATTTGCCGGTCTGTGTCTTTTGATTGGGGCATTTAGCCCATCTACCTTTAGGATTAATATTGTTATGTGTAAATTTGACCCTGCCATTTTGATGCTAGCTGGCTGTTTTTGTCTATTAGTTGCAGTTTCTCCATTGTGTTGATGCTCTTTACCATTTGGTATGTTTTTGGAGTGGCTGGTACTGGTTGTTCCTTTCTATATTTAGTGCTTCCTTCAGGAGCTCTTGTAAAGCAGGCCTGGTGGTGATGAAATCTCTGAGTACTTGCTTGTTTGTAAAGGATTTTAGTTTTCCTTCACTTATGTAGCTTAGTTTGGCTGGATAGGAAATTCTGTGTTGAAAGTTCTTTTCTTTAAAGATGTTGAATATTGGCCCCCTGCTCTCTTCTGGCTTGTAGGGTCTCTGCTGAGAAATCCACTGTGAATCTTATGGGCTTCCCTTTGTGGGTAACCCGACCTTTCTCGCTGGCTGCCCTTAGTATTTTCTCCTTAATTTCAACCCTGGTGAATCCGACAATTATGTGCCTTGGGGTTGCTCTTCTTGCGGAATATCTTTGTGGTGTTCTCTGTATTTCCTGGACTTGAATATTGACCTGCCTTGCTAGGTTGGGGAAGTTTTTTTGGATAATATCCTGAAGAGTATTTTCCAGCTTGGATTCACACTCTTTGTCACATTCAGGTACACCTATCAAATGTAGATTAGGTCTCTCCACATAGTCCCACATTTCTTGGAGACTTTGTTCATTCCTTTTTGTGCTTTTTTCTCTAATCTTGCCTTCTCGTTTTATTTCATTGAGTTGATCTTCGACCTCTGATATCCTTTCTTCTTCTTGGTCAATTTGGCTGTTGAAACTCGTGTATGCTTTGTGAAGTTCTTGTGTTGTGTTTTTCAGCTCCATCAATTCACTTATATTCCTCTCTAAGCTGTTTATTCTTGTTAGCATTTTGTCAAATCTTTTTTCAAGGTTCTTAGTGTCTTTGCATTGGGTTAGAATATGTTCTTTTAGCTCACAGAAGTTTCTCATTACCCACCTTCTGAAGCCTGATTCTGTCAATTCATCACACTCACTCTCCATCCAGCCTTGTTCCCTTGCTAGTGAGGATTGTGATCCCTTTTTTTTTTTTTAATTTTTTTATTGCATTTTAGGTTTGGGGGTACATGTGCAGAACATGCAAGACAGTTGCATAGGTACACACATGACAGTGTGTTTTGCTTCCTTTCTCCCCTTCACCCACATTTGGCATTTCTCCCCAGGCTATCCCTCCCCACCTCCCCCTCCCACTGGCCCTCCCCATTTCCCCCAATAGACCCCAGTGTTTAGTACTCTTCTCTCTGTGTCCATGCGTTCTCATTTTTCATCACCCACCTATGAGTGAGAATATGCGGTGTTTCATTTTCTGTTCTTGTGTCAGTTTGCTGAGAATGATGTTCTCCAGATTCATCCATGTCCCTACAAACGACACAAACTCATCATTTCTGATTGCTGCATAATATTCCATGGTGTATATGTGCCACATTTTTCCAATCCAGTCTATCATCAATGGGCATTTGGGTTGATTCCAGGTCTTTGCTATTGTAAACAGTGCTGCAATGAACATTCGTGTACATGTGTCCTTATAGTAGAATGACTTATAGTCTTTTGGATATATACCCAGTAATGGGTTGGCTGGGTCAAATGGAATTTCTATTTCTAAGGCCTTGAGGAATCGCCACACTGTCTTCCACAGTGGTTGAACTAATTTACACTCCCACCAACAGTGTAAAAGTGTTCCTTTTTCTCCACATCCTCTCCAGCATTTGTTGTCACCAGATTTTTTAATGATCGCCATTCTAACTGGCGTGAGATGGTATCTCAATGTGGTTTTGATTTGCATCTCTCTGATGACCAGTGACGATGAGCATTTTTTCATATGATTGTTGGCCTCATATATGTCTTCTTTCGTAAAGTGTCTGTTCATATCCTTTGCCCACTTTTGAATGGGCTTGTTTGTTTTTTTCCTGTAAATCTGTTTGAGTTCTTTGTAAATTCTGGATATCAGCCCTTTGTCAGATGGGTAAACTGCAAACATTTTTTCCCATTCTGTTGGTTGCCGATTCACTCTAGTGACTGTTTCTTTTGCTGTGCAGAAGCTGTGGAGTTTCATTAGGTCCCATTTGTCTATTTTGGCTTTTGTTGCCAATGCTTTTGGTGTTTTGTTCATGAAGTCCTTGCCTACTCCTATGTCCTGGATAGTTTTGCCTAGATTTCCTTCTAGGGTTTTTATGGTGCCAGGTCTTATGTTTAAGTCTTTAATCCATCTGGAGTTAATTTTAGTGTAAGGTGTAAGGAAGGGGTCCAGTTTCTGCTTTCTGCACATTGCTAGCCAGTTTTCCCAACACCATTTGTTGAACAGGGAATCCTTTCCCCATTGCTTGTTTTTGACAGGTTTATCAAAGATTGTGTGGTTGTAGATATGTTGTGTTGTCTCTGTTGCCTCTGTTTTGTTCCATTGGTCTATATCTCTGTTTTGGTACCAGTACCATGCTGTTTTGATTACTGTAGCCTTGTAGTATAGTTTGAAATCCGGTAGTGTGATGCCCCCCGCTGTGTTCTTTTTGCTTAGAATTGACTTGGCTATGCGGGCTCTCTTTGGGTTCCATATGAAGTTCGTGGTGGTTTTCTCCAGTTCTGTGAAGAAAGTCAATGGTAGCTTGATGGGTATAGCATTGATTCTGTAAATTACTTTGGGCAGTATAGCCATTTTCACAATATTAATTCTTCCTAACCATGAACATGGAGTGTTTCTCCATCTGTTTGTGTCCTCTCTGACTTTGTTGAGCAGTGGTTTGTAGTTTTCCTTGAAGAGGTCCCTTACATTCCTTGTGAGTTGTATTCAAAGGTATTTTATTCTTTTTGTAGCAATTGTGAATGGCAGTTCGCTCTTGATTTGGCTTTCTTTAAGTCTGTTATTGGTGTAGAGGAAGGCTTGTGATTTTTGCACATTGATTTTATATCCTGAGACTTTGCTGAAGTTGCTTATCAGTTTCAGGAGTTTTTGGGCTGAGGCGATGGGGTCTTCTAGGTATACTATCATGTCGTCTGCAAATAGAGACAATTTGGCTTCCTCCTTTCCTATTTGAATACCCTTTATTTCTTTTTCTTGCCTGATTGCTCTGGCTAGAACTTCCAGTACTATATTGAATAGGAGTGGTGAAAGAGGGCATCCTTGTCTAGTGCCGGATTTCAAAGGGAATGCTTCCAGTTTTTGCCCATTCAGTATGATATTGGCTGTTGGTTTGTCATAAATAGCTTTTATTACTTTGAGATACGTTCCATAGATACCGAGTTTATTGAGGGTTTTTAGCATAAAGGACTGTTGAATTTTGTCAAATGCCTTCTCTGCATCAATTGAGGTAATCATGTGGTTTTTGTTTATGGTTCTGTTTATGTGGTGAATTACGTTTATAGACTTGCGTATGTTGAACCAGCCTTGCATCCCCGGGATGAATCCTACTTGATCTTGATGGATAAGTTTCTTGATTTGCTGTTGCAATTAGCTTGCCAATATTTTATTGAAGATTTTTGCATCTATGTTCATCATGGATATTGGCCTGCAGTTTTCTTTTTTTGTTGGGTCTCTGCCGGGTTTTGGTATCAGGATGATATTGGTCTCATAGAATGATTTGGGAAGGATTCCTTCTTTTTGGATTATTTGGAATAGTTTCAGAAGGAATGGTACCAGCTCCTCTTTGTGTGTCTGGTAGAAAGAGTTGTGATCCCTTGTAGGAGGAGAGGTGTTCTGATTTCAGCTGTTTTCATCTTTTTGTGCTGGTTTCTTCCTATCTTTGTGTATTTATTTACCTGTCATCTTTGTAGTTGTTGACTTTCAGATTGGCTCTCTGGTTGGATGCCCAGTTTGTTGATGGTGAAGTTATTTCTTTCTGTTTCTTATTTTTCCTTCTACCAGTCTGGCCCCTCTGCTGTAGGACTACTGAGGTCTACTCCAGGCCCTGCTTGCATGTGGATCACCTGCAGCAGCTGAAGAACAGTAAGGGTTGCTGACAGTTTCTTCTGCTATCTTTGTTCCTGAAGGATACCCACCTGATGTCAGTCTGAGCTCTCCTTTATGAGGTGACTCTTTGGTTATGTGGGGGTCAGGTAGCTGCTTGAGGAGACAGCCTGTCCTTTATAGAATCTCAAGTGCTGAGCTGTGAGCTCCATTGTTCATTCAGAGTTGCTGGGCAGGTATGTTTAAATATGCTGTGGCTGAACTCATAAACCCCCCTTTTTTTTCCCAGGTGCTCTGTCCCAGGGAGTTACAGCTTTATTTATGAGTTTCTGCCATGTTGCTGCCTTTTTTCAGGGCAGGAGGCAGGCTAGTCACTGTCTGCCTGCAGAGGCTTTGCTGAGCTGCTGTGGGCTCCCCCCAGCTGCCATGTGGACGTCCCTGCAGTCCTGTTTATATGGGTGGAGTTAGAACTGCCTTGGCAATGGTGGCCCACCTCTGTAATGGCAGACTCTCTCTGTAATGACGGGTTGCCTCAGCAATGGCAGGCTGCCTCAGCAATGGTGGACTACCTCCATAGTGGTGGAGTGCCTCAGTAATGGCAGACACTCCTCCCCCACAAAGCTGGACAGTCCCTGGTTCAGCTGTGCTTCCTGTGAAACTCTCAATCCAGAGTGTTTCACATTACTGTTTTTTTGTGGGGGTGGGAACAGCTGAGCCTGATCACCTGGCTCCCTGCCTCAGAACCTTTTTTTTTTTTTTGGCTACAAGGGGTTCCAGTTGCCTGTTGAAACGGTGCTGGGATCTGTGTGATTTCCCGTGCGGCAATCCACTGTGCCGGCTGAAACATCTGCACTGAGATTCGTGGCACTTTTTTGCCTGGGAATCTCCAGGCCTGGCTCCCTGTGTCAGTCCCCTTTTCTATCAGTTGAATGGGTGACTGTCTTCCCTGAGCTCCAATTGCCAACTAAAATGGTGCCCAGACCCATGTATTTTGTACAGAGAACCACCGTTCCTGGGTGTGCCAGCTGAAACAGCTGCGCCAGCCAAAACAGCTGCACTGGTGACCCGTGGGGCTCCTCCGCCTGGGAATCTCCTGGTCTGTCGGCAATAAAAATCCATCTGGAAATGCAGCATCCACTCACCCTCCTCACTTTCACTGGGAGCTGCAATCCCGAGGTGCTCGTAATCGGCCATCTTGGATCCGTCTGGCAACTAACTTTTAAGAAGGTACCATTTGTTTTGCCATAATAGCAAAGAATAGCCCCCAATTACTTTGAAAGACTATCAAAATACTTCCAATACTTTCTTCAGCTACATAACTGTGAGACTGGGGTTTATCCATTTTTTTAATGCATAGAATTTAGGCAATCAAAATTAAAAAAGTGGGATGAATATTAGTCCAGGAAGAGAAAATGAACATGACAAAGAATAATAAGTGAATCTAGAAATTCAAGCATAAGCAGATCATTTAGGCCTATATGCCATGTAAATGAGCTTAGGTTTCATACCATATGTAGGAGGGCACCAGATTAACTCTCAGTTCAACTCAGAATGCAGAGAAAATGTAGGCTTCTTTTAACCATGACTTATGTAATGTCACAGTGGTGGGGAAAGAGGGTGTCAGAATGGCACCTAGATCCCTTTGCTGTGTACAGATTCTCCCTGGCCTCCTCGGGGATGGCATCCCTCATCCCTGCAGTCACTGCTTTCCCCACTGATAATGGTTCTGGAGCTGGCTCATCCCAGCCATCAAGAGCTGATGGCACACTTCTTTTCTCACCTCTGTGTTTGGTAACATGTTGAGAGCTTGAAATCAACTGCAGTAGTAGTATCTACACCACAAAAATTAGTAAACACTATGAATTCTTTAAAGTAAGCTATTTTGTTTTTGTTTTTCCTAGAGAGCTAATTTACCAGCACATCACCAATTCTCACTTCCCCAGTAGAGTCACTTCTAGGCTGGCCTCTCAGGTGGGACTTCCTGGCTGCTTCTGCCTGGTCTTGGCCTTCACTGGCCTCTGTAGATCCCTCTGAGGTCCCCCATTCATCTTCCAAATGATTCTGGGCCCAGGATTCAGGGTCCCCTTGCATTTTGCTGTGGCAGGCCCCAGGGAATCTCTCCTGGCTGTCACTTCAGCAGACAATGTAGAGATGGGACTACACAGGGAAACAGAAGTGACTAACACTGAGCCCTCAGCTCAAGAGGCCTAGATTCAGTCAGTAGTTATTTCACACTTGGCCTGGTTTTTTGTTTGTTTGTTTCGTTTTTGTTTTTTTTGTTTTGCAAGAGAGTTTTGTGATGGTAATTCACTATTTCATAATGCACAACACTTCCTTTTGGCCTAAAAGTTGTTATAGTCCTCCTTTTTTATTTGGCATATACTTAGGTATTCCCAGATAAGAGGCATAAGACACAAAATTTTCTGTTTTTAACTTAAACAAGATTCATAAAGTTCAAAGTGATATTTTTGGCCATGAGATCCCTCTGAAGAATCTCGTGGCTGCTGGAAACCACGGAAAAATATTGAAGTCAAAAGAAGAGAAGATCGCCAAGGGTACCAGGGATGACGAGACCTTGCAAATGTTGGCAAAGGCACCACTTTCAAGCCCTGTCAGTCCACTCAGACACTCCTTCCCCTCCGCTGTGTTTATGAGTTATGGGTTGCTATGGTGATGGGGAGTAGGCTGAAGTGTGAGGTGCTTTTTGAAAGAGAATAGGTCCTGTCAGTAGTTACTCCCCTGAGCCAGCTTTGAGACAGCACATTCCCTGTTGGAAACAAGTTTATAACATCTGGAAAAATCCACACTGAGACAGTGGATCACTCAGCAAGGCTAGTTCACTTCCTGCAGGAAGAGTGCAACTCGCCAGCAGTCTTGTCACGAGAGCACACCTGAACAGAGGAGACAGACATTTATAACTTTCATAACCTGACGCAATCACCCTACTGCTGTGTCCAGTTTCTGCTGGCCAGAACGGGACCTCACATTCCATGCTTGACCTGATTGGCTAAAAACTTGGAAATTTCCTGCATAGATAAGGGCAAAGAAGATGACGAAGAAGAGGAAGCTAGTCAGGAGAAGGTCAGGAGGGTTTCCAAATATGGGACGGCAGGCATCAGGGTTTGGAGCTTGCCCAGTTCTGTTCAGACATACTGCAGCGAGTCAAAGTATATCATGTAGCTGATTTAGAGAATATATATATACATGGGTATATGTTTATGCTAATAGTGGATAATGGCCATAGAGCAAGAGATTATAACTCCTTATAGTGCAGTCTAAGATACAAACTTTAAAGAATTTTCCCATCTCTCACATTCCCATTCCCCATGGACAAGTTTCCAGGGGACCCCACATGGCCAGTGATGCGGCCCAGAGTTCTGCAAGGCAAACCTCTGCCTGATCTCAGTTCACTGCCCTGGGACATGGGGGAGGCTGTGGTTATACCATGAGAAAAAAAACAATCGCAGCAGAGGACCAGCTAATGATGGAGCAAAAGACTGTATCTTGTCTTTCTCCAGCAATGCCTAACCTAACGTCTATAGGAAGAGAGAAGACAGATATATTTAGGGTTTGAATTATGTGGATGAATGTGATGGAAGGGTAAAGGTGCAAAGGAAGTGGTAGATTAGGTGAATAACCATGAATTTCCAGGTAGAGAATGAAGAAAGCCTAGAAGACTAAAAAGACGGAAAGAAAACTTAGTGATCTAGCATTAGAGACAGTGAAATGGAGGTCAAGAGGAAGGTAAGATGGGAGTTAGGCCATAGGAAAGACAGTAAGATAGCTGGTTGGTAGGGAAGAATAGAAAATTAAAGTGAAACTTTTTTTTTTTTTTTTTTTTGGAGACAGAGTCTCGCTCTGTTGCCCAGGTTGGAGAGCAGTGGCACAATCTTGGCTCACTGCAACCTCTGCCTCCCAGGTTCAAACGATCCTCCTCAGTCTCCCAAGTATCTGGGACCACAGGCATGCACCACCACACTCAGCTAATGTTTTTGTATTTCTGGTAGAGATGGGGTTTTGCCACATTGCCCAGGCTGATCTCAATTTCTTGAACTCAAGTAATCCCCCAACCTCACCTCCCAAAGTGCTGGGATTACAGCATGAGCTACCACACCCAGCCAAACTTTTGGTATTTGTTTCCAATTCTAACACAATGAATGATGAAGCCCAGGAAGCAGGTGGCTACCAAGGTTAGAAGAGAAAGTCATGAGAAGGTCAAGAACTGCAAGCCAAGCTCTGGGTTGGGAAATCTAAAAGCCATCAAAATATCCTTGCTTGTGGCAGACTTCTTCAGCAGGAAGAGTAAGCTCAACTCCCAGGTCCTCCCTGAATGAGCGGGATGAGCTCCAACTTACTAGTGGGTGACCTAGAGCAGAAGGTGGGGAAAATCTACCTGAACACCAGACCCTCACAGGAGGATGTTTCTGGACATGAGAACGAACGACCCACAGCCAAGAAGAATCTGAGAAGAGCCAGGAAGAAGCCAACACCTCCTCCTTCCCTTCCACCACCACCAGTCCTTGGGTGGAAGGAAGAAAAGAGCTACAGAAGAATGCTCGTGGGGATTGAGCCAGGTTTTAGTTAAGGTAAGGACTGGGAGACAGGAGTCTGAAAGTACAGGAGATGTGGAGGAGCTTGCTAACAATGGAATAAATGTTGCAGACGGTGCAGAGGAAGGAGGCTGCGAAAGTGAAGACCAGGAAGACTGGAAAAGTACAGAGAGGACAAGGGAGCAGAAGCCAGGACAGGGCAGTGGGGTGCCCGCTTGGTTTTTCCAGTGATCACAGAAAGGAGAGGACCAGCTGGAAGTGACTGACACGGCTGGAGTTAGGAAGAGACAGGGAGGCACTTGCCTGGGGCACAAAATTTAAGAGCACCAAAAAAACCTCATTAACCAAAATAAATAGTTTAACACAAATGTTTAAGAATCAAAGTTAATGCCAAAAAAAAAATTTGTGATGAACCAAACATCAAAATTTTAAACAAAGACAAGCTGTGTGTTTCACAACCCGGCATTATTGTGCAGGGGGAACAGTCATTTTCAATTAGCCCACTGGTCTCAAATCGAGCCCCTGTAGCCTGCTGCTTCCCCTAAGAGTCACATGGCATGTGAACAGCTTGAGCAACACAGGGCTTTATATAGAGTTATATTTAGGGACTGTTCAAAATATGGGAGGAAATTTTGATAAATGTGTGGAGGGGTCCACATTTCTCTTTTTGCATCAAGCTCCCTTATGGCTTAGCAGGGCAACTGCTAAGTTGACTGATGACTGACCTCAGATGTCCTAACTTTAGCCCAAGTCTCTGTGTGCCAGGAGTGATCAAGAGCCCAGGAAGAACTGGCCTGGCCTCGGAGAGGTGAGGAGGATTTTCTGAGACCATGAGCAGCCTATTCTTAGAACAGGCCGAACCACAAAGTGCAGAGCAGTGGAGGAGCCACAGATTATTCACACACATTTGTGAAGCAGGGGTGAGGTGTCCACAGAACCCAGAGACCCTGAGCAACTGCTTTTCAAAGCAAGGCACTGGGAAGCACAAGCAATGCAATGCCAAAATCCAGACAGATTGATATATCAAGAGCAGAAACCAGCCACAAAACAGGTGGGTAACTAATGTGAAATTAACTCAACTGCTAAAAATCTGTGTCCCAAGGAAGCATTTAAGACTTGATTACTTAGGACAGAAACTTGCTCTCAAACACTGGGCCACCAGGATCAGGGAATAGCCACAAGATGACTTGATGCTGAGTTCTTGTGTACTTCCCAGGTGAGGATCAGGCTCAGGATCATTGCTGAGAGGCCAAGACACTGGGAAAGGGGTAAGAGGCTTATGGGAGAAAGAGAAAAGACTTGGGCCACACCAGATCTCAGGAAGGTAAACCACCAAATGCTTTGTAAACTTTGCTCAAGTGGGGTTGGAATTTCAGAATACAAGTGTTGGAGTCTGCTTTTCACAAATTAGCTCTGCGGTGGTGGAAGGGACATGACATTAGCAGTCAGAAGACTCACTATGCTGAAGTATGACCCTGGGCAGGTGACTGAGTTTCAATTTCCTCTTCTATAAAATGACAATATTCATTCAGCCAGTCACTAAATAGGTGTCAG
The DNA here is from genome assembly GCF_049354715.1 of Callithrix jacchus. Classification (NCBI taxonomy): domain Eukaryota; kingdom Metazoa; phylum Chordata; class Mammalia; order Primates; family Cebidae; genus Callithrix; species Callithrix jacchus. Next base: position 99,420,635 of record NC_133517.1, on the reverse strand, counting down.
GATCGATGGATGTAATATACCTGAAAGAACCTGGAGAAAAAAAGCTCTTAAATTTTGTAGTGTCGCTTTTTTTGTTGTTTGTAAAACATATTTACATCCGTTTCTAACCTAGTCCTGAAACTCACTCATTCAATCATCCAGGAAATAATTAAGAGTTGATCATCTGCAGAAAGTGTTACACCAGGTGCTGTGATATTTGTTGGATGATCTTTTGGTTGCTAGAAATAAAAAATGAGGATCTTTGCAGCTCTGGGCCTCTGGTAAAAACGTCTTCATTTCTTTCTCTTATTTCCTCAGTATCCCTATGAACAGCCTCTGATATGAGCCTATTTGGGTGCACACAATTAAATCTTCCAGAGATGACAAATAGTGATTTAGAAATGTCTACCACAGGGGGTGGTGTTTTTCTTGTTGTTTGTTGGTTTTCTGTTTTTTGTTTTTGTCACTCTCTGTCACCCAGGCTGGAGTGCAATGGTGCAATTATGGCTCACTGCAACCTGGAACTCCTGGGCTCTAACATAAGCTTATTTATTTATTTATTATTTTTAAGAGACAGGGTATCTCCATGTTGGTCAGGCTGGTCTCGAACTCCTGACCTCAGGGGATCCGCCCGCCTCAGCCTCCCAAAGTGCTGGGATTACAGGCGTGAGCCACCGCGCCCAGCCAACATAAGCTATTTGTAATTAAACTGTTTTTTATGAAATCTAACTCCTTTTGCTAAAGAGACCAATTAACTAAATTTTTTTTTTTAGACAAGGACTCACTTTGTCACCCAGACTGGAGTGCTGTAGCATGAACACGGCTCACTGCAGCCTCAACTTCCTGGACACAATAGATCCTTTTTTGAGACTCTGTCTCAAAACTTATGGCTTTTTTTTTTTTTTTACTAAAATAAATGGGCCGGGAAGATCTGCCTGCCTCGGCCTCCCAAAGTGCTGCGATTACAGGCGATTGTTTTACAAACAACAATGTAATGATTGCAATCCCAAAGCAGTTAGGATTACAGGCATGTAATCGCAGCACTTCGGGAGGCTGAAGCAGGCGGATCACCTGAGGTCGGGAGTTTGAGACCAGCCTGACCAACATGGAGAAACCCCATCTCTACTAAAAAAATACAAAATTAGCCAGGTGTGGTGGCACATGCCTGTAATCCCAACTGCTCAGGAGGCTGAGTCAGGAGAATCACTTGAACCTGGAAGGCAGAGGTTGTGGTGAGCCGAGATCATGCCATTGCACTCCAACTTGGGCAACAAGAGCAAAACTCCATCTTGAAAAATTAAAATTAATGTAATTAAGTGGTACCTTAAAAAGTAGTTTTTCTGGTTATTGAAATTATAAGTCATTTTATTTTTCTTATACTTTAATGTAATTTTATTCTGTATTACATTTGTAATATATATTATACCTATGAGACAATTTTTAATGTTTATACCTTTTGACAACGTGATAGCATTTCTAAGAATCTCTCCCCTAATGAAATAATTTGAAAGGTGAATATATTTGATGATTATAGTATTATTTATAATTATGGAAAATTGAGAATATTTTGCTCAAGGCAATTCCGTGAATTGTTTTAGGACCTCAAAATGTTACTACCACAATTTGGAGATGTTGCCACTAGGTGGCAATAGAGAGTCTCTGCCATGAGAGTCCAACTTCAAGGTTATCTTGCAGACCTTCAGAGCCCAGCATGATGGAATGTTCATTGAGAATCTTTATCAAAGTGATCTCAAAATGTTACCCCCCCCAAAAAAACCCACAAAATCCTTTAACCAAGAAATTAGACTTTAGAGATAAACTACAGAAATAATAGGACTAAATGAACAAGATGTCTGTGTATGTATTAGTCCGGGTTCTCCACAAAAACAGAATCAATATGATATACAGATAGATAGATGATAGATAGGTAGATAGATAGATGACAGATAGATAGATCGATAGATAGATAGATGACAGATAGATAGATAGATGACAGATAGATAGATAGATAGATGATAGATAGATAGATGATAGATGAAACAGATTTACCATAATGTGTCAGCTCACATGATTGCAGAAGCTGAGAAGTGCCCAGGAGAGCAGATGGTGTAGTCAATTCCAGTCCAAGTCCAAAAGCCCAAGAACCAGGAGAGCTGAGGTAAGCTCAAGTCTGAGTCTGAAGGCAGAAGACTGATGTCCTGGCTCAAAGACAGAAAGAGCAAATTCTTCCTCAGGAAGCATTTTTGTTCTATTCGGGCCTACGGCAGATTGGACAATGCCCAGCTACGTTGGGGAAGGCAATCAGCTGTACTCAGTCTGCCAATTCAAATGTTCATCTCATCCAAAGATACTCACGACACTCTCAGAATATTTTATTGTCGTTGCTGTTGTTATTTTTTAAATTTGTTTCCTGTTTTTTGTAGAAATGGAGTTTCACAATGTTGCCCAGGCTGGTCTGAAACTCCTGGGCTCAAGTGATATTCCCACCTCAGCCTTCAAAGTGCTAGGATTACAGGCATGAGCCATTGCCCCCAGCTCTTAATTTATCTTTTTACTCTTTAAAAAGTTTTTTTTTCTGCCAGGCATGGTGGCTTATGCCTGTAATCCCAGCACTTTGGGAGACCAAAGTGGGCAGATAACCTGAAGTCAGGAGTTTGAGACCAGCCCAACATGGAGAAATCCCGTCTTTACTAAAAAAAAAAAAAAAAATACAAAATTAGCCGGGAGTGGTGGCACATGCCAGTAATCGCAGCTACTCAGGAGGCTGAGGCAGGAGAATTGCTTGCATACGGGAAGCAGAGGTTGCAGTGAGCCAAGATCCAGCCATTGCACTCCAGCCTGGGCAACAAGAGTGAAACTCTGCCTCAAAATAAATAATAAAAATAAAAAGTTTTTTTCAGAATAATGTTTTTTCTTCTTCTTTTTGAGACAGTCTTGCTCTGTTGCCCAGGCTTGAGCGCAATAACACAATCTCAGCTCACTGCAACCTCTGCCTCCCTGGCTCAGAAAAAAAGCGATTTTCCTGCCTCAGCTTCCCAAGTAGCTGGGATTACAGGTGAGTGCCACCACACCTGGCTAATTTTTGTATTTTTAGTAGAGACAGGGTTTAACCATGTTGGCCAGGCTGGTCTTGAACTCCTGACCTCGGGTGATTTGCCCACCTTGGCCTCCGCAGACTAATGTTTAACCAAATATCTGCACACCCCAAGGCCCAATCAAGTCGACACATAAAATTAACCATCAGAGTATACAATAGCAAAAAATGTAAAACAATTTACATGCCCATTAATGGAGGATTGAATACATACATTATGATACCTTACTAATGACCAAGCTCTGTATTGACATAGAAGGATGTCCATTATACACTTAAGTGACTAGAAAATACATTACAGGATACTAATATGGAAGGTAATTTGTTATAATAGCTAAAAGCACACAATCTTAGAGTCAAATGGTCTGGGCTCACGGTCCTACTGTTAGCTGTGACCTTGGGGAGGTTTCTCAACCTCTCTAGGCTAAATGAAAATAATACTGCTATAAAATGAAAGTAATATTACTACCTCACCACAACGTTGTGGAAATTAAACAGAGTATTACAGGTAAAGCTCCAAGAATAGTGTCTGACATACACTAAGCTCTCAGCAACTGGAGCTACCATTACAATGTAAAGTGTGACCTCATTGTCTTCTTAAATATCCAACATATCTATATTTAGACACATGCATTTTCTAGAAAGATAAATGTGAAAATGTTACAATTGTTATATCTCAGTGGTGAGATTGCAGATAATATTTTAATTAAAGCTCCTAATAATTTGGTGGAAAAAAATTCTGATGATTCTATGTACTCAAATACAGAGATCTGACTTCCATATCATCTTTCTAATAAAAAATTAAATATGTATGTGTCTATTATATATATATATTCTTTTTTTTTTTCTTTTTGAAAGAGATGGTCTCACTCTTACCTAGGTTGCAGTGCAGGGGCGCCATCATGGCTCATTGCAGCTTGGCTCTCCCCGGCTCAAGAGATCCTCCCGCCTCGACCTCCCAAAGCCCTGAGATTGCAGGCATGAGCCACCACACCCAGCCCCAAATTAAAGATTTTCATTCAGAAAGTTTATTTAATAACCAAAAATAACTATTGTTTTAAAATAAGGTCTAGTGTTTCTCTCTAATAATTTTCCTTTTTTAAAAAAAATGTTTGATTCCGTCTGTCATCTCCGCAGAGCCTGTTTGGAATGCATCTATACACCTCACCCTAATTGGAGCTTGGGGTGTGGCCCTTGGCCCAGCGCAGGACTGCCCTAGCTCAGCAGCCCGGGTTCCCTTCCCAGCGCCCTGGAGGGCTAAAATGGGATTTTCCTATTCTGCTCCTACTTCCTTTCCTCCTACCATAGGGACCCCAAACCATTCCCCGTTCAAGAAAAACTAATTCCTCCAGTTAAGCCCCCGCCAGTCAGACCTCGTCTTGGCCTCTGAACCACCGTTTCCCTTTCCGTTCCCTTTGGATAAAGAAGAGCTCCTCTCCTGCTCAGCGCACTCCCTCCACCCTGTCCAACCCCTTTCCTTTTTATTGTCTGGTTGCTTTGTGTACAACGTCCCAGCGATGAAACACCCGCCAGCCACTTCCCTTTACAACCTTCCCAGTTCCTTCAGAAACCGAGATGAAAGTTGCAAAATCCCGACCTACACCAGAACGTTTTGTTTAGAAAACTGACAGCTAATTCAACTGCGTCTACCACTGCAATCCATGGTTTCTGCTTTAATTGCGCGCCACTTAATTGCTAACACAAACTTGATGCTGTTTATTGAGTCTCAGTTAACATTTCACCCAATAAGTGGCCTTGAAATAGTAGTCTCTACTTTTGAAGCTTTGGAAGTAGAAGCAAGCGAATTAATTCTCAGTAGTAGAAAGAAATCAAAACTGAAGTTGACCCTCTCTACTGATTTAAAAGGGCTGGAGCTCTGCTGACACTGAAATTCGCAGATACTCACTCTGGCATAACACAATTTTTTGCATTTAATGATTAAAACAATTAGAAGCAACTGCTATTACAATTTCATCTTATTTTATTTTTTCAGAGACGGGCCCAGGCTGCAGTGCAGTAGCCTGATCTCCGCTCACTGCAACCTCTGCCTCCAGAGTTCAGTGATTCTCTTGCCTCAGCCTCCCAAGTAGCTGGGATTACAGGTGCATGCCACTACATCCAGCTAATTTCTTTGTGTTTTGGTAGAGACGGGGTTTCACCATGTTGGCCAGGCTGGTCTCAAACTCCTGACCTCTTGATCTGCCCACCTTGGCCTCCAGGGTGGAGGGATTACAGTGCTGGGATTACAGGCGTGAGCCACCGCACCCAGCCTATTTTATTTTTTAATAAAGTAAAAAGTAGCTACTACATTTGATTAATATAAATAGATATTGCAGGTAAGATAATGGTATGATTTTGTAAGGATAAAATACAGTAAATGAAAATAACTTCTGATTTTACTCCAGTCAGCTTTGACATTTAGATTGGTTTAAAAGTAATTTTTAGCTTGGGTATGGCTCACACCTATAATCCCAGCACATCGACAGGCCAAAGCGAAAGAGTCACTTGAGCCCAGGAGTTCGAGACCAGCCTGGGCAATATAGCGAGACCTCATCTTTACAGAAACTTAAAAATTAGCCTGATGTGTTGGCGTATGCCTGTGGTCTCAACCACTGGGGAGGTTAAGGCCGGAGGATTGTTTGAGCTCAGGAGTTTGAGGCTTCAGTGTGCCTTGGTGACAAAAAAAGACCCTGTCTCAAAAAATATAAATAAATAAAAATTTTTAAATTAGCTTTATATTGTTTCATATTTAAATCACAGAGTTCTCACAAGGATAGAGGTTGTTTTCTCTTTAATGGAAAACAAAGCTTTGTAATAACCTAACAGCTAATTAATAAAAGGACTCTTAATTTAAAACCTAGTGCATGGCACATTCCTTCTAACTCGCTCAGTTATTATAGCTTATTTTGAGGATTTATTCATTCATCAAATGTTAGCTTGGAACTGACGACTAGCATAGTGTCAGGAGTGTGGTGGGGGAGGGGTTACAAAAAGCAGAAGACAATTTCCACATTCAAGTTTATGATCCACTTAGAGAACGAAACATATATATAAAATCACTCATAGGGAATTTTGATCACCACCATAAGATGGGGAGAAAAACAAAATAAGATAAATAAAAAAGAAAAAGAATTTTTAAAGAAAATTTTGAGCCCAGGGGCGGTGGCTCATGCCTGTAATCCCAGCACTTCAGGGGGCCAAGGCAGGCAGATCGCTTGAGCTCAGGAGTTCAAGACCCGCCTGGCCAACATGGTGAAACATCATCTCTACCAGAAAAGAAAAGAAAATTTAGAAAGTAACATAATAAACAAGTATAACAATGCAATGGGGATTATTTGTTTTTCATGGCCTTTGCAACTTGAGTTGTCAGGTAAAATACAGGATCCCCAGTTAAACTTGAATTTCATAGAAAACAAATAATTTTTAGGTTATTATAGCATGTCTCATGCTTAAAAAAAAGCATTCATCATGTAACAGAGATTCAAGTTTAACTGGGCTTCTTGTATTATTCTTTGCTAAATTCAGCAGCTCGAAACTTGAGGTATGCAGGTTACAAAAGGGATCTTGACAGAGTGGAGTTCATCAAATGAGGTTCCTGGAGAATGTGGGCGGTCAGCCAACTGCTGAGGAAAGCAGGGGCTGGAAACAGAAGACATTCCACATGTGGCCAGTGCATGTCCATGGCGCTGAAACCAAGATGAGCAAGTAATTCCTGGCCAGGACAGCAACCAGATCAGCTCTGCTGAAGGAGGGAGACAGACGGACAAGAGAATAGAAAACCAGCAATGGGAGTGATCAACGCTTCACTGGATTTATTTCTATGGTGTTTCTTTGAAGGCTAATATAGCTATTTTCCAATCAATGGGAACTTATTCTTCACTATTTCCTCCATACAAGCAAGGACCACAGGCTTTAATGGTTTAGAGAGATTTAAAGTATAGAGGGGCCAGGTGCGGTGGCTCACACCTGTTATGCCAACACTTTGGGAGGCTGAGGCACGTAGATCACCTGAGGTCAGGAGTTCAAGACCAGCCTGGCCAACATACACACACAAAAAGCATGTATATGCATACATACATACAAAAAATTAGCCAGGTGTAGTGGTGCATGCCTGTGATCCCAGAGCCTCAGGAGGCTGAGACAGGAGAATAGCTTGAACCCAGGAGGCAGAGGTTGCAGTGAGTCGAGATTGTCCCACTGCACTCCAGCCTGGGCAACAGAGGAAGATTCTGTCTCAAAAAAATAAATAAATAAATAAATAACATGTAGAGGTGTTTATCTCTAAGGTTATGCACATGCACATTACAAATTGAGTTTTGTAGGTACACATCTTGAAGATTGAAAATGTCTCTGAGATAGGTACTTTTGGGGCAGAAAACAAAATGTGTTAGAGAGACAGAGAGCCATTCCAAGTGGCTTCCAACGGTAAATTTCTGGTATCCAGCAGGTCTTTGTCAGGTGGTGCTCAGCAGGGTTGGAGGGAGTAGATGCTCTTTTCATCTACAATGAAAAGAGCAAGCATGAGAGTGAGGAGCTTGTAGTCTGAAGATGGTTGCTGTTGGTGTAGAGAAAGGTTCTGAGGAGAAGTGAAATAATTAGGGAAATAATGAAATTAAACATTTTGTCCTTCTGCTTTCAAATTTTCCATGTCTAACAGCCCTACTTCTAGAAATTGATCAAAAACATACACTGGCAAAACTAAAATACAAAGATACTCACTGTAGCACTATCTGCAACAACAACAAACAACTGGGAATAACCTAAATGTCCACGAATAAGGGACCACAGCTGTCAAAAGGAGAGGAGGGGGCTACTGGGGAGGCTGAGGCAGGAGAATCACTTGAACCCAGGAGGCGGAGGTTGCAATGAGCCAAGATTACACCACTGCACTCCAGCCTGGGTGACAGAGCAAGACTTGAAAGAGAGAAAGAAAGAGAAAGGGAGAAAGGGAGAAAGAGAAGGAAGGAAGGGAGGAGGAAAGGAAAGAAGGAAGGAAGGGAGGGACAGAGGGAGGGAGGGAGGGAGAGGGGGGAGAGAAAGAGAGAGTGGAAAGCAAGAAAGAGAAGCTAGACTTTTTTTTTTTTTTGAGACAGCATTGCTCTATAGCCCAGGCTGGGTTCCAGTGGCATGATCTCAGCTCACTGCAGCCTGGACCTCCCCGGGCTCAAGTGATCCTCCCACCTCAGCCTGTTGAGTAGCTGGGACCACAGGCATTCGACACAACACCTGGCTAATTTTTGTATTTTTTCGTAGGGAAGGGGTTTTGCTATGTTGCCCAGGCTGGTCTTGAACTCCTGGGCTCAGGCAATCCACCCACCTTGGCCTCCCAAAGTGTTAGAATGACAGGTGTGTGCCACCATGCCTGGCTAGACTTCTTAAAATGTGCCTTGTTGGGTAGATATAAATTTGGAATTATGTAATTATTTAAATAACTTATAATTAAATTATGAAAAAGCAATCCTCAAAATAAAAAAAAAAAGGAAAGAAATGAACATGCACATCCAGTTGGTGGCATAACACCAAAGAGGAACCACTTTAAGTGCCTTAAAAGCAGTAATTTTCATAGGCATTCCCAATGGGATATGCTGTGAGGATAAAAAGAACTGTAAAAAAAATTAATTTAAAAATCCATAAAATTTTTAGAATTTGTGATGTTGGTATCAGAGATTGACATGTGTGTAACTTGGGACAAAGCAAATGAGTCATTATCTAATGTTCATTCTCTCATATCCAGTTACTGAGACTTGAGATTCTTGGCATGGAAGGAAGGAAATAAATAACTTAGATAGAAGAGGTTAACTAAAAATCCTGCAGTCATGACTTTCAATATGAAGGACCAATATGAACAAATACTGTATTTTATCTTTAAAACAAAACCAAAAATATTTCTTAGATCCATCTGGTGAGAGTCCTAGAAATGACAAAAAAAAGATAGCAAGGAGCACAAAGTGCCCAACTGTGACCTTGAAATACTATTTCCACTAAAAGAAACAAGTTTCTTTAGAAAGAACTAATTCTAAGGGCCAGAAAAATACATGACCTTGGAACATCTTGTCATATCAGACAACAAATTGGCTACCATAGACCTCAGAATCATGTCGAAAGGACTCAGGTGCCAACCTAAAGACACTCCCCCTGGCAAGAGATGAAACAATTTGAGCATAACCATGAATAATAATAGCAGGGACTTGAAATCCATCCAATATGTTTACTTTATGAGTTTGCAAAGACAGTAAAGCAGAACAAAGCCTAACTGGTCACTGTTGCAGGATACTAATGAGCCAGCTTATTATTTTGAAAACTGATAGATGAGAAAGAATCAAGCATTTATCCTGCCTTTCCTATACAAACTGTACCATTGTGTAACCAAATTGTATTCAGCTAGGAAATAAAGAATGAGTGACAGAATCGAATGTCACCATTCTGCAACCCCTAATGAATTAACAGACCTAGGCCTTAACCATCAATGGTTGCTAGTATCACAGAGAGAAAATCAGACCTGTGGATGAAAGGACTGTCTGACCTATGAAGCAGTCTCACTGAAAACTCAAACTTGAAACTGACAAAGCTAACTCAAGATCTAACTTACGGGTCATAAGAACCTTAGGAGACAAGGGAGCATGCCACACACTATGAGGGTGCAATTAGCAAAATCCACATGACCTACTATCTTCGACAACATAATTGCAAGGGGAAAAAACAAAGAAATCGTGAGAAAAATCATGGATAAAGCCAGACTTGGGAGACATAGTAACAATCACAATGTGTGGACATTAATTGCATCCTGAGTCAAATAAGTAAATCAATTTTTTTAAATTATGATATTTGAGATAATTAGAAATTTAAACAGTGGCTTTAAGAAATTTTTTTCCTTGAGACAGGATCTGTCTCTGTCGCACAATGGCAAAACCTTGGCTTAGTGCAACCTCCACCTCCCAGACTCAAGCAATCCTCCCAACTCAGCCTCTGGAGTAGCTGGGAACACAGGGGTGCATCACCCCACCCAGCTAATTTTTTTTTTGTATTTTTCTTAGAGACAGGGCTTTATCATGTTGCCCAGGCTGATCACTAACTCCTGAGCTCAAGCAACCTGTCCACGCCAGCCTCCCAAGTGCCGGGATTACAGGTGTGAGCTGCAGTGCCTGGCCTTTGGGAATTTTTATTAATGTTAATATTTGATAATGGTATTATAGTTATTTTACAACATGAGGCTTTTTTATGTTTTAGAAGCATATACTAGGGCCAGACGCAGTGGCTCATGCCTGTAATCACAGACCTTTGGGAGGCCAAGGCGGGGTGGTTGCTTAAGGTCAGGAGTTCAAGACCAACCTGACCAACATGGCGAAATCCTGTCTTTACTAAAAATACAAAAATTAGCTGGGCATGGTGGCAGGCACCTGTAATCCCAGCTACTTGGGAGGCTGAAACAGGAGACTGGCTTGAAGCAAGGAGGTGAAGGTTGCAATGAGACAAGATCACGCCACTGCACTCCAGCCTGAGTGATAGAGCAATAAAATACCAAAATACATATGAGTAAAATTATATGAAATCTGAGATTTGCTTCAAATGAATATTGGGGTAAAGAGTGAGAGATATGGTGAAATAAGATGGTCCATGAACTAATAATCATTGAAGCTAGAAGACCAGTACATGGGAGTTTGATTGTACTTTTCTCTTTACTTTTATATACATTAGAAACTTCCCTTAATTAAAAGTTTTGAAAAAAATCTATACTGCCCATTAAAAAACAGCTGCAGTTTATTGAACAATCAACATAAATCGTCTTTTTTTATCTTAACAACACAGTAGTACCTACTGTGAGGTAGGTGCTATTACCATAATCTCCATTTTAGAGGTAAGGATACTGAGATTGGAGAGGTTAATTAATGTATCAGAGATCACGTAGTCACAGCAGAGACTCAAATCCACCAGTACTAACGAACCATTGTCTCCTAAGTGGGTTTGCATGAAATGAGAACAGAAGCTGTCCTTGGGGACAGCTGGCATCTGGGTTTCAATCATTTAAAAACTTTGCTCAGGCGCGGTGGCTCACGCCTGTAATCCCAGCATTTTGGATAATCGAGGTGGGCGGATCACCTGAGGTCAGGAGTTTGGGACCAGCCTGGCCAACATGGCAAAACCCCATTTCTACTAAAAATACAAAAAATTAGCGGGGCATGGTGGCACACACCTGTAATCCCAGCTACTCAGGAGGCTGACACAGGAGAATCGCTTGAACCCAGGAGGCAGAGGTTGCAGTGAGCCGAGATTGTACCACTGCACTCCAGCCTGGGCAACAAGAGCAAGACTCCGTCACAAAAGAAAAAGGCTTTAACTCTCCAAAATGCATAACAAAAAATAACTGGGAAAACAATAGCGCATCCAAGCCATGCCAAGGAAAATGTATCACTACTTCTATTCATAGAAAAAGCCTATTTAGACCAACACATTACCAAGAAAAGTATTACTGAGCCTTTCAAGGAATGAAAAGGCAGGCATAATACTTGTAGACAGGCAAAAAGACATATGGTTCTCAAGGGAATATGAATTTGAATGGAAAAATTTGAACAATGGAGAACGGCCTGCCTCTTACATCCCCTGATGTATGAAGTTTGGTACATTTCCAATAGCAATCAGAAGCTTCTGGCAGTGGCCCAGCTGGCCCACTTATAAGACCATCTGGGAGAAAGGAAGTGTCCACCACACACTGGTCAGGCTGACACAAGCAATGAACTGTTTGTTCATTTCTGCAGTACCTGTGGAGCTACTAGATAAAGTTGGAGGAGTGACATCAACTCCAAACCATCCACGACTCCAAAGGAATGAACTTGTCTAATCAAGATATTAAAGGGGACTTTTGGCCAGGCATGGTGGCTCACACCTGTAATCCCAGCGCTTTGGAAGGCCGAGGTGGGAGGATTGCTTGAGCCCACAGGTAGGAGACCAGACTGGGCAACATAACAAGACCTTGTCTCAATTATTCTTTTTAATAATTTTTTTTAAAAAGGGGGGGCCATGCAAGGTGGCTCATGCCTATACTCCCAGCACTTAGGGAGGCTGAGGCAGAAGGATTACTTGAGCCCAAGAGTTGTAGATAAGCCCAGGCATACAAGGAGATCTCCTCTCTACAAAAATACAAAAACTATCTAGGAGCTAGGCATGGTGGGACACACCTGTAGTCCCAGCTACTCAGGAAGCTGAGGTAGGAGGATGACATGAGCCTCGGAGGTCAAGCCTGCAGTGAGCCATGCATGCCATGCATGCACTCTAGCCAGGGTGACAGAGTGAGACTCTATCTCCCTAACAAAAAAGAAAAGAAAAATATAAATAAAGGAGACTTTTCAGAAATGTAATGAATCAAGCTTAGAATAACTTCTTCCAAGTTTTTTTAAAATTGGTCTGGAGTTCATCCCTGGTCTAATTAAGACCAATATTATCTTTTCTCCTGAATGTAACTCAGGATAGCTAACTTCCTTATTCTGCTTGTATCTAACAGCCCAGACATTAAGTCTGACTTTAATATATAGCTTTGAGATTGAAAACTGTTTTCTACCTGATGCATTCTGTTGTGGGAGGAGATCACTTTTTATGTCATAAGAGACCAGAATAATTCTATATTCTTTTCTAAGAAACAGAGATAAATATTCCCAAGGATTCTTCAAACACCAGAGGTAAAACTGGATCATAAAAATGTGATTTTTAAAAAATTGTTACTAGGTACATAGGGGAAACAAGATGAATTTGAACAATATACAACCCGAGTTGTTTTACCACAAATTTACTGATTCTAAAGGCTTTCACATAGTAATAAGAGATAAGAAATTAGAAGAAAGAGTAGAGGCAGGCGTGGTGGTTTACGCATGTAATCCCAGCACATGCATAAAAAGAAAGAGTGTGGTGGTTTATGCATGTAATCCCAGCACAATTGGGAGGCTGAGCCAGGAGGATTGCTTGAGGCAAGGAATTCAAGACCAGCCTGGGTAACATAGCCAGACTCCATCTTTATGAAAAAATTAAAAAGTACACAGCTCTGGTGGTGTACACCTGTAGTCCTAGCTATTCAGAAGGCTGAGGCAGGAGGATCGCACAGGAGTTTGAGATCACAGTGAGTTTTGATCACACTACTGCACTCCAGCCTGAGTGACGGAACAAGACCCTGTCTGTTAAAAACAAAAAACAAAAAAAAGAGTGGAGAAAATGCAGAATCAATCACTATAATTAGAAAAATCTAAAATGGTTCTAGTTTTCCTATTTTATCCATTTTTTTCTACTGAAGAGACTAGGTCAATGTTTGTATGCAATCGGAGAAATAATACATGCTCAATTGTTGAAAAGACATAACTGCAAATTAAATCCACCATCATGCTCTCAGATTACTGATAATATGGATGCTGTCATCCTCATTTTCAGTTTTGGAAAGCACTTGCTTATCATCTACTTACACAACTCTCTTCCCTTCTGTAGGTCAAAGCAATACAGATTATATACATATTCATTCATTTAACAAATACAGCAGTAAGTTTGACAAACTACTGTATTATATGCCAGGCACTGTGCTTGGCACTGGGAATACAACCATGAATAAAACAGATAAGGTCCCCACCTATATGGAGCTTTGGGTGGGGGGGCAAACAACTAAACAGATCATTACAATAGAGACTGAGAAGATATGAGGAATTAATGTAATCTCAACTATGGTGACTCCTAGGAAGGGGAATATAGTGTGCTATGAGAATATACGTGGAGTCTAAGTTTGAATGTTTATTGTACCAGAAACCTCAATGAGATACTTAATGTTGTTAGAATATCCATGGGATTCCTCAAATTTCCCAAAGTTTCTTGCAAATAGGCAGTCATGTGATTAGTTTTGACCGATGGGCTGGTTGGAGAAGTGTATCATTTCAAGGAGGAAGCTTTATTTTTTATTTTTTATTTTTTTGAGACAGAGTTTTACTCTGTCACCCAGGCTGGAGGGTAGTGGTGCGACCTTGGCTCACTGCAACCTCCACTTTCTGGGTTCAAGTGATTCTCTTGCCTCAGCCTCCCAAGTAGCTGGAACTACAGGTGCACACCACTATGCCCAGATAATTTTTGTGTTTTTGGTAGAGATGGAGTTTCACCATGTTGGCCAGGCTGGTCTCGAACTCCTGACCTCAAGTGATCTGCCTGCCTTGGCCTCCCAAAGGCCTGGGATTACAGGTATGAGCCACTGCACCTGGCCAAGGAGGAAGGATTTAAGAGACAGAGCTACTCTCCAGCTCTTTGCTCTCCAGCCACTACAGTCGTGGAGTCACGTATTGAGGTGAAGTTTCAAAAGATGGAGGCAGCCTAGATTACTAGGTCACAACAAGGACAGGTACCCTGGAAAATTGCTGACATTCATCAAACTTCCTGTGAGCTAAACCACTGAAATTTAGAGGTTATTGCAACATGGCTTATTCTTCCTTGACCAAACTCTCAAAGGAATCACATTCATTCTTATGACATCTCTCTGTCTTGCCAGTGGAGAAATGAAGACAGAAACAGTTAGTGAGTTGCCTAAAAGTAGTCAGTGGTGAAATAGAATATCCTGACTTCCACATGACAGCTGTAGTCCAAAGATCAGTATTTTTCTAAACCAGATTAGGAATTTTTGTTTTATTTATTTGTTTGCTATTCAATAGGGTTTTTGTAAGGGTTTTTTTTTGTTTTTTTTTTTTAAGACAGAGTCTCACTCTGTCTCCCAGGCGGGAGTGCAGTGGCGTGATCTTGGCTTACCGCAACCTCCGCCTCTCGGGTTCAAGAATTCTCCTGCCTGCAATCTCTCCCAGCTAATTTTTGTATTATTAGTAGAGACAGAGTTTCTCCATGTTGGCCAGGCTGATCTTGAACTCCTGACCACAGGGGATCTACCCACCTCACCCTTCCAAAGTGCTGGGATTACAGGCATGAGCCCCTGCGCCCTGGGTGGTTTGTTTGTTTGTTTTTGTTTGTTTGAGACGGAGTTTCGCTCTTGTTACCCAGGCTGGAGTGCAATGGCACTATCTCGGCTCACCACAACCTCCGCCTCCTGGGTTCAGGCAATTCTCCTGCCTCAGCCTCCTGAGTAGCTGGGATTACAAGCACGTGCCACCATGCCCAGCTAATTTTTGTATTTTTAGTAGAGACGGGGTTTCACCATGTTGACCAGGATGGTCTCGATTTCTTGACCTCGTGATGCACCCATCTCAGCCTCCCAAACTGTGCTGGGATTGTGTGTTTTTTATTATTAATTTAGGTTCGGGGGTACATGTGCAGGTCTGTTACTTGGTTATATCATATAATGCTGAGGTTTGGGCTTCTACTGAACCCATCAGTCGAATAGCAAACATAGTACCCAAAAGGTCATTTTTCAACCTATTTCTCCTCCCTTTCTCCCCCATTTTGGAGTCCCCAGTGTCTCTTTCCATCTTTGTGCCCATGTGTACCCATTGTTTAGCTCCTACTTATAAGGGAGAATGAGTAGAACTTAATTCTCTACTTCTGAGTTATTTTACTTAGAATAATAACCTCCAGCTCCACCCGTGTTGCTGCAAGAGACATGATTTCATTCATTTTCATGACTGCATAGTATTCCATGGTATATGAGTACCACATTTTCTTTATCCAAACAACTGTTGATGGACACTTAGGTTGATTTCATGACTTTGCTAATGTGAATAGTGCTGTGATAAACATACAAGTGCAGGTATTTTTTTGATAAAATAATTTATCTTCCTTTGGGTAGATACCCAGTAGCGTGATTACTGGATTAAATGGTAGTTCTATTTTTAGTTCTTTGAGAAATCTCCATACTGTTTTCTACAGTGGTTGAATTAACTTACATTCCCACCAACAGTGTGCAACCATTCCCTTTTCTCTGAATCCTCACTAACATCTGTTATGTTTTACTTTTTAATCATAACCATTAAGGTCAGATGCAATGGTTCATGCCTGTAATCCCAGCACAACAGGAGACCAAAGCAGGCGGATCGTGAGGTCAGGAGTTTAGAACTAGCCTGGCCAACATGGTGAAACCCCATGTCTACTAAAAATACAAAAATTAGCCAGGTGTGGTAGCACACGGCTGTAACCCCAGTTACTCCAGAGGCTCCAGAGGCTGACAGGAGAATCACTTGAATCACTTAAGCCAAGATTGTGCCACTGCATTTCAGCCAGGGCAACAGAGTGAGACTCTGTATTTAAAAAAAAACAGCCATTCTGACTGGTATGAGATGGTATCTCATTTTGGCTTTAATTTACATCCCTTTGATCATTAGTGATATTGAGGATTTTTTCATGTGTTTGTTGGCTGCTTGTATGCCTTCTTTTGAGGAATGCGTGTTAATGCCCTTGGCCCACTTTTCAATGGAGTTGTTTGGTTTTCTCTTGTTGATTTGTTTAAGTTCACATCAGGAGTTTTTAAAAGAAAAATTAGGACACACTAACCTAGGGTAAAAAATACAAGAGTGCATTCCAGTAAGTGTTTTGTTTTAGGAAACTTTTGTTAAAAACAAATACACATACAAGCATTTTATTACATTATACATATGTACACATATATGCAACAGGGACCTGTTATGTAAAATGCATTTCTATTTTTTTTTTTTTTGAGACTGAGTTTCGCTCTTGTTACCCAGGCTGGAGTGCAATGGCGCAATCTCGGCTCACCGCAACCTCCTGGGAACAGGCAATTCTCCTGCCTCAGCCTCCCGAGCAGCTGGAATTACAGGCACGCGCCACCATGCCCAGCTAATTTTTTGTATTTTTAGTAGAGACAGGGTTTCACTCTGTTGGCCAGGATGGTCTCGATCTCTTGACCTTGTGATCCACCCACCTCGGCCTCCCAAAGTGCTGGGATTACAGGCTTGAGTCACCGTGTAAAATGCATTTCTTACTGTGTCATAGACAAAAAGTTTGAAAAATATTGCATTAGACTGCACAATAATTGTTTCATGAGAGGCATTTAGAAAAAGCAATATAAAAATATTAATGAAGTGGCCAAGCGAGGTGGCTCATGCCTGTAATCCCAGCACTTCGGAAGGCCAAGGTGGGAAGATCACTTAAGTGCAGGAGTTCGAGACCAGCCTGGCCAACATGGAGAAACCCCATATCTACAAAAAAATACAAAAATTAGCCAGGCATGGTGGTGGGTGCCTGTAGTTCCAGATACTCGGGAGGCTGAGACAGGAGAATTGCTTGAACCCAGAAGGTGCAGGTTGCAGTGAGCCAAGATTGTGACATTGCACTTCAGCCTGGGTGACAGAGTGATACTCTGTCTCAGAAAAAATGAAAATAAAATAAAAGAATATTTATGAAGTGAATGCATTGTTTTTATACCATTTAATCAGAAGCTTTGTTGTCAGGGAAAAAATAGTACAGCATAATTACAGATTCATTCTAAGATGTCACAAAAAAGAAATGTTATTGCATAATTAAAGTTATATTAAATGTAAGAAAACATTAAGTGGCCAGGCATGGTGACTCATGCACTGAGTCACCCAGCACTTTGGGAAGCCCAAGGTGGGCAGATTGCCTGAGTTCAAGAGTTCGAGACCAGCCTGAGCAATATGGCGAAGCCACATTTTTATTATTTTTTCAATTAAAATATATATATTTATTTATTTTAATTAAATGAATCACTGGCAGCAAGAAAATAAAAGTTAGGATTTGGATTCACTCATTCATCCACCCATTCATCCAAAAAATATTTATTGAGCACCTGCCATGTGTCAAATACTGAGTCAGCCTCTGAGAAAATGGCTATGGAGAAAACAGAAATGTTTTCTGCCCTTATGGAGCTTATATTCTAAGCATGGAAGACAGATACTATATTTTTTAAATACATATTTAGTTATTGAGCTATGATTGCAGCTATGATTTGAAGACGACCTGGAATGCAGCAGTGTGCCAGTAAATGATCAACAACCTGGGCTGCAAGAAAAAAAACTTTTGTATATCTAGGTAAATTTTTGTATATCTGTTATTAATTCTACTGACATAAAGATATATAGTACACAATTTTAAAAAGAGAATAAAACATGCAATACTCTATTTTAAATTCAATGAACACAATTGATTCTCAAGGAATGTTTTCACACATTTTTAATGAATTCTTTTATCTGTAGCCAATATATAGTTGCAACTAATGGAAGATTTAGTCCTAACATAACTGTTGACGGATATTTCACTTATGTTAAGGAGTAAGATGAAAGTGAAACAATACTTCTGTCAGAACTGAACTCATTTGTCAATGACGTGAGTGACATTGCAGAATCAGATTAATAGCTTCAAATACTCAAAGAATATTTTCTCAATTTTTTGTGGTAGTCACAAAGGAACTGTTTTAACATGAAACACTTTTAAGTTTAATCTGCATTATTAACATTTTCTCTATTGGTTTCCTAAGTGTAAACAATCAGTAAAACAACCAATCAGATTCCTGCGGCATTTGCAGATTTCCCTGGCAGAAATGTCCATGGGAATACAGTAGCTTATTTCAGCCACCGAGGTGACATCACAGGACATAGGAACAGAGGGTTGGGAAGAGCTCTGTTGTGGCACATCATTACATAGTGTTTCTATCATACAGACAGAATAAATACAAATAACCTCATGATCTCAAATAATAGTAACACAGAAAATAATTGGGGAGTGAAGAACTTTGAGTGTATGTATCTTTGTTTTGAATATAACTTATTTGATTGTAAGATGGATATTATTTATTTATTATTTATTTTTGGAGACGGGGTCTCACTCTGGTGCCCAGGCTGGAGTGCAGTAGTGTGATCTTGGCTCACTGCAGCCTCAACCTCCCAAGTTCAAGTGATCCTCCTACCTCAGCCTCCTAGGTAGCTGGGACCACAGGCATGCGCCAGCACACCCAGCTAATTTCTTTGTAGAGACAAAGTTTTGCCTTGTTGCCCAAACTGTATATAATTTAATTGTTCCTTCCTTCCTTCCTTCCTTCCTTCCTTCCTTCCTTCCTTCCTTCCTTCCTTCCTTCCTTCCTTCCTTCCTTCTTTTCCTTCTTTTTTTGGAGTCTCGATTCATCACGCAGGCTGGAGTGCAGTGGTTCAATCTTAGCTCACTGTAACCTCTACCTCCTGGTTGAAGTGATTTTCCTGCCTCAGCTTCCAAGTAGCTAGAATTAGAGGCATGCGCCACCACACACAGCTAATTTTTGTATTTTTAGTAGAGACAGGGTTTCAGCATTTTGGTCAGGCTGGTCTCAAACTCCTGACCTCATGATCCACCCCCTGAGCCTCCCAAAGTACTGAGATTACAGGTGTGAGCCACCATGCCTGGCCAATTTAATCCTTAATTATGGCTGTGTTTGACAACTGCCCCACAAAATTCTTAAAATTTTAACAATAGGTTATTTAGAACACACCCCTGCCTACACCCCACAAGATTTGAGAAAGAGTAATCTAAAAATGGGGAAGGATCTTTAGGGAGAAGTGCTGCTCTTATGTGTCCTAAGACAGGGAGGACTGGATATCATGGAAGGCATTGGTGATGGTGGGACCCAAGCCCACTGAGGCCAAGTGTGGCTACCAGAAATTGTTCTCCATCAGTACCAACAGCAGAGTGAGCTTCTCGCTGGCTGCTTCTCCAAATCTCCAGAGCAGAGAAAAGAC
This sequence comes from Callithrix jacchus, assembly GCF_049354715.1. Taxonomy (NCBI): domain Eukaryota; kingdom Metazoa; phylum Chordata; class Mammalia; order Primates; family Cebidae; genus Callithrix; species Callithrix jacchus. Next base: position 99,400,925 of record NC_133517.1, on the reverse strand, counting down.
TATTCAGGTAAACAACAAAATATTTCTTTTTCTTTTCTTTCTTGCTTTCTTTTTTCTTTTCCCAGAAACACGAACCTCACCAGAACAACAAAATATTTCTAAAATCATTCCTGGCCAGCTGCAGTGGCTCATGCCTGTAGTCTCAACACTTTGGGAGGCTGAGCTCCTTGAGCCCAGGAGCTTAAAACTAGCCTGGGAACATGGTAAACCCCCTTTTCTACAAAAAAATGAAAAAATTAGGCAGGCATGATGGGATTTTTGTCGTGACAGCTGCCCAGGAAGCTGAGGCAAGAGGATCACCTGAGCCTGGGAGCTCAAACTTGCAGTAAGCCGTCATCACACCACTGCACTCCAGCCTGGGTGACAGAGAAAGACCTCGTCTCAAAAATAAATACATAATGAAATCATTCCCTCGTTAGCCCTTTCTCATTATCTCTTTATTCTGCTTGAAATGGCTGTTGGGTTTTTTAATATGGAGTAAATTTCAGACTATACTTCTCTTACCTCCAATATCTCTCTACCAGCTTGTTGAAATCCCTTTAACAGCAGAAAAATTATTTTATTCCAAAGTTGAATTGAGGTCAGGTGGGCAGGCATGGTGGCTCACACCTGTAATTCCAGCACTTTGGGAGGTAGAGGCAGGAGGGTCACTTGAGCCCAGGAGTTTGAGACCAGCCTGAGCTACAGAGTGAGACCCTATCTCTACAAAAAAATAAAAACACTACCCAGGTATGATGGCGCACACCTGTGGTCTCAGCTACTCAGGAGGCTGAGTAGGAAGGATTGCTTGAGGCCAGGAAGTCAAGGCTGCAGTGAGCTATGATCATGCCACTGCACTCCAGCCTGGGCAACAGAGCAAGACCCTGTCTCTAAAAGTAAATAAATAAATAGACCAGGTGCGGTGGCTCACACCTGTAATCCCAGCACTTTGAGAGGCCAAGGCAGTTAGATCACTTGAGGTCAGAAATTGGAGACCAGCCTGGCCAACATGGCAAAACCCCATCTCTGCTAAATATATAAAAATGCGTGTGGCAGGTGTGATGTCTACTCGGGGAGGCTGAAGTGTGAGAATCACTTGAACCTGGGAGGCAGAGGTTGCAGTGAGCCAAGATCACACCACTGCACTCCAGCCTGGGTGACAGAATGAGACCCTGTCTCAAAATAATTAATTAATTAATTAAAATAAAATTGAATTAAAATCCTGTTGGAACCCAGGAGTTTGAAACTTGGGCTCAAGCAGGAATTTAAGTCCATTTTATTTTAATTAATTAATTTTGAGACAGGGTCTCAAATAATTTTTATGGTATTTTAATAATTTAAAAGACTAAAAATGTGTTTAAGTAACACAGTTACGCAAACAGTCCCTAGTGAGGGATAGGCTCACAGTCCATCAGTAAATAGTGATGCGTGAGATCCTTTCCTGTTTCATAGCCTGATGAGAATACTGAGAAATACAAAGATTACTAAATGGGGTAGGAAGCCAACTCAGAGAGCTAAAGTTGCCGCTGTTGATCAACTTACTTGGACCATATAGAAGATGTTAATGGGGATATCTTTAAATATCATGGCTTGTGGCCGGGCTCGGTGCCTTATGCATGTAATCCCAACACTTTGGGAGGCCGAGGTGGGTGGATCACCTGAGGTCGGGAACTTGAGACCAGCTGGCCAACATGGCAAAACCCTACATCTACTAAAAAGACAAAAATTAGCTGGGCATGATGGTGTGTGCCTGCAGTCCCAGCTACTTGGGAAGCTAATGCAGGCAAATCACTTGAGCCCAGGAGGCAGAGGTTGCAGTGAATCGAGATTGTTCCACTGCACTCCAGCTTGGGCAACAAAGTGAGATTCGTCTCAATCAATCAGTCAATCAATATCAAGGCTTGAGACAACATAGCAATATCTCCATATCCCAAATAATCTCCATAACCCTTTGTGTTTTAACATAATCCAGCAAAATGAAGGAGTCTCCTCCTCAGCTGGGAGTGGTGGCTCATGCCTGTAGTCCCAGGTACTCCGGAGACTGAGTATGAGGATCAGTTGAGCCCAAGAGTTCAAGGCTGCAGTGAGCTATAATCATACCACTGCATTTCATCGTGGAAGACAGAGTGACACCCATCTCAAAAGACAAAAAGAAGGTCCATGAATCACTAAAAGGCTTCCCTTAAGACAAATTTTCACCTCACTAAAAAACTGTATGTAATGTTTATATTACTTTTTAAAACACTACATTTAATTATTTGTGTATATCTTTGCTTCCCCCAAGAGAAGTAAACTTCTAAATTGTGTCTTGGGTCAGGTGCCTGTAATCCCGGCACTTTGGGAGGCCTAGGCAGGCAGATCACCTGAGGTCAGGAGTTCAAGACCAACCTAGCCAACATGGTGAAACCCCCATCTCTATAAAAAATACAGAAAAAATTAGCTGGGCATGGTGGCAGGAACCTGTAACCCCAGCTGCTCAGGAGGCCAAGGCAAGAGAATCGCTTGAACCCTGAAGGTGGAAGTTGTGGAAGTGAGCCAAGATCATGCCATCGCACTCCAGCCTGAGCAACAAGAAAGAAACTCAGTTAAAAAAAAAAAAATAATAATAATAATAAAATGTGCCTTCCCAAAATTTATATGTTGAAGCTCTAATCCCTAATATGTATGGTTGTATTTGGAGTAAGGAAATAGTTAAGGTTAAACGAGGTCATAAGAGTGGGGTCCTAATCTGATAGGAGAAACCAGAGGGAACCCTTGATCTCTCTCCACCATGCAAGTACAGTGAGAAGGCAGCTATCTGCGAGCCAGGAAGAGGGCCCTCCCCAGGGCCGAAATCAGCCAACACCCTGATCCGGATTTCCCAGGCCCCAGAACTGTGAGAATTAGGTTTCTGTTGTTTAAGCCCCCCAGTCTATGGTATTTTGTTACAGCAGCTCAAGCTGACTAATGCAGAAGGATTCTATACTATTTATGTTTCTAGATGTGACACATGGAAGCACCTGGCACAGAGAAGGGACTCACAAAGAGGATCTTGAAATAAGTGAGGAAATGTACATTGCGTCTGTCCTTTGTGTTTACGATCCTCAGGCCCTCAGTCCAGCTTGATTCCGTTCTGTTCATAGCACCAGGAAAAATCATCCTTTCCACTGTTCACAGGACTCTATCTCACCTACCAAATAACTCAGGACAAACGTTTAAGAGGCTTTTCTGCCCTCGCTTATTCATTAATTTAATCTCTCCTATCAGCCAAATTCACTGTTTCTTGATCCACACCTTCTCTAGCATAGCTATATTCCATCCAGCGGTGTCCTGATAAATGTTTAACAAGCAGCTCTTAGGGAAGTGAAGAGAGAGAGACGCGATTGGTAGGTAGCACTTGCCAGTTTCAGTGGCACAGATACAACTTCATGAGAGCTGATTTCAAGCTACTAGTGTGACTTCATTAAATGCATATTTGAGAATAGATGAGCATAATAGACTCTCATAACCCTACTTTAGCTCAAGGTATTGATTTTCACCTTATCAATACACAGTGGTTACCAGCATGACCTTGAAATCGAGACAAAGCTGAAGTCTAGTCCCAACTCTACTACTGTGTGATGCTGGGCAACTTGTTTAATGTCTCCAAGCTTCCATTTCTTTATTCATAAACTGGAGATAATAATAGCTACCTTAGTTCATAGGTATTAAATGAGAGAAGGCATGTCAAGTGCTTGCCCCAGTGGCTAGCAAATAGTAGGTGCTTAAGAAATATTAGCTACTTCAAGTTCAGAAGGCAGACTACTCGGGAAAAAAAAGAAACATTAGCTACTGTCATAATCATCATCATCATCATCTCTATTAACCCCCTACCCTCTGAGGTCACCATTCGGTGCTTACTGATATCCATAGATATCACCTACAGGCCGGGTGCAGTGGCTCATGCCTATAATCCCAGCACTTTGGGAGGCCAAGGCGGGTGGATCACGAGGTCAAGAGATCGAGGTCAACATGGTGAAACCCTGTCTCTACTAAAAATACAAAAATTAGCTGGCAAGGTGGCGCACGCCTGTAGTCCCAGCTACTCGGGAGGCTGAGGCAGGAGAATTGCTTGAACCCAGAAGGCAGAGGTTGCGATGAGTCGGGATCATACCACTGCACTCCAGCCTGGGTAACAAGAGTGAAACTCTGTCTAAAAAAAAAAAAAAAAAAGATATCACCTGCACATCTGCCTGGCTTGCTAGTGGTCACAGGCACCCATACTTCATCTGGTTTATTTTATAAAGATTTGCATAAGTATTAGCACCCAAAAATCCTGTTATATATTTTTGTCACTCAACTTTAAACTAGTAGGACATAGATCTGGAATATTTGCCACTGACAATGAATGAGACTAACTTACTTCCATAATAGGAAGAGAGAAACAGAACCTGCCATTTGTTGAGTACCTACTTTGTGGCCCACAAGGCCTTGTGCTAAAGATTTCCCCTGTTATCTCATTTAATCATCACAACAACAAGCAGATATTCAATCTTAGTCTCATTTCTATGGATAAGAAAACTAAAGCTTAAAGAAATCAACAAGGATATCCAGGACTTGAACTCAGACCTGCACCAAGCAAACCTAATAGACATTTACAGAACTCTCCACCCCAAATCCACGGAACATACATTCTTCTCAGCACCACATCACACCTACTCTAAAATTGACCACATAATTGAAAGTGAATCACTCCACAGCAAACGCAAATGAATGGAAATCATAACAAACAGTCTCTCGGAACACAGTGCAATCAAGTTAGAAGTCAGAATTCAGAAACTAACTCAGAACCACACAGCTCCATGGAAACTGAACAACTGGCTCTTGAATGTTGACTGGATAAACAATGAAATGAAGGCAAAAATAAAGATGTTCTTCGAAACCAACAAGAACGAAGACACAACATACCAGAATCTCTGCCACACATTTAAAGCAATGTCTAGAGGAAAATATATAGCAATAAATGCCCACATGAGAAGCAAGGAAAGATCTAAAATCAACACCCTACTGTCAAAATTGAAAGAGCTAGAGGAACAAAATAAAACAAACTCAAAACCTAGCGGAAGACAAGAAATAACTAAGATCACAGCAAAACTAAAGGAGATAGAGACACAAAACACCCTTCAAAAAAATCAAGAAATCCAGGAGCTGGTTTTTAGAAAAGATCAACAAAATAGACAGACCACTAGCCAGATTAATAAAAAAAGAAAAGAGAAGAATCAAATAGATGCAATAAAAAACAATAAAGGGGATATCACCACAGATTCCACAGAAATACAAACTACCATCAGAGATTACTACAAACAACTCTATGCACATAAACTAGTAAACCTGGAAGAAATGGATAAATTCCTGGACACTTGCATCTTCCCAGGCCTAAACCAGGAAGAAGCCGAAACCCTCAATAGACCAATAACAAGGTCTGAAGTTGAGGCAGCAATTAAGAGCCTACTACACAAAAAAAACCCAGGTCCAGATGGTTTCACAGCCGAATTCTACCAAACATACAAAGAGGAGCTGGTACCATTCCTTCTGAAACTATTCCTAACAATCCAAAAAGAGGGAATCCTTCCCAAATCATTTTATGAGACCAACATCATCCTGATACCAAAACCTGGCAGAGACTCAACAAAAAAAGAAAACTTCAGGCGAATATCCATGATGAACATAGATTCAAAAATCTTCAATAAAGTAGTGGCAAACCGATTGCAACAGCACATCAAAAAGCTTATCCACCGTGATCAAGTAGGCTTATCCTGGGGATGCAAGGCTGGTTCAACATATGCAAGTCTATAAACGTAATTCACCACATAAACAGAACCAAAGACAAAAACCACATGATTATCTCAATTGACGCAGAGAAGGCCTCTGACAAAATTCAACAAGGCTTTATGCTAAACACCCTCAATAAACTAGGTATCGATGGAACGTATCTCAAAATAATAAAAACTATTTACGACAAACCAACAGCCAATATCATACTGAATGGGCAAAAACTGGAAGCATTCCCTTTGAAATCTGGCACTAGACAAGGATGCTCTCTCTCACCACTCCTATTCAATGTAGTATTGGAAGTTCTAGCCAGAGCAATCAGGCAAGAAAAAGACATAAAGCGTATTCAAATAGGAAAGGAGGAAGCCAAATTGTCTCTATTTGCAGATGACATGATTGTATATGTAGAAGACCCCATTGTCTCAGCCCAAAATCTCCTGAAACTGATGAGCAACTTCAGCAAAGTCTCAGGATACAAAATCAATGTGCAAAAATCACAAGCATTCGTCTACACCAATAACAGACTTAAAGAGATCCACATCAAGAATGAACTGCCATTCACAATTGCTACAAAGAGAATAAAATACCTAGGAATACAACTAACAAAGAATACAAAGGAACTCTTCAAGGAGAACTATAAACCACTGCTCAACGAAATACGAGAGGACACAAACAGATGGAGAAACATTCCATGTTTATGGTTAGGAAGGATCAATATCGTGAAAATGGCCATACTGCCCAAAGTAATTTACAGATTCAACACTGTCCCCATCAAGCTACCAATGACCTTCTTCACACAACTGGAAAAAAACCACCTTAAACTTCATGTGGAACAAAAGAGAGCCTGCATAGCCAAGTCAATTCTAAGCAAAAAGAACAAAGCTGGAGGCATCACACTACCGGACTTCAAACTATACTACAAGGCTACAGTAATCAAAACAGCATGGTACTGGTACCAAAACAGAGATATAGACCAATGGAACAGAACAGAGGCCTTGGAGGCAACACCACAAATCTACAACCATCTGATCTTTGATGAACCTGACAAAAACAAGAAATGGGAATAGGATTCCCTGTTTAATAAATGGTGCTGGGAAAACTGGCTAGCCTTGTGCAGAAAGCAGAAACTGGACCCCTTCCTGACACCTTACACTAAAATTAACTCCAGATGGATTAAAGACTTAAACATAAGACCTAACACCAGGCGGGATATGGTGGCTCATGCCTGTAATCCCAGCACTTTGGGAGGATAAGGCTGGCAGATCATGAGGTCAAGAGATCGAGACCATCCTGGCCAACATGGTGATACCCTGTCTCTACTAAAAAATACAAAAATTAGCTGGGCGTGGTGGCATACACCTGTAGTCCCAGCTACTCAGGAGGCTGAGGCAGGAGAATTACTTGAAGCCAGGAGGCAGAGATTGCAGTGAGCCGAGATTGCACCACTGCACCCTAGCCTGGCACCTGATGACAAAGCAAGACTCTGTCTCAAGAAAAAATAAATAAATAAATAAAGGGGGGTGGGGAGTTGGGGAGAGATAGCATGGGGAGAAATGCCAGATATAGGTGATGGGGAGAAAGGCAGAAAATCACACTGCCATGTGTGTACTTATGCAACAATCTTACATGTTCTTCACATGTACCCCAAAACCTAAAATGCAATTTAAAAAAAGAAAGAATACCCAAGTGGTGAGATGACAGGCTGAAGCAAATTAAGAATGCACTGGCTGCTGCACTGGCCAGTAGTGACGGTCTTAGACAATTAAGTTCAGGTTAAATTAAAGCATTTCTGCCCATGATTCTAGTTAGGTTTGTGTTAGCCTGCATGTAACAGAAATTCAATTATGGCATCTTAAGAAAAGATTCTTCTTAAGTAACAAGAAGTCCCAAAGGAGGCTCCTTTCACTTCCTGATCACTCATTTTTAGTGCATGGCTTTCTTCTTCGTGGTCATAGAGAGCTACCCCATCTCCAGGTATTACATCGATGTTCCTAGCAGAAGAAAGGAAAAAGACACATATCTTCTAAATGTGCTTTTTTTCATAAGGGAAATCATTAATCTCCCAGAATCCTCATCTTGCAGATTTCTGCTTATATCTCATGGGCCAGAACGAGGTCGCAAAGCTGCTCCTAATTGCAGAGGACCCAGGGAGTTATGTCTCCTTAACTGGACACTCTAATTCTCTAAGCACAATTAGGACCTGTTACAAAGGGAAATGGGGAGACTTCATATAGGAAAAGCAAGCAACAGGGCCTACCCCTTCATAGATACCCAGAAAAGCCCGAGTTTTTTCCGGGTTCAAAGGAACACAGAATCGTAGGATGAAAATGGAAATTTGTGATCATTGGTCTAGTCCAATTTCTTGCCTAATGAAGGAGCTACTTCTTCAACTGCTCTCACAAAGATCACCCAGCTTCTGCTGAATGTGGATAAAGTAGCAACGTCTGGCTGCTTGACTGTTATATGCAGGATTTAGAGTCAAAATGTTAGGGTCACATTTTTCTGTTGTGACAATGGGGGCAAGTCCATACCTTTTGTCATGTGTCTCCTCGGCAGATTTTAGATTTTCATTCTTATTCAATTCACTGCTAAAAAAAAATTCCAAAAATTTTGTAGTTGTTTGTTCCATAAAACTGTATTATGAATACTAACATTGATGTGTTTTTCCTTTTTTTTTCTGAGACAAAGCCTTGCTCTGTCACTCAGTTTTTGAGACAGGGTCTCGCTCTGTCGCCCAGGCTGAAGTGCAGTGGTGCAATCACAGCTCACTGCAGTCTTCACCTTCCAGGCTTAAGCAGTCCTCCCAATCAGCCTCCCCTGTAGCTGAGACTACAGACACGTGCCACCACACCCAACTAATTTTCTTAGTTTTTTGGATCTCACTATATTGTCCAAGCTACTCCAAAACTCTTGAGCTCAAGCAATCCTCTCACCTTGGCCTTCCAAAGTTCTGGGATTATAGGTGTGAGCCACTGCACCAGACCTATTATTGTTATTTTTTTAAATGAATCAATAAAAATATTTTTTAATTTCTCAGATTTAATTTATATCAATATTTACTATTCAATATTTACTGTATTTGTAAATATTGATATTTACAAATACCAATAGTTATAACCCATATAAATAAAAGCTCTTTAGAATTCTGAATAATTTTTTAGTGTAATGGGGTCCTGATGCCAAAAAGTTTGAGAACCACTGATCTAATTCAGAATCCAAAGGGGAATTGTAAGAACTAGTAATGCCAGCCTAAGACAGTAAATCTGCTCATTGTATAACTCACTCTACCACATCAAAATAAGAACGAGGATGGTGAAGGCCAGGCACGGTGGTCCACACCTGTAATCCCAGCACTTTGGGAGGCTGAGGCAACCAATCACTTGAGGTCAGGAGTTCGAGATCAGCCTGGCCCACATGGTGAAACCCCATCTCTACTATATAAAAATACAAAAATCATTTTTATGTCCTCTTCTCCCTTTCCATCTTTCAGCATAGACTTAACTCCCTTAAGACCAGACATCCATTGGGACCTGACCCCCAGTCATTGGTTGCCAGTGTGTCACGCAATCTGGACTTTCCAGTGATACCACTGAGATGGCACCTGTCAAAAGGGTGGTGATTCCATTTCTAGATTGTGGATCTTCAGATAAATACTGCCTTTGCATTTCACTTCCTGAAAGTCAGGGTTGACTCATGAAAAGTTGTTAAACAACATGCTAAATGTGAAATGTCAACCCTCACTCTAAACTTTCCCTGTTCAGAGCATCAGATGAAGACTTCATTGGGTTTTATAGTGGCTTTCCGATTTTTGGTAGTTCATCAAAGAAGGGAGTTTGAAAGTTGTCGCATACTGTTAACAATTGTCTGTTCATGTCCTGCCTGAAATACCATGATTGCTTATGGAAAGTATCTTTAATAAAGCTGGATACAGTTTGGCTTGGGGAAAAAAAGTAGTTTAAAATGTTTAATGAAACTCAATAAACTACTTTTATTTAGGGGACTTTAATCTGTTAAATTTATAAATTAATGAAACATGAATTTTTTGATGAAAGCAATTTTTCTTAATCTTTACAAAAACGTATGATTATTAATAAAATAAGTTGCAAATTTGACCAAGAGGCATGACAAAAGCAAAATTTTCCAATTTATAATTCTAATTAATTAGACATTTATTAAATGTAAGCAAATATAGGTAGCCCTTTGCATGCATAATTTCACCCTCAGATGAAAACTCAAAAGATGTCATAGAATGGCATGCAGCATAGGGGTAATAATCTCCATTGAGAGTTCTTAGTATCCAATGGGTTAAGAAATATATTATTGGCCAGGTCCGTAGCTTATGCCTGTAATCCCAGCACTTTGGGAAGCTGAGACCAGTGGATCACCTGAGGTCAGGAGTTTGAAACCAGCCTGGCCAACATGGTGAAACTCCGCCTCTACTAAAAATACAAAAATTAACTGGGTGTGGTGGCACATGCTTGTAATCCCAGCTACTGGGGAGACTGAGGTGGGAGGACCACTTAAACCCCGGAGGTGGACGTTGCAGTGAGCTGAGATCATGCCACTCATTCCAGCCTGGGTGACAGAGTGAGACTCCGTCTCAATAATGATAATAATAATAAATTAGCTGGGTGTGGTAAAGCACACCTGGAGACCCAGCTACTCAGAAGGCTGAGGCAGAAAGATCGCTTGAGCCAGGAGTTCAAGTGAGCTATGATTGTGCCACTGATCTGGGCAACAGAGCAAGTCCCTGTCTCTAAAAACAAAAAGTATATATATATATACACACACACACACACACACACACATCTGTCTGTATATGCCTGAATGCCTGAAATATTTTAGTAACAATTTACCTTTCTCAATGATAAATTTTGAAGTTAATCAATAGGTTAATTGTGATTGGCCTTACACAAATTTTTTAACTTTTTTCCATAACAAAAATGTTATGTACAAAGAGTCCAACTGCCCTGGATACTGTGTGGTGTGTTTAGAAAGATTATCCTAGGAGAACACTAATTGTAAGCCCTACAAAAACAGAAGAAAATCACCTTACTAGAGGAAATTCTCTGCCTGTAGTGGTATTATTTACAAAAGCAAGAAACAGGCAAATGAGAACATCTTGATGTGAACCCCCTTGGCTTGTCCATAGTTAGTAATGTTACCAGGGCTGGGAGCGATGGCTCACACCTGTAATCCCAGCACTTAGGGAGGCTGAGGTGGGTGGATCACTTGAGGTCAGGAGTTCACAACCAGCCTGACCAATGTGGTGAAATCCTGTCTCTACTAAAAATACAAAATTAGCCAGATATGGTGGTGCATGCCTGTAATCCCAGCTACTTGGGAGGCTGAGGCAGGAGAATGGCTTGAACCCATGAGATGGAAGTTGCAGTGAGCCAAGATAGTGCCATTGCACTCCAGCCTGGGCAACAAGAGTGAAAATCTGTCTCAAAATTAATAATATTACCTCCCATTCAGATGATTAAGCTTGAATTCTTCCCTGTTCTCATATCCAATCAGAAACCAAACTTTGGTTGTTTCTTTCACATAGCTCGTTTCTACCCTTCCAACCCCATTCTCACAGCCACCATCACAAAATCCATCCTTTGAAAAGTTCAAAATCTAAGTGTGACAGGCATCTCTCTCATTATAAAATGTAATTTAAATAATAGGTTGGTTTTGCTTTTCTAAGGTGGTATCTATTTTGTCTTCAGCAGATCCCTAAAGAACCAGCACAGTACCTGTATGTGGAAATATTAATTTAAAAGTTCTACCCGGGCGTGGTGGCTCAGGCCAGGTGCTGTGGCTCACGATTGTAATCCAGCACTTTGCGGGGGCCAAGGCAGGTGGATCACAAGGTCAGGAGTTCGAGGCCAGCCTGGCCAACATGGTGAAACCCTGTCTCTACTGAAAATACAAAAAAAAATAATCCGGGCCTGATGGTGTGCGCCTGTAATCCCAGCTACTCAGGAGGCTGAAGCAGGGTGAATCACTTGAACCTGTGAGGCAAGTTTGCAGTGAGCTGAGATCACGCCACTGCACTCCAGCCTGGGCGACAGAGTGAGACTCCAGCTCAAAAAAAATAAAATAAAAAAGAGTTCTGCAGTTCTGTTTGCAGTGCCCATCTTTGGTCTCCTGCTGGAACACCAGTCCTTCCAGTGTCCATCCCCTATTTCTTCTAAAGCGTCAGAGCAGACTCGGGCTGCCCTCACAGTAGCTCTCAGAATGACCAGCTCAGCCTCTCCAGCCAGGGTCAGAACACCCTAACAAGGCCTTCACAGCCAATCAGCTGTTTCTCCTGGCTCCCTTTCAGTCCCAATCCGTACTCTGTTTAAAGGACTGAAAGTTAAATTTGAGCCAAAGAAATAGCTGGAAGGTGACAACAGCTAAGCCCCCAAAGCTTTAAATAGAGTAAGACGCATAAGGAGAAGCCTCGTGGAGGCGCCTACCCGATGAAAGGGATCTCTCAGAAAATCACTCCCTGTGCATCTCTCATGTGTGCACTGGAGTCAAAGCCCAGGGCACAGCCAATTTAAGAAAAAGGTGGAGGCACCAGTGGCTGGCTTTGCTAAGAGACAGATGACTGTCATTATAATGTATGAGAAACTTATTTGTTATGCCAGAGAAAAAGATATTTCACACAACAAAGGAGAGGAATGTATCTATTGGTCAATTATTTCATCTTTTTCCAGGAATTACTGAACTTCAGATAAATGATTCTTCATCACGGAAGATACTCGTTGCCAAAGAGTCCTCTGAAGATAAGGCAAGGCAGGCCCTTAAATGTGTGAATTAAAAATGCATAAAATGGAAGTCAACAGGCGAGTGCACCCCTGCCTAAAGACATTTAGATTTTAAAATATTTGAAAACATTGATCTGGCCTTAGGAAACCAAAACACAGCTGTAGGCAAATCTGGCACGCAGATGCTGGCCTTCCTCTCCAGCTCTCAGGTTAAGCCAAGAGATTATTAAAATAATCAAAGACCTGAAAACGTTTTGGTTTTTTCCTTAACTACATGGTTTAATTTTAGACGAAAGCACAGGTTGACTCTCTGCTATGAAAGATGAAGTGATTATGCTCTTAACAATTTCTCCTACCTATATTTTTCTCCATTTCTTTTCTCATTAATTATAATATATTTTACCTTGCCGGGTTGTAAGCCATCACATCATGTTCTGTAATTATGATACTCCTAGTTACTTAGTTTTTGTTCTGTTTTGAAAAGGGTCTGGTGCCAATTTCCAGTTCTTTTACCACTCCTACATTCTTGATTTTGATTCATTTCTTTTTTTTTTTTCTTTTATTTTATTTTTTAAAATAAAGATGGGCTTTCACCATGATAACAAGGCTGGTTCTGAACTCCCGACTCAGGTGATCCACCCACCTCAGCCTCCCAAAGTGCTAGGATTACAGGCGTGAGCCACCACGCCCGGCCACAAATAAGACATTTTATTTGCCACTATTATAAGTCTGAATTTTAAACAGATTCTTGGACTGGTGGTTCATATCCATCAGCTCGTTCAACTTTAGCACCTGTCTCATCACCAGTGGCTTTTCCAGAACTACTGCCTCCACCATGAAGCTCCATGAGTTTTCCCAATTCAAACCTGGGCTTCTTCAGCATTTTCACTTTTCTAACGAAGACATCATGGAGAGGATAAATAGATTGGCAAGCCTGTTCTATGTCTTTCCCAATGCTGTCTGGAATCAATTTATTGACCACTTCTTTCAAGTCATTTGTCTGCACCTCTCAGGTCATGATTTCCATCATCTTCTTCTGGATTTGGCGGACCTGTTGGTGCTGAGCATGAGAGGTCTTCCCTATCTGATTGTGGCGTTTTTTAGTAAAACCAACACAGAACAGACGAAGCAAGTAACCATCGGTAGTCTTGACATCAGCATGAGCTTCAGTCATTGTCTGCCATTTTTTGACCATGGAACACATTTTGTCACGGGTGAGATCCATGCCATGGAAGTTAGTCAGGCAGTTTTTGCCCTGAACATCTTCAGTAATCAGCTTGAATTTTCTAAATGCAACTTCATCATTCTGCAAATCAGCAAGACTAACTTCAAACACTCGACCCTTGAGGCCATCAGATGCAATTTTGGTTCCTTGGGTCCTGGTGACTAGCGTCTTTCCAATATTTCTTATATTGAACATAGCGGGTGCTTTCACATCATACCAATCTTTCTTAGAAAATGGATCAACCACTTTCTTCTTGGCTCCCTTTTTACCGCCTTTCGTAAGGTGTTTGTTCTTGCCAACCGCCATGGTGCTGCTCAGAGAGCCAAAAGGGCTGATTCATTTCTTTGGCTGGATTTCAATGTCCAATGGTTTTGTTCATGAAAGGCTTACTTCTATATCTCTTACACACTAGATTCTAAGTACGATGTTCCCTCTGTTTTTTCATATTTGAGAAAGCCTACTTGTTGACTTTATAACTGAATAATTTTGTTGAACTACTCTTTCTTTCTTTCTTTTTTTTTTTTTAAACAGGCTTACTTCGCTTTATTATCCTTCTATAGAAACCTTATGTTGTAGCCACAGCTGGAGCCTGTGTCCTCTGCACAGACTCTGGTGTGGACCAAGTCAGTGAGTTCCTGATAAGGAGACTTGGTTAATACAGTCTCCTTCCAGAGGTCGAGGGTCAGGTAGCTCTAGATCTTGGAGATGCCATCGAAGGTGGCCTTGGTGAAGTTGCCCAGGGTGGCAGGCCCAACTGAGGTGTGGCAGTCATAGATATTGGCTATCATCAGCAGCTTCTTAGGTACTGGGGTCGAGACAATGCCAGTGCCCCACATGCAGGGATGAGGCGCACCAGCACAGAGCTGCAGAAGCCTGTCACCTTGCAAGGAACAGGGTGGGGCTTGCCAATCTTGTTCCCCCAGTGGCCTCTGCACACGGGGACAACGGAGAGATTGGCCAGAAGATTGGCCCCTCAGATGGCAATGGCCACCTCCTTGGAGCACTTAACACCCAGACCGACGTGGCCACTGCAGTCCACGATGGCAACCAACGCCTTGAACCTGGTGCACTGGCCGGCGCAGGTCTGCTTCTGTACCAGCATCATCTTCAAAACCTCATGCTTGAGAGAGGCCCCCAGGTAAAACATCAATGATCTCAGACTCCTCGAGGGGCCAGGAGAAGAGAAAAATCTCCTCCAGGGACTTGATCTTCATGTCCTTGACCAAGCAGCCCAGTTTGGGCTGCTTGGAGGGGCATCCACTCCTTGCCCTTGGCCTTGCCTCCACGAGCTCTGTGGCCTTGGGTCCGTCCCAGATCTTGGCAGCGACCCCAGATGGGGATGCCACTGCCCTAGACTCGGCAAAAGACACCTCAGTTCCCCATCCCAAGGCCCCCTCCTCTCCCTGCTGCACCAGCCATCTGCCATTTGGTGTTTTCTCTGAGAAGAAGCGGGCTACACTTTCTTGTCCTCAGAAGTTGGTGGATATTGCTCCATTCCCTTCTGTACCACAAGCCCAGCCCAATTTCACTCCTTATAGGAATACGTGTATTAACATGCATAAAATATAAGCATATTTTATATATAATATATATATCTTATGAGAATATATATAACATATATATGTATTTCTTAAGATTTTACAGTCTATGAACTCCATATTGATTACCTTTCACTTATTTTAATCAATTTGTCCCTTTTCTCTGCATTTACTGATTATTATTGTTGTTGTTTTTCTTATTTATTTATTTTTCTTTTTTTCAGAGACAGAGTGCTCTCACTCTGTCATTCAGGCTGGAGTGTAGTGGTGTGGTCATAGTTCACTGCAGCCTCAAACCGCTGGACTCAAGCAATCCTCCTGCCTCAGCCTCCAGAGTAGCTAGGACTGCAGGCCTGAACCACCCCACCAAGCTAATGTTTTGTAGAGGCAGGATATCACTATGTTAACCAGGCTGGACTCAAACTCCTGGGCTCTGGTGATCCTCCCACCTCGGTGTCCCAGAGTGCTGGGATTCCAGGCATGAGTCACTGCAGGGGCAGTGCATTCACCGATTATTGTTAGCATTTCCTCCATGCTACTAATTCTATTTTCAGTCATGTCTATCCTGTTCCCTGCTCTTTTTAAATTATTTAGTAGATCTATGGTGGCTGTCTTTGGGATCTCAAATAGTTTCCTTAGCACTAAAAATTTTTCTCCATTCTTTTCATTCTGTTATTTTATATCTCATTTTGGGGACTTAGTTTTCTAGAATAATAGTATCATAAAGTTATTCTGTATCTCTTTCTTTTTTGAGATGGAGTGTTGCTCCCATCGCACAGGCTGGAGGGCAGTGGCATGATCTTGGCTCACTGCAACCTCTACCTCCCAGGTTCAAGCTATTTTCCTTCCTCAGCCTCCCGAGTAGACAGGGTTTTGCCATGTTGGCCAGGTCTCGAACTCCTCACCTCAGGTGATTCACCTGCCTTGGCCTGCCAAAGTGCTGGGATTACAGGCGTGAGCCACCTCACCCGTCCAAGGTTATTCTGTATCTTAAAGCACTTCCAGGGGATCTTTTATGTTTGTTTGGAAGAGATATATTTTCACTATTTTAAAAGCTGTTTTTCATCTTTAAACACTTGTCTTTTTACATCATATTCTGTATTCTTTCTTTCTTCTTTTCTGTCTTTTTACATCATATTCTGTATTCTTTCTTTCTTTTCTGCCTCTTTTTTCTCATTCTTCTTCTTTTCCTTTTCCTTCTTTTTCTTCCTGCTTTAATGTGTTTGCTTACTTGCCCTCCCTTTATTTTTCCCATTCTTCTTTTAAATTGCATAGCTCTGGCCAGGCTCAGTGGCTAGCACCTGTAATCCCAGCACTGTGGGAGGCTAAGGTGGGTGGATCACCTGAGGTCAGGAGTTCAGGACTAGCCTGGCCAATATCGTGAAACCCGTCTCTACTAAAAATACAAAAATTAGCCGAGTGTGGTGGCCCGTGCCTGTAATCCCAGCTACTCCAGAGGCTGAAGCAGGAGAATTGCTTACACTTGGGAGGTGGAGGTTGCAGTGAGCTGAGATAGCACTGCTGCCCTCCAGCCTGGGTGACAGAATAAGACTCTGTCTTAAAAAAAAAAAAAAAAAAAAATTGCATAGCTCTGTACTGACTTCTCATTGCGTCTGATACAATATTTTCACATTAATATTAAGGACCAGTCTGTCTGCCCCATTTGGAGCTATTTAAGATGTTAGGGTTGCTTTCAATCCACTTATCTTTAGCCTGAGGACATGGTGAGGTCATGTGAAAGGAGACCCACAGTAGGTCAGGAGGAGCTCTGATTTATCTTCTGAAGTCCAGTTAAACATCCTGTACCAGTGCCCACCGCAGCTAACTGTGGGTATATCCGTCTTGTTCTTCTAACTCAACACAGAGACCTAGAAAGATGGGAAGCCATGGAGATCCTTGCTGTCTCTGTTAGCCGCATAGGGGTAAGCAGGGCCTGCCGCACTTGAGGCATTGCCTTTACTTTTCCCAGGGCCACCTACTCGTTCCTTCTGACAGTTTCTTTCCAAATTGGAAGACATTCATAAAAATTATCAGAGTTCTAAGCACTAATCCTGAGGGGTGGGTGTGAAAAAAGGAGCCACCCCAACAATGTCACTTCCCTTGGCTGTCTCTTTTGGAGTAAAGTTTTTCTCCTTTGTTTTTACACCACTTCATTTTTTTATTATTTCCTTAGATTTGGAGACAGATTATTTAATCTTGCTTTATTTTGCCACTTGCATTCAGAGATCTCTTTGCTTTTTATACGGTTAAATTTTATATTCTTTCTTCTTTTCTTTTTTTGAGATGGAGTCTCCCTCTGTCTCCAGGCTGGAGTGCAGTGGTGCTATCTCAGCTCACTGCAACCTCCACTTCCTGGGTTCAAGTAATTCCCCTGCCTCAACCTCCCGAGTAGCTGTGACTACAGGTGCGTCCAACCACCCCCAGCGAATTTTTGTGTTTTTAGTAGAGACAGGGTTTCACCATGTTGGCCAGGATGGTCTTGATCTCTTGACCTTGTGATCCACTCGCCTCGGCCTCCCAAAGTGCTGAGATTACAGGCATGAGCCACCATGCCTGGCCCCAAATTTTATGTACTTATAATAATGTATGGATACAAAATACCTAGAGAATTATTACCAACACATAACTTGTTAAGAAGCAAAAAAATCTCCATCCTGTTTATTGCTCTTAAATAAATGTTCCTCAAAACTGCTGCTGTGTGACCGTTAAAGAGCCAGCACACACCTCAGCCCCCAAACTCTGGACCCTGACAGACCTGTATTCAAGATCCAAATTCTGCCACTCACTAGCTGTGGGATAATTAAGCAAGTTACCTAATGCTTGTAGGTCTTAGTTTCTTTTAATGACAAAACCACAATTACTTTTGCACCAACCTAATATTAAAAAGGGGATGATGACCATCCTGGCTAACATGGTGAAACCCCGTCTCTACTAAAAATACAAAAAATTAGCCAGGCGTGGCGGCACGTGCCTGTAATCCCAGCTATTTGAGAGGCTGAGGCAGGAGAATCACTTGAACCAAGGAGGCAGAAGTTGCAGTGAGCCAAGGTCACACCACTACACTCCAGCATGGGCAACAGAGTAAGACTCTGTCTCAAAAAAATAAAATAAAATGATAAGTAAATAAATAAAAAAGGGATGATAATACCTACCTCATCAGTTATGAGGATTAAATGAAATAATGCACACTAAATGCTTACCGTGGTGCCTGGCATGGAACCCACCTACTTTCTACGTTTTGCGTGCTGCTTCCCCTTTCCACGACACAGGCCATGGAATAGAAATTTTCAGAATTAAAGGAACCTTAAGGGTTATCTTATCCAAGACTCTCACATCACAAAAGAAGAATTAAGATAATGAGAAATTACATCAGATACATTATACCTACTCCCCAATACCCTGACACTGGAATTTGATTCTTGATCAATGGACATGAACATTCTGATCCTTGTGAAGGGGAATTTCTCATTGTAAATTATTAACTAGGTATCCAATTTATTAAAAACACAACAAAATCATTTCAACAGAACATGTGACAACAACCTGAGACCTCTGAATCTAGGTCCGGTAATTGACAGCTTCTCTTACATTATTAAAGGTACTATCTTCAATCCCATGAAGGATTACAAAAATATTTATATAAAAAGTGTAAATTTTTAAAAATAAAGAAATAGACCGAGTGCAGTGGCTCATGCCAATAAGCTCAGCCCTGTGGGAGAGGCAGACGGATCACGAAGTCAGGAGTTCAAGACCAGCCTGGCCAACATGGTGAAACCCCATCTCTACTAAAAATACAAAAATTATCTGGGCATTGTGGCGGGCACCTGCAATCCCAGCTACTCAGGAGGAAGAGAATCGTTTAAACCTGGGAGGTGGAGGTTGCAGTGAGACAAGATTGCACATCTGCATTCTAGCCTGGGTGACAGAACAAGACTCAGTCTCAAATAAATAAATAGTCAGGTACATTGGCTCATTGCCTGTAATCCCAGAACTTTGGGAGGCTGAGGTGGGAGGACTGCTTGAGCCCAGGAGGATTGCTTGAGCCCAAAAGCTCAAGACCAGCCTGGGTAACATAGCGAGACCTTGTGTCTATAAAAAAAAATCTTGGCCGGGCGCGGTGGCTCAAGCCTGTAATCCCAGCACTTTGGGAGGCCGAGGTGGGTGGATCACGAGGTCAAAAGATCGAGACCATCCTGGCTGACATGGTGAAACCCCATCTCTACCAAAGATACAAAAAATTAGCTGGGCATGGTGGCATGTGCCTGTAATCCCAGCTACTCAGGAGGCTGAGGCAGGAGAATTGCCTGAACCCAGGAGGTGGAGGTTGCGGTGAGCCGAGATCGCGCCATTGCACTCCAGCCTGGGTAACAAGAGTGAAACTCCGTCTCAAAAAAAAAAAAAAAAAAACTTTAAAAACAAAAATTAGCCAAGCATGGTGGCACGCCAGCAGGAAGGCTGCTTGAGCCCACGAGGCAGAGGTTGCAATGAGCAGAGATCATGCCAATCCCCTCCAGCTGGGCAACAGAGCAAGACCCCGCCCAAAAATAAATAAATAAATAATTTTTAAAACAAAGAAATAAAGAAATGTTATGGGGTTTTTTAAAGCACGTTAAGGTAGTTAAGGAGACATATCATTAAATATCCAAACTATTCAAAAGATACAGGTCTCTCACAGAGATATGGTAAGCTTATGAAGTCTTAGTTACTTAAAAGAAGAAAAAGAGAAATATAAAGAAAAAAAGATACACTCAGCTAATGAAAGTCTTACCTTTGTCTATATCCATTAGTATAAAAGTTTTAATGCAAATTTATAATTCATCATAATATATTCATTTAAAGATCATGATACTAAAAATGTAATGTGGTAATTAACTCAAAAAAAGTAATGAATCCTTAGAGCAAAAAAAAAATTTAATATCTTAGACCACAGTGACTTGCACCATCCTAATAGTGTATGTTGCCTCTAACCCAGATGTTCTTAGCCTAAAAGATGTCAGAGAAGGAGCAGGCTTGGGAATACATTTCACTCCATAAAGCTTCTGAGCCACTCCAGCTTCTTTGGTGCACAGCCACCAGGGGGTCTCCTTCATGCAACCCAACACCCAGACCCTGCCCTCCTCAGTTCACACCCTAAAAATGGCCCCTGGTTGTTCAGATTGCATTGTTGCTGATTTTCTTGTCTCACTGTTCCAGCCTGAAATATAGATGCCATTAACTCACGTTTTTCCTACTCCTAATGTGACAACCAGTTAATCAGATAAACAGGTCAGTTTTAAATGGTTAAGAGATAAAGGAGACTAAGGCTGGGTGTGGTGGCTCACACCTATAATCCCAGCACTTTAGGGGGCCAAGGCAGGTGGATCACCTAAGGTCAGGAGTTCGAGACCAAGGTGAAACCCCATCTCTACTAAAAATATAAAAATTAGCTGGGCATGGTGGCAGGTGCCTGTAATCCCAGAGACTCAGGAGACTAAGGCAGGAGAACTGCTTGAACCCAGGAGGCAGAGGTTGCAGTGAGCCAAGATCACACCATTTGCACTTGAGCCTGGGTGACAAGAGTGAAACTCCATTTTGGAAAAAAAAAACTATAAAGGTGACTAGAGATACAACATCCCACTTCTTTCCCCTGTCTGGAAATATATTAGTAAGACTGAAGCTTTCAGAGATGGTGTCTTCACCTTTATTGCTTAACCTAAAGAAATGCCTTCAATGGTTTAAAAAAAAAAATAAAGGCTTGGTGAGGTGGCTCATACCTGTAAGCCCAGCACTTTGGTAGACTGAGGCAGGCAGATCATGAGGTCAGGAGTTCGAGACCAGCTTAATCAACATGGTAAAACCCCATCTCTACTAAAAATACAAAAATTAGCTGGTTGTGGTGGAGGACACCTGTAACCCCAGCCACTCAGGAGGCTGAGGCAGGAGAACCGATTGAACCCGGGAGGCGGAGGTTGCAATGAGCTGAGAGTATGCCATTGCAGTCCAGCCTGGGTGACAAGAGCAAGACTCCGTCTCAAAAAAAAAAAAAATTAGCTGGGTGTGGTGGCGAATGCCTGTAATCCCAGCTACTCGGGAGGCTGAGGCAGGAGAATCACATGAATCCAGTGAGGGGAGGTTGCAGTGAGCCATGATGGTCCCACTTCACTCCAGCCTGGGCGAAAAAGTGAAACTGTCTCAAAAAATATTCTTGCTACAGGATCCAGAAGAAAGCCACAGCATCCCATATTTGTTACAGGTACCTGAGGGCTATAGTAGACTACCATAATAAACATGAGCAGGGCATGGTGGTTCACATCTGTAATCCCAGCACTTTGAGAGGCCATGGTGGGAGGATCCCTTGAGGCCAGGAGTTCAAGACCATTCTGAGCAACATGGGGTGAGACCTTGTCTCTAAAAAATTAAAAAGTTAGCCAGGTATGGTGGCATGCATCTGCAGTCCCAGCTACTCGGGAGGCTGAGGTGGAGGATTGCTTAAGCTAGGAGGCTTAGTGATCTGTGACAGTGTCATTGCACTCCAGCCTGGGTGACAAAGTGAGGCCCTGTCTCAAAAAAAAAAAAGAACATAAAGAAATAGAATATGGATGAAATTTGGTGTACTCCTCAAAGAAGCCCAGGCGTATGGCTACTTAGTCATGCTGTGTCAGCAAACATCTGAAGCCACAGTGGCTCTAGTGTTGTAGGAGACAGCCACCCGCAGGCACTCCCTTACCATCTGCTGAGGTTCTGCAGCTCGCAAATGGACCAGAGCAGAGAATTATGTGACTCCATTTCCCTGCTGTGCTGAGACCCCTGCTCTTTCTGATCATCCTTTTCTCCGGGCCACTTGGACCCAGGCTGGGACTCCACACTTCCTGGCCCTTCACTTGCTCACAGGAGGCACTCTTCTTCCCCTTCCCAGTCAGGGGTGACAGTGCCGCCACAGAGCATTGGCCAGGAGACTGGAGAATGCTGCTTCCCTCCAGAGCAGCTCTGACTAAGGTGAGCATTGGCATTGCCTGACAACAGTGACTTCCCTGTGCTCAAAGTCACAGTACTTCCTTTTTTTTCCTCCATAATTTATTGTGATGTTATCAATATTAAATAAAAGATTCATCATTTGCTTCTGTTCATGTTTTCTTGAACAAGTCTTCAATTTTCTTTCCAAATGTTGCATGCCACACTTGAGGCAAGCTAAGAACATTCATCTACAGCAACGTATATGCTCAATACATGCTGTGTGATCCTAGTAGTTTTTTTCACAGCCTTCTACAAGTTTTTGGAAAATACCTGTCATGATGACCTTCATGCATCTTCAACCCAAAGGCTTTCTTGCATCTTGCACAGCCCAGCGATGGGTCCTCAGGCTCCGCCACCGCCACACCACCACACCACACCAGCGGGACTGTTGGCTCTTCACACTTCTTCCTCCCTCGCTGGCGCTGGGGGGCGGGAAAGTCAAAGTACTTTCTAAAGCTCGACAGAGTTCTCTATCTAGAAAGTATTGAAATCCACTACATTGTATGCTTAACTGAAAAGCTGGTTACTCAAAGCCTCTAGCTTTCTCAGAAGTTCTGATTCAACCATAAAATTTCAGAACAACAAATAAGCCAGAAATTTCCATACAGATAGGCTGTTCGTTACTTTCATATGAAGTTAGGTGACTCTTAAGTGAATTCAAAGGCCAAATCTTTGAAATTCAAATAATGGACTTGCATGTTACTAGAGCTTCCTTTGCAAAATCCATAAAATAAATAAAACAGTTAATTATACTTCATCATTTACACTTAGTTTTTGACAATATATTTTCAGCATTTGCTGATGCAGCATAAGGTTGCTTTTGTTTTCTTCTTCACAACTGAACATGCAGTCAAGCAGCTTAGTCCAACAAGCAGCAATTTGAGAGTAAGGAGTCATAACTTTTGGCATGCCAAATTCATACTCCTTATATTCTCTTAAGAAATTAAATTTATAGCCAGGCATGGTGGTGTGTACCCGTAGTCCCAGCTACTCAAGAGGCTGAGAAGGGAAGATGCCTTGAGCCCAGGAGGTTGAGGCTGCAGTGAGCCATGATCATGCCACTGCACTCCAGCCTGGGTGACAGAGCAAGACCCTGTCTCAAAAAAATTAATTAAATTAATAAATAAATAGAATCCAGGTGAGTGTGGTGGCTCACACCTATAATCCCAACATTTTGGGAGGTCAAGGTGGGAGGAATGCTTGAGCTTAGGGCCCAAGAACAAGCCTGGGCAACAAAGCAAGACCTCATTGCTACAAAAAAAAATTTTTTTTAATTAGCTGGCCTCAGTGGCGATTCTCTTAAGAAATAAAATTCTTTGCCAGGGATGATGGTATGTACCTGTAGTTCCAGCTACTCAAGAGGCTGAGGTGGGAAGATGCCTTGAGCCCAGGAGTTTGAGGCTGCGGTGAGCCATGATCATGCCAGCTACCTGGAAGGCTGAGGCAAGAGGATCCTTTGAGCCCAGGAATTCGAGGCCGTAGTGAGTTATGATTATACCACTGTACTCCAGCTTATGTAACAGAATGAGACCCTGTCTTAAAAAAAAAGTGGAAGTGAACACAACTGACATGCAACTTCTGGGTTGCGTCCCTTAAGTGGATAAGATGTCTTTTTATTCTACTTTGCCTTCTCCCATCTTGTTGCCTGGAACTTAGACATGGCGAGAAACCATCTAGGACCACGCAGATGAGGCTAATATTTTAGGGACACTTGAACTGCAGCATCTAAGAGCCAACATATCAGCATTATCTGAGAAAGGAATCAAACTATTAAATGAGAAATAAAATTCTTATTTATTTATTTTTTATTGTATTTGGGCTCTGGGGTACATGTGCACATCCCATATCCTGCATCCTGCAGGATTGTTGCACAGATACACACAGGCCATGTTGGTTCGCTGTCTCAATCCCCCTGCCCCCACCATTGCCTACATCAGGCATTTCTCCAGGTGTTATCCTTCTCCCTCCTCCCCATACCCACCCCCGCTGTGCCCCCCTCCTCTCCCCACCCTCCACCCCCTAACCTAGCCCTGTGAGTGTTTTTCCCTTCACTGTGTCCAAGTGTTCTTATTGTTCATCATTCGCCTATGAGTGAAAACATGCGGTGTTTGGTTTTCTGTTCTTGTGTCAGTTTGCTGAGAATGATGGTTTCTAGGTTCATCCATGTCCCTACAAAGGACACGAACTCATCATTTCTTATGGCTGCATAGTATTCTATGGTGTATATGTGCCACATTTTTTTTATCCAGCCTCTCATTGACGGGCATTTGGGTTGGTTCCAGGTCTTTGCTATTGTAAACAGCACCACAATGAACGTAAGTGTGCATGTATCTTTATGATAGAACAATTTATAATCCTTTGGGTATATACCCAGTAATGGGATTGGCTGGGTCAAATGGAATTTCTATTTCTAGATCCTTGAGAAATCGCCACACTGTCTTCCACAATGGTTGAACTAATTTATACTCCCACTAACTGTGTAAAAGTGTTCCTATTTCTCCACATCCTCTCCAGTATATTGTCTCCAGATTTTTTAATGATCGCCATTCTAACTGGTGTGAGGTGGTATCTCAATGTAGTTTTGATTTGCATTTCTCTAATGACCAATGATGATGAGCATTTTTTTGTATGTTTGTTGAGCATTGTTTCCTATGTCTTCTTTTGAGAAGTGTCTGTTCATATCCTTTGCCCACTTTTGCATGGGCTTGTTTGTTTTTTTCCTCTAAGTCTACTTTCATTCTTTGTAGATTCTGGATATCAGCTCTTTGTCAAATGGGTAGATTGTGAAAATTTTTTCCCATTCTGTTGGTTGCTGGTCTACTCTAATGATTGTTTCTTTTGCTGTGCAGAAGCTCTTAAGTTTAATTAGGTCCCATTTGTCTATTTTGGCTTTTGTTGCCATTGCTTTTGGTGTTTTAGTCATGAAGTCCTTGCCTCTGCCTATGTCCTTATGGTTTTGCCTAGGTTTTCTTCTAGAGTTTTTATGGTGTTAGTTCTTATGTTTAAATCTTTAATCCATCTGGAGTTAATTTTTGTATAAGGTGTTAGGAAGGGGTTCAGTTTCAGCTTCCTGCATACTGCTAGCCAGTTTTCCCAAAACCATTTATTAAACAGGGAATCCTTTCCCCCATTGCTTGTTTTTGTCCAGTTTGTCAAAGATCAGATAGTTTTAGATGTGTGGCGTTGCCTCCAAGATATAGACCTTCTGTTCCATTGGTCTATATCTCTGTTTTGGTACCAGTACCATGCTGTTTTGATTACACTAGCCTTGTAGTATAGTTTGAAGTCAGATAGTGTGATGCCTCTAGCTTGTTCTTTTTGCTTAGAATTGACTTGGCTATGCAGGCTCTCTTTTGGTTCCATACGAAGTTTAAAATGGTTTTTTCCAGTTCTGTGAAAAAGGTCAGTGGTAGCTTTATGGGGATAGCATTGAATCTATAAATTACTTTGGGTAGTGTGGCCATTTTCATGATATTTATTCTTCCTAACCATGAGCATGGAATGTTTTTCCATCTGTTTGTGTCCTCTCTTATTTCCTTGTGCAGTGGTTCATAGTTCTCCTTGAAGAGAACTTTTCCCTCCTTTGTTAGTTGTATTCCTAGATATTTTATTCTCTTTATAGCAATTATAAATGGGAGTTTGCTCATGATTTGGCTCTCTGTTTGTCTGTTACTGTTGTATAGGAATGCTTGTGATTTCTGCACACTGATTCTGTATCCTGAGACTTTACCGAAGTTGCTTATCAGCTTAAGAAGGTTTTGGGCTGAGATGGTGTCTTCTAAATACATGATCATGTCGTCTGCAAAGAGGGACAATTTGACTTCTTCTTTTCCTAATTTAATGCCTTTATTTCTTTTTCTTGCCTAATTGCTCTAGCTAGAACTTCCAATACTATATTGAATAGGGGTAGTGAGAGAGGGCATACTTCTCTAGTGCCAGTTTTTAAAGGGAATGCTTCTAATTTTTGCCCATTCGGTATGATATGGGCTGTGGGTTTGTCATAAATAGCTTTTATTGTTTTGAGATACATTCCATCAATACCTAGTTTATTGAAAGTTTTTAGCATAAAGCACTGCTGAATTTTGTCAAAGGCCTTCTCTGCATCTATTGGGATAATCATGTGGTTTTTGTCTTTGATTCTGTTTATGTGATGAACTACGTTTATAGATTTGTGTGTGTTGAACCAGCCTTGCATCCCTAGTATGAAGCCTACTTGATTGTGATGGATAAGCTTTTTGATGTGCTGTCAAATTCGCTTTGCCAGTATTTTATTGAAGATTTTTGCATCAATGTTCTTCATGGATATTGGCCTGTAGTTTTCTTTTTTAGTTGTGTCTCTGCCAGATTTTGGTATCAGGATGATGTCGGTTTCATGGAAAGAGTTAGGCAGGATTCCCTCTTTTTGTATTGTTTGGAATAGTTTCAACAGGAGTGGTACCTGCTCCTCTTTGTATGTCTGGTAGAATTCAGCTGTGAACCCATCTGGAGCTGGACTTTTTTTGGTCGGTAGGCTAATAATTGCTGCCTCAATTTCAGACCTTGTTATTGGTCTATTCAGGGTTTCAAATTCTTCTTGGCTTAATCTTGGGAGTGTGCAAGTGACCAGAAATTTATCCATTTCTTCCACATTTACTGGTTTATGTGCATCGAGTTGTTTGTAGTAATCTTTGATGGTAGTTTGTATTTCTGAAGAATCAGTGGTGATTTCCCCTTTATCGCTTTTCATTGCATCTATTTGATTCTCCTCTCTTTTCTGTTTTATTAGTCTAGCTAGCAGTCTGTCTATTTCCTTGATCTTTTCGAAGAACCAGCTCCTGGATTTAGTGATTTTCTGAAGGATTTTTTGTGTCTCTATCTCCTTCAGTTCTGCTCTGATCTTAGTTATTTCTTGTCTTTTGCTTGCTTTTGAGTTTTTTTGATCTTGCTTCTCTACTTCTTTCAATTTTGACGATAGGGTGTCAATTTTAGATCTTTCTTTGTTTCTTATGTGGGCATTTATTGCTATAAATTTCCTTCTAGACACTGCTTTAAATGTGTCTCATAGGATCTGGTACATTGTGTCTTCATTCTCGTTGGTTTCGAAGAACGTTTTTATTTCTGCCTTCGTTTCATTGTTTATCCACTGGTCATTCAGAAGCAAGTTGTTCAGTTTCCATGTGATTGCTTGGTTTTGAGTGTTTTTCTTAATTCTAATTTGATTACGCTGTGGTCTGAGAGACTGTTTGTTATGATTTCTGTTCTTTTGCATTTGCTGAGGAGTGATTTACTTCCAATTATGTGGTCAGTTTTGGAGTAAGTGCAATGTGGTGCTGAGAGGAACGTGTATTCTGTGGATTTGGCGTGGAGAGTTCTGTAAATGTCCCACAGAAATGAACCCGGCACCTCATTTGGAACCATGAAGTCCTCCAGCCCTCTGCGTCTCATTTCCTGGGAGCTGCGTTCTGGCGTTGGCTTCTCTCAGCCATCTTCCTTTTTTATTATTTTTAAATCTCTACCCCTGTGTGACAGATTAGAGAAAGAAAATTCTATTCTGTTTAAATTTGTGTTGGTCTTTGTTAAAGCAGTTAAATCTTTATCCTAACTAAAATATCTTGCAATTTCAATGTCACATTTACAATTCATGTGTTTTTTGGTTACTAATTGCTATTTCATGTTCACTAATTGTTACAGAGTATTTAAGGCAAGGAGCAATAAAACATTCAAAGAATTATACAAATTTCTGTACAAAGAGAGATAATAACTTTACTAAAATTGGTGGAATTAACATGATGCAATAGTTTTAAATGGTCATTATATCATCTGATCATAAAAGTCCTAACCCAACGAGCAAATCCTTTTCTCAAGGACTTGTGAGTAGCAGCAAATGCTGCCTACTCATAAAGAACGTTAACACAATATGGAAGCAGAGTGTGTCTAAATACTGAATTTGGTTTTTGCTCTTTTGGAGCAGCTAGGGCAAAGGCTAGAAGAAAGCATTCCACAATCATTAATAATAAGTAATTTCTTAGGGCTAAATTTTATTAGCAGATGTTATCCAACTACACTAAATCTATATTTAACAGTCTGTTGAGTTTCCGGTTTGATTTTGTTTTGGGGTTTTTTTGAGACAGAGTCTCACTCTGTTGCCCAGGCTAGAGTGCAGTGGTGCAATCTCAGCTCACTGCAACCACTGCCTCCCAGGTTCAAGCTATTCTCCTGCCTCAGCCTCCTTAGTAGCTGGGGCTACAGGTACATGCCACCATATCCAGTTAATTTTTGCATTTTTAGTAGAGACGAGGTTTCACCATGTTGCCTAGGCTGGTCTCAAACCTCTGACCTCAAGTGATCTACCCGCCTCAGCCTCCCAAAGTACTGGAATTACAGGCATGAGCCACTGCACCTGGTCTTGAGTTTCAGTTTTAAAATTAGCTAAGAATAGTCTGTTCATAAGAAATGTGTTCAAAATAAGTGTTCATAAGAGATATGTTCAAAAACAACTGAGATTGTTGTAATTATGAGCTCTTTCACAAAGTAGATTGCCATTAGATGCAAATTTCCATTCATAAATAACTCAGCTAGAGAACTGAGAAATTTAGTTTTGAGTCATTCCCTTAGAATTATAAATACAAGGAAGAAGTGAAGAAAAGAGAAATAATCTTGAAATAAAGAGCACTAGTGCCTAGAGGTTTTATATCTTTGTGATGTGCAACATGACCATAATTTCTTTCTTTTTTTTTTTTTTTAAGATGGAGTCTGGCTCTTTCACCCAGGCTGGAGTGCAATGGTGCAATCTCGACTCACTGCAACCTCTGCCTCCTGAGTTCAAGCAATTCTTCTGCCTCAGCCTCCCATAGGGACTACCGGTGCATGCCACCATGCCCAGCTAGATTTTTGTATTTCTAGCAGAGACAAGGTTTTACCATGTTGGTCAAACTGGTCTCAAACTCCTGACTTCACGTGATCCACCCACCTTGACCTCCCTAAGTGCTGGAATTACAGGCATGAGTCACCAAGCCCAGCCAATGACAATAATTTCTATTTCTACTATAGCTACCATAAATAAAATAAGTAGTATTATTAAGAGAGGCTGGGTGCAGTGGCTCATGCTTGTAATCTCAGCACTTTGGGAGGCTGAGGTGGAAGGATTGGTTGAGCCCAGGAGTTTGAGACCAGCTTGGGAAACATAGGGAGACCCTGCCTCTAAAAAATAAAAAAAAAAAAAATTAGTCAGGTGTTATGTCATGCACCTGTGGTCCCAGCTACTTGGGCAGCTGAGACAGGAGGATTACTTGGGCTTGGGAGGTTGAGGCTGCTGTGAGCCATGATTGCACCACTGCACTCAAGCCTGGGTAACAGAGAAAGACCCTCTCTCAAAAAAATCAAATAAAATAATAAAAAAGAAAAATAGAAAAAAAAATGTGTATTTCTATCCTCACAGTTTTCTTTGTTGTTGTTGTTATTGTTACTTTGAGATAGGATTTCACTCTGTTGCTCAAGTCGTAGTGCAGTGGTGCCATCACAGTTCACTGCAGCCTCAACCTCCACAGGCTCAAGTGATCCTCCTATCAGCCTCCCAAGTGGCTGGGGGACTACAGACATGCACCACCATGACCAGCTAATTTTTTTTGTACTTTATAGAGACAGAGTTTTGCCCTGTTGTCCAGGCTGGTTTTGAACTCCTGAGCTCAAGCCATCTGCCCACCTCAGCCTCCCAAAGTGCTGGGATTACAGATGTGGGTCACCTTGCCCAGCCTAGTGCTTATAATTCTCTTCAGGCCACCAAAGTAGGGTGAGAGTGGTAAGAATACAGGATGCCTGAATGTTGCTGAAAGGGAGCTAAATCACATCTTAGAGAACATTCAGGGAACATCCGGGAGAAGCTATGAGAACATTCAGTTTTACAAATCATAATTAGTCCTAAATTAATGACAGCAATCTCATTTCAAAGTGAGGATTAGTAATAATGAGCTAACTTTTCTCAGTTTCTCTATTTTCACTAATGGGACAGTGATCACCATGTCACTTAGTCACAGAGCATTACACACCAACGATTCTTCCCTCTACTTTATCCCACTTTCTACTGTCACTGCTTATTGCCATTCATTGTCAGCTTTTCTCTTCATTCCCACGCTGAATAAATTTAGGTACTTGGGATACCTCACATCTTAGACCACTGAGATAGCCTTCTTTGCACCCCTCTTCCAATACCACATTCACTAATTCATTCAATACATGTTTACATGACTAGGCACTGCAGTAAGTGCTATGAGTACCATGTTATACAAGTCAGACACCCTTCCTGCCCCAGTAAAGCACATGTTCTAGCAAGGGATGCTGGCAAACTAGCTTTATTACATCCTTGTCCTCAAAGACTACAGAATAGTCCCAGATCTTATCCTATGTTATTAACTGAAGTGTTTCCTCCCAGCCACAAATTCATGTTTTGAAGTCCTAACCCCCAATGTGACTATATTTGGAGATACAGAGTCTTTAAGGAGGTAATTAAGTTTAAATGAGTTCCTAAGGGTGGAACCCTAATCTGACACCACTACTGTCCTCATAGGAAGAGGAAGAGACCCCAGGGAATTCTCTTTCTCTCCAAGGACACACAGAGGAAAGGTCATGTGAGGACATGGCAAGAAGGCAGCTGTCTGACGCTGAGGAGAGAGGCCAGAAGAAACTAATCCTGGCGGCATCTTGATCTTGGACTTCCAGCCTCCAGAACGGTGAGGAAATCAATGTCTGCTGTTTAAGCCGCTGTGGTATTCTGTTACGGCAGCCCGAGTTAATACATCCTGTTACTCTTGTTCACACCAGACTTAGGCACTATTCTCTATTACCATCCCTCACCTCTTGTTAAGTAAACTTCTCCACAGGTGCATAACTTATTTTCTTCTCCTCCTCCTCCTTCTCTTTTTTTTTTTGAGACAGGGTCTGGCTCTGTCACCCAGGCTGGAGTGCAGTGGCATCATCTTGGCTTGCTGCTGCCTCGACCTGCCATACTCAAGTGACTCTACCACCTCAACCTCCCAAGTAGCTGGGACTGCAGGTGCAGCCACTACCATGCCCAACAATTTTTTATTTTTTTTGTAGAGGCAGGGTTTCACCCATCTTTCTTAGGCTGGTCTTGAACTCCTGGGCTTAAGCAATCCCCCGCCTCAGGCTCCCAAATGTGCTGGGATTCCAGGCATAAGCTACTGTATCAACTTTTTTTTTTTTTTTTTTTTTGATACACAGTCTCACTCCATAGCCCAGGATAGAATGCAGTGACGCAATCTTAGCTCACTTCAGCCTTGATTTCCCAGGGGCTCAGGTGATCCTCCTACCTCAGCCTCCCCAGTAGCTAGGACTATAAGTGCACACCACCACACCTGGCTAACTTTTTGTATTTTTTGTAAAGACAGAGTCTCCCTATGTTGCCCAGGCTGGTCTCAAACTCCAGGGTTCAAGTGACCTGTCCTCCTTGGCCTCCCAAAGTGTTGGGATTACAGGTGTGAGCCACTGCATCTGATGAATAGGGAGTGTTCTAATTTTAGCTGTAGACAAAGTACACACTCCCTGCACTTTGGGAAGCTGAGGCAGGAGAACTGATTGAGACCAGGAGTTTGAGACCAGCCTGGAAAACATAGCAAGACTTCATCTTTTTTTTTTTTTTTTTTGAGACAGAGTCTTGCTGTGTCACCAGAAGCCAGGCTGGAGTGCAGTGGCGCAGTCTCAGCTCACTGCAATCTCCTCCTCCTAGGTTCAAGCAATTCTCCTGCCTCAGCCTCCTGAGTAGCTAGGACTACAGGTGCATGCCACCACTCCCAGCTAATTTTTTTTGTTTGTTTGTATTTTTTAGTAGAGACAAGGTTTCACCATGTTGGCCAGGATGGTCTCGATCTCTTGACCTTGTGATCTGCCTGCCTCGGCCTCCCAAAGTGCTGGGATTACAAGCATGAGCCACCGCAGCCAGCCACAAGACTTCATCTTTACAAAAAGTTTTTAAAAACTAGCCAGTCGCGGTGGTGCACACCCATAATCCCAGCTACTCAGGAGACTACAGCAGGAGGATCACTGAGCCCAGGAGGTCAAGGCGGCAGTAAGCTGTGATGGCACCACTGCATTCCAGCCTAGGTGAGACCCTGTCTCTAAAAAATAGGAAAAGGAGGGAAGTGTGAGATATAATGGCAGTGGTCCATAGCAATTCTGAAATGCAACTCAGCACTTATTGGAAGTTCCTTGATTAAGTTTTGATGTATGGAAATAATTTTCTGTGGATCTTGGCTCCACCCTCTGTGCTCCTGGTTCTGCCTTCTGATTCTCCCTTCCTTTTTCATGAAAGATGTAAAGTTTGTAGCTCAGTGGTTTTCTTATGCTGCTTCTGGCTGACAGAATTTTGGAAGTCCAATGCCTTCTTTCCATTTGCTACTCTCTCTGTCCCTTTCAGTCCAAACTGGCAGTGTTTTTTGGTGATACAATTTTCTTGAAAACTTTGTAGGATCTCTGTGAATTTCATTAGCGTTCACTCCATTGTATAAAAGCCACATCCAAAAATCTGATCTAGGTAAGATCTTTTTCTACCTTGGGCTCCTGTTGATTCTGCTGAGGAACAGTGTCCTTTAACTTCCTAGAAGACCTATGGTTTCATTGAAAAGGTCCTTGAGGCACACTCTTCATCTCTTTCAAGGGCCTTTTATGTAACTGAATACTGATTCCTTCATCCTTCTGAGATTTTAACAGAAGGCTATATAGTTACACCTCCAACATTTCCTCTACCATCTGCCATACATTGTTTTCTTCCTTTCTCTTTCTCTTTCTTTCTCTTTCTCTCTCCTTTTCTTTCTCTCTCCCTCTCCCTCTCTCCCTTTCTTTCTTTCTCTTTCTTCTTTTTTTTTTTTTTTTGAGACAGGGTCTCACTCTGTTGCCCAGGCTGGAGGGTAGTGGTGCAATCATAGCTCATCATAGTAATCAAACTCCTGGGCTCAAGAGATGCCTCCCAAGTAGCTGGGATTACAGATGCTCACTACCATATCCAGCTAATTTTTATTTTTTGTAGACATGAGTCTTGCTATGTTGCCCAGGCTAGTCTCAAACTCCTGGGCTCAAGCAATCATCCCATCTCACCCTCCCAAAGTGCTGGGATTACAGGCATGTGCCACCATACCCATCCTCTCTGCCATTTTTCTTGACAATGCTTGGAAGCCATTTCTTATTCCAGCATATTTTCCCCTCTGAAGAGACTGAGAATTTTCAAAATCATCAAGTCCTAACTCCTTTCATTTCATAGTTCTCTCCATTTATTTCTCTCCGCTCACATTTTACTATAAATATTGAGAAGAAATCCAGTGGGGCCTTCCACACTTAGCTTTGAAATATCCATTCCTATATATCCAAATCCATGACTTACATGTTCTGCTTTCCACGTAATTGCAGGAGACATTTGACTACATTTTCCGCCATTCCATAATGAAGATATATCCCTTCCTCCAGTTTCTAAAAACATGCTCCTCATTTCCTTTTGAACTTGGGAGTGTTTTGTCCACTTTATGCACATAAAGTCCTTTAAAGTCTTTAAAGTTTCTACAAACAGTATGTTCAAGCAATTGGGACTTTATCAAGCTCCTCAAAATCATTCCAGCTTCTTACTATTCCTTGGTTTCGAAGCTACTTCCACATATTTTGGTATTTTTTATAGCAGCATGGCATTCCCAGGTACCACAATACCAACTTGGTGCTCTCTCACTATGTAACAATATTATCACAAATTTAGCAGCTTAAGACAAATACACATTTACTATCTCATAGTTTTTGTGAGTCAGGAATATGGGCACATCCGTGCCTGCTCCTGTGTTTTTGGGTCTCTCAGAAAGTGTCAGCCAGGACTGGGGAGTCATTTGATGACCAACCAGGGAGTGATCTGTTTCCAAATGCATGAGGTTGCCAGCGGGATTCCCAGTTCTTTCTGGGTCATCAGGCTGAGAGTTGTGCTTCCTTGCTGGCTGCTCATAGCTCAGTTCTTGCTACATGGGCCTCTTCTGATGGATATTTACTTCACCAAAGCCAGCAACAGGTCTCTCATAATCCAGACATATTATGTTCTCTCCTGTCCCCAAGCCTCTGCTTTTTCTGGTCCTATTCTTGGAAATTCCTCTCCAACCTCACCCACCTTCTCTTTTTAGCAATATCCTAATTTGTCCTTCAAGACTTAACCTAAACATATTGCATTTAGTGTTCCGCTACATCTCTGCATAAATAGTACTTCTCCCCTCAGTGATATAAAACACTTTTCAAATACTTCATCACCCTGTTACAGGTTGGTTGTCTGGGAAGCAGTCTTTCAGACAGATCAGCAAGCAGCATAACATTAGGAAGTGCTCTTGGAACCAATGCCAGTGGAAGGAGAAGGAAGTAAGATTGGGCAGAGGGAGAGCTAAGTTGAGATGTACCAAGAGTCCTTAGCCAAGCCCATGGAGTGCTCTGAGCTGGGATGGTCCTTAGGATCTTTCCAAATTTGGTCAAGAAGGCCAGGACTTTAAACTCCCCTGCCCAAGATGATCAGTCCATTGGATGTGGGTTATCCCTAGAAAGAGGCATGACTTTGGCTAAGTTTTCCTGAGTTATCTCCCCCAAAGTATGACAGCTGAGGGATATCTTCTGGATGTTTCCCAGAGTTGAAGAAATCCTTCATTCCTGAAGAGGAATCCAGGAAGTGCACTGCAGCATCCACTATGATTCCCAGGCTCAAATCAGTTTACTAGAACCATGCTCCCTTGTATTAAGGAAGGCTTCATTGTCCTCACTAGGTATTTTTTTGGTGATTTGTTTTTTAGATTAGATCTCATTGTGTTTGTTGCCTGGGCTATTCACATTGGCTATTCATAGGTGCAATCATAGCATTCTATGAACTTGAACTCCTGGACTCAAGCATTCCTCCTGCCTCAACTTCCCAAAGAAACCTAACTAGGTTTTGAGATTTTTGCTTCCTTAAAGCAAAGAGTTAGGATTTAATAGAAATCTGATCAAGGAATTACTGAATAAATGACCCAAGGAGACTGATTAGCCAAAAACACAAGACCTTACTTGGAAAAACAGAGCAAGCCCAGCCTGGGGGTTCATGCCTGTAATCCTGGCGCTTTGGGAGGCCGAGGCAGGTGGATCTCTGGAGACCAGAAGTTCGAGACCAGCCTGGCCAACATGATGAAACACTGTCTCTACTAAAACTACAAAAATCAGCTGGGCACAGTGGATTATGCCTGTAATTGCAGCTACTCAGGAGGCTGAAGCAGGAGAATCACTTGAACCCCTGGGAGGCAGAGGTTGCTGTGAGCTGAGATTGTGCCATTGCACTCTAGCCTGGGCAACAGAGAGTGTCTCAAAAAAACAAAAACAAACAAAAAGGCTCAAACAGAATGCAAATATCTTCTTTTTTTCCCCCCAGACAAGTTCTCATTCTGTCACCCACGCTGGAGTGCAGTGCTGAGATCTCAGCTCACTGCACCCCTTGACTTCCCTAGGCTCAAGTGATGCTCCCACCTCAGCCTCCCGAGTAGTGGGATGACAGGAGTGTGCCACCAAGCCCAGTTAATTTTTCTACTTTTTATAAAGACGGGGTTTTGCCATGTTTCCCAGGCTGGTCTTGAACTTCTCTGCTTGAGCAATCTGCCTGCCTTAGTCTCCCAAAGTGCTGGGATTACAAGCTTCCGCCACCACACCCAGCTGTCATTTAATTTTTGTCACATAAATTTAATCACAAAGTATTTTAGTCATACAAAAAGTAGTGATAAGGAGTACTCGTGTATTCATAACTCATAACCTAGTTTAAGAGATAAAACATTATATATTTGTAGTTCCCCTGTATCCCAATTCTCTTCTACTCTCCCTAGAAATAATCACTCTCTCAAATTTGGTGTTCATTATTCCCATGCATGGTTTTATCTTCTTACCACATATGTATTCTACTGAATGAGTAGACCATAACTTTTATTTCTGTTATCACTTTCACAGCCTCCAGGCGTCCCCTGGTCCCCACTCTGATGTTCCCTTGAGCTACAATAGATAAAATCTAGTTTTTAGTACCATACAGATTCTTAGGTTATCTTCTGATCTCTTAAAGGAAACATCTTGGCCCTTGCAGCAACACATTTACGAAACAGCGTAGGATTCTGAGCATACTTCTGCAGGGAGTTTCATTATTTACTAATTCTTCCCTTAGTAATATAATAACCCTTTCCTGACTGTGTCTCCAAATTCTTGGCACACTCTCATTCCCTGCTTTACCATAAAATCACTCTCCTAGGTGTGTGACCCGGTAGTTTATAATGACAAGAATCTACATTTTCAAGACCCAAGCCATCATTTTTTCTTTCATCAGCTGTCACATAAGCTACTTCTGCAACCAGGAAGAGGACGCTCACCAGAACCCAACCAGGCTGCCACGTGACTTGGACTACCAGCTCCAGAACTGTGAGGAAAAAAAAATCTGTTGTTTACGTCACTCCGTGTGTGGTATTTTGTCATGGCAGCCGTTGCAAACTAATACACACACTAATCCCAATAAATGACCATACAGTATACTGAAAAAGAGGAGTGACTGAGGGTCAAGAGCAGTGAGAGGTCTGAAGTCCTATTTTGGCTCTGTCACTCAGACTCTAGGGCGTAGCACATGACCCTTTGAAGCTCCCTTTTCCTCATCTATAAAACGAAGGTCATTAAGTAGCACTTCTTCATGTCCCTTAAAATTTTTAAACAAAGTATTTAATGCACAAATGGTGAGCTTTGGCTCAGGCAATTATAACACCACTACTCCATCTCAGGAAGTAATCATGGATATTCACAAAGTTTTAGTTACAAACATGTTCACGACAGAACTGCATTTAATGGCAAAAAACCAAAAACAAAAACAAAAATCCTGTCAACAATCCATACAATAAAGTATGTTAAATCAGAGACAGATATCTTGCCAGCATAAATGGTATTTTAAGTGAATATTGTGCAAACCCATTAAAAATGCTTTTGTTAATAAACATCAAAGATATAGTGTTGAGAAACCTTGTTCTTTAAAATCACAGTTGGCAGAAACTGTGAATCCTTTCAGTGAAAATGGAACATCTCACTCTTATTAGGATCTGAGCTCTGTTAGTCACTTTATGTTTTAATTTTTTGGGGTACACAGTCTATATAGTTATATATTTATAGGGTACATGAGACATTTTGATGCAGGTATACAATGCATAACAGTCACATCAAGGTAAATGGGGTATTCATCACTTCAAGCATTTATCCTGTTATAACCCAATTATACTTTTATTTTTAAATGTACAATAAATTATTGTTGACTACAGACACTATGTTCTATCAAATACTAGATCTTCAGTCTGTGACTTTTTAAAATCTTTTTTTGAACTGCTTTATTGAAGTATTAAATATACTTCAACACTCTTTAATATTAAAGAATTAAATACTTTATATATTTGATAAATTTTGAAATATGTACCTGTAAAACCATCACCACAATCAAAATAATGCACATATCACTCCCAAGCTTTTCCTGGTATCCCTTGGTAATCCTCCCTCTCCCCCATTTCTCCCCCATTTCTTCCACCACACTCTGCCCCTGTCCCCAGGGAATCACTCATTTGCTGTCACTATAGATTAGTTTGCATTTTCAAGTTTTATGTAAATGGAATAATACACTATGTACTCTTTCTTATCTGGCTTCTTTCACTCAGTATAATCCATGTTGGTACATGTCTTCATAGTTCATTCCTTTTTACCTCTGGGTGGTATTCCACTGTATGGGTCACTCCCAGAAAAAGTAGTCCTTATTTCCAACCAGGTGCAGAGCTTCAGGTAAAGGGTTTCAGACACAACAGCTTAATTTTGTCATTTATAAGGAATTAGGATTCTCACTCTATTTAGGCTAGACTTGATGTTAATTAACTTCCTTACATACTGCACCACTTCGATTTGAGGTTTTTTATTTTCCAAGACAAGAATCTAGTTTTGTCACCCAGTCTAGAGTGCAGTGGCAGAATCTTGGTTCACTGCAACCTCCACCTTCTGGGATCAAGCGATTTTCACGCCTCAGCCACCTGTGTAGCTGGAATTACAGGTGTGAGCCACCATGTCCCGCTATTTTTTGCATTTTTACAAGAGAGGGTTTTGCCATGTTGCTCAGTCTGGTCTCAAACTCCTGGCCTCATGTGATTCACCTGTCTTGGCCTTCCAAAGTGCTGGGATTACAGGTGCGAGCCCTGCTTTTTGCATTTTTACAAGAGACAGGGTTTTGCCATGTTGTTTACATTGGTCTCGAACTCCTGGCCTCAGGTGATTCACCTGCTTTAACCTTCCGAAGTGCTGGGATTATAGGTGTGAGCCTCCATGTTTAGCCTGCTTTGAGTCTTTCAAAGCATTGCTTCATTTAAATTTTACCTAAACTTCATCGTATTGCAAATGAATAAACCTAACATTTTGGGACTACAGGTATGTTTCTGGTGGGCTTTATTACTTGATATTCAAGGCTACCTCAATCGCAAAAAAGTAAATAGTGTATGACCTCATTTTTGTTTTTAAAGTTTTTTTGTTTTGTTTTCTATTGTTGAGATTAAAGGACAGAAAAAAAAGAAAGGTGATTGATTTTACTGAATCAATACTCAATAGGCTGCCAAAGGGACTTGCAAACCCCACTACTATTTTTGTAATCGTTTTTATTTTTATTTTTAATTTGAGACTCTCCCTCTGTCACCCAGGCTGGAGTGCAGTGGCACGATCTCGGCTCACGGCAACCTCTGCCTCCCAGGTTCAAGCAATTCTCCTGTCTCAGCCTCCCGACTAGCTGAGATTACAGGCATGCCCCACTATGCCCGGCTAACTTTGTATTTTTCGTAGAGATGAGGGTTCTCCATGTTGGTCAGACTGCTCTCGAACTCCTGACCTCAGGTGATCTGCCCACCTCAATCTCCCAAAGTGCTGGGATTACAGGCTTGAGCCAATGCGCCAGCCATTATTGTAATTGTTTAATTCAGAAATTCACAGATGTTTATCTAGAATGGTCAGAATAGTCAGTGGAACTTCTTAGGAAAATCACGACCCTTCACATCTCTGGAACCAAAACACATCTGTACAATTATACATCTTATTTCACAAATATAAATGGAATTTACAAACTTTTGGAGTTAAAGCAGATCCCAATAACATTTTCTAAGTTTTTGGCCTCCTAATTTACTCTTTAAATAATAAGTAATTTTATTATTTACAAAACTCCCTTCCATACATTAATCACAATATGCATTACAACACTGTTGCAAGATAGGTCAAAATACACTTTTTGTATTTAGTGCTTATTAATATTACCCCTGTTGTATTCCTTGAGAAAGTCTGTATTTAGTTCACTTAAGTGAACTTGTAGTTGCTTACACGCTAATTGTTATTTACAGATAAAATATAGTTTCTTTATAGCAAAATATAATTGTAAAACTCCAAGGCAGGCTTCAAACATTTTCCTTATAATTAAAATCTGAAAAGGCAATTCGTTTCCTTCTATAGCTGCATCCCAGAGATGGACAACATAGCATATAATAATAGAACTTTTGGAAACTCCTTTTGCAGTGTTGTAGAAAAGCTTAAAATAAAACGTACCGAGAAAGCTCCCACCACATGTAAATACAATCTAATGTGCTTCCTCTCATGCGTTATTAAAGCTACAAATTAGCAGGAAAAGAATAGTGCCACCCACGGTCTTTCCAACTTTTGAATTCTGGGGACTCACAACACTGAGAGCAAGAGTGAATGAGCCAAACGATGCGAACGCGTCCTCGCCAGCCTGGCAACTGGCAGGCACGCAGTGTATTAGTTGCCCTGGGGAGAAACACCCCAGAGAGAAATACCCAATTTGTGAATTAAACCTAGGCCCCGGAAGAATGCCCGGCGTCAGACTCCGCTGAGCTCATTCTGGAAGGATCCGGCGGACCGGTGCCCCCAGGGAAGAAACGCGCTTCCATCTCGCCACTCCAGAAAAAGGCATGAAGAGCCCTGCACCTGCCAGGGAGACTTTGACCTAGACCCGGTGACCCGGTTCTTAGCGCTGCATCCTCCTCCCCGCCCCCGCCTTCCACGGGGCCCCTCCCCTGCACTTAGTCGTTGCGCCACGTCTCCTAACTCAGCGCCACCAGCTACCCCACGGA
Source organism: Callithrix jacchus (assembly GCF_049354715.1). NCBI lineage: Eukaryota > Metazoa > Chordata > Mammalia > Primates > Cebidae > Callithrix > Callithrix jacchus. Next base: position 99,360,514 of record NC_133517.1, on the reverse strand, counting down.
GGCGTCCGCCAACTAACCCCTCCCAGCCTCTCGTCGACAGTCACGGGTCCCCAACACCGCGTCTTAACCAGGCCGGAACCGACCACCGCCAACCGTCACGGCCTCGCCTTCGCCCCACCCGACCCGCCCGCTCCCACGTGACGCCCACGCCCCGCCCATCGGCACCCACGTGACCCACGGTCGGCCCCGCGCGCGGCGTGGGTCGCGGCCCGAGCCGCCATTGTTCCGCCGAGGGAGGACAGTGGGGCCTGGCGCTGGCGCCGAGACGCCGCTTAGCGGCCGCCACTGGAGACACTCCCTCCCGCCTCCCGGGTCTCCTGGCGGCGGCGGAGTGAGGCTGACAGCGGGAACCTGGGAGACCCCTCTGCCCTTCCCGCGGCGGCAGCGGCCGATCCCCGGCTCCAGCGCGAGGGGCGGCCGCGATGCACTGGGCCTGAGGCTACCCGGCCGGGCCCATCTTCGCTTCCCTTGACTCTTCCACGGCGTCTCCGCGCCCCGGCGTCATCCTGTGAGTCCCTCTGACGGGAAGGAAGATGGCTGCACGGAGCTGGCAGGACGAGCTGGCCCAGCAGGCCGAGGAGGGCTCGGCCCGGCTGCGGGAAATGCTTTCGGTCGGCTTAGGCTTTCTGCGCACCGAGCTGGGCCTCGACCTGGGGCTGGAGCCGAAGCGGTACCCCGGCTGGGTGATCCTGGTGGGCACAGGCGCGCTCGGGCTGCTGCTGCTGTTTCTGCTGGGCTACGGCTGGGCCGCGGCTTGCGCCGGCGCCCGCAAAAAGCGGAGGAGCCCGCCCCGCAAGCGGGAGGAGACGGTGGTCGCGCCGGGCGCAGCCCCTGACGACCTAGCCTTGCTGAAGAATCTCCGGAGCGAGGAACAAAAGAAGAAGAACCGGAAGAAACTGCCGGAGAAGCCCAAAGTGAGTAGGGGATGAGCGGCGGTAGAGAAGGGGCGAAGGGCCGGCGTGGAGACCCTCCCAGCTGGGGGGCGGCCGCGCCCAGGCCGGGGAGGAGAAAGAGGCAGATCTCTCAAAGTGAAGGAGGAGATGATAGGTGGTCATGGTATTTGGGGAATGGGGGAAACTCAGGAAGTATAGGTCGGGTAGGGAAGCCCAGTTTCTAGAAAGGAAGTTAGGTCTGGGGTCCGTTCAGATAGGCGCCCAGAGGTCAAGCCGTCTTTGGGAACCGTGACCGCTGGAAGAGCACAGCACCCTTCCTTGAGGCCCGCAGAGTAGGCTGCATGTGGAGCGTAGTGGGACCTTAAGGTGGCGTTGGGAAGTTGTGGAAAGACTGCGCTTGGAAGACAGATGTCTATCTCAAGTCACATTGAGACAGTAGCCAGTGGAGGAAATACGGTGACCTAGAAATTCTGGGGCTTACACGGGATTAAAGGTGTCCAGGTCTAGACGCGCTTCCATTTTAGTTGGGACTATTCAAAGGAAATGGTTGCCCACTCTTCTGGCAGTTGTGGCCAACAGAGGCCGGAACAGGAGCAAGGCAAGAGGGAGTCGGTTACCTAATACGCTTGGAGGTATAGAGTCCTATGAGAGAGCTAAGGCGAGTTCAGCGAAGGAGTCTGTTGCACACTCCGTGGTGTCGTAGGTTTGTGAAACAGTAAACGGGGATGACAGGGCAGAATGGTGAAAGCTGAGAGAGGAATTCAGGCACCGATTTACTGGGCCACATGTGGAAGTGGCAGAGGGCATCACATCTGTCTTAGGCCTTCATGTTTTACTTTTGCATTCTTTGTTGCCATTCCCATGGTTCTCCCATTATATCTTTCATAGTTTTATACATTTTTAAAATATTTTACACTTGAGCAAATTGAGACTATGGAGGGTTTGCAGAGTTAGAAACAGCACCTGACCTATTTTTATATCCACCGAATTAAGCTCTTCACCTTTTCAGTACAATTGAGTAAGCCAGTACCAAGGCCCTACTATGTGAAATTTGCACTCTGGTGTTTGGAGGGCAGTGCAGAATATCCACATAGAGTCAATCTTGGAGAGTAGTGTAGGAGACAGATTCATAAATAATTAGAATTTTGTATAGCCTGACAGGTGTTAAAGAGGTTCGAACTGAGTGTTCATGGGGTTTGGAGGGTAGGAGACATTTTATTGGAGGGCTTTAGGAAACTTATTAAAGGAAATGAGGTTTGAGTTCAAACTAACAAGAGTTTTGTTGGTAACAAAACGAAAACTAGATTATAGATGTGACCGGTCAGTGACAGGTCACAGTGAGTATATTATTAGGCTTGGATAGACCTTCACGTTTTGCCTGCTGATTAAAAAGATGCAAGATACATACGAAACCTAGAAAAGGCACAACTTTGTCGATGTGAATACTACTACCTTAAGTTAGGAGAAGCGAAAATAGAACTGATTTTGAACATATATAATTTTAAAACTTGTGGAGACTCAAGAATTACCAATTATCGAAGTAAAATGGTGAAAATAGAGAATCTTGCTCTAAGGTGAGGAAAGAAAGTGATAATTCAGCACAAACCCATGTGGATGAAGCACATTGTGAAGATTTCAAAGCCCTATTTGGGACACGTAGAATTTCAGATAGACTTGAGAGAGGCAGGTGCTCCAAGAACCCATCCGAAGTGCATTATAACACCCAAGTGACTCATCTGGAGGGATACAGACTCGGGTGAATGCTTATACAGTACTGTGAAAAATGCTTAGTAGACTATGATTTACCCCCTCCTTTTTATTCACATTAAGGAAGTGGGGAGTAAATAAGTAAACCTAGCCTTAGCTCTGAGGAGTGGAGAATAGGAAGACTGGATGGCTGAATGTTAATTGTGTAAGAAATTATCCTTATCTACCAAATACTGAAAATGTATTCGAGAAATTTAACCAACATTTACAAAACTGTGGCTTTCAAGCTTTTCTGGCTGCAACTCACAGTAAGAAACACATTTTACTTTACAGTACGCACATAAAACTGCTGCTGTTTGTTACTCTTCATGACCCACTAAATTCATTTCACGTTTGTCTGTGAGGCATCACCCACAGTTAGAAAAACTGAAGCTTTACAGGGCAAAGAAGTACAAGCTGCCATTTATTTAGTACTCATTGGACACCTTTAACCGTGCTAAGGATTTATTTGAAGAAAAGCAAGATACTGTTTACAAATTAAAGCAGTAAAAAGGAATAAATATTGACATATCTCTCTGTGATGGGCATACAAATGTAAAAGCTCACTTTCTTTCCAGGGAGCTTTTTGTTTCCCTTGTGGAAAAAGATATGCTTTAAAAATTAACAATACAACCTAGATGTGGACCCAGATGGGCATGAAAGGCCTTGTCACAGAAGCTGACTTTGAAAATGGGTAGGAGTGCCTAGGAATTCGAGAATGACCTGGGCAGTATAGTGAGACCTCATCTCTACAAAAAGATTTTTAAAATTAGCCCAATGTGGTGGTGTGCATCTGTAGTCCCAGCTATTTGGGAGGCTGAGGTGGGAGGATCTTTTGAGCCAGGAGGGGGAGGCTGCAGTGAACCAATTCAAGGCCCTGTCTAAAAAAGGGGCTGAAGGGAGGGCAGTAAGAGCAAAATAATGTGAGAGGCCTGAGAAGCAGCAAAGGCCCAGTATTGAAGGAAGGCAACTCTGTCAGCCTGGCAGAAATGGGAAACCCTAAACTTGAGTAAGGCATTTCACCTTGCTCTTTTCAGCATATCTTGTTTGCAAATTGAAAATCTCAGTTGAGTTAAAACACTGCAAGATTCTTCCAAGTGTTATCCTGGCTACTTGGAATAGAGCCACTTTGAATGCTTGTGGAAGTGCTTGGGCCAGGTGCAGTGGCTTATGCCTATAATCCCAGCATTTGGGGAGACACTGGTGGGAGGATCACTTGAGCCCTGGAGCTTGAGGCTGCAGTGAGCTATGATCATGTCACTGATCTCCAGCCTAAACAGCACAGCAAGACTCTGTCTTTTTTTTTCCCCTGTGTTGCCCAGGCTGGAGTGCAATGGCATCATCTTGGCTCACCACAACCTCTGCCTCCTGGGTTCAAGTAATTCTCCTGTCTCAGCCTCCTGAGTAGCTGGGATTACAGGCATGCGCCACCACGCCCAGCTAATTTTTGTATTTTTAGTAGAGATGGGGTTTCTCCATGTTGGTCAGGCTGGTTTTGAACTCCCGACTTCATGTGATCCCGCCGCCCCTCCCCCCCTCCCCCCCCCCCGCTCTAATTACAGGTGTAAGCCACTGCACCCAGCTGACTGTCTCTTAGAAGAAAAAAAAAGATACTTGTAGATTCCTGATCTCTGATCTTTTTATTTCGTTGTTTCTAGCTTTCTCTTAAATGATTCCAAATTTTTTAGCTCCCGTTTTCAAAATTTTCAGTGGCTAAATCTGTATTTACCTCAACCTGTTTATAAGGAATTTCTGCAATTCTATTATCAAATTGTTTTTTATCCCCTAATAAAATCATGCCATAGGTCTTCTAGGGCATGAATTACAGTTTGTTCCTTAATTAAAAGTGAGGGGGTCACTTTTTACTGGGATTAGTTCTTGGCATTTTTTTTTCTTCCCCTCCCACCTCTGTTCTTGACATTTTTGAAAATTATTATATGTATTTTTCATGACACCTACCTCAAAGTCTGTATTAAATAGGCACTCGTACTATTTCATTTGATTTTTAATCTGAGTAATGATTTAAATTGAAGTGTGCAAAAACTGGTCTGTTTCAATTGGCTTTGAATGTCAACTGGAACCACGTAATCAGGATCAATTTCAAAGAAAATTGTCTCTCTTTTTTTTTTCTGAGACAGTCTTGCTCTATTGCCCATGATGGAGTACAGTCACAATTATAGCTCATAGCTCACTGCAGCCTCAAACTCCTGGCCTCAAGCCATCCTCTTGCCTTGGCCTCCCAAAATGTTGGGATTACAAGCATGAATGACCTCACCGAGCTAAAAAATTTGTTTTAGTGTACAGGTTATTTGCATATTAGTGTTGGAATGTTCATAGAGATTGGCTATAGTGTAATTGCCGTATCTCTGAGTTCAATGAATAAAATAATAGTGTTTCATTTTGTTTGTTGCCAGATAGCCTTGCACAGTGCTTGGTACTCAAAAAAATAATTATTGAATGCATAATATAGTAAGATTTCCAGTGAAAGTATTTATACAGCTTACTCCTATTATTCATGCCTGGTAAATACCCATGTGAGCCCTCTTTTTCTCTTTGTGGTGGAAAATGGCTGTTTGCTATAATTTTGTGAGGTGAAAGACTGCCTATATGATGGTGACCCCATAAGATTATTATATTATATTTTTACTATACCTTTTCTTTGTTTAGATACAGAACACCATTGTGTTACAACTGCCCACAGTATTCAGTACAGCAACGTGCTGTACACATTTGTAGCCTAGGTTTGTGTCAGTGTACCGTGTCATGTTTGCACAAAGATATATTTCTCAGAAAATATTCTTGTCATTAAGCAGTGTGTCACTGACTGTATTCTAATGGTATGCAGTGTCTCTTGTAGTCATTACTCCTGTTCCAGTCTCACTGCCACTGCCCTACTTTAGGGCTTTATTATCTTTTGCTTAGCCTATTCTAACATCATCCTAACTGGTTTTCCTGCTTCCATCTTCTTTTTTGCCAATCTTTTCTACCCACTCATGCGAGTTGAGTCTTTTGAAGCCCAACCCTGATCATGTGACTTTGATGTTCACATCTTTTAAGTAGTTTCCCCATCACCTGTTGAATAAAATCCAAAATTTATAATATGGCACTTGAGTCTCTTCATGATCTAACCCTACCTTAGACTTGTCTCTCACCATTACTCCTAAGACAAGAAATAATTCTGCTTGGCTAGATTTCTCTGTCTCTTTATTTATTATTATTTTCATCTTTGTTGTTTTTGGAGACAGTCTCACTTTGTCACCCAGGCTGGAGTGCAGTGTTGTGAACACAGCTTACTGCAGCCTCCACTTCCTGCGCTTAAGTAATCCTCCTGCCTCAGCCCCTCGAGTAGCTGGGACTACAGGTGCACGATACCACACCTGGTTATTGTTGTATTTTTTGTAGAGCTGGTGTTTCACCATGTTGCCCAGGCGTGTTCTCAAACTCCTGAGCTCAGACAATCCACCTGCCTCAGCCTCCCGGAGTGCTGGGATTACAGGCGTGAGCTTCCGTGCCCAGCCGTTATTTTTATCTATTAAAATTCCCTTCTTTCTATCTTTCTACCAATTTAGTTTCTTATTTTTATTTTTAAATTTCTTTTTGAGACAGGGTCTGGCTGTGTCAACCAGGCTGGAGTGCAGTGGTGTGGTCTTGGCTCACTGCAGCCTCAACCTCCCAGGCTCAAGTGACTCTCCCACCTCAGCCTCCTGAGTAGCTGGGTCTATAGACAAACACCACCATAGCCAGCTAAGTTTTGTATTTTTTGTAGAAATGGTGTTTTGCCATATTGCCTAGACTGGTCTTGAACTGCCTCAGCCTCCCGAGTAGCTGGGATTACAGGCGCCTGCCACCACCACACCCGGATGGTTTTTGTATTTTTAGTAGGGACGCGGTTTCACCACGTTGGCCAGGCTGGTCTCAAACTCCTGATCGCAAGTGATCCACCCACCTCGGCCTCCCAAAGTGCTGTAATTACAGGTGTGAGCCACCGTGCCTGGTCATATTTTTTTTTATTTATTTTTATTTATGTATTTATTTATTTATTTTTAGAGATGGGGTTTCACCTTGTTGGTCAGGCTGATTTTGAACCCCTGAACTCAGGTAATCCACCCGCCTTGGCCTCCCAAAGTGCTAGGACTACAGGTGTGAGCCACTGCACCTGGCATTTATTTATTTTTTGAGTCAGGGTCTCACTCAGTCATCCAGGCTGGAGTGCAGTGGAGTGATGTTGGCTCACTGCAACCTCTGCCTCCCAGGCTCAAGCAGTCCTCCCACCTCAGCCTCCTGAGTAGCTGGGACCACAGGCACACATTACACCTTGCTATGCCATATTTTTTAAGATGGGAATGTTCTAATATCACCATTTCATGTGGTTCTGTCTAATAATCATTCAGCAAGTATCTGGGTGTCTGCCCATTATATTAGGAGCAGAGAACTCATTACTTGTCACATGCATAGAAGGTACATTATAAATAGTACTGGAACAGAACAGTGTAGTTGATTCTCTTTATCTGCAGAAGTTCTATAAAGTTCCCACTGAATTAGCAAATACTAAACTAGTGCTCCTAGGGAAAATGCAAAGTTAGGTCCAAGCCTCTGGTCACAATATTTCCACCAGTACAGTATACAATACATAGTCTTGTTTTATGTCTGTTTCTGTTTAAAGACATTTAATACAGTTGATTCATTAACATTAAACTTACGCCTGAACAAAGCTTATCTAATGCATTATTTTCTTTGTAAGATATATCACAGCCTTCTTACACTTTAGGAGTGCTAGGCAGCACTTCAGCACTACCTTTGGGGACCATTTTAAGCAGCTAAATCACCAACAAAAAAAGCACTTCAAAAATGCAAAATATGTGACACTAAATAGTCCTCAGAAAGGACACAGTGACGAGAGCTGAAATAAGAAGGTGGAGCATTGCCTTGACCTCAGCCGGGACTTTGTAGCTCTGTGCATGTGCATGTCCACAGATGACCATGAAAACACCTCAAGTATTGATTTTAGAGTTACAAATAAATTTTAGTGACTAGGTAAATTCACCAATACAGAATGCGTTAATAATGGGGAACAACTGTATATTAGTCCCTGTCTGTATCTATACTGTTCTGTCATCTCCAGTACCTCATGTCTAGATGGATATTTGATTTCTCTGATTGGGAGTCTGATATTTATTTCAAACATTTAAAAATTATCTCAAACTTTTAACATCTCCAAAACAGAACCTGTTATTTCTTGCCTTCTCCCAGTCTTCCCTCTTTCTGTAAGTGGTAAATTACTCTACCATCCATTCAGTTATTTAAGCCAAAAATAGAAGAATCATCCTTGATTCTAATCTTCTTCTCACCTCCTCATATCTTCCTCACCTTACATCTAACCCATCAGCAAAGTACCATCAATTTTATCTCCAAAATATATATTCAATCTGGCTACTTTTTCTAGTGTCACCTTAGCTCCCCTAACCTGCAGCAGTAGCCTTCCTTTTATTGCCTCCAGTCCCTTCTCAGTGTGCTAGTAAAGAGTTTTTTCAAAGCAAATCACCATGCTGCCTAAAACCAACACTTGAGTAGCTTTTGCATTTAAAATGTAAATCTCTTTCTGTGGCCTGTATGGCTCCTCACCTGCTTTTCTTTGTAAACTGAATTTGAGTTAGTTTCTCCTCATTTGCTACCGTCAACTACACTGATCTTTTTTCAGTTCTTCAAATTCTTTCAAAACCCAGCGCCTTTACATGAGCTATCATGAACACTTCTGGAACAACCTTTCCCCCACTATTCTCATCTGCCTTCAATTTCACCTTAAAAGTCAACTTCCCTGAAAATCCTTTCCTGATCACCCTATTTGAAATAGACATCCCTTTCTATTTTGTCTCAGCCCCTTAGAGGTTTTCTTCATAGTAGTTACACAGCTTGTACTTTGTTTACTTACCCCTTTACTTTTTTGGATTCTCTCCCTCCCCAGATTGTAAACCAGTGGCAAACTGCCTGGCGCACTAGTGCCTTTGGTAATTATTTGTTGAGCTAAATGCTGAATGAAGTGGCTAAAATAACATCTCACAGTTAATTGGGTAATCTGTTATTGAGCTAAATAAATTTGTCACTTAATATATTCCCAATAGAATTGTGTTTTTTATGCTTAGGTAATGGTTTTGCTGATAATATTAAAAGCAAATTATATCAGTTGCCACTTACAGAGTTTTGCTTTTACCTTTAAGTCACGCTTTGTCGATTTTAATTCTTAAAATAATAATCAGGCAGGCGAAATGGCTCACGCCTGTAATTCCAGCACTTTGGGAGGCCAAGGCGGGTGGATCACAAGGTCAAGAGATAGAAACCATCCTGGCCAACATGATGAAACACTGTCTCTACTAAAAATACAATAATTAGCTGGGTGTGGTGGCACACACCTGTAGTCCCAGCTACTCGGGAGGCTGAGGCAGGAGAATTGCTTGAACACGGGAGGTGGAAGTTGCAGTGAGCCGAGATTGCACCACTAACTGCGCTTCATCCTTGCAATAGAGCGAGACTCTGTCTCAAAGAAAAAAGAAGAACAATTATTTGCTCAAAATATTCCAAATTCCAAATGGCAGGTAAACAAATATTTGTGATTTTACAGAATAGGAATCTTGAGATTCAGAAAAATTAAGTGACTTATTCACTGTCATAGAGCAAAGGAATTTGAAAGGCAAAACAATATTCTAATTTCTAATCTGCGAACTCTCTGGTTTCAATGGCATGTTCCAGGATATTAAATTGCATTCAGAGAACAAATTCAATTTTTCCAGTAAGTTTTAGCTTTATTGCTTTTAAAAATTAGAGTCAGAAGTTTCTGCTGAAAATTATGATGACCTTACAAAAACTCCAGTATTTTGGCTCCATTTGTTTGGTTATGAGACAGGATTTTTTAAATCTTTTATTCTGCCAGAGGCCTAGCATAAAAGACCTTTAATAGTTCTGACAGAAAATACCTTGAGTAGTTGTGCCCATCTTAGATACCAAGAACAACGGTAAACCCTATAAACATTCAGTTTTGTTGTGCTTTGGCATTATTGATTAGGTTACTGTTTATCAATGCTCTAAAATCCCTGAGAGTATTTTTAAATGATTATTAAAGCATAATTCAAGCAATTAGTATTCAAGCAAAAAAAGAGATTTAAGTGGGGAATTGGTGTTATTTGGTCAGTTTTAAAATGCACTTTGTTTCCTCTCCAGCTATGCTAGTAGTTTTCAAACTGTTCCATAGAATGCCAGGCTTCCCAGAAGGCATCCATCAGCATGTCTTAGATATCTTTCTTCTGTCTAAGAAAGAATTACACAGATGTGTATTTGCTGTATCACTTGTAGTCTTTATCATACCCATCAGATGTAAAATATTGAGAACCAGTGCTTATATTTATTTTTTCAGAAATCATCTTTGGCATAACTTGGCCATGTGACAGTTGTTATCATCTTCCTATCTCATAAAGGTAACCCTGAGCATCCCTCCTGCAGTAGACAGTTTGGAATCCTAAGTTGAATTTTTGGCTGTGTTTAGAAAGCACAAGGATCTTTCCCACTAAAGAAAATATTTCAGTATATACTAAGGTTTTGCAAATTTGAACCATAGATTATATTTGTAAGATTGTTCTCTTAGTTATTAAGAGTTTGAAATTGGAGTTGAGCTGTGTCTAAAGCTGTGGTTTATATGTATGTTTAGCTTATGTAGTTGATATGTGCATAACATTTGGCAGGGGAAAAAGTCTGCAGTTTCAAACAAACTGTCAAGAAATTGGTCTATGTTGAATTTCTTCTAAGAACGTTTCACACCGGGTGCGGTGGCTCACGCCTATAATCCCAGCACTTTGGGAGGCCAAGGCGGGTGGATCACGAGGTCAAGAGATCGAGACCATCCTGGTCAACAAGATGAAACCCTGTCTCTACTAAAAATACAAAAATTAGCTGGGCATGGTGGCATGCGCCTGTAGTCCCAGCTACTCGGGAGGCTGAGGCAGGAGAATTGCTTGAACCCAGGAAGCGGAGGTTGCGGTGAGCTGAGATCGTGTCATTGCACTCCGGCCTGGGTAACAAGAGTGAAACTCCGTCTCAAAAAAACAAAGAACGTTTCACAACGAAACCAAACTTACCAAAACTAGGTCTTGTCCATTAAATGAGATAATGCATGTAATGTATCTAGGAAGTACTTGGAAATTATTATTGTTAGACTGTCTTATAGTCTAACCTATCAGCTACAATGATGATTCTTCTGAATTTCCTAATTTCTTGCCTTTTATCTTTTTTTGTTGTTCTTAGAATTACATGCTATCTGCTAAGACAATGTGTATATACATGTGTGTGTGTACATATATATATATATATGTACACACACACACATAATCCCTCCTATATGCTCAGAATAACTTTTAGCTAATAAAATTGAGATTCTGGCCAGGCACGGTGGCTTACATCTGTAATCTCAGCACTTTAGGAGGCCAAGGCAGGCGGATTGCTTGAGCTCAGGAGTTTGAGACTAGCTAGGCAACCTGGCAAAACCCTGTCTCTACAAAAAATTAGCTGGGCATGGTGATGTGCGCCTATAGTCCCAGCTACTTCAGGGGCTGAGGTAGGAAGGTTACTTGAGCATGGGAGGCGGAAGTTGCAGTGAGCCAAACCAAGATCACGCACCACTGTACTCCAGCGTGGGCAGTGGAGCTAGACCCTGTCGCAAAAGAAAAAATGAAAGAGATTCCAGGGTTTGTCCAGGGTGAAACACATTTGGGATCTCAATGCTGGTCTCTCAGCTTGCTTTCAAAACCCATACTCTTGAGAGTGTGAGATATGTGTTATCGTATACCTGTCTTCCTTTACTAGGTTCTGAGCTGCTTGTGGGCAGGCACTGAGCCTTACTTGTCTTTGTTTCAAGGTGTTAAGGGTTCTACATATCACTCTACTAAGTGAATATTAAGTGATTTTCTTAGAAAACAGCAATTTCTTAAAAAGAAAGATAGCATTACAATGCTGCCTCTAGAACAAGCCTAGACTATTTTTAGCCTCTGAAAGGACATATTTGCTGATAATTTTTAATCCATTAACTTCCCAAAACAATTTGCATCTGGAGCATTGGACCTGGTGGATGCATGTCCAGGCCCTTTTGACCACCAGGACTTAACATTTATCTGAGCTTACTAATATAAAAAATGACCCAAATGCTTGAACGTGGGACTAAAGGGTATAGGCCATCATAGCTTTGGAGAGGAAAGGATATTAGAAGGGAAGACGGGCCAGGTGCGGTGCCTTACACTTGTAATCCCAGCACTTTGGGAGGTAAAAGTGGGAAGATCGCTTGAGCCCAGAAGTTCAAGACCAGCCTCGGCAATGTAGTGAGACCCCATCTCTACCAAAAATTTAAGAAAAATTTTAAAAGGAAGAGAAAAACTGTTTTTGGAGCAAGTATGCTTTCACATGCTCTGTCATTTGCTGTAATTCTAACAAGAAATTTGTAAGACAAAATACCTATTTTTCTCACATTTACAAATGATTAATCAAGGGTTAAGTAGAGGAAAATGCTTAAAATCACAGTGATTAAATATGGAAGCCCACGGTCTTCTCATATTCCGTTTTTGGGGGGGTAGTTGGTATCCTGCCCTTCTAGTTTCTAAACCTGAGAAGTTTCCAGATAATTTGAATCATGATCTTTACATGCGATGGCTAGAAATACAATTTATATAACTAAGTGAAAATAGGGTTCTAAGTGATCTCATTTTAGAAGTTAGTATTAAACTTTATATATGCTTACCTCTTGCAAGTTGGAATCAATTTTAATAAGTAAAGAGTGCTCAAATGAAGTCTGTTACTAAGTTTACTTCTTATTCTGAACTTTAAAATCCTTGAGGCAGAAACTCCTTCCACATGTCCTTGTTCTTACAGCCCCTTAGCCTAATGACTGGTACTTGAGTACTTAAATGTTTATGGAATTGAGGCCAGGTGTGGTGGCTCACACCTGTAATCCCAGCACTTTGGGAGGCTGAGGCAAGTGGGTTACTTGAGGCCAGGAGTTCTAGACCAGCCTAAGCAGCATGACAGAACCCCTACTAAAAATACAAAAATACTAAAAATATTATTTTAGTATTTATTATTTAGTATTTTATTAGTATTGTAATAGTATTTAGTATTTTATAAGTCTCTACTAAAAATACAAAAATTAGCCAAGCATAATGGCGTGTGCCTAACGCTGAGGCACAGGAATCACTTGAACCCGGGAGGTGGAGACTGCAGTAAGCCAAGGTCATGCCACTAGACTCCAGCCTGGGCAACAGAGCAAGACTCTGTCTCAAAAAAAAAAAAAAAAAAAACAAAAAGAGAAAAGAAGATTATGAATTGTATGAAATTAATAAATTGAGATTGACTAGTTTGAACAATTTTATTTTCTTGAAATCAAGAATCATGAAATAAGCTCCTTCTCTTCTGCTGTGTGCTCCCCTCTTCCATTCTCTTTTCCCTGATATATATATAGATATCTTCATTCTGGTTTACTGCCACCCCTGCCAGCACATACACACAAACTGTTCTTTCCTGCATGCATTTTAAAAAAAGAAAGATCCAGGTGTTGGGGGGAGGGTGGAAGAAAATTACAATAATAAGATAGACATGGTGATGTCTACAAGGAGTTTATTCATCTAAATAAAATTATTATAACATTTTTCTGTTATTGGTTGATTTTTACCAAATTTGAAAGTCGTCTTTGGTCTAACTTTAAAATACATATTGTAAGCTATAATGAAATTAACTTTTATTGGCCCTGGTGGGGAAGACCTTAAAGTTCTCGAAGGAATTTTAAACTGGGGTACAATGAGAGGCCCATGTACTTGCTAATCTGTAGAAATCCACCATATATTATTAAAGTTCCATGATCAAAGAAAACTACTTTGTTTTCCTTTTTTATTTTATTTTTTTGAGACAGGGTCTCACTTTGTTGCCCAGGCTACAGTGCAGTGGTGTAATCACAGCTCACTGCAGCCTCGACCTCCAAGGCTGAAGTGATCCACCCATCTCAGTCCCCTGAGTAGCTGGGACTATAGGGGCGTGCCACCACACACAGCTAATTTTTAAAATTATTTTTTATAGAAACAGGGCCTGTCTATATTACTCAGGCTGGTCTCGAACTTCTGAGCTCTTGCTGATCCTTTTGCCTTGACCTCCCAAAGTGCTGGAATTACAGCAACGAGCCACTGCACCTTACCAAAAATACTTTTATATAAAACCCATATTGACAATAATAAGGGTAGACACATTCGATTTGAAGTTTTGGCTTGTTAGTTACTTTTCATGTAAGCATATCTATATAACATGCTCCGATTTAGGGATTTGCTAATTTAAATCTGATTAGCGATTTTCCAGGGCAAGGCCTTCTCGACCAGCTATTGGCAAAATTAAAGGGACACATTGGTTCTGCTGTATAAAGGAGAGCCACCTTAGTGCATTCTTTTTTCTTGCAACCCAAAAATTATGTTGACTTTACTTTTGGAGTAGGAGGCTTATTGTTTCATGGTATCAGGCATGTGAGGGAAGTTACCGATTACTTCTGGAATCCCAGTAGTGATGAGAGCTATATAAATCCCAAGAGTTTAGTGGAAAATTGGGAGATCTACACAGGTCAGAGAGAACAGCTGCTGTTAGAGCTATTATATAGTTTGATGTTGCAAAGAAGGAACTAAAATTGGCACGATAGATAGGAGCATGTGCTCACCTTTGGCTTGCTGATCATTTCAGAGCCTCTGGAAGTAGAAACTGAGTGTTCCTGGATCTATGGGAATGCAGTTGGTCACTGATCATGGACTTCAGACTTTGTATTGTTTAAAGATTAGAATGCTTCATGTTTCATTTGGGAGGCTACATCAATATCTTTTGCAATTGGTCTCAAATAAAAGGCATTGAACTTGGTGAGTTTTTAAGACAGTTTTTGATCACATGATTTCTAATTTTCTTAGTATTTAGTAAGTGAATCCAAGTGACTCAGTGTCATTTAAATGAGTAAAATGAGGTGGTATAGGGTGGTATATAAGTGATTATGATGGAGAGTTTCCTGAAGGGAATTACCTAGATGTAGGATTCAGAAGGGGATTAATTAAATGAAGTTTAGCAGATCTAAGTTTTGTGAGTTGCCAGTTGAAGAGATGGGAGATTGTGGAATTGAAGCTGCAAGATCATTCCGTTGGTGTAAGTCTTAAATAGAAAGGGGTGGCCACAGGAAAATCAGAAAAGGTAAGTTTGGCCAGAGAAGATGGTATGAACTAAAAGTAGCATATGAGAAGTAAGATGATGATATTAGAAAGTAAAATTAAATGAAGTTTTGTATTCCTGATGTAGATATGGCCCCAAGTTCACATTCCGTTCTGAGGTTCCTTGCCTTTACTCACATACTACCTCCCTCTTCCTTCCCTTGCCCACTATACATAAATACGTAGAAGAGAGATTAGAAGAGGCAACATTAAAGTGGCAAGACAACACAGAAGAAAAAAAAACACATCAAGAGTAAGGAAACGTGGTTTTATCATCAGCTGTCTGACTTTAACAAGTTGCTTAAGACCCAGCAGATTAAATTTGGATTAATTAGGAATTTAACCAGCTAAAAAAACAGCTTTTGTTTTGATTTCCTGCCACAAATCTTTGTAAAGCATACACACTGGATTTGAGAATATAAATGGTCTCTTTTTCCAATTTTGTATCCCTGATCATTACACATTTTGTATTGTTTTCTTGAGTATAGCTCTGCTGTAATGAGTAGGTAGCTGGTAAAAGTGTGTTCTACAAGAACTGAAAATAAAGCTATTGAAACTAGTGTATTGATTTACTAACGTATTGAATTTGAGGGGAATGCACAAGTGAAAAAATGTTGTAGGATCCAGAAAAAAGGTTAGAGTACAGATACCTAGGTCCCATTCTACAGACGTCTCAGTCTGGTGATAGAGCTCAGAAATTATTATTTAAAAAGTAAAAGAGGCTGGGTGCAGTGGCTCACACCTGTAATTCCAGAACTTTGGGAGGCTGAGACGGGTGGATCATCTGTGGTCAGGAGTTGAAGACCAGCCTGACCAACATGGTGAAACCCTATTTCTACTAAAAATACAAAACTTAGCCAGGCGTGGTGGCACACACCTGTAATCCCAAGTACTCAGGAGGCTGAGGCAGGAGGATTGCTTGAACCCGGGAGGCAGAGATTGTGGTGAACCGAGATTGCCTCATTGTACTCTAGCCTAGGCAACAAGAGTGAAACTCCATCTCAAAAAAAAAAAAAAAAAGTATGATTCTGGCTAAAAGCCAGATTTGGGAATCACAGACTTGAGTCTACTCATGAGCACCTCTAAGTAACTATCTGTCATTTTATTTTAGAAATGTTAGGAAAGCTTCTGTAGTTTTTTTTAGGCTGTGGCAATGGGTTGGAAAGCTTCTTACTCCCAGAACGTAGAGCCATGAAATTGCAGAAATAGAGATTCCATTAGAGATTGCCCAACATTCGTTTGTTTATGTATCATCTGTGGCTGCTTTTATGCCTCAGTGGAGGAACTATGTAGTTGCAACAAAGACATATGGCCCAATAAAAATAAAAGAACAAAGACACATGGCCCATAAAACCTAAAATAGTTTCTATTTTGTTTTGTTTTTGCTGAGGACTGTTGATGGCAATCAATAAAATATTTTTTTTAATTTTATTTTGCCATACAGATTGAATATGTTTGTAGATAAAATATTTTCCATCTGGCTCTTTACAGAAAAAGTGTGCTGACTTTTGAGTAGATCATACCTGTCACTTTATAGATGTAGAAATAAGTCTCAGAGACAATGAGTGGAATGTTCCCAGAGTACACAGTTAATTGGTGGTCAGATTGGACAGTTTCATTCTCCTTTTACCTGCCTCCATTCCATTATTTTTCTTAGAGGGACTGATACCTGCGTGAGATAAGAAAATTTGTGGTATAGAATTTTATGAGTTCATTGTATAGTCTATCAACTCTTACATAACGTTGGTTTACAAAAACCTTTTTAATTTAGGTACAGAGGTAGGATTTGATTGTAATATATATGGTTTCCTGAGTATAAATCTTTGCCTTGATCTGCCAAGCAGTTTGATAATATGATACTTTTTGTTGCCTGTGCAGCCAAATGGGCGAACTGTTGAAGTGGCTGAGGGTGAAACTCTTCGAACACCTTTAAGTGTAACGGCAAAGCAGCCACCAGAGATTGACAAGAAAAATGAAAAGGTAAGTTTGGGAGCATATGAAATTTTATCCAAGGCTCTTAATAGAGAGAGTGACGTGTAAGGTTGATGCTTTTCTGTTTTGTAAGATTGTGTGTATACCCCTCGTTTAAAGAAAACTCTGAAAATCTGAATTAACCATAGTGGATTGATGGTAAAAGTTTAACTGAGTTGTTTTTGTTTTTTTAAAGGAAGGTTGTATCACCAAATATTTTAAACATTGCTGTGGCAATACTAAATACTATGCCAAAAACAATTCATTCACAACTTGAACATCTTTTGTGTAAGTTTCCAGATATATAACATATATACCTTTTATTCAAAAATAGAACTGTAGAATTGTGTTACCTTTGTTAATAGGGCACATCTAGCATGAAAACCTTAGCAAAATTGTTCAGTGGTGTTTAGTGTTGAAATAGATTTCTGTTGTGTTGGAGATATAATTGGTAAAAGTCTACTTACTATACATAGGTTGATTAAAATTGTCTACTTACTAGGCATAGATTAACTTCATTTAACAAAAGAAAATGTGGGCTGGATGCTGTGGCTCAAGCCAGTAATCCTAGCACTTTGATAGGCCAAAGCAGGCAAATTGCTTGAGCCCACGAGTTCGAGACGAGCCTGGGCAACATGGGGAAACCTTGTCTCTACAAAAAATATAAAAATTAGCCAGGCATAGTGGTATGCACCTGTAGTCCTAGCTACTCAGGAGGCTGAGGTGGGAAGGATTGGCTTCAGTGAGCCAAGATTCTGCTAATCCACTTCAGCCTGGGCAACCAAAACCATGTCTCAAAAAAAAAAAAAATGTAGATGTGCACTTTCATTTGGATATGCACTTTTCCAAGTAAGACAGTCTATTATAACACATAAATGGTACATTCCTGGGATTTTATTAATTTTCCAGTTGCTTGGTATTAGAACTGACTCATTTTTACTTGACTTAATCTAACTTGGAAGAAGACAAAATAAGAAATTCTTAACAGTGGTTTCTTCACTGTGAGAAAAGACTTTATTCAGTTCCCTTTTGTTCATTGAATTACTCTCTGTTTCCTTTTTTTTTTTTTTTTTCTCAATGTAGAGACGGTTGTCACTATGTTGCCCAGGCTAGTCTTGAACTTCTGAGCTCAAGTGATCCTCTCCTGCCTCGGCTTCCCAAAGTGCTGAGGTTACACAGGCATCAGATACCACATCCAGTGCCGCCCCCACCCCTTTTTTTAAAATCCTGTTTATGTATAGCCCCTTTCCTTTTTCTTTTTTTTTTTTTTCGTTGGGATGAAGTTTTGCTACAAAATGTATAGCCCCTTTTCAAGGGAAAAAAAAAAAAAAAAAAAAACAGAAAACACTGATAGGTAAGTGGTTTCTAGGAACCACAGTGCAGCAGCTCTAGCTTCTTGGAATAGTGGTATGAAATGATTGCTACTGGCTGGGTACAGTGGCTCATGCCTGTAATCCCACCACTTTGGCAGGCTGAGCTGGATGGATCGAAGTCAGGAGTTTGAGACCAGCCTGGCCAACATGATAAAGCCCCATCTTTACTAAAAATATGAAATTAGCTGGGCATGGTGGTACGCGCCTGTAATCCCAGCTACTTGGGAGGCTGAGGCACGAGAATCATTTGAACCTGGGAGGCTGAGGTTGCAGTGAGCCAAGATTATGCCACTGTACTCCATCCTGAGTGACAGAGCAAGACCCCATCTCAAAATAATAATAATAGCAATAATAATAATAAAGGCTCTTTGACATCCTTAATACAGTTTAAGAATCTAAAAGAGTATCCTGTAACCCAGAGGTTTGAGAATTGTTCAGGGAGAGATCAGAGTCTAGAAAGTCAAAAACAAAATAATTTTGAGGCAACATACATTTAAACAAGTATAAGCTAGAACAATTCTTAGCAAAACAGAATATCTGCATGCCCAGAGAGTTTATATACATGTATATTTTCCTTCCATAATACATCTTAGAAAGTATAGTTTAAAACCATATGTTTGGAAACCATGGCCAAATCTAGTGCTCTGCCTGTTGAAGTTTTATGGAAACACAACCACACTTATTTATTATCAGTGGCTGCTTTTTACTATAGCAGTGGAGTTGGATAGTTGCAACAGAGAGGGCTTATGATCTGCAAAGTCTAAAATATTTACTGGCGGTTTTTCCCCCTTCCTGAACCTATTAAACTCCCATTGTAGCCCTTTGGAGTCTTTATATGTTTTATCTGAGTGCTTTGATACGTTCTCTGAGCCTTGGAATACTAACCTTTTGGGTTTTCTTGTGCCACAGAATTTATAGCTTCATAATTCCTTGGGTTCCCACCCAAGGAATTAATTTTCAAAGTTCCCTTTAAGGTAAACAAAACTGTTTTTCTATGAAAGGAATGCCTTACCAGGAAAATCATATTTTTATGCCTGTAGACTTTTCTGTCTAAACTGCAAATAGTAGAGCAGAGACTAGAACTTCTGCCCCAGTCATTCATTTTTCCACTATACCTTGGTTTTACCACACAGGAAGTGGCAAGAGGGGACTGAAAAACAGTGAAATGGCGAGTTTGGTTTTAAACATACTTAGATTTAGGCAAGAATGAGATCTCATACTGGAAATAATTTATTAGTTTGTTGGGAATGCGAGAACCATATGTGGGGAAAAGTTCAAAGCTAGATAAAAGGAGTTTTCAAGAGAGGTTTCTTCTAAATGTCTTAAGATTTTGAGTTGATAGCTATGCTGTTTGTGCCGTATACCATGTCATATGAGTCCACACCACACATATTTAAGTAATTTAGTGTCTTGAATGATAGATCATGAATACAAATATAGTAGTTCAGAGGTTTTATTTGAGTGGAGGGATGGAATAAGAGGTAGACAGAGATGGAATGTAATGCAGTCTAATTTTAGGTTCTGTCTTTGGTTACTCATATTAACTGAATACCTTCTATGTGCAAGGTACTACTATAGGCATTAGCAATACAATAATTGATAAAACAAGAGCCCCTAGTCTCTTGGAACTTTGTCAGGAAAACAGCTAAAAATATAAGTATATTCTCTACTGCCTGTTGGTAAGTATTATGAAAGAAAACAGGCCAGGCATGGTAGCTCACATCTGTAATCTCAGCACTTCAGGAGCCAAGAAGGGAGGATCTCTTGAAGCCAGGAGTTCAAGACGAGCCTGGGCCACATAGTGAGACCCCACCTCTATGAAAAAATTTTTAAATTTAGTCTGGGCATGGTGGCTCACACCTGTAATCCCAACAGGTGGATCAACCTGAGGTCAGCAGTTTGAGACCAGCCTTACCAACATGATGAAACCTGATCTCTACTGAAAATACAAAAAATTGCCGGGCCTGGTAGCAGGCACCTGTAATCTCAGCTACTCAGGAAGCCAATGTAGAAGAATCGTTTGAACCCAGGAGGCGGAGGTTGCAGTGAGCTTAGATTATGCCATTGCACTCCAGCCTGGGCAACAAGAGTGAAACTCCATCTCGAAAAAATTTTTAAAAATTGACCAGGTGCAGTGGCTAACACCTGTAATGCCAGCACTTTGGGAGGCCAACGCAGGTAGATGGTTTGAGCTCAGGAGTTTGAGACCAGCTTTGGCAACACGGCAGAACCCCATCTCTACAAAAAATATAAAAATTAGCCAGGCATGGTGGTACATACCTGTATTCCCAGACACTTGGGAGGCTAAGATGTGAGCATCACTTATGCCCAAGAGGCAGAGGTTGCAGTGAACCAAGATTATACCACTGCACTCCAGCCTGGGCGACAGAGCGAAGCCCTATCTCAAAAATCAATCAATAAATAAAATTTTTAAAATTAGCCAGGCATGGTGGCATGCACCTGTAGTCCCAGCTACTCAGGAGGCTAAGGTGGGAGGATCACTTGAACCCCAGAATTTGAGACTGTAGCAAGCTGTAATCCAGCCGCTGCACTCCAGCCTGAATGACAGAGACCCTATCTCTGAAAAGAACAAAAATGAAAAAATAATTGAACAGGGTAAGGAGATAGAGATAAAGTGCAGGTGGGCTCTTCCCTGTACCTGCAGTTCTACTCCTACTTCTTCCATTTAGGAAAATAACAATGGTACCAAGTTATTTTGGTACCATATAACTTTGAATCTCCTTTAAGTTAAACCTCACCAAAAAGGGGAAAATCAGTTGCAGAACTTTCTACTTTTAAGGAGATTTGTGACAGTTTCCACACTGTCATCCTGACATTGTATCACAAGGTTACTAAGATATAGAGGACTGCTGGTGTAGGCAAAATAGAAAAATAAACTTGTATACATATTTGGGACAAGTGAGAAAAATAAGTAGTGCCAAAATGTGAAGCAGTATAAAATAGGAATTTGCCATATTTGGGCAGAAAGTGGATGAAATTGACTCTAAGCAATTTTAATTTCATCAAGTACATTTAAAAACATTGTTAGAATTACAGAAATGAAAGAATGTTGACACATGGAAGTAGAAAAAACAAAAATCTCAGAAAATAGGACACTTTTTTCCATGAGTTAGTTGAAAACCTTATAAGTAGTCTGCAGACCAAAGCATCATAGCAAGAAACTACTCAGCATTTGTGTGTGTATTTGTGTGTGTGCGTGCGTGTGTGCAAGAGAGAGAGAGAGAGAGAGAGAGTCGGGGTCTTGCTCTGTCACCCAGGCTGACTGTACAGTGAAGTATGACTGAAGTTCACTGCAACCTTGATTTTCTGGCTCAAGTGATTGTCCCACCTCAGTTTCCCAAGTAGCTGGGACTACAGGTATGCACCACCACACCTAATTTTTTTTATTTTTTGTAGAGATGGGGTCTTACCATGTTGCCCAGGCTGGTCTTAAATACCTGGGCTCAAGTGATCCACCTGCCTCGGCCTCCCACAATGTTGGGATTACCGGTGTGAGCTGTTGTGCCCAGCCAGCATTCCTTTTTTATTCATGCTCTAGTTCCTTTATCACTTCCTGTATTACCACCAAAGTTTTTAAATGTTTATAGGGCTATAAATATTAAAGATGTCAGGCTGGGCGCGGTGGCTCAAGCCTGTAATCCCAGCACTTTGGGAGGCCAAGGCGGGTGGATCACAAGGTCAACAGATCAAGACCATACTGGTCAACATGGTGAAACCCCGACTCTACTAAAAATACAAAAAATTAGCTGGGCATGGTGGTGCATGCCTGTAATCCCAGCTACTCAGAAGGCAGAGGCAGGAGAATTGCCTGAACCCAGGAGGCGGAGGTTGCGGTGAGCCGAGATCGCGCCATTGCACTCCAGCCTGGGTAACAAGAGCGAAACTCCATCTCAAAAAAATAAAATAAAATAAAAATAAAAATAAATAAATATTAAAGATGTCAGTTTACCAATTTTTTAAGGACCAGTACTTCCAGAATAGAGAATTGATAAATTGAGTAAGAATTGTATTTAGGGCTGGGTACAGTGACTCATGCCTGTAATCCCAACACATTGGGAAGCTGGGCCAGGTGGATCACCTGAGGTCAGGATTTGAGACCAACCTGGCCAACACGGTGAAACTCAGTCTCTACTAAAAATAAAAAAATTAGCCAGGCGTGGTGGTGTGCACCTGTAGTTCCAGGTACTCAGGAGGTTGAGGCACAAGCATCTCTTGAACACAGGACGTGGAGGTTGCAGTGTGCCAAGATGGTCCTACTGCACTCCAGCTGGGGTGACAGGAAAAGAGTCTGTCTCAAAAAAAGAAAAGAATTACATTCAGGCCCAGGCACAGTGGCTCATGCCTGTAATCCCAGCACTTTGGGAGGCTGAGGTGGGCAAATCGCTTGAGCTCAGGAATTTGAGACCAGCCTGGGCAATGTGGCAAAACCCTCTCTCTTAAAAAAATAGAAAAATTAGCCCAGTGTGGTAGCGTATGCCTGCAGTCCCAGCTTCTTGGGAGGCTGGGGTGGGAGGGTGGTGTAAGACCAGGAGGTAGCAGTTGCAGTGAGCCAAGAGCATGCCACTTGCACTCCAGCCTGGGTAACATAGGCTTGTCTCCAAAAAAAAAAAACAGAACCTGGCTATTTACCTTGTATAAATGCTCATTGGAAAAAAGGTGTTTTTTTTTGTTTTTGTTTTTTTTTTGAGACAGGATCTCATTCTGTTACCCAGGCTGAGTGCAGTGGTGCAGTCATGGCTCACAGCAACCTTGATCTCCTGGGCTCAGGTGATCCTCCCCGCTCAGCCACCCAAGTAGCTAGGACTACAGGCATGCACCACAATGCCTAGTTAATTTTTGTATTTTTTGTAAAGACATGGTCTCACTATATTGCCCAGGCTGTTCTCAAACTCCTGGATGCAAGTGCTGCTCCCACCTCTGTCTCCCAAAGTGCTGGGATTACTGGCTTGAGCTACCGCACCTGGCCATAGAAAGTGTTTTGTTTTTATTTATTTATTTTTACCTTTATGGTTAGTCTCTGGAATGCAGAAAGTATTTTAGTGATAAGGATAGTGCCACTTAAAATTTGTACAGTATCCCAATTGTGATAGTTTTGATACTATACAGATAATAGATTATACTCCTTAAATTGATCTTTTTGGCATGAATTGTACACTACTCTGCCTTTCTTTGTACTTTGCAATTCCCTGTCTAAATCTGGTAAGAGGGCAGTTAGCCATTTGAATAGATGTACTTTTGCTGCCAGTGTGTACTTTTTAGCACTCTAGTAACTTATAACACTTATTGTTTGGGTATTGTCTAATATTAGAAATATTCGACTGGTATGGTTGCGCATGCCTGTAATCCCAGCACTTTGGGAGGCCAAGGTACGTGGATTGCTTGAGCCCAGGAGTTTGAGACCAGCTTGGGCAACATGGCGAAACCTCGTCTCTACAAAATATACAAAAATTAGCCAGGCATGATGGCGCATGCCTATAGTCCCAGCTCTGTGGAAAGCTGAGGTGGGAGGCTCGCTTGAGCCCAGGAGGTCCAGGCTGCAGTGAGCCTTGATAATGCCACTGCACTCCAGCCTGGGCAACAGCAAAAGCCTATGTTAAAAAAAAAAAGGTAAGAAAAAGAAAGTTGACATTATTATTTCTAGTAGGAACTCTGTCAGCCATATCACCATGAAGTTATGATGATTTAATCAGATGTTATGTAAGTGTATCCAAAATAGTGAAATCATCAAGAAGGTGTTTTGAAATAAAAACGTATTTCTACTTTTGGTATTTAAAATAAAAACTTTGCCTAATTATACTGTGCCTTGAAATTTTAGCTAATGATACTCTGAAACTATCCTAATTTAGCAAGATGTCTAAGCATTCAGATTGTAAAAACTGGCCTGTATAGTTGTTTAAGAGATGTTTATTTATGCATTATTTTGTATAACAAAACCTTACTGAATTACAAATGACTAGATTCATTTCTTGGGGAGGTTTCTTGTTTAAATAGAGAAAGAAATACTATGGGAAAACACTTATTCTTTCTGCCATGGTAATTAGCAAAAAACAATACTACAGCCAACCAAAATGCATTCATTCATTAGCACATACTGTTTGATGCAGCATAAAAACATTGCAAATGATATTAAATAAATTAGTACCAGAGCAAATTACGCATTCTAGGAGGGATAATGTATATATGTTTCTAACATTAAAGCTTGGGGGAACTTCCTAGATTCTGTTTCAGTAATGAAACACATAAAGAAGTGCTTTTGTGAGCAACTAAGGAGATACTTGCAAAGATAATATTCTCAACAGTAAATCACTTATTTAACTTTTTTAAATTTTTGTGGGCAACATGGTGAAACCTCCCTCCCTCCCTCCCTTCCTTCATTCTTCTTTCTCTTCTTTCCTTTCCTTCCTTCCTGTCTTTATTTTTTGAGACAGGTTTTTGCTCAGTTGCTAGGCTAGAGTGCACTGGTGCAGTCATAACTCACTGCAGCATGGACCTTCTGGGCTCAAGAGATCTCCCCCACTCGGCCTCCTGAGTAGCTCCACCACACCATTTTTTTGTTTTTCTTCCTTTTTTTGGAGAGACAGAATTGCTTAGTTGCCCAGGCTGGTCTCAAGCTCCTGGCCTCAAGCAGTTCTCCCACCTCAGCCTCCCAAAATATTGGGAATACAGGCATGAGCCACCTCTTTTACGAAAAATAACATATTCCAAATTTGTTGATATTTTTTATAAAGACTAATAATTATCTGCTTAGCAAATACTACTACAAAGAATTTATACTGAATCTGCCCCTTCAAGGTTAAGGAAAGCTTATTTAACAAGGTGTCAGAAAATAGCCAATTTGTCTACTGCTATACCACCCTGAACGTGCCCGATCTTGTCTGATCTCGAAAGCTAAGCAGGGTTGGGCCTGGTTAGCACTTGGTTGGGAGAAAATTGCCAATTTTTGAAAGAAACTCAGGCAATGAAGAGTGTATTCTGACAAATTTACATCATTGCATGATTTTGTTATTAAAGATCATTTGTCTGTTAAATGTGAAAATCCTCCTGTCTGCCCAGCTTGGGGGCAGTTTTCTAACAGATAAATAGCCTAACAGCCCAGATTCTAGAGCACAAGTACATGGGATCCACTTCCAGTTCTGACACTTGACTAATGATGTGATTTTGGGGTTGGTTAGTAATCACTTATGCCTCCCTTTTCTCATCTACAAAATAGAATAGCATTTACCTAGGGTTACTTTGAGAATTTAAATGGATTAATTAGAACTGTGTAAGTGATAGCTATAAAACAGATGTAAAATTTTGTCTTTTTAGTGAATTCATTTGTTAAACAAAAAAAATTACCCATGTTAATAAAAAGAACAAAATGATGACAATAATAAAGTAAAAAAGTACCAAAGAATATAGAACTTTCTGATTTAAGTAGAAACAGTGTATTGGTATTAAAGAAGATTAAAATTTACTGGTTGAATTTCCACAAAAACCTTTGCATACTTGGAGAATGAGATTGAAAAATAAGTGTCATCTTTTAGTAAGCATGGCCAATCATGTATGTCTTCTATTTTGTTCTTCATATCTTTTCAGATATAACAATAATTAATACCACATATTAAAGTGAATGGGTTTAGAAGATATTCAAAAGAATGAAACATATTCATTCATATTGCTCTCACTAAAAATAGTTACATTTTACAAATGAATGCACTATCAGTGTAGTAGAATGTGTATAAAATTTATAAATAAACATTTTGGGATATATGCTCAATTTTTTCCCATAGAAGTACAAAAAACAAGTATTTAACCCACTGTTATAAGAGTGTTAGCAGACCCCTTTATCTGGCATATTTACTCAGTTATTTAAGTGAGTTACCGTATCTTCCATATACCGATTAGCAACTGGATATTGACACTGCTTATTTGCATATTTTGAGCGACTCCTAATAAGACCTTAGAATTTTTGGAACTTGCTCATGATAATTTCCTAAGGAATTATCAATCTGTCTTATGTAGTATATATTCTTTAGCAGTTTTGGAAAGCTGTGATGGTGGATCTAATGATTATTTATCAAAGCTTTTTCATCATCTAGATTTTTTGTTTGTTTGAGACAAGGTCTTGCTCTGTCACCCAGGCTGGAGTGCAGCGGTGCAGTCTTGGCTTACTGCAACGTCAACCTCCTGGGCTCAAGTGATCCTCCCACCTCAGTCTGCTGAGTAGCTAGGACTGCAGTCATGTGCCACCATGCCCTGCTAATTTTTTATTTTTTGTAGAGACAGGGTTTTGTCATGTTGTCCAGGCTGGTCTCAAACTCCTGGCCTTAAGCGGTTGGCCCACCTCCGCCCCCCAAAGTGCTGGGACAAGCACATACCACCGAACCCAGCTCATCATCTAGATTTAAAAGAATGGAGCCATTTGCTGTTCCAGATGCAAACACTGTTTGTAGTCTCAGTGGATATGTATTCATTGTTATTTAGCTCATTCCTCTTTTAGGAGTGTTATGGTGTGTGTATGTATGCATGCACATACATGTGCATGCATACATACACATATACTTGACATATAACAGATTTTTCTTCTAATGGACTATATTATAGCCTTTTTTTTTGTAATATCAGTATTATATATGAGATGGAAAGAAAATATAATGTGAAATTTTATTGAAAGCCTAATAGGAAGATTTACATACAGATTTTTTTAGATTGCTTCTGATACATTGAGTGATGTCTGTTATGAATAATTTTGAAGGTTTTGGGTTATAGGTTGTTTGTGTCATGAGACCCTGCTAACTTCAAGTGCTAGACAAGCATCCCCAAGAGCATATTTCTATCAGTGCTGATCATGAAGCATTCAAATAAAGGGAAGTAGAGATTCTTTTGAGAATATAATGAAATATCTCTTATTCTCTTGCTTTTAAGAAGTTCATATTACTATTAGAAAACTGGGAACACTTGAACACATGGAAAGGTATAGCCATACTGGAAGTGTTCCAAGGAAGTTTGTGACAAATGGCCAAATCTGTGTCAGTTTTAAAAGTTTTGAGATGCAAGATTATATGTATTTAGGGGAAAGGAAAAGGGGTACAGTGATAGAGATAAAGCAAATGGAGTGGAACTTGAGCTGGGTTAAAAAAAAAAAAGAGTACAGGCCATTTCTGGCATTGAACATCAGTAGGGGAGCAGATGATTCAGATGCAAAGAAAATCACCCCAGCACTCTGGCTGTGTAGTGCTTCATTCTGAGAAAAAAAAAATCCATAGTCAGTGCAGCTTGGTCAAAAACAGGAATGTTCAAAGAGATGCCAGTTTTATAGGAACCAAATGCTCATATGTATGAATAAAGGAATACAAGGTTGAGATCAATTTGTAGAAGACATCCTATGTCATTTAAGGAAGTTAGACCTTGTAGAAGGTAGGAAACATCTCCAGTGTTTTTGTTGTTGTTGTTGTTGTTATTTTTAGTAGGAATGAAAATTAATTGGATTGCTAAGATATATTGTAAGGAAACCCTTGAAGAAAAGATTTTTTTTTTTTTTGAGACAGAGTTTCGCTCTTATTGCCTAGTCTGGAGTGCAATGGTGCGATCTCAACTCACTGCAACCTTTGCCTCCTGGGTTCAAGCAATTCTTCTGCCTCAGCCTCCCCAGTAACTGGAATTATAGGCACATGCCACCACGCCTGACTAATTTTTGTATTTGTCTCACTTGCATGTCATTTTTCTATTAGATTATAGTGCAGTTGCTATCAGTAAAGACTTGCATTTAGTTATGTGTACTGATTTTTAGATTAATAATTTTTATATTAATAATATAAAAATACATTAATTACTATAAAATAATACTATGTGTATTATTTTATAAATCTTGGTTGTATGAAGACCATTTAAGAGAAGCCAGTTTAATAATCCACTCAGTTCCATGGTGGAGCCTGACAAGTTAGGGAAAAAAGAACTGTGGTAACAAAAAAGCCAGAGCTTTATGCTACACACTTCCTTCAAAAGTCTTAGCTACAGTGAAGCTGCTAAGAAGTAAGATGTCTGCTTCAGTAGTATGACCAGGACAAATAACAGTATATATTACATATTTATTTTAAAGCTTTTCATAGGATATTATTTTATTTACTCTTTTTTTTTTTTTTTTTTTTTTTGAGGCAGAGTCTCACTCTGTTGCCTAGGCTGAAGTGCAGTGGCACCTTCTCGGCTCACTGCAACCTCTGCCTCCCAGGTTCAAGTGATTCTCCTGTCTCAGCCTCCTGAGTAGCTGGGATTACAAGCACATGCCACCATGCCTGGCTAATTTTTGTATTTTTAGTAGAGATGGGGTCTTACTATTTTGATCAGGCTGGTCTTGAACTGTTTTTTTGTTTGTTTTTTTTTAAGAGACGGGGTTTCACCATGTTGTCCAGGATGGTCTCAATCTCTTGACCTTGTGATCCACCTGCCTCAGTCTCCCAAAGTGTTGGTATTACAGGTGTGAGCCACCGCACCCAGTTTATTTCATTTACTCTTACCAGGATGCATGTTATTGTTAATTACTTTTAATGGCAGTAGTAAAATCAAACAATATTTAAGCCTAATCTTAGATAATCTTTTTCTGCAGATTTTTAGTTACAAATCAGATATTTCCGTGTAAACATAATTTCTATTATGTTTTCAAAGTCTCCCTTCTTTTAAAAAAATCTTATTTGTGTATACTACTTTGTAGTTAACTGACTCTCACTTTTTGTTTTAATCCTTAAACTTACGTGAGGTTAGTAGGAATTTTCGTCCATATGACAGTTGAGGAAACGGGTTTAGAATGATTCAGCTCAAAGCTACATAGCTAATGTATGATTAAATTTGTATTTAGAGTTAAATGTAGACTAAATAAAAAGTTATTTATGAGGGTATACTGTGGCTCCGAATTGAACTTTTGTCCTAGTTTCAAGTTTCACCATTTTACTTACCCTATGCTCTTAAACACTCTTTTTTTTGAGACAGAATCTCGCTCTGTTACCCAGGCTGGAGTGCAGTGGCGCAATCTCAGCTCACTGCAGACTCCGCCTCCTGGGTTCAAGCGATTATCCGGCCTCAGCCTCCCGAGTAGCCAGGACAGGTATGTGCCACCATACCTGGCTAATTTTTTGTATTTTTGGTAGACAAGTTTTATCACATTGGCCAGGCTGGTCTTGAACTCCTGACCTCCAGTGATCTGCCTGCCTTGGCCTCCCAAAGTGCTGGGATTACAGGCGTGAGCCACCTCGCCCGGCCTCTTAGGCACTCTTCTTTGTTTCTTGTTTTGGGGGGTTTTTTTGAGACAGGGTCTCACTCTGTTGCCCAAGCTGGAATACAGTGACATGATCACAGTTCACTGCAGACTTAGCTTCCCAGGCTCCAGTGATCCTCCTACCGCAGCCTCCCAAGTAGCTGGAAACACAGGTGCATGCTGTCACCCCCACTATTTTTTTTAAGAGATAGGATCTTCCCTATGTGTTGCCCTGGCTGGTCTCATACCCATGGGCTCAAGTGACCTACTTCAACCTCCCAAATTGCTGAGATAACAGATATGAGCCACCACACTCAGCAATTCTTAAACACTCTTTATGGCCTCAGTTTGTATCTACAAAATGGGGATACCTGCTTTAGTTCTTATGGACCTGCACTGTTCATTATGGTAGCCACTTGCCACATGTGGATATTGAGCACTTAAAATGTGACTTGTCTGGCTGGGTGCAGTGGGTCACACCTGTAATCCCAGCACTTTGGGAGGCCAAGATGGGCGAATTACCTGAGGTCGAGAGTTCAAGACCAGCCTGACCAACATGGAGAAACCCTGTCTCTACTAAAAACACAAAATTAGCCAGGCATGGTGACGCATTCCTGTAATCCCAGCTACTCAGCAGGCTGAGGCAAGAGAATCACTTGAACCTGAGAGGTGGAGGTTGCAGTGAGCCAAGATCATGCCATTGCACTCCAGCCTGGGCAACAAGAGCAAAACTCCTTCTCAAAAAAAAAAAAAAAAGAAAGAAAAAAAGTGACTAGCCCAAATTGAAATTGCTGTTAAGTGTAAAATACATGTGAGATTTTGAAGACTTACTTAGTTTTCTTTTTCATACTATCTTATTAAGTTATTTTTTATTAGTTCCATGTTGAAATGATGCATTTTAGATATGTTGTGTTAAATGTTAAAATTGTCACCTATTTTAACTTAAAAATGTGTCTACTACAATTTTTTTAATTATATATGTGGTTTGCATTATATTTCTGTTGGCCAGCACTGTTCTAGACCAAGGATAGCAAACTCTGACACCCCAAATCTAGCCAGATGCCTGTTTTTGTGAATAAAGCTTTATTAGAACATAGTCACACCCATTTGTTTATAAATTGTATATGGCTGCTTTTATGCTACATGAGCAGAGTTGTATGGTTACTTCAAAACCCTATGGCCTGCAAAGCCTAATATATTTACTATTTGGTCCTTTGCAGAAAAGATTTGCTGCCTCTGCTCAACTGTAATTAACAGATGTTCAACATGTTATCTTTACTTAAGAGTGGCTGTCATAAAGACAGAGACCGAAAGTAGAGTCATGGTTGCCAGTGAAAAGAAAGGAGTTGGGAGTAACCTCTAATCGTTACAGAGTTTCTTTTTTGGGATTAAATAATAATTTTGAGGCTGGGAGTGGTGACTCAAGCGTGTAATCCCAGCACTTTGGGAAGCCAAGGCAGATCACTTGAGGTCAGGAGTTCAAGACCAGCCTGGCCAACATGGTGAAACCCCATCTCTACTAAAAAATAAAAAATTAGCCAGGCATGGTGGTGCGCGCCTATAATCCCAGCTACTCAGCAGGCTGAGGCAGGAGAATTCCTTGAGCCTGGGAGGCAGAAGTTGCAGCAGTGAGCTGAGATCATGGCACTGCAATCTAGCCTGGGTGACAGAATGAGACTCTGTCTCAAAAAATAATAATTTTGATAGTTGTGCAATTTCAGATATACTAAAAACCACTGAATTGACCACCTTTAAAAGGGTGAATATTATGGTATGTGAATATCTCCCCATATCTTTTTTTTTTTAAGTGGATATGAGGCTGGTTTGGTACATGTAATAAACCAGTATATTAAACATACATGTTAATGATAATGAGAACATGCAAAGAAATGAACAAATGTAAATTAGTTATGAGAACAGTAAAAAAAAAATAGTTTTTCTATGTAATCTCTTGGTAAAGACAATTTTTAATCACTTTCAAGAGATCATGTCACTTGAGAATATATGCATGTTGTTTATTGGTAGGAAAAGCAATTATCTGTCATTGCTTACTCACTTGCTCAAACTCATTTACTGCCTTTAAGGTAGTGTGCAGTAGTTTGGGAGGCCAAGGTGAGCAGATCACAAGGTCAGGAGTTTGAGATCAGCCTGGCCAACATGGTGAAGCCTTGTCTCTACTGAAAATACAAAAATTAGTTGGGCATAGTGGTGGGTGCTTGTAATCCCAGCTACTCAGAAGGCTGAGGCAGAGAATTGCTTGAACCCAGGAGGCGGAGGTTGCAGTGAGCCGGTATCATGCCACTGCACTCCAGCCGAGGCAACAGAGCAAGACTCCATTTTGAAAAAAAATAGATAGTGTGCAGTAATACAGACATAACTGATCTCAATAAATAGCTAAATAAGTGAATACAAAGTATAAACATACTGTTTTATAAATGTTAATTCTCTTCTGGAAGCACTTGTCTAAATACAGAAATCATGGCTTTATGTTGTTTTTAGCAAGCTTTTGAAAGGATAAAATAATATTAGCAGAAGGGAGTTGGAAGATCATCTGAAAATATCCATATCTTATATGTGTATAGGTATTTTATCTGGATTGAATTATTAAACATCTATATACAAATCCTAGGTATTTTTACATTGCTTTGCAACAGACAAAAATAATACCTACTATGTATAATTGACTCATTAATTTGTTATACATAGGATATGGTATCAGTCTGCTTTGTGCAATCCAAAAACCAATAATCACCACATCATTTTCCATCTGAACATGTTGCAATAGGTTTTAATTTTATTGCTTTGAAAACACCATATTACAGAACCTTATTTATGACGTAACTTATGTTAGCTTGATGTGGAAGGGCACAGACTTTGGAGCCAGACAGACCTAGTTTCTGATTATGACTTAGTTTGCTAACAATGTGATGTGGTACAACCTAGTTAATATTTTACATCTCTAAATTTTTATTTTCTCATCTCTAAAATGAGGCCAATACCTTCTCCAGCAAGTTTCTTTGAAGAAATAAATAAGAAAACGAGTACAGAATACTTAGCACGTAGTAACCACTCACTCAATGGTAACCTCATATGATTATTATTGCCACTGAATATGTTAAGTGTTTTAAATCAAACATTAAATTTTTTTAGTTGTCAGCATCATACATTTCATTATATATTTTACTGACTCCTACTTATTCAAAAACATAACAAAATGTTAAGTAACATTCTATTTTACTTTCAGTCAAAGAAAAATAAGAAGAAATCAAAGTCAGATGCTAAAGCAGTGCAAAACAGTTCACGCCATGATGGAAAGGAAGTTGATGAAGGTACTTGAGCAAGGGAAAGGACTGTAGAAAAATTTTTAACCCTTTTTTTATCAAAATGTATTCTGTAAAAGCTGCATTTGTTTTACTTAATTTTGTATTTAGCTCTTCTTTTTTTATAACTGTAGACCTTAATATATAAATCTGTGACACTACTTTTGTTAAGGATCCATTAGTGCTTTTTCTGAAGGGAACTGCCTTGAAATTTAAAGTCAAGCTCAGTATTTCAAGCAATTGAAAAGTCATTCATCTTGTCTTTGTCTCCTGGAATTATGGTTTGTTTGTTTATTTGTTTTTTTCCCCATGGTTCTTAAATATACCATTCCTGAAAGACTTTGTACAAAATTCTTAAGTCATTTATTATCATCACCTAATAAACCCATTTATTAGTGATTATATATAATAACCTCATATCACTTCTACCTAGCAAGATTAAAAAAAAGATAGACAAGATGACTTACCACTTTTTCTAAACCATAGATGACAGATTTGATTTTAAAAAATTACTAGAATAAATAACAGCAGTTGCCTAAAACAACATAATGAAATTAGAACACATTCTCAGAATGAATTAATATAATCAACACTCTTGGTTTCAGCTTAATATCTAAATTTATCATGACATTTTATGTGCTCCACCCCATTTTCTCCCCCAAAACTACAACTTTTTTTGTCTTCCCCTTACTGAATAACATTTTTTTTCTGGGGCTATGTCAGGAGCCTGGGAAACTAAAATTAGTCACAGAGAGAAACGACAGCAGCGTAAACGTGATAAGGTGCTGACTGATTCTGGTTCATTGGATTCAACTATCCCTGGGATAGAAAATACCATCACAGTTACCACCGAGCAACTTACAACTGCATCATTTCCTGTTGGTTCCAAGAAGAATAAAGGTATATTAGTGGAACATAAGACAGTGGTACATCAAATCAAATTCCTTTTGTTTGGATGTACAAAATATCATTATGTCAAAATCTGACTATTTTGAATGTTAACATCATTGTGCTGATATACCCTTCTTCATGAGTATTGTGAACCATGTGTTGGTTTACCTAATACCAGCAGTGTTACTTGTTACATATTACCTAATGAATGGCCTATTAAATTAAAATTTGCCTTTCTGCCTTGAGTCATATGAGAAGATGATGTTGCCACTTTTCTAGTGTGTATCACTTTGCCCCAACTCTCTTGCATCTCTGTTCCTTAGAGTAGATAAGACATTTATTAAATGAAATGATTTATCACCATTTTGCATGTTGAGTGCTTTCATTCCAAGATGAATCAAGCATGTTCTGGTTAGTACAGGTTGTGTCTGGATTTCTCATCATCCCAGTTTTTTGAGAGTATCGTAGATGTTTGGTAGAGCTAGACCAGAACTTCAAAGATTATTGAGCTAATGTTCTTTCTTTCAAATATTAATATTTCAGATGTTCATACTCTCTGATACTGGTGGCTTATTGGTAGCTCACCCTTTACATTACCATCATTTTTACCCTGGAGACACCTGTCTGCAAAGTGATACTGTTCAACTTGCTTGAAGGCTTTGGCATATATCTTCCTTGTCTTTTTGTTAATGACCTTCCCATCTCCCCACATCTCAATTGTTTCCAGACCATTTTCTTAGCCTTGTTACCTTTTATTTTTTGCTTGATAACTTGGTAGAATTTATTGCCATAGTACAGCAATGACTTCTGCTTACCCATTTTCACTGTCACATATTAGCTATTCTTTAGTATTTTTGTTGATTATTTTTCACTGTCTTGTGCATGCCTTCCTTGCTAACACAATCCTATGTCATGCTGTTTTTTTAAACATTGTGATCATTATGCTTTTTAGTGTCAGAGAAATAGTATTTTTGTGTTATAATGTGTATTCCCACCTCTTGCCATATTTCCTAAGTCCTGGTCCCAAATACTGGCAAAGTTCTTCATAAGTTGATGTGTTTGCTTCCAGGATTGTTGAAAAGGAAGCTGGTGTTGTTGGCAAAGTTGAATCCAATTACAGAGCCCATTTACTACTTAAAAGAATCTTAATAACTGATACAGAATAGCAAACTCGGTCTGTACATAGGCAGTTTTATTGGCATTTTAGTTGACTAAGAATATGGTAACCAGAAAACTCAGTTCCTTACCAACAAGTGAAATGTGTTGTAAAATTGACTTTTTTCCAGTGGAAGAATTTAGCACTTGAAGGAGCAATTTATAATAGATAATAAGTAAAAATTATGTGTTACTCCTAATTTAATGTGCATAGTACCGGCCTATTTAGTATTAAATAAATTTTATTTCTATTTTAACCAGGTGATTCTCATCTAAATGTTCAAGTTAGCAACTTTAAATCTGGAAAAGGAGATTCTACACTTCAGGGTGAGAGAAATTACATGTAACTTAAATTGAAGGCCCATCAAAATAGAAATTTATATACATATCTCTTTCCTCACATGAATGACACAGAAGGAAAGAAAAAAGTCTTAAAATGATTTTTAATTACTAAGTAACATAATCACGGTCCAGAGATTTTGGAAAATAAATAAAAAGAAAAATCACTCCCACTTCTAACAATCTTTGGTATGTTCTAGTTTTTTTTCCCCCATATATAAAAACATTCAGTATTTGCTTATATGCAATTTTGATTCTTGCTTATATCACTTAAGCCAGTAGAAAAGAAAGATTTTTGTTGGGCTTGGGTTTAATATAGCATATATGGGATAAAATGCTTGATGCTTGTATGTTAAAAAAAAAAGCCTTAGTTCCTATAATTTTTTAACTGCTTCCTTGACAGTATCAAATATTTCACAATGAATGGACTATAGTCTAAAGTTTTCATTGCTTTATAAATAGAAAATATGTTTTATTTACTCATTTATGATAAAGATTGAATTAAGTAGTGTTATCCCTGACCTGAAGACAAAAGTGTTGTAGTAAAATAAATTTGGAAATGAAAAATGCATCTTCTCGTTCAGGCCTTTTTTTTTTCTGAGACGGTGAGTTTTGGCCTTGTTTCTCGGGCTGGAGTGCAGTAGCGCAGTCTGGGCTCACTGCAACCTCCTCCTCCTGGGTGCAAGCGATTTTTCTGCCTCAGCCTCCTGAGTAGCTAGGATTTCAAGCACCCAGCACCACACCATACAAAATTAGCCAATTTTTGTATGTTTTAGTATAGATGGGGTTTTGCCATGTTGGCCAGGCTGGTGTCTCAAACTACTGACCTTAGATGATCCACCTACCTCAGCCTCCCAAAGTGCTGGGACAGGCATCAGACCTTTTTTTTTTTTTTTTTTTTTTTTTTTTTTGAGATGGAGTTTTGTTTGTTGCCCAGCCTGGAGTGCAGTGGCAGGATTTTGGCTCCCAGGTTCAAGCAGTTCTCCTGCCTCAGCCTCCTGAGTAGCTGGCATTACAGGCACTTGCCACCATGCCTCGCTAATTTTTGTGTTTTTAGTAGAGATGGGGGGTTTTATCATATTGTCCAGGCTGATGTCGAACTCCTGACCTCAGGTGATCCGCCTGCCTCAGCCTTCCCAAATGCTGGGATTACAGGTGTCAGCCACCGCGCCCAACCTCATTTCAGGCTTTTCAATGCTGGTTCTTAGCACTGTCAAAAAGCTTCCTTCATGCTCATGGTTCTCAACCCTGGCTACACATTAGTTATCGAGGAAGCTTTAAAAAACAATGTATGCACACACATATATAAAAATTTACACACACACCTATGTGTATTTGTGTGTAGGTACGTATACATACACCATACATACATAATGATACCTGGGCTCCATCACAAAGATTCTGATTTTTTTTTTTTTTTTTTTTTTTTTTTTGGAGATGGAGTTTCGCTCTTGTGACCCAGGCTGGAGTGCAATGGCGCAATCTCGGCTCACCGCAACCTCCGCCTCCTGGGTTTAGGCAATTCTCCTGCCTCAGCCTCCCGAGTAGCTGGGATTACAGGCATGCGCCACCATACCCAGCTAATTTTTTGTATCTTTAGTAGAGACGGGGTCTCACCATGTTGACCAAGATGGTCTTGATCTCTTGACCTTATGATCCACCCGCCTTGGCCTCCCAAAGTGCTGGGATTACAGGCTTGAGCCACCGCGCCCAGCCAAGATTCTGATTTTAATTGGTCTGGGCTGAGGCTCCAGAGTCTGTTTTTAAGAAATTTTTTAGTCAATTTTAATGTGCAGCCAGGTTTTAGAATCATTGCTTGATACATAATGTAGTATGTGTAAATAATTAAGGAAAGAGCATGTAACTAGGAGATGTCTTCATATTCTTAGTGGGTGAGTATTCAGAATATGTGTCATTTCCTGTTTGCTCTGTTGTACTTCATTTGAGCAACTCATTCTGCTGTTAAAAACTTTGTTAGTGTATATGTTGTGTATAAGCCTCCTATTTTTAAATTAAAAAGGCAATTCTTGATGATCAAAGGATAGTAGGGGAAGTGGGCAATAAATATTAAAGTCAAGCAATCATAGAAATGTGAAAATATCTTAGTTTTAAGAAGTCATGTACCTATTTCTAATCTTCATTTTTTTTTCTTTAAGTTTCTTCAGGATTGAATGAAAACCTTACTGTCAATGGAGGAGGCTGGAATGAAAAGTCTGTAAAACTCTCCTCACAGATCAGTGCAGGAGAGGAGAAGTGGAACTCCATTTCATCTGCTTCTACAGGAAAGAGGAAAACTGAGCCATCTGCCTGGAGTCAAGACACTGGAGATGCTAATGCAAATGGAAAAGACTGGGGAAGGAGTTGGAGTGACCGTTCAATATTTTCTGGCATTGGTAAGAAGTTTTAGAAAAATTTAACTTTATTTAAAATTACTAATCTTGCACGTTTTTAATTTTTCAGAAATAGGAAAAAAAAATATGAATAGAAAAATAAGTACTGCTCTGCAGAAATAATAGTAATAATTAACTCATCTCACATCCTTTTTGTAGAGCAAGGTGGGAACTAAATAAGTAAATAACATTTATCATTTACTCTTTACATAGTGCTTTTCACATACTTTATCACATTTGATTATCAATGTACCCAACTGGTGTAATTATGTTTTCTTAGTGATGTGATACATGTAATCTGTGAGTAGAGTTTTTTATTAATTTTAATAATTGTGCTGAGTCTAAATAAACATAGTAAATGGGAGTACAGTTGATAACATCCACTTACATTTTACCATCTGCAAAGTAGCCTATTTATAATTAAATTTTTCTCCGGATTTTGATAATAAAGACCAGTACTTGGGAAGTTTATTTCTGTTGAGAGCCATCAAGTTAAAAGCAACTTAATTTGTGAGTGTGTGCATGCGAGTGTGTGTATTATAGAAAAGAAATTCACAGTAAATGTGGGAAACTGCAAAAGGATAAGGAAAATCCCACAGTTATCACTATGCCACCTATTGACAACCACTGTTATTTATATTTCTTCTCCCTCCCTTTCTCCTGCCCCCCACTGTGTATAGTGGCGGGAGCGGGGGTGGAGTTTGGTTTGTTTTTTTTTTTGAGGTGGAATCTCACTCTGTCTCCCAGGCTGGAGTGCAGTGGCATGATTTCAGCTCACTACAACCTCCACCTCCTGGGTTCAAGCATTTCTCATGCCTCAGCCACCCAAGTAGCTGGGATTACAGGTGCACATCACCACACCCAGCTAATTTTTGTGTTTTTTTTTTAATAGAGATGGGGTTTCACCATGTTGGCCAGACTGGTCTTGAACTCCTGACCTCAAGTGATCTTCCTGCCTTGGCCTCTCAAAGTGCTGGGATTGCAAGCAGGAGCCTCCACACCTGGCCATGTTTTGCAGTTATTTCTTAAGGACAGAGTCTTATGAGTGATACTAGATTAAAGAGAATATGAATGTTTATAATGCTGTGCTATATAATGCCTAAGTATTTTCTAAGAGAGTTGTTCTAATTTATACTCAAAGCATTAGTGTAATGTTTTTATCCTATGCTGGTCAAGGTTGGGGATTTTTTTCCCCACCTTTTCTAATTTTATAATCAAAAAGTACATAAATTATTTCGGTTAACTTGGTAAATATCACTAATGAGATTGAATATTTTTCCACAAATTTCTTGGTCATTTTTTTTTTTTGGAGATGGAGTCTCACTATGTTACCCAGGCTGGAATGCAGTGGCATGATCTCAGCTCACCGCACCTTTGCCTCTCAGGTTCAAGCAATTCTCCTGCCTCAGCCTCCTAAGTAACTAGGATTATAGGTGCCTTCACCACACCTGGCTAATTTTTATATTTTTAGTATAGACAGGGTTTCAGCATATTGGCCAGGCTGGCCTCGAACTCCTGACCTCATGATCCACCCATCTTAGTCTCTCAAAGTGCTGGGATTACAGGCGTGAGCGACTATGCCCGGCCCTTTCTTGGTCATTTCTATTTCTTTTATGAATTGTCTGTTAATGTTATTTTCCCATTTGTCTAATGAGCTCTTTGTGGTTTTTTGGCTTTTGTTTTTGTTTTTTAAGTTTTTGAGGCAGGGTCTCACTCTGTTGCCCAGGCTAGAGTGCAGTGGTGTGATCATAGCTCACTGCAGCCTCAGCTTCCAGGGTTCAAATGATCTTCCTGCCTTTAGCCTCTTGAGTAGCTGTGACCACAGCCGTGTGCCACCATGCCTGAAGGCTAACTAAAGGCTAACTTTGGTATTTTTTGTAGAGACGCAATTTCACTATGTTGCCCTAGCTGATCTCAAACTCCTGGACTTAAGTGATCCATCCACCTTGGCTTCTCAAAGTGCTGGGATTACAGATGTGGACCACCATGTCTGCCTACTATTTTATTTTTTAAATCTAGTTAAACTTTCTTGTATATTAAACATACTATTTTTTCTCTTGTGCTTATTGCAAATATTTTTTGTTTATCTCTTCTAATTTGGGGGACCAGTAGGGAAACTTTTTAATATGTAAGTAGAAAAATATTTCTTCCTATGTTATTAGCTGTTTCTGTCACTATTTTTTTAAGACAGAATTTCGCTCTTGTTGCCCAGCCTGGAGTGCAGTGGCGCAGTCTCGGCTCACTGCAACCTTTGCCTCTTGGGTTCAAGTGATTCTTCTGCCTCAGCCTCCCAAGTAGCTGGGATTACAGGCATGTGCCACCACGCCCAGCTAATTTTGTATTTTTAGTAGAGATGAGTTTCTCCATGTTAGTCAGGCTGGTCTCAAACTCCTGACCACTAGAAACTTTTTAGTAAGTAGAAAAATACTCTTTTCCTTTGATACTAGCTTTTTCGGTCACTTTTTTTTTTTTTTGAGATAGAGTTTCACTCTTATTGCTCAGGCTGGAGTACAGTGGTGCAGTCTTGGCTCACTACAACCTCCGACTCCCACGTTCAAGCGATTCTCCTGCCTCAGCCTCCTGAGTAGCTGGCATTACGTGCATGTGCCACCATGTCTAGCTAATTTTGCATTTTTAGTAGAGATGGGGTTTTTCCATGTTGGTCAGTCTGCTCTCAAACTCCTGATCTCAGGTGATCTGCCTGCCTCGGCCTCCCAGAGTGCTGGAATTACAGACGTGAGCCACTGCATCTGGCCCCACTTTTTAAAAACATAACACCATCAAAAATCAAACTCTAGATAATTTGCTAATATTGTTCTTAAGGTTGCTCTTGCTTCCTCTTCATTGTATTGAAAAATTGTATAGAGGTATCAAAATTTGTTTGAAAGAGGCACTCTCTTGGCTGGGTGTGGTGGCTCATCCCTGTAATCCTAACACTTTGAGGGGGTCGAGTCAGGTAGATTGCCTGAGCTTAGGAGTTCAAGACCAACCTGAGCACCATGGTGAAACCCCATCTCTACTTAAATCCAAAAAAATGTGCTAGGCATGGTGGCATGTGCCTGTAATCCAGCTACTCAGGAGGCTG
Organism: Callithrix jacchus; assembly: GCF_049354715.1. Lineage (NCBI taxonomy): Eukaryota > Metazoa > Chordata > Mammalia > Primates > Cebidae > Callithrix > Callithrix jacchus. The sequence goes on along the minus strand of NC_133517.1, from coordinate 99,319,846 downwards.
AGATGGGAATTGCTTGAACCTGGAAGGTGGAGGTGGCAGTGAGCCAAGATTGTGCCACTGCAGTCCATTCTGGCAACGATCAAGACTCTGTCTCAAAAAAAAGAAAGAAAGAAAAAAACGCATTCCTAAATTCCCACTCTCATTTTCACCAGGGAAGAAAGCATTAATTTCTATGCTATAAAGCATCCTTTCATATTTGGTAAAAGAAATGGTTGAATCTTATGAAGTAACGTTAGGAACTGTGTGACCTTTTGGGATATTTACAATTTACTTTTTTTTTTTTTTTTTTTTTTTGAGATGGAGTCTTGCTCTATAGCCCAGCCTGGAGTACAGTGGAGCGATCTCAGCTCATCGCAGCCTCTGCCTCCCAGGTCTCGGTTCAAGTGATTCTCCTGCCTCAGACTCCCAAGTAGCTGGAATTATAGGCATGTGGCACCATGCCCAGCTAATTTTTGTATTTTTAGTAGAGGCAGGGTTTCACCAATTTGGCCAGGCTGATGTGGAACTGCTGACCTTGTGATATACCTGCCTCATCCTCCCAAAGTACTGGGATTACAGGTGTGAGCCACTGCTCCTGGCCTGCAATTTACTTATAAAAAGCTATGTAACATTTCATAATTAGGACATAAATTTGATGGTATTAATGTTGTTATAGATAAAATTAAACAGCAAATTAGAGTTCCTGCCTAGATAGAGTAAGGACCTTTATTGAAATTGAAAGGGAACTATATTAAAATAGTTTTGTATTTGTACAAATTTGTACAATATTGTGCAAACCTACAAATAGGTTTGTAATGGGTTACAGAGAAGAGACAGATGTGACTTGTCCCATGGAGGTTTATGTTCTTTAAAATAAGAAAGAAATGTCTTCAAATTATTGAGAATGTAGCATGGTGTACAGTAATGAACAGGAACTGGTTCAGACAGATCTATTAGATATAGATGTCTGTTCTTCTCTACAATAGCTTTTATGGACATTCGCACTAGTTATTTAACCTGTATGAACCTCATACTTAAGTAATTATGAGAAATTGTTGTAATGAAATCAAGTACCAAGTTCAGTGCTATCCCAAAGTAGTTGCTTAATTATGATAGATAACAATGCAGCTTGGTATAGTGGAAAAGAGCATAGGCTTTGGGAATTGACTTAAGTTGTAATCATGGCTCAGCTGTTTCCTAGCTATCAGCAAGTCGCTTAATTGCTCCAAAACTGCCTAGCAAAGTTGCTGTAAGGATTAGAAGTGGTTGGTGTAAGGGGTCCAGCTACATAATAAATATCCAGTAAACAGTAGTTGTTGCTATATTAAGTGTTTCTAATTTCTAAGGTTATCTTGATAAATATTGTTATCATAGTTTTAAATCTTTACATATCTTTGAAGTCTGATTGCAAATTGAAGGTTCCAAGTGACATTCTTTATTTTAACAGCTGCTTGGTCTAGTGTGGATAGGGGAATGAATACTTCTGAACAGAATTCTGCTTCTTTTGCATCTCTCACACTTAACTCTGCTGTTTCTGGTATGTGAAAACAGTCTTTTGTTCGGCTAACAAAAACATTTGTTTAATTTTAGTATTTGTTATATGAAGAACTAATCAACATCAAGAACTGATTTCAATATAAATAGCAGCTATTATAAAATGGCAAAGGCCTTTACAACTGGGAGAGAAGACCTAAATTCTTGTGTGCAAATATGGCTTAATTCCCATCTCTAGGGATGTAAGGATTCTGTGGCCTGAGGTCACTGACAGTGCATTGGCACACAGACAAGTACACATGCAAGGTTCATAGTCTTCTGTTGTTAATATAGTCCTACCATACCTTTGGTCACAATTTGACATTTTACTTCTGTTCACTGTTAGTCATCATAAGTTTAAAACTAACCCTTTCAGGTTATGGATTCCCACATAATAACTCTAAGTATTTATTGATTTATAAAATACATGATTACTAATAAACTACTGTCAATTTTACATGACTTAAATGGATATATGTTTTATTAATCATATAGAAACTATATGTATTTAACAAACATTACACAAATGTGGGAGGCCAGGTGTAGTGGCTCACATCTATAATCCCAGCATGTAGGGAGGCTGAGGTGGGAGAATCACTTTGAGCTTTGGAGTTCAAGTCAAGCCCGGGCAACTACTTCACTACATAAAGTCAAAAAAAAAAAAAATTAGCCAGGCATGGTGGTATTTGCCTGTGGTCCCAGCTACTCAAGAGGCTGTGGTGGGAGGATTTCTCTAGACCAGGAGGCTGAAGCTGCAATGAGCCATGATAGCACCACTGCACTCCAGACTGGGTGACAGAGTAAGACTCTGTCTCAAAATGTGTGTGTGTATGTGTGTGTGTGTGTGTGTGTAAAATATGGGAGATCATTGTTTAGTTTGCAGTGCTTGGTTCACACTGGAATTCATGGACCCGGATTACTAATTTGGTAGTTCCACAGTGTCCGGAATCACTAAGCTAGAAAGGGGGTCAGCAAACATTTTATATAAAGGGACAGATAGTAGACATTTTAGGGATTGTGGGCCATGCAGCCTCTGTTGCAGTTACTCAACTCTGCCATTATAACAAGAATGCAGCCTGAGACAGTAAGCAAATGGTTGTGTCTGGTTCCAAAATACTATTCTTTTGATTTTTTTTTTTTTTTTTTTTTTTTTGAGACAGAGTCTTGCACTGTTGCCAGGCTGGAGTACAGTGACTCAATCTAGGCTCACTGCAACCTCTGCATCCTGGGGTTCAAGCGATTCTCCTGCCTCAGCCTTCTAGGTAGCTGGGACTACAGGTGCACCACAATGCCCAGCTAGTTTTTTGTATTTTTAGTAGAGATGGGCTTTCAACGTGTTGGCCAGAGTGGTCTTGATCTCTTGACCTTGTGATCCACCTGCCTTGGCCTCCCAAAGTGCTGGGATTACAGGCGTGAACCACTGCGCCTGGCCAGATATTTTTTAGACATTTAAAAATGTAAAAATGATTCTTGGTTCATGGCTCATATAAAAACCAGATGGTTGGATTTGGTCTACGCGTCATAGTTTTCCAAACTCTGGTCTTGTAGACCACATTTTGGTTCCAGAAATACAAGTTCACTGCTTCCTCATTTGGTGACTGTACAACACAAATACTGTTCTCTTTTTATATTCAGAGACAGTGTGTGGGCTGCTAAAGGAATAGCACCAGTGTTACAATACTGCTTCTAAGCAACTGATATATTAATTATATGTGAGCTTTATAGGGTTACTCTGTTAAAGTTTACATTAAAAAAATATATATATATTAAACATACATATAGATAGAGTATATATCAAGCAGTTAATATGTTAGCGGAATGCTGGTAAGATTATCTGTAACCAAGAAGGAATTTATAAATTAGTAAGGACTATCGTGGAAGGATGTGATTGTATATAAGACTTTTAAACTAAACAAGTATCTTTTCTTCCTAATCGTTTCTTTTTATAGTGGCTCTGAATCCAAAATATATATATCAGAGTCATTCTAGGACTCCAGGACACATGTAAATTCTGATTCAGAAGGGGTGTTTGTGTGTGTGCACACCTGATAGAGAACCACTGCTTTACATTTACATCCTGCAATGAATCTATAACTATAAAGCAAGGGATTTTGACCTGGCGTCAGTGAACTCATATGCCCCCCAAACTATATGTAAAATTTTTTGTTAAGCTCTAGACAGCAGGCTACCACCGCTTTCATCAGGTTCCTAAAAGACTATGTGAACCCACTCTCACCCAGCCTACTCTGCTCACCTGAGAAAAAAACAAAAACACAAAATTTACAAGATACTGTTTTCTTTAAATGCACTTGAACTTAGTCTCTAGATCTCCTGTATTCTCTTGTCTCTTTAGCTTCTCTCTGCTTCACCTCTTTAGATAATTACCTATTTATTTAACATATCTTAACCAAAAGATTCTAGCTAACTCCGACATTTTGTAGTTCTCTCTTTCAGGGTTCTGAAGATACATAGACCTGAAACAGCCAGGACTAAAATGATCAATGGCAGAGATTTCTATTGTGTTTTATTTTCCATTAAGAAGAAGGAAAAAAACAACTTTTTTTGACTTTTGAAATTTGTAGGCAGAGAACAGTGGCTTAGCCTGTAATCCCAGCACTTTGGGAGGCCAAGGCAGGAGGATCACTGGAGGCCAGAAGTTCAGGACCAGCCTGGGCAACACAGGGAGACCCTATCTCTACAAAAAAATTTTGAAAACTAAGCCAGGAGACCAGGCATAGTGGCTCATGCCTGTAATCCCAGCACTTCCTGGGTGGCTGAGGCAGGAGGATCACTTAAGCCTAGGAGTTCATGACCAGCCTAGGCAACGTGGTGAAACCCCATCTCTACAAAAAATACAAAAATTAGCTGGACGTAATATGTACCTGTGGTTCCATCTACTTGGGAGGCTGAGGTAGATGGATTGCTTGAGCCCAAAAGGCAGAGATTGCAGTGAGCTGAGATTGTGCCACTACACTCCAGCCTGGGCAACAAAGTGAGACTCTATCTCAAAAAAAGAAAAAGCCCAGCGTGGTGGGGCAAGCCTGTGGTTCCAGCTGCCTGAGAGACTGAGGTAGGAGGATCTCTTGAGCCTGCAAGGTTGAGGCTGCAGTGAGCCATGATCATACCACTGTACTCCAGCCTGGATGACAGAGTGAGACCCTGTCTCAGAAAAAAAAAAAGAATTTATAGGTAACCAGTTGACATAAAATACAGAATACAAAATCGAATGGATTGGTGCTAGGGAAAATATATATTTCTGATCAGTGAATTAGATCAAGTGATTATCATAGGTAATCTAAAATTACCCTCAATTCTACTTTCCTTTTAACTTACTCTTTTTCTAATGTCTCAATTTTTCGTTTTAGGAGATATTTTTAAAATAAAGTCACCATGTCAAAGTATAGAACTATTGTTATGAAACATCATTAGGAAATTCCATTTTTAATTTTATTGCATTCGTTTTTCATTTAAGGGTCTACTGCTGAGCCAGTTTCTCAGTCTACCACTTCTGATTATCAGTGGGATGTTAGCCGTAATCAACCCTATATCGATGATGAATGGTCTGGGTTAAGTATGTCCTTTTAAAAATTATCAGTTATTTTTTTCAGAATTTTCTTTCTACCACCCTGAATTCATGCTTTATGTTTTAATTTTAATTCTAATTTCTCACCTTTAAAGGTCATAAGAATATAATTTAATACCACATGTACTACTTGAAACCTGATTATTGAATACCTGTAAAATTAAAACTAAATTATCATAATTGAGGCAATATTTAAATGTAAAGTTTTCTTCTAGTTGCTCTGTAGTATTTCTAGTTTTTAAATTTTTTGTTTTAAATAAATGTTTATTTCTCTTCCTAGGTAGTATGATAGACTGAATTCAATATACAGGAATGGCTTTGTATTTGTGAAGTATACACACATTTTTGTGCTGGTAGAAAACCACGTTCTTAACCCAGTTGCCAGTAGAAGTTTAGTTAAAGGAAGAGTCATGTTAAAAAAGGAAGAATATGGTTTGTATGTTCAGAAAGCTCATGCTGTCTTCATTTTAAAAAAATGTATGAGGTTTTTTTCCTCACAGACCCAAATCTCAAAATTTACTTTCTCTGAATTTTTATTTCACATTCTTTTTTACTATTTACTATTTTCTGTTAGCATGTATATGTTCCCTGTGGGGTTTTCCACCATTTTTAAGCATATGTTTTGCTTCTCCAAGTAAAGAACCCTCTGAAAATGGGGACTAGCACTCTTTTATACACGCAGGACCTAGTGCAGGCCTTTATACATAGGTGCTCAGTAGTAATAATAATGACAGTAAAAGTAAACACGGGACTATGTACCAGACACTGGTTTTAGTCTTTTGGATTTTATTATCTCATGTAATGCTTTTAACATTTTTGTGTGGTAAATATTATTTGTTTTCACATTTTTCCGATGAAAAGGCTGTGACAAGTGTAAGTTTTCTAACTTTCCCCAGGTCACACAGTTAGTTAAATGGGAGGAGGGTGGTATTCAAACCTTGCTAGTCTGGCTCCAGAGTTCATCCTCTTAACCACTATCTGGTACAGCCTTGGTGATAATAGTAATCATCAAGGTCCGCTGGCAACACAGTGGTTAAAGCACAGTTCTTACAGATTAAGGGAGATGAGGGGAGAAAGATCAGGGAAAACCATATTGTGAAATGCCATGCCTTGAATTGGTGGCTAAAGATTAGGGAGCTGCTGGTTTTCAGTACTAGCTTAGACAGTAAATATGAATTTTAGTCCTGACTCTAAAATGTCATATTTCAAATGGTTCGGCTTTGTCACTTATCTGGGAGCTGTAAAATCGAGCAAATAACCTGTCATATCTATTTTCATAGGTTGTTGTGAGTTTTAATGAGTTAATGGGTGAACATGAAAGCTCTGTAAATTACAGTTATCTCTCAGTATCCATGGGGGCTTGATTCCAGGACCCACCTCAGGTACCAAAATCCACAGATGTTGAAGTCCCCTATGATAAAATGGCATAGTATTTGCATATAACCTACCTATGACCTCCCATATACTTTGAATTATCTCTAGATTACTTATAGTACCAAATGCAGTGTAAATAGTGTTATACTGTATTGTTTAGGGAATAATGACAAGAAAAAAAAGTCTCTACATATTCAGTACAGGCACAATTCATTCATTTTTTTCCCCCCGAACATTTTTGAATCCACAAATGGAAAACCCATGGATATGCAGGGCTGACTACGTGTATGAAGTATTTAAATCCAAGGTTTTACAAGGATGTGAAAGCACTATTTTTGGTAAAAAAAAAAAAAAACAGTGTATCTGTGCTTTAGGAAGAAATACCAGCTATATGCAGAATATAATTGAGGAGTGATTATAACGATGATAGGAGTGACTATAGGAAAATAGCAGTAAGGTATCTTGAGCTGCTATAGGTTGAGGCAGAGGAAAATTGAGTGGTCAGGTCTCTAGGCTTTCCTGCTTGGACAGAGTAGCTTCACTTTTTATTTTATCTATATTAAGATAACTTTGAATATGAAAAACATGATTGGCTGCCAAGATGAAAGATTTTTAAAACATGTATCCATAGGATTCTGTACTTAATCAAAGTATTATGTATCAGAAACACCATCTTCCTCAAGTTTGTTATGCTGTATTAGGTCCAGAGTTTCTCTAACATTTTCTCTGTAAATTTTATTTTCTGTGGCACCATCTTTAATGCAGCTGGTTTTTTTGGTGCTCAGTGAATTTAATCATTACTTCTGAATTTCTAAAATGAATGATTTAGTGTTTGAGATTACTAATCCACAAAGTATATTACATTAGATTTACATTTACGTTATAATTAATATATTGACCCTCCGGTTTGAAGACATGTGTTAATCTATTACTGTCTTGACCATAAAAGAACAGCATCATTGTAACCCATGTAAAAAGTCAGATGTTGAATAGAACTTTTTCTTGGCATACAGGAGTGAATGAATTAGCTGTAGCGTAACAGTGATTGAGAGCATGAATTTTTAGGACAGACTACCTGGGTTTCAGTCTTAACTTCCTTGCCATTGCCCTTACGCTGGTTATATGATTTTTCTATGCCTCAATTTTCTCATCTGTAAAAATAGTAATTCCTCCCCAGTAGTACAGATAAGATTAAATGAGTTAATACATGTAAAGCACTTAGAACACTGCATCACGTTTAGTAAATATCCAGTAAATGCTACTGTTGATATCCTTCTAGTGGCAAAATTAGTCTACCCAATGTGGTTAACTAATATTGTCTGTTAAAACACTAGAGAATGTCTTTCTAACATAATTGTTTTCTTTTAAACAATTATTAAAAAGTTAAAAAGTTATTAAAGTTTACATTGAATTAAATTCTGACAAGAAACAGCTGACAACCAAATAAAAACCAGCAATGAGATGCTTAAACCTAAAACATTATTCCACAAGCAAATTAACTGGAGAGACAAATTTCTTACCCTTTTGCAAAGAAAACCAGTATAGCTCTTTAAAAAGACATTGGCAGACTGATGAAAAACTTTAGCGATGAGAAATAATTTATAATTGGAGCAAACTATACTGTAAATTATTTTTAAGGAAACTGAGAAGTTTTTTGGCAGCCAGGCACAGTAGCTCATGCCTGTAATCCCAGCACTTTGGGAGGAGGCTAAGGCGGGTGGATCACGAAGTCAGGAATTCCAGACCAGCTTGATCAACTTGGTGAAACCCTGTCTCTACTAAAAATTCAAAAACTAGCTAGGTGTGGTGGTGCGTACCTGTAATCCCAGCTACTCAGGAGGCTGAGACAGGAGAATTGCTTGAACCCAGGAGGCGGAGGTTGCGGTGAGCCAAGATCGCACCACTGCACTCCAGTCTGGGCAACAGAGCTAGACTTGTCTCAAAAAAGATTTTTGGTATATTAGGCCTATGAATCTTAAGAATTAGTTTCTCAGGCTGGTGCCATGGCTCACACTTGTAATCTCAGCACTTTGGGAAGCCAAGGTGCAAGGATGTCTTGAGCCCACGCTTTCAAGACCAGCCTAGGCAACATAGTGAGACCCCCATCTCTTAAAAAAAAAAGAAAAAAGAAAAAACTAACTGGGCGTGGTACCCATGCCTGTAGTCCCAGCTACTCAGGAAGCTAAAGTGAAAAATCACTTGAACCTGAGAAGTCGAGGCTACAGTGCTCTATGATCTTGCCATTGCACTCCAGCCTGGGCAATAGAGCCAGACCCTGTCAAAAAATTTAAAAAATAAAAAATAACTTTACTAATCATTTTACTCGATTTTTTTATCCACCTGCCACCACCTATATTAAGAAAATGGGTGATATGTTGGTATATTGCCCATTCAATTGACTAAACCTTTTTCTACTTGATAGTTTCTTTTCTGGCAAGAAGTCTTGGAGACATGGCTTATGGACAGCAGTTTTCTAAATCTGGGTTTCTTATCTGTGAGGTTTAAGCAAAGCCAATGATAGGTTGGCATATGAACCTACTAAAAGTATTATTAATGAATGCTTGATATAAGATGGGTAGTTGGTTCCAGGCATCTACTAGATTGAAGTGTATCTTACATATGAAGTATATCTTACTGAGAGATTCATCAGAATTGTGAGAAATAAATTTTTAGCTATACATGCCTTATAGATTAGAAACTGGTTTTAATATCAGTGATAATAAAAACAATAGCTACCACTTATTAAACACTGCATTGCCATGAATTGCTTTACCTGTATTTCATAGAATCCTCTCAGCAATTCTGTGAAGTTGATAATAGAGCCATTAAGAAACTTGACCAGGACGGACGAGGTGGCTCAGGCCTGTAATCCCAACACTTTGGGAGGTCAAGGTGGGCAGATCACAAGTCAAGAGATCGAGACCATCTTGGCCAACATGGTGAAACCCCCTCTCTACTAAAAAATAGAAAAGTTAGCTGGGCGTGGTGGCACACACCTGTAGTCCTAGCTACTCGGGAGGCTGAGGCAGAAGAATCACTTGAACCCGGGAGGTGGAGGTTGCAGTGAGCTGAGATGGCACCACTGCACTCCAACCTGGCAACAGAGTGAGATTTCATCTCAAAAAAGAAAACCAAAAACAAAAAAGAAACTTAACTAAAATCACCTTGTTATTAAGTGGTAGAACAATATTCAAATGTGCATTTGTTTGACGTGAAGGCCTGTGCTCTTTGCCTCTGTGTTACTATGTAATACTGATTCCAGATACCTGCTTTTTGTGGTGAATTTAGAAGTACAGGAAGGGACTTCCTTTTTTGTAACACATTTCACACTTGTAATCACCTGTTCCATGTTTTTCCTCCAATAGACTATAAATTCTTACTTATGTTGTCTCTCCCTGTCCTCTGCTAGCTTACTTTTTTCTGTTTCCAGAGCCCCCATGGCAGAATCTATTACTCTGTATTTAGTTGTTTGTTGTACTTACCTATCTTCATCCCTGAATAGACAGACTATGAGCTGCACATTTTGGGGGATTCTGTTTTACTTATTTTTTAATCTCTAGTACCTACCCAGCTCAAGTTCTAGCATAAAGTAAGTACTTAATAAAGGATTGGATAGACATAATTCAACTATTAAAATATATTTATTATTCCAACCTGGGCAATATGATGATACTCCATCTCTATAAAAAATTCAAAAATTAGGCACAGTGGTACATGCCTATGGTCCCAGATGCTCAGGAGCTTGAGGCAGAAGGATCACTTGAGTCCCAGGAGGTTAAGGCTGCAGTTAACTATGATTATACCACTGCATTCCAGCCTGGGTGACAGAATAAGACCCTCTCTCTTAAATTTTACATATATGTATATATATGTATGTAAAATATAAGAGACAAAAGAAAATAAAACATGTTTTTATATATAATGCTTTATTAATATATATAATGTTTTATTTTCTTTTGTCTCCATATAAATTTGAGATCATACTGTGTAGATAATTTTGTCAATGATTTGTTTTCTGTGAGCATTTTCCCAAATTGTTATATATTCTTCCAAAACATAGGTTTTAAAACCTTTATAAAAATATATTATACCTTCCTGTTAAGCAAAACAATAAGAGAGTACACCTGGAAAAATAATAGCAAAAAGTAAAAAGATTTGTCCTTCTAGATACAAAAAAAAGTGTTTTACAGAGTTATGTACAGCACTATCCCAGGATTAGATCAGTGGAAAAGAATAGAAATTCAAGAAACAGACTGAAGTGCATATAAAAGAAAGAATTGAGTAAAGCCAGTGGCTTTATAGTGGCTCACACCTATAATCCCAGCACTTTGGGAGGCCAAGGCAGGTGGATCACAAAGTCAGGAGTTCAGGACCAGCCTGGCCAACGTGGGGAAACCCCATCTCTACTAAGAATACAAAAATTAGCTGGGTGTGGTAGCATGTGCCTGTAATCTCAGCTACTTGTGGTGGCATGTGCCTGAGGCAGGAGAATAGCTTAAACTCAGGAGGCAGAGGTTGCAGTGAGCCAAGATTGCATCACTGCACTCCAGCCCTGGGGGCAGAGCAAGATTACATCTCGGGGACGCTGGAGTGGGGAAGAATTGAGTATTTAATAAGAGTAGCATTAGGTATTAGTGGGAAATGATTGGATTTTTTAGTTAAGCAATGTTGGGACAACTTGTTAACCATTTGGAAATAAAGCCTAATCTTTGTCATCTTAAACCATTGTAAATTAAACCTGACTATAAGTAGATTTACAGGAACATATATAGGATGTACAGGGAAAGAAGTGAATAATTAATTTTGAGAACTACTTATTTAACCTGGGTAAAGACAAAGACTGTTTTTTCCTTTTAGAATAAGTCAGTGATAGCTTCCTAAAGGAGTTAAAAATTCAGTGCCTCCTATAGTGAGAGAGAGTGATCTAGAAGTCTAGAATAAAATTTATTTTTGAGAATAAATGATGATTGAAGCCCTGAAAGTTATTCAAATGCTTTTGGAATGATTGGATAAAGGGCACAGTGAATGATCGGAAAAATATAAGAAGGTACAAGTATTAAAAGAGGGGGAGAAAAATACGAGATTGAATATTGTCATGACATGGTGAATCTGAAGAACCTAATTTTGAAAAGCTCATAAGGATAGGAGAGGTGTAGTATAAAATGACAGGTAAGGAGTATAATTTTGGTACTGCTGTTAAGAATTAATTCTGTACCCTAGAAAATAAATCAATTACAAAAATATTGTAATAATCAGAGGAGAAAGCAACCAGGTCCTAGACCAAGTTAAAAATTGATAAATTTAGAAAACTGATAACAAAGGAAGCAGAGAGAGTGAAATTAAATGGCTAATAAATTTTCTGGAATTTCTTAGAAATTCCACTTACCCATATGATAGGCCTAGCAGAAATTGAATAAAGATTGTTACCTTCATGTTATTGTTTTTGTTTTTTTTTTCTGCCTCTTAAAATGTGCTTGGGAGACAGAACAATAGCTTAAAATTACAGCTTAGTTAAACGTAAGGAATTTTTAGTTTTTGCCTTTTACTTTATGGCAAAAATGACAAGACGCCTAATTCACACTGTTGAATTTTAGATGGTCTGTCTTCTGCTGATCCCAACTCTGATTGGAATGCACCAGCAGAAGAGTGGGGCAATTGGGTAGATGAAGAAAGAGCTTCACTTCTAAAGTCCCAGGAACCAATTCCTGATGATCAAAAGGTGAGTATGAGAGATTGCTGGGTGTTTATTTGTTAATGGAAGAGACAGGCTGGGCATGGTGGCTCACGCCTATGATGCCACCAGTTTGGAAGGCTGCAGCAGGAGGATTGCTTGAGCCCAGGAGTTCAAGGCCAGCCTTGGCAACATAGCAAGACCCCATCTCTATTTATAAAATAAAGCAACTGAAGGAGAATTCTGGGTGACAGAGGCTGACACAATTGAGAGGGTTGGGGAGACAATAATCAACAGCATCAGAAACAGCAAACCAATTAGTAACAGCAGGACTGAAAAATACCATTGGATTTGCTTTCCAGTAATTTAGAACAGTTTCATTAAAATTGGAAGAGAATTTGCATTGCAGTAAGTTGAGTGAATGAGGAATAAAAAGTGCTAATAACAGGCCAGGTAGGGTGGCTCATGCCTGTAATCCCAGCACTTTGGGAGGCCAAGGTGGATGGATCACCTGAGGTCGGGAGTTCAAGACCAGCCTGACCAACATGGTGAAACCTCATCTCTACTAAAAATACTGGCTCACGCCTGTAATCCAAGCACTTTGGAAGCCAAGGCAGGTGGATCACCTGAGGTCAGGATTTCAAGACCAGCCTGACCAACATGGTGAAACACCCATCTTTATTTTAACAAAAAATTAAAATTAAGAAATAAAAAAATTAACTGGATGTGGTGATGCACGCCTATAATCTCAGCTACTGGGGAAGCTGAGGCAGGAAAATTGCTTGAACCTGGGAGATGGAAGTTTCAGTGAGCTGATACTTCACCACTGCACTCCAGCCTGGGCAGCAGAGTAAGACTCTGTCTCAAAAAAAAAAAAAAGTGCTAATAAGTTTGGATAGGAACGGAGGAAAGATAATGGATAATAGCAATACCTGATATCAGCAATGGTTTTGCTGGGGTTATGGGGGTTGTATTTTAATGATAGGGGAGATTTTGGTTTAGGGTCAGCAGTCTTCCTTCCTTCCCTCCCTCCCTTCCTTCCAACACATGGTATGAGGAATGGTTTTGCTGGGCTTGTGGGGGTTATATTTTAATGATTGGGGAGATTTAGTATAGGGTCAGCAATTCTTTCTTTCTTTCTTAATAGCAACACATAGTATAAGGAATGGTTTTGCTGGGCTTGTGGGGGTTGTATTTTAATGGTAGTAGGAGATTTCGGTGTAGGGTCAGCAATCTTTTTCTTTCTCTTTTTCTTTCTTTCTTGATGGGGTCCTCAAATTCCTGGCCTCACGTGACACTCCTGCCTCAGCCTCTCAAAAGTGCTGGGATTACAGGTGTAAGCCACTGTGTCTGGCCTGCACAGTCTTTATTAAAGAGATGTATATTCCGTTGCAGCTACTCAACTATATAGCAAGTAGCCATAGATGATATGGAAATGAATTTTATTTGTAAGAACTAATGCTGGGCTGTATTTGTAATTTGCCAACCGCTGTTTTAGCATGTCTGTCAATACAAAGGGAAAGGATCTAGAATAAAGTAAAAAGTTAAACATAGTCTGGGCACCGTGATGCATGCCTGGTAGTCCTAGCTATTCAGGAGGCTGAGGCAGGAGGATCATTTGAACATAGCAAGATCCCATCTCTTTAAAAAAAAAAAAAAGGAAGATTTTTGACTGATAGAGTAAGGTGCCAGAAGGGGATCCAGAAGCCTTTAACAAGTGAATGGATTGGTTTTGTTTTGTTTTGTTTTGTTTTGTTTTGTTTTCTTTGAGACAGTCTTGTTCTGTCACTAGGCTGGTGTACAGTGGCTCAATCTTTGCTCACTGCAGCCTCCTCCTCCCAGATTCAAACAATTCTTCTGCCTCAGCCTCTCTAGTAGCTGGGACTACAGGCGCACACCGCCACACCTAGGTAATTTTTGTATTTCTAGTAGAGACAGGGTTTCACCATGTTAGCCATGATAGTCTCAAACTCTTGACCTCATGATCCACCCGCCTCGGCCTCCCAAAGTGCTGGGATTACAGGCGGGAGCCATTGCGCCAGCCTGTTTTTTTTTTTTTGAAATGGAGTTTCACTCTGTCTCCCAGGCTGAAGTACAGTGGCAACATCTTGGCTCACTGCAACCTCCACCTCCCAGGTTCAAGCAATTCTTCCTCCTCAGCCTCTCGAGTAGCTGGGATTACAGGCATGCATCACTATGCCCAGCTTATTTTTGTATTTTTAATAGAGATGGGGTTTTGCCATGTTGGCCAGGCTGGTCTGAAACTCCTGACCTCAAGTGATCCATCCAGCTTGTGAACAATGTAATTTAACTTTCTATGGAAAAGTGCTTTTTGTTTACCCTCACAAATGACAACCTAGATTCCTAGACTATCTTTACAAGAAGAGATTATCTAAGTAACTGCTGTTTCTCTACTCAACACTGTAGTTATTATGATGATTTTGATATCTCTCGAACTACCAAATAGCTTACAGAAATTCCAATGAGATGGAAAAAACAAAACAAAATCTGGCACAAAGTTTTCAGTCTAGGCTAGGTGGCTTCCAGTTGTGGAGAAACATCCATAAACTGTTTCAAAGTCTTGTAATGATTAAAATCTCCTATGAGTAGATATATCTCATGAATGATACTCAGGTCACAAGGACCTTCTGCAGTCAGCTTATCACTTCATTACAATCCAACCACACAAGAAATGTAGTTGCCCATGGCAAAACACTATTTTCATTAATGGGACGATACTGAAATCAACTCCACGTCATTTAACTCCCATGAAAGAGTTGAGATTTTGATAAATGTATATTAAATATTTAAATAAAAAGGACATTACTGATAAATTTCAAATTCCCTAATATTGCTTCCCAGTCCCATTTTCATACTGCGTTCCTAGTGGCAACCAAAATTGTGAACATCTTCTGTGTCTACCCAATCAATTTTTTTATAAATTTATTTGTATCCACATGTAAAAGTTACATAAATGACATATTCTATCTTTCTATAACTTGCTCATCATTCAGCATATTTTTGAGATTCTGTTTGTAATGCTAATAATGTAGCTTTCGTTCATTTTTAACTTCTAATTTGCCATTGTATAAACATATGACATCTTTCCATTCCCCAACTAATGAACATTTCGATGACAGCTCACTTTGCTTAGAAATGTACAAGATATAATAACAAAAACAGAGAAAAAAGAAATATAGACGATAATCTCTGAATATATTTAGAAAAAGAATTCCTATGATGCATGATGAAGTCTTTAAACTCCTTTCATGGGTTTTGTGTGTTAAATGTCCAACAAACATCTGAATGATTACTATGTAGTAAGGTATTACGTATAAGATATTGTACTAAGAAGCCTTTTTGTAGGTCCACTCTAAAACCCCTTTTATATTGTCTGTCAACTGTCCCCTCTGCATTTATTTACCCCTCCTACTACCATTAGTACTATATCCTGTTTTAAAGACCAATCCTGGCTGGATGCAGCGACTCATGCCTGTAATCTCAGCACTTTGGGAGGCCGAGGCTGGGCAGATCATCTGAGATTAGGAGTTCCAGACCAGCCTGACCGACATGGTGAAACATAAAATATACAAAATACAAAAAAAATCCACTGGGCATGGTGGTGCATGCCTCCCAGCTACTCAGGAGACTGAAGCAGGAGGATAACTGGAACAAGAGAGGTAGAGGTTGCAGTGAGCTGAGATCGTGCCATTACACTCCAACCTGGTCAACAAGAGTGAAACTCTCTCTCAAAAAAAAAAAAAAGCAAACTACATTGCTCCCTTTGGCAGTACATACACTAAAATTGAGACCATGCACAGTGACTCACACCCATAATCCCAGCACTTTTGGAGGCTTAGGCAGGCGTATCACCCACCAGCCTGGCCAACATGGGGAAACCCCGTCCCTACCTAAAATAGAAAAGGAAATGAGCTGAGCATGGTGACACACACCTGTAATCCCAGCTTCGGGAGGCTGAGGCTCAAGACTTGCTTGAACACAGGAGGCAGAGGTTGCAGTGAACCACTTCACTCTAGCCCAAACAACAGAGTGAGACTATCTCAAAAAATAAAAAAAAAAGTGGCCAGGTGCAGTGGCTCACACCTGTAATCCCATCACTATAGGCTGAGATAGGAAGATCACCTGAGGTTGGGAGTTCAAGACCAGCCTGGCCAACATGGAGAAACTCCATCTCTACTAAAAATGCAAAATTAACCAGGCGTGCTGGTGCATGCCTGTAGTCCTAGCTACTCGGGAGGCTGAGGCTAGAGAATCACTTAAACCTGGGAGGCAAAGGTTGCAAGGAGCCAAGATTTCACCATTGCACTCCAGCCTGGGCAATGAGCAAAACTCCATCTCAAACAAACAAAAAAAAAAATAGATAAGATACAGAGAAGATTAGTATGGCCTCTGCATCATTATGAATACTAACATAACAGTGTTAACTTGATAGGTATTTTTTTTGTCCGGCAGAATGCTATTTTCAATGATGTTACTTTTCAAATTCAGTTTTTTAAGTTGAGCCTTTTATTTTGAGATAATTCTAGATTTAAATGCAGTTATAAGAAATAATACAGGCCAGGCACAGTGGCTCATGCTTGTTATCACAGCACTTTCAGAGCCCAAGATAAGAGGATCACCTGAGCCCAGGTGTTTGAGACTAGCCTGTACAACATAGTAAGCCCCTATCTTGAATATTTTTTTTAAGAGAAAAAAAAATCAGCCTGTAGTCCCAGCTCCTCAGGTGGCTAAGGCAAGAGGATCAGGAGGTCAAGGCTGCAGTGAGCCTTCATAGCACCACTGCTCTCCAGCCTGGGCAACAAAGCAAGACCCTGTCTCAAACAAACGAGTAAAACAGAGTGATCCCCTGTACTCCTTTTACCCAGTTTTCCCCAGTGTGGTAGCATGTTAAAAAAACTATTAGAATTGCCGGGCTCAGTGGCTCACGCCTGTAATCCCAGCACTTTGGGAGGCCATGGCAGGATCACAAGGTCAGGAGTTCAAGAGCAGCCTGGCCAAGATGGTGAAGCCTCGTCTCTACTAAAAATACAAAAAAAATTAGCCGAGCCTGGTGGCAGGCAACTGTAATCCCAGCTATTTGGGAGACTGAGGCAGAGAATCAGTTGAACCCAGGAGGTGGAAGTTGCAGTGAGCCGAGATCGTGCCACTGCACTCTATCTTGGGTGACAGTGCAAGACTTCATCTCAAAAAAAAACTATAGTACTATACAATAGCACAGTAGCCATCCCCACCCCCACCCCCCACCCCACTTATACACAGGGGATACAATCCAAGACTGGATGGCTGAAACCACAGATAGTATCAAACCCTACATATACTTTGCTTTTTCCTATATGTATCTCTGATAAAGTTTAATTTGTAAGTTAGTCATAGGAAAAGGTTAACAGTAATCATAAAATAGAACAGTTATAAAATGTACTGTAATAAAAGTTATATGAATGTGATCTCTCACTTTCTCTCTTTTTCAAAGTACTTTATTTATTTATTTATTTATTTATTTATTGAGAAGGAGTTTCGCTCTTATTACCCAGGCTGGAGTGCAATGGTGCAATCTCGGCTCACTGCAACCTCCACCTCCTGGGTTCAAGCAATTCTCCTGCCTCAGCCTCCGGAGTAGCTGGGACTACAGGCTGCACCACTGTGCCCAGCTAAATTTTGTATTTTTAGTAGAGACCGGGTTTCACCATGTTGACCAGGATGGTCTCGATCTCTTGACCTAGTGATTCACCTGCCTCGGCCTCCCAAAGTGCTGGGATTACAAGCGTGAGCCACCGCACCCAGCCTCAAAGTACTTTAATATCAGACTGAGGTTGATATTAAAAACTGAAACTGCAGAAAGCAAACTGCGAATAAGGGGGACCACCTTATCACAGCTGGCCTGTTTTACATTGATGCAATCAAGATACAGAACATGTATCATTTCAAGAATGTTTTTTAATGGGATTATAAAATATACACACACACACACACAGTCAGACTGAGGTTGACCGCAGGTAACTGAAACTGCAGAAAGCAAACTGCGAATAAGCAGGGGACTACTTATGACAACTGGCCTGTTTACATTGATGCAATCAAGATATAGAACATTTACCATTTCAAGAATGTTTTATTAATGGAATTATAAAATATATACACATACACATAATCTTTTGGTGTGGCTGTTTATTTGTTTGTTTGAGATGGAGTCTTGCTCTGTCACCCGGGCTGGAGTACAGTGGCGCTATCTCAGCTCACTGCAACCTCTGCCTCCCAGGTTCAAGCAATTGTCCCGTCTCAGCCTCCTGAGTAGCTGGGGTTACAGGCACATGCCGCCATGCCCGTCTAATTTTTGTATTTTTAGTACAGACAGGTTTTCACCATATTGGTCAGGCTGGTCTCAAACTCCTGACCTCAGGTGATCTACCTGCCATCACCTCCCAAAGTGCTGGGATTATAGGCTTCAGCCAGTGCATCTGGCCTTGGTATGGTTTTTTTTTTTTTCACTCAACATAATTCTCTGGAGATTCATCCAGATGTTTGTATGTGTCAGTAGTTTGTACCTTTTTACTGCTGAGTGATGTTCCATGGTCTGGATGTCCCCCAGTTTTTTTTAACCATTTACCTATATTGAAGGACATTTGGGTCCTTTCTAGTTTGGGACTATTATGAATAAAACCACTAAATATGTAGATTTTCAGAAGTTTCTGGCTAAGCAACTGTTCTTTCTGTATCCTTACCTAAATTTTCAGTTGTCACCGTTTTTTATTTTAGCAGTTCTGATAGGTGTATAGTGATAACACATTGTGGCTTTAATCTGCATTTCCCTAATAGCAAATGGAGTTGAGCTTTTTTTCATGTGTTTCTTTGCCATCTCTGTATGTTCTTGAGTGAAATGTGTGTTCATGTCTTTTGCATGTTTTCTAAGGGGATTTTGATTTTTTTTAACTTGAGTGTTCCTTATGTTGTATGGATACGAGTTCCGTACATGGAACTATATGGCTTGCAAATATTTTCCCCCATTGTGTAGCTTGTCATTTCATTCTCTTAACAGCATCAGATAAATTTTAATGCAAATTGCACTGCATTGGAACTCCAGAATAAAATAGAATTACCTATTCAGTGAGTTTTTAAAACACCAGAGTTTGCACAGCTCTCTAATTATGTTGTAATGAGTGATGGGTGACATAGACACACTGAATGACGTTCCATGTATTTTGCTATTTTTTAAATATGTAGTTCTTGATCAGTTTTATTACTAGTTTTTATTTGGATTTTGGAAAATGAAGACTGAACCTAATGAATGAAATTATTTCATAATAATTTTCTAAATAATGGAAACGTAACCATTTGGTTCTCTTTAATATTTTTGCTTTTAACCTAAGGTCTCAGATGATGATAAAGAAAAGGGAGAGGGAGCTCTTCCAACTGGGAAATCTAAAAAGAAAAAAAAGAAAAAGAAGAAGCAAGGTGAAGATAACTCTCATGCACAGGTAAAATATCAAAACAACCCCTTTTTGAGCACTTCCTGCTTAAAATGTGAAAAGATGATGTATAAATGCTAAGAGTTCTATATAGAGATAAAAGACAATATGAGACATGTTTATTCAAAAAGTCGTAGACTGTTTAACATATTTAGTATATATACTAAATAAAAATAATAAAATAAATAATAAAAATGTTTTGCTCAAAAAATTCATATAAAGGTGTTGCTAAACTCAAAAATAAGTAAAATTCCAAATTTTTCGGCCAGGCGTGGTGGCTCAAGCCTGTAATTCCAGCACTTTGGGAGGCCGAGGCAGGTGGATCACGAGGTCAAGAGATCGAGACCATTCTGGTCAACAAGGTGAAACCCTGTCTCTACTAAAAATACAAAAATTAGCTGGGCATGGTGGTGCACACCTGTAGTCCCAGCTACTCGGGAGGCTGAGGCAGGAGAATTGCTTGAACCCAGGAGGTGGAGGTTGCGGTGAGCCGAGATCGTGCCATTACACTCCAGTCTGGGTAACAAGAGTGAAACTCCATCTCAAAAAAAAAAAAAAAGAATTCCAAATTTTTCATGATTTTTTTTTTTTGAGTTGGAGTCTCGCTCTGTTGCCCAGGCTGGAGTGCAGTGGTGCAATCTCAGCTCACTGCAGCCTTCACCTCCCGGGTTCAAGCGATTCTCCTACCTCAGTCTCCCAAGTAGCTGGGATTACAGGCCTGCGCCACCTTGACTGGCCAATTTTTGCACTTCTGTAAAGATGGGTTTTCGCCATATTGGCCAGGAGCCTCCGCCTCCCAGAGTGCTGGGATTACTGATGTGAACCACCTTGCCTGGCTGCATTTTTTGTTATATAATCGTGAAATGGGAAAAGAGATACAGTATTTTACATATACAAAAATTCCTTTTGAGTAACTGGAAGGTAACATTTAGCACAAATAGAAAAACCCTAAAAAAAAAAAAGGGAAAGAAAAACCCTATGTATAACAAATGGAGTCTTTCACTTGACTTTGAGTTTACCAGTTATGTCACTTAGTATCCTTTCCTACCTTTTTGGCATCTACCCAACAGACATTTTGTCTTTCCATCACTCCGTTTTCTTTCTTTTTCGTTAGTCTCTTCTATCTTGGGGGTTGAAAAAGTAAATTATAGTAAAGATGAAATCAGAGATGGAATTTTAAGCTGGGCACAATGGCTCACGGCCTGTAATCCCAACACCTTGGAAGGCTAAGGCGGGAGGATCACTTCAGTCCAGGAGTTAGATGCCAGCCTGGGCAACATGGCAAAACCCTGTCTCTACAAAAATTAGCCAGCCATGGTGGCATACCCCTCTAGCCCCAGCTACTCAGGAAGCTGAGGTGAGATGAGAGAATCACTTGCACCCTGGAAGCGGATCTTGCAGTGAGCCAAAACCATGCATACTCCAGCCTGGGTGACAGAGTAAGACCCTGTCTCAAACAAAAAAAATAAAGATGTTTTAATTTCAAATGTATCATATTATTAGAAACATGCATAGATTTTTTTTTAAAGCACTAATACTGTTACATTATAACATTAAAATATTTGCATTCCTTACTATAACTATGTAATTAATTAAATATAGGAAATGGGGAACTTATTGTTCTATTTGTTTTTTTTTTTTATTTTATTTTAGTATTTTTTGAGGCAGAGTCTTGCTCTGTCACCAGGTGCCAGGCTGGAGTGCAGTGACGTGATCTCAGCTCACTGTGGCCTTTGTCTCCAGGATTCAAGCAATTCTCCTGCCTCAGCCTCCCAAGTAGCTGGGATTACAGGCACACGCCACCATACCTGGCTAACTTTTGTATTTTTAGTAGAGACAGGATTTTGCCATGTTAGCCAGGTTGGTCTAAGTGATCTGGCCTCAAGTGATCCCCCCACCTCGGCCTCCCAAAGTTCTGGGATTACAGGCATAAGCCACCACACCTAGCCACTTACTGTTTTTGGAAGAAGTTTCTACATGGCTTTTTAAGGAAATATGTATCTTTTTTTTATTGTGGGAAACACACACCCTCGTAAATGATATGAGCTTATTATCAATACTAGCTTGCTTTTTCAGTAGTAAAAATGGATGGACATTAAGGTTGTAAACTAGCTAAGATCAATGGATATGAACAAACTATAGCTATAAATAGGTATGCTTTTCTTGTTAGCTGGAGCTGGCAAATGAGACATTTATCCTTTGTTAGTAATACTACCTGAGAACCATTTTTAGCCAAGTTTTTCTTTAATTTCTTTGACTTATAGTATTTACTAATAATAATTTTGTGGATTGTGGATTAGTTGAGTTCCTTTTAAAAGAAATTTTGTGAAATAGATATATTCTGAAATATTTAACATATTGGCAAAGGTTGTTTTGAGAATTAAATTAGATATCCATGAAGTTTTATGCTGAGTACATAGCACATATATTCTATTCATAAAAGATTATATTGTGTTTTGTTTTTTCTCTTTTTGTTTTGTTTTGTTTTGGTTTTTTTTTTTTTTTTTTTGAGACATTCCACTCTGCTGCCAGCCTGGAATGCGGTGGCTCCATCACAGTTCACTGCAGCCTTGACCTCCTGGGCTCAAGGGATCCTCCTGCCTCAGCCTCCCAAGCAACTAGGACTACAGGCAGGCACTACCACAGCCAGCTAAAAATTTTTTTTCTTTTTTTTTTAAAGACGGAGTTTCACCATGTTAGTCAGGCTGGTCTTGAACTCCTGACCTCAGGTGATCTGCCTGCCTTGGCCTCCAAAGTGCTTGGATTATAGGTGTGAGCCACCACACCCGGCCTTTTTTTCTTTTTTCATAGAGACAGAGTTTCCCTATGCTACCCAGGCTACCCCAAACTCCTGGGCTCAAGCAGTCCTCCTGCTTTGGCTTCCAAAGTGTTGGGATTACAGATGCAAGCTACTACGCCAGACCTGAAGCCCTTTTGAGTGTTGGTGTGTGGCTGATAGGGTCTTTCACTGTTTAGTTCAACTTAGGATGGAAATAAATTGATGTCTACTGACTTTGTAAGATAGAAAACCTTTGAAAAACTTTGTAAGATTATACACTTCACACACACACTTCCAAAGCTACCTGCTCAGCCTAAATTCTTAGAAAATTTTGACTATCTAAACCCACTGCTGTCCTGAATAAGTGTCATAGAACATCAGTATCAGAAGAACATTAAGATCATCTTGGCCATTTGTTAAAAAGAACAGCCATTTTATACGGATGTGTTTGCCAAAAAATGATACAGTACAGTGATGCTTCTATTTAATATATTCTAGTTCATGCTTACTTTACTAAGCATATTATGTGCTCTAGAATTATTTTACTGAAACTTTGTAAAAGTCTGAAAGTCTAAGAATGTCAATCTTAAAGCTTGTATGGGTTTTTAGAAGTATTAGGGCAAGGCCTGGTGCGGTGGCTCATACCTGTAATCCCAGCACTTTGGGAGGCCGAGGTGGGCGGATCACGAGGTCAGGAGATTGAAACCAAAATGGTGAAACCCTATCTCTACTAAAAAAAAAAAAAAAAAAAAAAATTAGCCGGGCATGATGGTGCACACCTGTAATCCCAGCTACTCAGGAGTCTGAGGCAGGATAATTGCTTGAACCCAGGAGGCAGACGTTGCAGTGAGCCAAGGTCATGCCACTGCACTCCAGCCTGGGTGACAAATCAGGACTCTGTCTTAAAAAAACTAGGACATAGCCTGGGGAGAAATGCCAAATGTGGGTGAAGGGGAGAAGGGAAGCAAAGCACACTGCCATGTGTGTACCTACGCAACTGTCTTGCATGCTCTGCTCATGTACCCCAAAACCTAAAATCCAATTAAAAAAAAAAAAAAAAAAACCTAGGACAAATTTTACTTTACAGTTGAGGAAACTGAGGCTTGGGGAAACTAAGTGACTTGTCCCTGAGATGTGTGTTTGTTTTTGAGACAGATCTCGCTCTTTCACCCAGGCTGGAGTGGCGCCATCTTGGCTCACCACAACCTCCACCTCCCAGGTTCAAGCTATTCTCCTGCATCAGCCTCCCAAGTACCTGGAATTACAGGCCTATACCACCGTCACCAGATAATTTTTGTATTTTTAGTAGAAATGGGGTTTCACCATGTTGGCCAGGTTGGTCTTGAACTCCTGACCTCAGGTGATCTGCTCACCTTGGCCTCCCAAAGTGCTGGGATTACAAGCATGAGCCACCATACCTGGCCTAATTTTTGTGTTTTTAGTAGAGATGGGGTTTCACAGTGTTGCCCAGGCCAGAGTGCAGTGGTGAGGTGTCAGGTCACTGCAACCTCCACCTCCCAGGTTCAAGCAATTCTCATACCTCAGCCTCCCAAATATCTGGGATTACAGGCATGCACTACCACACCCAGGTAATTTTTGTATTTTTAGTAGAGACAGTGTTTCACTGTGTTGGCCAGACTGGTCTCAAACTCCTGACCTCAGGTGATCTGCCCACCTCAGCCTCCCAAACTGCTGGGATTACAGGGGTGAGCCACTGCACCTAGCCATCCCTGAGATTTTGTAGCTAGACTGTGGCATGGCCAAAATTGGAATTTCCTATCTATGCCCTTTTTACTATATAAGCTTAATTTATCTAGAAAATTAACTTATGTATAAACATTTTATTCCTTGAAGTCATTAAGTGAAGTACCTTTTGTTTTTTGTGGGATTTTTTTCAAGATAGAGTTTCCCTCTGTTGCCCAGGCTGGAGTGCAGTGGTGTGATCTTGGCTCACTGCAACCTTCACCTCCCAGGCTCAAGCAATTCTTATGCCTCCAGCCTCCCGAGTAGCTGGGATTAAAGGCATGTATGCACCACCATGCCCGGTTAATTTTTGTACTTTTGTAGTTTTGCTTTTTTTTTTTTTAAACAGAGTCATCCAGCCTGGAATGCAATCACAATTCACTGCAGCCTCCATCTCTCAGGCTCAAGTGGTCCTCCCTCCTCAGCCTCCTGAGTAATGGACTATATGTGCATACTACCATGCGTAGCTAATTACTATAGTTTCACCATGTTGCCCAGACGGGTCTCAAATTTCTGAGCTCAAGCAAACCACCCACCTCAGCCTCCCAAAGTGCTAGGGTTTTAGGCATACACTGCCATAGATTTTAATTAATGAAGAATGAATGATTTATAGAATCTAATAGATTGTTTTTCTTGTAGGACACAGAAGAATTAGAAAAAGAGATTAGAGAAGAGCTTCCAGCAAATACCTCTAAAAACCGTCCAAAACAGGAAAAAGCTTTTTCCTTGAAGACCATAAGCACTAGTGATCCAGCCGAAGCACTCGTCAAAAATAGCCAGGTAATTTTTAATAATAATAAAGTTTTGGCCGGATGCAGTGGCTCATGCCTGTAAACCTAGCACTTTGGGAGGCAGAGGCAGGTGGATCACCTGAGGTCAGAAATTCGAGACCAGCCTAGCCAACATGGTGAAACCCTGTCTCTACTAAAAATACAAAAATTAGCTGGGCATGGTAGAAGGCGCCTGTAATCCCAGTTACTCAGGAGGCTGAGACAGGAGAATCGCTTGAACCTAGGAGACAGAGGTTGCAGTGAGCCACCGCACCCCAGCCTGGGCAATAAAGAGTGAAGCTCCATCTCAAAAAAAAAAAAAAAGAATAATGAAGTTTTGGCTGGGCTAGGTGGCTCACACCTGTAATCTCAACACTTTGGGAGGCTGAGGTGGGCAGATCACCAGGTCAGGAGTTCAAAACCAGCCTGACCAACACAGTGAAACCCCATCTCTACTAAAAGT
The DNA here is from genome assembly GCF_049354715.1 of Callithrix jacchus. Classification (NCBI taxonomy): domain Eukaryota; kingdom Metazoa; phylum Chordata; class Mammalia; order Primates; family Cebidae; genus Callithrix; species Callithrix jacchus. Next base: position 99,294,470 of record NC_133517.1, on the reverse strand, counting down.
ACAAAAATTAGATACAGTGGCGGGGCGCCTGTAATCTCAGCTACTCGGGAGGTTGAGGCAGGAAAATCACTTGAACCTGGGAGGCGGAGGTTGCAGTGGGCTGAGATCACGCCACTGCAATCCAGCCTAGGTGACAGAGTGAGACTCCATCTCAAAATAATAATAAAGTTTTGGCTAGCCATGTGCAGAAAGCAGAAACTGGACCCTTTCCTGACACCTTACACTAAAATTTTCAGATGGATTAAAAACTTAAACATAAGACCTCACACCATAAAAATTCTAGAAGAAAATCTAGGCAAAACCATTCAGGACATAGGCGAAGGCAAGGACTTCATGACCAAAACACCAAAAGCATTGGCAACAAAAGCCAAAATAGACAAATGGGATCTAATTAAACTCCACAGCTTCTGCACGGCAAAAGAAACAGTCATTAGAGTGAATCGGCAACCAACAGAATGGGAAAAAATTTTTGCAGTTTACCCATCTGACAAAGGGCTGATATCCAGAATTTACAAAGAACTAAAACAGATTTACAAGAAAAAAACAAGCCCATTCAAAAGTGGGCAAAGGATATGAACAGACAGTTTACAAAAGAAGACATACATGAGGCCAACAATCATATGAAAAAATGCTCATCGTCACTGGTCATTAGAGAAATGCAAATCAAAACTACATTGAGATACGATCTCACACCAGTTAGAATGGTGATCATTAAAAAATCTGGAGACAGCAGATGCTGGAGAGGATGTGGAGAAATAGGAACACTTTTACACTGTTGGGAGTGTAAATTAGTTCAACCACTGTGGAAGATAGTGTAGCAATTCCTCAAGGACCTAGAAATAGAAATTCCATTTGATCTAGCAATCCCATTACTGTGTATATATCCAAAGGATTATCAATCGTTCTACTATAAGGACACATGCACACGAATGTTCATTGCAGCACGGTTTACAATAGCAAAGACCTGGAACCAACCCAAATACCCATCCATGATAGACTGAACAGGGAAAATGTGGCACATATACACCATGGAATATTATGCAGCCATAAAAAATGATGAGTTCGTGTCCTTTATAGGGACATGGATGAACCTGGAAACCATTCGCAGCAAACTGACACAAGAACAGAAAATCAAACACCGCATGTTCTCACTCATAGGCAGGTGTTGAACAATGAGAACACATGGACACAGGGAGGGGAGCACTACACACTGGGGTGTGTTAGGGGGAAATAGGGGAGGGACAGCAGGGGGTGGGGAGTTGGGGAGAGATAGCATGGGGAGAAATGCCAGATATAGGTGAAGGGGAGGAAGGCAGCAAATCACACTGCCACATGTGTACCCATGCAACTATCTTGCATGTTCTTCACATGTACCCCAAAACCTAAAACGAAAAAAAAAAAAGAATGGGGAGTTAACTTCCTGAAATGAAAATCAAAATAATAATAATAAAAGTTTTGTTTACTCAAGTATTTTATCATAAGTAATGTTTTGTTGAAGCACTGTTAAGCATTTAAAATATATTGACTAATTTAATCTTCAAAACAACCCCAAGAGAAAGCCAAGACGCATTTTTATAAGTGAAGGTAGAAAAGCTGGATAACTTTCCCAGAGTCACATAACTATCAGTAGTGAAATCAGGAAACCACTTACTGTATTTTCTCCTTTTAAATATCTAGGCATACAAGGGATAGATGGCTTAGAGAAGATATGATTGGTTTCATTTTTCCCCAGTGTATGTACATAGTATAACTATGGCTCAGCCTCCCAGAATGGAACATTTGTTTAAAACTTGGTTATAGGCTCTTGAATGATTAACCTTCTATGGCCTGCAATCTCAGTATAATAGCAACCAGGTGCAGTGGCTCATGCCTATAATCCCAGCACTTTGGGAGGCCAAAGCGGGAGGGTCGCTTGAGTCCAGGAGTTTGAGACCAGCCAGGGTAACATGGCTAGACTTGGTATCTACAAAAAATAGAAAAATTAGCTGGGTGCAGTGGTGCCTGTTTGTAGTCCCAGCTACTTGGGAGACTGAGTGGGAAGACTTGAGCCCAGGAGATTGAGGCTGCAATGACCTGTAATTGCACCATTACACTCCAGCCTGGGTGACAGAGTGAGATTTCGTCATAAAAAAATCCGTGTGTGTGTGTGTGTGTATAAAATAAATAGCAAAGGGTCTATTTGACTTTTTTTTTTTTTTTTAGACAGAATCTCTCTCTTGCCCAGGCTGGAGTGCAGTGATATGATCTTGGCTCACTGCAACCTTTGCCTCCTGGGTTCAGGCAATTCTCTTGCCTCAGCCTCCTGAGTAGCTGGGATTATAGATGGTCACTACCACCCCCAGCTAATTTTTGTATTTTTAGCAGAGACAGCGTTTTACTATGTTGGCCAGGCTGATTTCAAACTCCTGACCTCAAGTGATCCACCTGCCTCGGCCTCCCAAAGTGCTGGGATAACAGGCGTGAGTCACTGCACCCGGCCTCTGTATGACATTTTTATATTAAATCATTTTCAGGCCGGGCTCGGTGGCTAACACCTATAATCCCAGCACTTTGGGAGGCCGAGGCAGGTGGATCATGAGGTCAAGAGATCGAGACCATCCTGGTCAACAAGGTGAAACCCCGTCTCTACTAAAAATACAAAGATAAGCTGGGCATGGTGGCGCGTGCCTGTAATCCCAGCTTCTCGGGAGGGTGAGGCAGGAGAATTGCTTGAACCCAGAAGGCGGAGGTTGTGGTGAGCCGAGATCGTGCCATTGCACTCCAGTCTGGGTAACAACAGCGAAACTCCGTCTCAAAATAAATAAATGAATGAATAAATAAATAAATAAATAAATCGTTTTCAGAAGCCATCTTAATGAAGAATGTGTGATCCGTCCTGTGGCTTAATGTAGATAAATGAGAGAATAGAGGGGAAAAGGAGATTTAAAATAAGTAATAATATTTTGGACATGAAATAAATACAGGGAACACTAAGAAAGGTAAAGAAACTAGGCAACATAAATACAACTTCAGGGCTGGCCACAAGGGCTTATGCCTGTAATTCCAGCACTTTGGGAGGTCACAGTGGGTAGATCACTTGAGCTCAGGAGTTCGGGACCAATTTGGGCAACATGGTGAAACCCCCTTCTCTACCAAAAATACAAAAAAAATTAGCCATGTGTGGTGTTGTGAACCTGTGGTCCCAGCTTCTTGAGGGACTGAGGTGGGAAGATTGTGTTAGCCTAGGAGGTGGAGTTTGCAGTGAACTGAGCTGGGAGGATGGTGTTATCCTAGGAGGTGGAGTTTGCAGTGAACTGAGATCACACCATTGTACACCAGCCTAGGTGACAGAGTGAGACCCTGTCTCTTTCTCTCTCACACACACACACACACACACACACACACACACACCACACAACTTCAGATACCTAGAATAGGAAGAAGGAATGCTAGTAATTCCTTGGGCTCACACCATTTCCTCCTCTTGTGTCTTTGTTTCATTTTGCTTTCTTGAATCTGTGGGGTTCTGGAAGAATAGGGGCAAGAGAAGCATTATTTACCCTTCTTTCTGTGTTCAGGATAATTATCACAGATAGAGCTAATAGGTGAAATGATCTTCTACTCATCTCTCACAACCAGAAGGCACTCCAAATTACTGACATTTTTTCTATTATGAGGTCCTAACCATTTCTTTTTTTTTTTTTTGACATGGAGTTTCACTCTTGTTACCCAGGCTGGAGTGCAATGGCACGATCTCGGCTCACCACAACCTCCGCCTCCTGGGTTCAGGCAATTCTCCCACCTCAGCATCATGAATAGCTGGGATTACAGGCACGCGCCACCATGCTCAGCTAATTTTTTGTATTTTTAGTAGAGACGGGGTTTCTCCATGTTGACCAGGATGGTCTCGATCTCTTGACCTCGTGATCCACCCGCCTCGGCCTCCCAAAGTGCTGGGATTACAGGCTTGAGCCACCGTGCCCAGCCGTTCCGAACCATTTCTTAACAGATATACCTCAGTGAGGCAAATCATTTTACCTCCTTTCTGCTCCCAGGCTGTAGAGAAGCAAGACTCAGCCAGGCACAGTGGCTCACACCTGTGATCCCAGCACTTTGGGAGGCTGAGGCAGGTGAATCACTTGGTGGATCTGGGCATGGTGGTGTGTGCCTGTAGTCCCAGCTACTTGGGAAGCTGAGGCAAGAGGATTGCTTGAACTTGGGAGGCGGAGGTTGCAGCGAGCACTCCAGCCTGGTGACAGAGTGAGACTCCATCTCAGAAAAAAAAAAGAATCTAAGCTCTGCCTTAAGCATTCTGATTTCACTACCAGACTGGATAAAACACTGAAAATTTGGACCTGTGTGTTACCAGTTGCTTGAATCAGTAGAACTGGTAACCACAGTGTGCTTTTAGGAAACAGAAGCTGTTGCTGCTGCTATTTGAGATATTCTTACCTGTCAGGAAGGAGATTAGGGGTTGTTACCTACTGGTAGTTCAGAAGTTAGCTATTTTCTTTCAGTCTTTCACAAAAATTTTTGAAGAGTTCTGAGTTGTTGGAAATGGACAACCACCATTGAATTGCTAACAAGTATAAAATCAGCCAGTCTCAGTGGTTCATGCCTATAATCCCATCTACTCAGGAGGCTAAAGTGGGAGGATCGCTTGAGCCCATTAGGTCAAGGATCCAGTGAGCTGTTATGTGTCTCTGCACCCTAGGCTGGGCCACAGAGCTAGATTCTGTCTCCAAAAAAGTATACAATTATCCTTTTTTTTTTTTTTTTGAGATAGAATCTCTTTTGCCCAAGCTGGAGTGCAGTGGCGCAGTCTCGGCTCACTGCAACTTCCACCTCCCAGGTTCACGCGATTCTCCTGCCTCAGCCTCCCAAGTAGCTGGGACTATAGGTGCATGTTACCATGCCCAGCTAATTTTTGTATTTTTAGTAGAGATGGGGTTTCACCATATTGGCCAGGTTGGTCTTGAACTTCTGACGTTGTGGTCTACCCGCGTCAGCCTCCCAAAGTCCTGGGATTACAGGCATGAGCCACTGCACCCAGCCTAAAATTAGCCTATTTATAATGAAACGTAAGAATATGAAAATTAATGAAAATTGAATTATTCTTGAGATTCAGTAGACATTTTATAATTTTATACCTTCATTTTTATCTCAGCATATATTCATAAATATTATAGGTGATGATTTATTTGGCTATATCACTAGAGAACAGGTATGAGTTACACTGCTTATCTGGAAACCATATTAGTATTGCAAAACAACCTTTTGATATTACTGTGATATTTAAACTTTATTTGAAAATGTCACCAAAAAATCTGAGTTTTTTTCCCCAAAATAGCCTATCAAGACTCTTCCACCTGCTACTTCTACCGAGCCATCTGTTATCTTATCAAAAAGTGATTCTGACAAGAGCTCTTCCCAAGTGCCACCGATAATACTACAAGAGACAGATAAATCCAAGTCAAATACCAAGCAAAATAGTGTGCCTCCTTCACAGAGTAAGTAAGCCTCATTTTCTGTTGCTTTGTACTGTTTACATTTTTCTTGTGTTAAGGTTCTGATCTTAAAAGTCTAATGGTTTGCTGGGTGCGATGGCTCACGCCTGTAATCCCAGCACTTTGGGAGGCTGAGGTGGGTGGATCACCTGAGGTCGGGAGTTCATGAAGAAACCCTATCTCTACTAAAAATGCAAAATTAGCTGGGTGTGTTAGCACATGCCTGTAATCCCAGCTACTCGGGATGCTGAGGCAGGAGAATCGCTTGAACCTGGGAGGCAGAGGTTGCTGTGAGCCAAGATCATGCCATTGCACTCCAGCCTGGACAACAAGAGCAAAACTCTGTCTCAAAAAAAAAAAAAAAACAGTCTAATGGATTAATAAGAGTAGCCCTTTCTTCCTTTAAAATGCTGAATTTTTTGGACGTTTGTGTGCTTCAGTTGTAAAGGCCAAGTTGTTAAAATAACTGAAGGAGGCCGGGCACAGTGGTTCACACCTGTAATCCCAGCACTTTGGGAGACCGAGGCGGGGCAGATCACTTGAGGTCAGGAGTTCCAGACCAACCTGGCCAACAGGGCAAAACCCCATCTCTACTAAAAATATAAAAATTAGCTGGGTGTGCTAGCGCACATCTGTAATCCCAGCTACTCAGGTGGCTGAAGCAGAATTGCTTGAACCAGGAGGTGTAGGTTGTAATGAGCCAAGATTGTGCCATTGCACTCCAGCATGGGTGACAGAACGAGACTCAATAAATAAATAAATAATCAGTCTGCCTATCTCTGAAAGAGAGAAGACATTGCTGAAAACGGAGAGGGGGAACTTTCATGCCTACCTGCTTGTCTGTCTGGTCCCTCTCCCTTTTTCTTTGCACATGTTCTTGAGGCTACAAATTATTCTATGCTTTTTTTTCCTCCTTTACTCTCTTCAGCTACCTTTGGTATCTATTTCGCCCATTTTCCTCTTTCATTAGTTAGGTTGAGCCATATTAAATAACAGTTTTTTTAGGTCAAAACTGGTTGAATATCAGTAGTTCCATGTAGTTCAACCTAATAATACCATTGAAAGGAGAGGAGGGAGGAAGACATAGAATAACTTAAAATATATAACAAGGGCTTGAAAACTTATACATAAAATTTGAGTATTTTAAAGCATTTTTTCATAGTTAATACTTGTATATTACTGAGATGTGACAGTATTTACTGTCCTCCTAATTTTTTTTTGTTTTCCCCCCTTTTTCTTTTTAGCCAAGTCTGAAACTAGCTGGGAATCTCCCAAACAAATAAAAAAGAAGAAAAAAGCCAGACGAGAAACGTGAAATTTTTTTTCCTGAATTGGACATGTGTTTGCGAACACTGTCTTGAAGATTATGCTGTTTATGCAATAATTTGTGAACATGTACAGAGTTTTATATAAATTTAAACCAATTTTTAAAACAAAACTGCGGACACAACTACCATAAAAATGGAATAAAAAGAAAGTTAATTTATGAAATTAAGAGGTCAGCAGAATATACTCAGTGATGGAAGACACTTGGGAAAGTCTTTTTAATTGAACAAGAATGATCTTAATTTAAGAATATTATCCTGGTTTTACAACAGTGCCCTGTTTACAACAGATTGTGCCCTATCTCATCTGCAGCCGAGGAATAAAGGATTCTGATTAGAAAGAGGGTTGCCTACAAATTAGTAAGCAATTCCTTGGATCTTATGCACAGAACTTGTAACATTTGAATCTGTTTTATGCTTAAATCAAAGTGCTTTGATCAAATGCATAACCTGCCATATCTTTAAATATTTGTTGGTAGCAATTTGTATTAAAGAAATCACAAGTGCAAATAAAGTCATTTATCATTTGTTTAACTAAACTGTCATGGTTTAGTTTACAATTTTTAAAAAGTTCTTAAAATACTGAAAATGCAGTTGACACTTGTATGGCTTATGAAGTTATTTTTGATAGTCTTACATTACTTGAATTGTTCAAAGTACAGTATATTTTAAATTAAGAAAAGTGAACTATATGTATTTGTTTTATACATTTAAGGCTTGGACTCATAAATAATGCTGTTGTTTATGATTTGAAAACTTTCAGGCAAAATCCAATTTACATTTTTCCTTTCCCTAGCAATTACTTTTTTCCAGCTTCAATTCTTCTTAGTTACTAGTACTTTTTTGACTTTAAAAATGAAACCATTCACAAACTTTTGGTATATGATGGAGAATGAAAAACTAGAGTCAGACAGCTTTAATTGACATTGTCAAGACCTCCAGTTATCAGGAATACATTTTTTTACTGCCTTAACCTGTAGTGTGTAGAATATGCATCAATTTCTTGAAGGGGATTCGTGTTTTTATAAGAATTTTCATGTAATTATTGCAATTGTGGTCAAATAAGGAACGTTTCCTGCTTGAAATTATATTGATTTAAATGATGTGTGAGATGTTTCACCATTTCAGGCACTGTGTAATTCTCTTGTAAAAAACTGGCAGGTATCTTTGTAACTATGAATAGTGCATGCTCAGCCATGTACACTGTAAATAGCCTTTACCAAATGTGTTTGACAAGGACCATAATTAACATCATTTAGTGAATTGTGATAAAGAAAAAAAAAGCCATGATTTATTCGATGTGATTGGCTTAATTGTTTTATGTGGCGCCAAGAATGAAACTGTTTAACAGCTGTAACCAATGGTACTGATCTTATCTATCCAATGTTGTCGTTATATTTGATTGTGGTTCAATAGTATTGCGTTGTCAGACTAGGAAAGCTAAAGAAAGAAAATGGTTTTAGTTTTGCTGAAGACTGGCCTTATTAATGGACAGCTTTCCTAACAAGTGATTATTAACTTTTATCAGGTGTTAACATCTGTTTCAGGAACATGGCAGTATGTTTACATGTCAGAAGTTTTGTTTAATTCTATGGTATTTCTAAATTGACTTGTTTAAATAAATTCAGCAAATGGATAGCATTGTTTTTTATTTGCTTCAATATGGGGTTAGATAGTAACTAAAGAGCCAAGGATGGACTTCTTCAAATGACTTTATTCTGTTAGCTTTACATAGGTGTTGGAGGAGTCCTAAGGTGTCAGCACTTTGTAAAGGTACCACAAAGGAGAATTTGGTAGGGAATCTAATTTTAGAATGTGCCAAATGGTGTGTGCTCAACAATATAATTGAACTCTCTCAACTCTACCTCACCATTTCTTTATCTTAAAATTCTGTTGGCTATGTCAAACATTGACTTTATTTCTGCAGCCGAGTATCTCCCCATTCAACCACCTATGCCAGATGTTAAAGACATCAGATGTTTTTGAGAAGTGTCTTGTGGAGATGCAGAGATGCATTGCTAAGCTGAGGTGGATCCAGTGTAGAGATAACCTCTGTTTCTTCTTTGCGGCTCAAGAGCTAGGACTTGGACTTTATGTTTTAAGAGATGGCAGCTGACTGGGTGTGGTGGCTCACGCCTGTAATCCCAACACTTTGGGAGGCCAAGGCAGGTGGATCACGAGGTTAGGAGTTCAAGACCAGCCTGACCAAGATGGTGAAACCCCTGTCTCTACCATTTAAAAAAATATGAAAAAATTAGCTGGGCATGGTGCTGAGCACCTGTAATCCACGCCACTCGGGAGGCTGAGGGAGAGAATTGCTTGAATCTGGGAGGTGGAGGTTGCAGTGAGCAGGGATCGTACCACTGCACTCCAGCCTGGGCAAAAGAGTGAGACTTCGTCTCAAAAAGAAAAGATGGCAGCTATATAAATGATAAAATTAATTACATTCTCTTTCATGCATGAGGTGCAAAATCTGTCACAATTAAGATATTTTAATTACCCTTTACCTTGATTCATAGATCTTTATGTGACATAAAAAGAGTTTCTGGGCCCAGCACAGTGGCACGCCTGTAATCCTAGCACTTTGGGAGGCCAAGGCGGGTGGATCACTTCAGGAGTTCAAAACCAACCTGGCCAACATGGTGAAACCCCGTCTCTACTAAAAATGCAAAAATTAGACGGGTGAGGTGGTAGGCACCTGTAATTCCAGCTACTAGGGAGGCTGAGGCTGGAGAATCGCCTGAGCCCGGGGAGTAGAGGATGCAGTGAGCCAATATTTTGCCACTGCACTCGACAGAGCGAGACTCCATCTCAAAAGAAAAACAACAGTTTCTGGGACCTGAACAGGAACTTCGGTTTCCATCATCAATTCAGAAAGCACTAAAATGTAGGTGGTGATTCAGGGAGGAGCAGGGGGAGAGAGCCTGTTCTCTGGTGGCTTGAATAAGATGCTTCCAGAACTAGTAGGGAAATAACTAACCTCTTCAGGCTTTATGAGGCCTGGAGGGGAACCTTGCTTATGTTAGCTAGTAAGGCATCCTAGAGAAGCCACTCAAAAGGCTCCTTAATCCTGCCTGTCTCCACAAACATACTGAAAATCTTTCCCTACTCTGGGGCAGAGTGTAGTGGTTTAGGGTTTCTCCAGACTGGAATCCTACCTATCTGCACCTCAATTGAGCAAAACAACAGTTGAGAGAGTCCAAAAAAAAAAAAAAGTATTAAAATGTGATTAATGTAATTTACCATGTTGTGCATGCATTTTATTGGGGAGGAGAGGTCAGAATAATTCACCCAAATCTAATCATCTTATTTCATAGGCTAATCTGGTTTATATTTGCATTAAAGATACTGGAGGGCAATATTTAACTACAGAGTTTAGTTTTTCTTAATTAAAAAGTCTTCTATTATAGTGTAAAATATCTTTTAAAATTTAGAGTTTTAGGTTTAAGATGTCTAGTAGATATCTTAAGATTTTCCTGTAAACTCATTGCACAAACTGGAATTACTTTCCAAAAGACTTAGGGAATGCAAATATGTTATTTGTAAGATGCATTGAGTATTGTAAATAAAACAAGCCATTTTTGATTTGTTTAAATTGTTCGTTACAGTTCTCTTATGGGAAGGGACTTTGTCAGTTATTTTGCATCTTAAGCTAGTCTAAAGGCAATTACTTGTTGCTGAAAATGCTGCTGTTTGTGACACACAATGTTCTCTACAGAAAACATCTATTTCATGTCATTTTAGTAGTAGATGTAACTGCCTGCCACAGGTGCAATATGTTATTTGTATCGGCCTTTTCAGTTAAGGGAATTAGACTGAAGCCTGGTATTATGCATTAGTTTGTATGTATGAGTTTGGCTATGTCCCCAAACAATAGCTGCTTGTACAAGATAGAAGTTTGTTTCTCAGCTGGGCACGGTGGCTCATGCCTGTAATCTAAGCTCTTTGGGAGACCAACACAGGAGGATTGCTTGAGCCTAGGAGTTCAAAACCAGCCTGAGAAATTAGTGAGACCCCTATCTTGACCAAAAAAAAAAAATGTTTCTCTTGCATATAAAATTCTGGGAAGGCAATCCAGAGCCCATATGATATGCAGGGTCGGGGATCCAGGTTCTGTCTGTATTTTTCCTCCCCATTCTCAACCTGTGGCTTTTTTTTTTTTTTTATGGAGTTTCGCTCTTGTTGCCCAGGCTGGAGTGCAATGATTCCATCTCAGCTCACCGTAACCTCTACCTCCTGGGTTTAAGCGATTGTCCTGCCTCCGCCTCCCAAGTAGCTGGGATCACAGACATGTGCCACCACGCCTGACTAATTTTGTGTTTTTAGTAGAGACGGGGTTTCTCCATGTTGGTCAGGCTGGTCTCAAACTCCGGACCACAGGTGATCCACCCACCTCAGCCTCCCAAAGTGCTGGAATTACAGGCATAAGCTACCATGCCCGGCCCAGATTGGAGTGGAGTGGCATAGTTCTAGCTCATTTCAGCCTGGAACGCCTAGGCTCAAGCTATAGTCTCCCATTTTAACCTCAGCCTCCAGAGTACCTGGGACTACAGACCTACACACCTCCATGCCTGGCTAATTTTTTTTGTTTATTGTTGGTAGAGATGAGGTTATTGCTGTTACCCAGGCTGGCCTTGAACTCCTGGGCTTAAGTGATCCTCCTGCCTTGGCCTCCCAAAGTGCTAGGATTATAGGTGTGAGCCACTACACTGGACCACCATGTGGCTTTCAATTCTTACTTGAAGACAGCTGCTCCAGCTAGAAACTTCCTATAAGCATTTGAGTCGGCTGGAAGAGGGATTACCACCCCCACCCCAAGAACACTTCCTAGAAGTTCTACACACTACATAAACTGAAAAAAGTTTTTTTTTTCCAAGACGGAGTTTCACTCTTGTTACCCAGGCTGGAGTGCTATGGCACGATCTCGGCTCACCACAACCTCCACCTCCTGGGTTCAGGCAATTCTCCTGCCTCAGCCTCCCGAGTAGCTGGGACTACAGGTACACACCACCATGCCCAGCCAATTTTTTGTATTTTTAGTAGAGACGGGGTTTCACCATGTTGACCAGGATGGTCTCGATCTCTTGACCTCGTGATCCATCTGCCTCAGCCTCCCAAAGTGCTGGGATTACAGGCGTGAGCCACCACGCCGGCCATAAACTGAAATTTCAAACAGTTGCTGGGTCCCGCTAGCCATGCAGCTAGATGGGAAGTCATATTCTGTCTGGGTTCTCATGGGCCAAATTAACATCTTGGGATTCTGTTACTAAGGAAGAAGAGAATTAGACAATAGGCACCTCTAAGAGTCTCTGTCAGAGTTGACATACATTGTGTATCTCCTGCACCAAAGCATCATTTTTGAGGTCAAGTGTTTTTCCAACTGAGCAGAAATGTGGAAGGCTGTTCAGTGCTGCTTAGTGTAGCAGCTAATATTCCAACTTCTATATGATAATTTTTTTTCTAGAGACAGGGTCTCACTGTTTCCCAGGCTGGTCTCCAATTCCTGGGTTCAAGCAGTCCTCCCACCTCAGCCTACTAAATACTGCGGTTACAGGCATGACCCACTGTGCCCAGTCTATATATAATAGATTTTAGAAGAAATTGCTGCTGTTCATGACTGCTTTAAATTCTAGAGACAGGCTGAGAGAAACTTAGTAGCCTGCCTGTGCATACTGCTAGTACAGATTCTAACAAGTTGTAAGAGAATCACCCTGGTATATAAAGTAATCTTTTAAAACATGGAAAAGGCATTACTATTGTTCTAATCTTCCTGAGTACTCTAACAGGACAATGATTTCTAACCCTAGCTTCACGACATGTATATAGCGTGTTGTAAGATGTTTGCCAGCTAATAGTTACAGTACTGAAGCTTGCGAATAAGTTAATTGAGAAAACTTTTAGCAGGTTCAAGGTTATCCCATGACAGTAGCATTCTTATTTGTATATATGTGCTTTTTTTTATTTGTATCAAGGCATTTAAAATGAATATATGTAACATGTACCTAAGTTTTAAAGCATAATAAAATGAACACATCTGAAACCACCATTCTGCTCAAGAAATAGAACATTACTTAAGAAATAGAAGTTTACAAGGGGATAATGGGAACCAGCTTGACTTGTTGTCTGGTAACAGGATTAGCGGGGGAAGGCTTGGATGAAAATGACTCTTTCAAAGTGCCTCACCTGGCATAGGTCCTTTTTGGTACCAACAGAGGCTTACAGTCCCAGGAAACATCTAGCCTGGTCTCAGAAAGGTTTCATGGCAACTTCATTGCCACTCCTTCCTCAAGACATTTCACTGATATGTTGGGAAAGTGTTTTAATAACTACACATGGGCACAATGACTATGAATGTGAATGATGCCCCAAGCTGTATAGTGCACAACTCTACATGGCAGCCTTTCCATGAGAAAGGCAGATAGATCACACGATAGATGTCTTTTTTTTTTTCAAGTTCAGTTATTTATTAATCAGTGTAATCACCAATAGATTACATTAACATGATTTCATGCATTTAGAGAAGAAATATTTCCTGGTTCAGTGGAAAATTGTGCGGATGGCTTCTAGAAGACCTTCATTTTAAAGCAGCTTTACATTCCATTTAGAAATCTGGACGTTCTTTCTTCAGTTTGCTGTAATCCACATTCACTGAGTAGAACTTGTATTGATCATTGGGACCCAGTTTGTTCCAGGGCTCTGGGTTATTCTTTTTGTCCCAACAAACATCTGGATTGAACAATGCCAAACGCAAGAGATACAGGGTTGCTCCACCACCTCCAGCTCCAGTAAATACAAAGAGGGGGATCAAGCTCGGATGCTTCTTGGCCTGACCTAAGATGTGGCGGAGCATGTTTGCAGCAGAGACCTCAGATTGGAAAGAAGAAAATGAGCCCAGCCACCAGGCCCCGGACTAAGTAGTATCTGCACTGACACTGTCTTTTTTTTTTTTTTTTTTGAGATGGATTCTTGCTCCGTCACCCAAGCTAGAATGCAATGGTGCAATCATGGCTCACTGCAACCTCCACCTCCCAGGTTCAAGTGATTCTTCTGCTTCAGTCTCTTGAGTAGTTGGGCGTCACCATACCCAGCTAATATTTGTATATTTAGTAGAGACAGGGTTTCACCATGTTGGTCAGGCTGGTCTCAAACTCCTGACCTCAGGTAATCCACCCACCTCAGCCTTCCAAAGCTCTGGGATTACAGGTGTGAGCCACTGTGCCCAGCCATAGATGTCATTTCTAGGCAGCTTTCCCAGTCAGAAAAGCAGCAAGTGTCCTGTAGGCACTTTGAGGGTTCCTGTGAGGTTTGTTCTGGGGCTGGAGACTCTTGACAGACACCAAAGGAGGTCTGTGGCAAACAGCAAGAGCTATTATTAGTAACAGGATAGTGAGATTACCAGTAATTTTTTTTCTTTTTCTTTTTTTTTTTTTTTTTGAGATGGAGTCTCGCTCTTGTCACCCAGACTGGAGTGCAATGGTGTGATCTCCACTCACTGCAACCTCCACCTCTCAGGTTCCAGTGATTCTGCTGCCTCAGCCTCCTAAGTAGCTGGGATTACAGTTGCCTGCCACCACACCTGGCTAATTTTTTTGTATTTTTAGTAGACACAGGGTTTCACCACGTTGACCAGGTTGGTCTCGAATTCCTGGCCTCAAGTTATCCGCCTGCCTCAGCCTCCCAAAGTGCTGGGATTACAAGCGTGAGCCACCATGCCCAGCCTTTTTTTTTTTTCTTTTTGAAACGAAGTCTCGCTCTGTTGCTCAGGCTGGAGTGCAGTGGCATGATCTTGGCTCATTGCAACCTCTGTCTCCCGGATTCAAGTGATCTTCCCGCCTCAGCCTCCAGAGTAGCTAGAATTACAGGCACACGCCACCACACTTGGCTAATTTTTTGTATTTTTAGTAGAGATGGGGTTTCGCCATGTTGGCCAGGCTGATCTCAAACTTCTGACCTCAAATGATCCATCCACCTCAGCCTCCCAAAGTGCTGGGATTACAGGCATGAGCCACTGGGCCCGGCTGTGTTTTTTAAGACAGGATCTCCCTCTGTCTACCAGACTGGAGTACAATGGCACAATCACTGCTCACTGCAGCCTCAAACTCCTGGGCTCAAGTGATCCTCCTGCCTCAGCCTCCTTAAGTAGCTGGCACTACAGGCACCACCACCACCGCACCAGGATAATTATGTTTTTTTATACAAATGGGGTCTTGCTTTGTTGCCCAGGCTGGTCCCAAACTTCTGGGCTCAAGCAATCTGCCCACCTCAGCCTCACAAACTGCTGAGATTAATAGACGTAAGCCACTGTGCCAGGCCTGAAATTTTTTAAAAATACCTCAAAGATCATGAAAATAAATAATTTACACCCAGGCACAGGTGGGTCACACCTATAATCCCAGCACTTTGGGAGGCAAAGTCAGGCGGATCACAAGGTCAAGAAATAGGAACAGCCTGGCCAACACTGTGAAACTCCATCTCTACTAAAAATACAAAAATTAGCCAGGTGTGGCAGCAGGTACTTGTAGTTCCAGCTACTCAGGAGGCAGAGGCAGGAGAATCACTTGAACCTGGGAGGCAAAGGTTGCCATGAGCTAAGATCGAGCCACTGCACTCCAGCCTGGCTACAGAGTGAGACTCTGTCCCCCAAAAAAAAAAAAAAACCAGGCGCGGTGGCTCGCGCCTGTAATCCCAGCACTTTTGGGAGGCCAAGGCGGGTGGATCAGGAGGTCAAGAGATTAAGACCATCCTGGTCAACATGGTCAAACCCCATCTCTACTAAAAATACAAAAAATTCGCTGGGCTTGGTGGCGCAAGCCTGTAATCCCAGCTACTCAGGAGGCTGAGGCAGGAGAATTGCCTGAACCCAGGAGGCGGAGGTTGCGGTGAGCCGAGATCGCGCCATTGCACTCCAGCCTGGGTAACAAGAGCGAAATTCCGTCTCAAAAAAAAAAAAGACAAAAAACTTTAAAGATAATACAGGAAACTATATGTATAACCTAGGGGTCAGGGAGATAATATTTTTTTCTTTAAGCTCTCTTGAACTTGAAGGAAGCCTGGGCGCGGTGGCTCACGCCTATAATCCCAGCACTTAGGGAGGCTGAGGTGGGTGGATAACAAGGTCAAAAGATCGAGACCATCCTGGTCAACAAGGTGAAACCCCGTCTCTACTAAAAATACAAAAATTAGCTGGGCATGGTGACGCGTGCCTGTAGTCCAAGCTACTCGGGAGGCTGAGGCAGGAGAATTGCCTGAACCCAGGAGGCGGAGGTTGCGGTGAGCCGAGATCGCACCATTGCACTCCAGTCTGGGTAACAACAGCGAAACTCCCTCCGTCTCAAAAAATAAAAAAATAAAAAAACTTGAAGGAGAGAGATTCTTAACCAAGACTGGAAACCCAGAAGAGCTATAAAAGAAAAGATGGGGCCAGGCATGGTAGCTCATGCCTGTAATCCCAGCACTTTGCCGAGGCAAGTGGATTATGGTATCAGGAGTTCGAGACCAGCCCTGGCAACATGACAAAACCCTGTCTCTACTAAAAATACAAATTAGCTAGGTGTGGTGGCATGCACCTGTAGTCTCAGCTACTCAGGAGGCTGAGGCATGAGAATTACTTGAACCCAGGAGGTGGAGGTTACGGTGAGTCAAGAGCATGCCACTGCACTCCAGCCTTGGTGACAGAGTGAGACTCTATCTTAAAAAAAAGAAAAAGAAAAAGAAAGACAAGAAAAGACGGATATATTTGGTTGTATACAATTATTTTTAATTTTTATTGTGTTTTGGTTTTGTGTTTTTTTTTTTTTTTTTTTTTTTCTTTTTTTGAGAGGTAGTCCCACTCTGTTGCCCAGGCTGGAGTGTAGTAGCACAATCTCGGATCACTGCCACCTCTGCCTCCCAGGTTCAGGCCAATTCTCCTGCCTCAGCCTCCCGAGTACCTGGGATTACAGGTTCCCACCACCACATCCAGCTAATTTCTGTATTTTTAGTAGAGACGGGGTTTCACCATATTGACCAAGCTGGTCTCGAACTCCTAACCTCAAGTGATCCACCCACCTTGGCTTCCCAAAATGCTGAAATTATAGGCGTGAGCCACCACATCTGGCCACTTTTTGTTTGTTTTTTTTTTTTTTTGGAGACAAAGTTTTGCTCTTGTTGCCCAGGCCAGAGTGCAATAGCACGATCTCAGCTCACTGCAACCTCTGCCTCCCAGGTTCAAAGGATTCTCCTGACTCAGCCTCCGGAGTAGCTGAGATTACAGGTGCCCGCCACCACACCCATCTAATTTTTTGTATTTTTAGTAGAGGCAGGGTTTCACCATGTTGACCAGACTGGTCTTGAAATCCTGACCTTAGGTGATCTACCAGCCTGACCAACATCGTGAAACCCCATTTCTACTAAAACAAAAAGAATTAGCCAAGCATGGTGGCGCATGCCTGTAATTTTAGCTACTTGGGAGGCTGAGGCAGGAGAATCAATTGAACCCAGGAGGCAGAGGTTGCAATGAGCCAAGATCATGCCATTGCACTCCAACCTGGGTAACAAAGTGAGATTCCGTCTCAAAAAAGAAAAAAGTAACAAGCCAGCACAGTGGCTCACACCTGAAATCCAAGCACTTTGGGAGGCAGAGGCGGGTGGATCACTTGAGCCCAGGAGTTCAAACCCATCTCTACCATAATCAAATAAAATTTACTTTATTATTTATTAAATAAATAATAAAATTAAATTTAAAAGTAGTCAGGGATGGTGGCTCATGCCTGTGGTCCCAGCTCCTTGGGAGGCTAAGGCAGAAGGATTGCTTGAATCTTGAGCTCAAGGCTGCAGTGAGCTATGATCACCCCCAGTGCACTCCAGCCTGGGCGACAAAGCAAGACCAGGACTCAAGAAAAAAAGGAAAGAAAGAAAAGAAAAGGTAATAGGCCAGGTGGGGTGGTTCACGCCTGTGATCTCAGTACTTTAGGAGGCCAAGGCAGGCAGGTCATGAGGTGAGGAGTTTGAGACCAGCCTGGCCAACATAGTGAAACCATGTTCCATGCGGGAAACGAGTGAGGGAAAAGACACTATACTTTTAAGGGTAAACAGCCTTCATCCCAAGTATATGGCAATACAGATATAATAAGCAAATCATTTAATAAGCAAATTGCAATGGGAAGGGAAGAAGGGAAATTTTATATATATATATATATGTATATGTATATATTTACACGCATACAGATTATGGAGGATTCATCACCAGACTGGGAAGCAATAGCGTGGGCTCCTGAGTTAGCCACCTATCTGTGCACAGACCAGGAGAGGTCTCATGAAGCTTCAGGGAGGTCTGGGACCCTAGCTCCTTCTGTAACAAGTTGTTTGCATGAGGTCCGGTCACAAGGGCCCTTCACAACTGGGCTCAAGGAATACAAAAAGATCAACTCGTTTTTCCAATTGTCTGTTGTTTTCCAATAACTCACATACAGGAATAGATTGCAATACAGATTTCTCTGAAACAGTGCGGGATGAATGCCTCAAGAGGCTCACACAACCTGTTCCAGGGTTTGGTGACCATTTTTTGTGTCCATGTTCAATTGAGTTCAAATTTAATACTAAACTTTTCCTCCACAACTCATCTTTACTAAAAATACAAAAATTAGCTGGGTGTTGTGGTACACGCCTTTAGTCCCAGCTACTCAGGAGGCTGAGGCAGGAGAATCGTTTGAACCCAGGAGCAGGAGGTTGCAGTAAGCTGAAATTGCACCACTGCACTCCAGCTTGGGTAACAGAGAGAGAGAGAGAGGAGGAGGAGGAGGCGGAGGCGGGGAAGGAGAGAGAGGAGGGGAAGGAGGAGGAAGGGGAGGAAGAGGAGGAAGAGGAGAAGGAGGAGGAGGGGGGAGGAGGAGGAGGAGGGGTAGGAGAAGGAGGGAGAGAGGGAGGGAGGGAGAAAAGGTAAAAAGAAAAAGCTTAAGGAGAAATCTGAAACCACCACAAGGTGGCGACTTGAACATGGGCCATTCTCTCCACCACCGCATCCCCCTCACTACCATTTTCCAAATAAGGAAAATTCAGGCTACAAATTGAGCACCAATTTAAGTTGCACAGCTGACAAGTGGCAGAAACAGTATTTGAAGCCAAGTCCCCCGTCCCCGAGTTCAGAGCTCTTTTCACTCTCCTGATGGCTGTTTGGCCATGTGCAGATGCTCCTGCATGCTGTCTGGATACGTATTTGTGAATATTTGCCTATGTTTTTCTCTGAGGATCTCTCTCTATCTCCTTGCACCTTTGTGTCTCTCTGCCTCTCTGTTTATTGCTGTCCTTCTGTGTGTCTTTCCCTTTCTCTTATTCTAATCACTGTCTCCACTTCCCCAGCCCCCAAATTCATGTTCTCTTTTCTCTCCCCCGCCACCAGTGACTGGACTAAACATGCATTTGAAATATAATAGTCTAAGAACGCATTTAAGTTGTTTACTAAAATAGAAGGATTTTATTTGTTGTATTTAAATCAATTACTTCTGGTTTATAAATAATTATTGCACAGAACTAGTATATGGTTTCCATTATATCATATATTATATCACTCTTCTTCAGTGAGGTGCTACTATTATTCCCATTTTACAGATGAGAAAACCATGAAGTTAAGTATCTTCCCAGGATTGAGGAAGCTGACTAAGACACTATGGAGTATATCTCTTTTTTTTTTTTTTTTTTGAGACAATCTTGCTGTTACCCAGGCTGGACTGCCCTGGCAGCATCTCAGCTCACTGCAACCTCCACCTCCCAGATTCAAGAGATTCTCATGTCTCAGCCTCCCGAGTAGCTGGGACTACAGGCACCTGCCACCATGCCTGGCTACTTTTCATATTTTTTAGTACTGATGGGGTTTTGCCATGTTGGCCAGGCTAGTCTCCAACTTCTGACCTCAAGTTATCCACCCCCTTGGCCTCCCAATGTGCTGGGGTACAGGCATGAGCCACGTCAGCCAGCCCTCATTTTGTATTTAAAAGAAATTAAGAAGGGCCGGGCATGGTGGCTCACACCTGTAATCTCAGCACTTTGGGAGGCCAAGGTGGGCAGATCACCTGAGGTCAAGAGTTCGAGACCAGCCTGACCAGCATGGAGAAACCCCATCTCAACTAAAAATACCAAAATTTAGCCAGGCATGGTGGCACCTGCCTGTCATCCTAGCTACTCTGGAGGCTGAGGCAGGAGAATTGCTTGAACCTGGGAGGTGGAGGTTGCAGTGAGCCAAGATCATGCCATTCATTGCACTCCAGCCTGGGTGACAAGAGCAAAACACTGTCTCAAAAAAAAAAAAAAAAAAGAAGAAAGGAGATAGAAGCTGCGCTCAGTGGCTCACGCCTGTAATCCCAGCACTTTGGGAGGCCGAGGCGGGTGGATCACAAGGTCAGGAGCTCGAGGCCAGCCTGGCCAACATAGTGAAAACCCGTCTCCACTAAAAATACAAAAATTAACCAGGCTTGGTGGCATGTGCCTGTAGTTCCAGCTACTCGGGAGTCTGAGTCAGGAGAATTGCTTGAACCCAGGAGGTGGAGGATGCAGTGAGCTGAGATGGCGCCACTGAACTACAGCCTGGAGACAGACCGAGACTCAGTCTCCAAAAAAAAAAAAAGGGGGAGATAGAATTCATACAGATCAAAATCTTGAGTTTAATAACACTGTAGGAATGCTCAGTGAAGAACAGTTCAGCGACAAACTATATCAAATATGACTTTCTTCACATTTATTATCATGTTTGCATATTTTAATTTAATCCTTTGGATTGGCAATGCATCCATGTGCTTCAAAATTTAAAATCTATCAAAGAAAATACAATAAATATGTCTTCCTCTCTTTTTCTCTTTTTAAAAATTTTCTTTTCGCTAATCTTGCTCTTTCTGTCTTCCTCTCAACACTATGTCCCCTCCACACTAGCAAATAATGTTACTAATTTCTTATACATTATTCCAGAGATATTTTATTCAAATGTAAGGAGACAGAAACTGAGTATGTGAGTGCATATTTTACTTATTCTCCATGATTTTATTTATTTATTTGAGACAGGGTCTCACTCTGTCACCGAGACTGGAGTGCAGTGGCAGGATCTCAGCTCACTACAACCTCTGCCTCCTAGGCTCAGGTAATTCTGTCTCAGCCTCCTGAGTAGCTGGGATTACAGGCACATGTACATGCCACTACTACCCAACTAGTTTTGTATTTTTAGTAGAGACGGGGTTTCACCATGTTGGCCAGGCTGGTCCCAAACTCCTGATGTCAAGCATTCGGCTTTCCAAAGTGCTAGGGTTACAGGCATGTTCAGACTAGTCCTCCTCTTTTTTTTTTTTTTTTTTTGAGACAACCTTTTGCTGTGTCACCCAGGCTGGAGTGCAATGATACAATATTGACTCACTGCAACCTCCACCTCCCAGGTTCAAGCAGTTCTCCTGCCTCAGCCTCCTGAGTAGCTGGGATTACAGGCGTGAACCACCACAACCTGGCTAATTTTTGTATTTTTAGTAGAGATGGGGTTTTACCATATTGTTCAGGCTAGTCTCGAACTCCCAACCTCAGGTGATCTATCCTCCTCAGCTACCCAAAGTGCTAGAATTACAAACGTGAGCCACCATGCCTGGCCTTAGCCCCTTTTTTAAACAAATGTTAGTATGTTATAAAAAGTATTCTGCACATTGCTTTTGTCACCAATATTACATTTTGGAGATCTTCTTTTTTTAAGAGACGGGGTTTCATCATGTTGGCCAAGGTGGTCTTAATCTCCTGACCACGTGATCCACCCAGCCTCGGCCTCCCAAAGTGCTGAGATTACAGGTGTGAGCTACCATGCCCAGCCTTATCTTGGAGATCTTTTTATATCACTGCATGAAGAGCTTCATCACCCCCTTTTTCTTTTCTTTTTTTTTTTTTTGAGACAGAGTCTCACTCTGTCGCCAGGCTGGAGTCCAGTTGCACAGTCTCAGCTCACTGCAATCTCTACCTCCTGGGTTCAAGCAATTCTCCTGCCTTAACCTCCCGAGTAGCTGGGACTACTGGTGCCCGACACCATGCCCAGCTAATTTTTGTATTTTTAGTAAAGACAGGGTTTCACCGTGTTGGTCAGTATGGTTTTAATCTCTTGACCTTGTGATCCACCCACCTCAGCCTCTCAAAGTGCTGGGATTACAGGCATGAGCCACTGAACTAGACTTTTTTTTCTTTTCTTTTTTTGAGATGGAGTCTTGCTCTGTCACCCAGGCTAGAGAGCAGTGGCATGAGCTCAGCTCACTGCAAGCTCTGCCTCCCAGGTTCAAGAATTTTCCTTCCTCAGTCTCCCAAGTAACTGGCCAGGCTGGTCTCAAACTCATGACCTTGTGATTTCCCTGCCTCAGCCTCCTAAAGTGCTGGGATTACAAGCGTGAGCCACTGTGTTTGGCTTTTTTTTTTTTTTTTTTTTTTTTTTTGAGAGAGAGAGAGACTCTAGAGTTTCCCAGGCTGGAGTGCAGTGGCACGATCTCGGCTCATTGCTGCCTCTGTCTCCTGGGTTCAAGCGATTCTCCTGCTTCAGCTTCCCAAGTAGCTGGGACTACAGGTGCCCACCATGACACCTGGCTAATTTTTTTGAATTTTTAGTAGAGATGGGGTTTCACTGTGTCAGCCAGGCTGGTCTCCAACTCCTGACCTCAGGTGATCTGCCTGCCTCAGTCTCCCAAAGTGCTGGGATTACAGGCATGAGCCACCACGCCCAGCCCCATCACCCCTTTTTATCACGGCATTATGCCTCATTAAATGAATATACTGTAATTTACTCAACCAGTTCCTATTGGTGAACATTTAGGTTTACACAATATTTCTGCATTACAAGCAATGCCACGATGAGTAATAATCCACCTGTTAGTTTTCTTCATGTGTGAGTATAGCTGAAGATAAAGTACTCGGTCATAGACTTGCTGAGTCAAATGCTATCAGCATGTGTAAGTTTGAAAATATTACCAAATTTCTTGGGAGTTTGTACCACCTGCAAGAATATCTGATCTCTCACACTCTAGCCTCTATAGCATATTATCAAACTTCATCTTTGTTAGTAATGAAGTTGGTGTTTTTCTCGTTATGAGTATCTTTTCCTATGTTTGAGTTATTTTTATTTATTTATTTTTTTAGACGGAGTTTCGCTCTTGTTACCCAGGCTGGAGTGCAATGGCACATTCTTGGCTCACCACAACCTCCGCCTCCTGAGTTCAAACGATTCTCCTGTCTCAGCCTCCAAGTAGCTGGGATTACAAGCACGCGCCACCATGCCCGGCTAATTTTTTTTTGTATTTAGTAGAGACGGGGTTTCACTATGTTGGCCAGGATGGTCTCGATCTCTTGACCTCGTGATCCACCCACCTTGGCCTCCCAAAGTGCTGAGATTACAGGCGTGAGCCACCGCGCCCGACCTGTTTGAGTTATTTACGTTTCTGTCTGTTCATATACTTTGCTGTTTTTCTATCTGTTGATCTTTTCTTATCAATTTTTTTTTTTTTTGAGACGGAGTTTCACTCTTGTTACCCAGGCTGGAGTGCAATGGCGCGATCTCGGCCCACCGCAACCTCTGCCTCCTGGGTTCAGGAAATTCTCCTGCCTCAGCCTCCTGAGTAGCTGGGATTACAGGCACGCGCCACCATGCCCAGCTAATTTTTTGTATTTTTAGTAGAGGGGGATTTCACCATGTTGACTAGGATGGTCTCGATCTCTTGACCTCGTGATCCACCCACCTCGGCCTCCCAAAGTGCTGGAATTACAGGCTTGAGCCACCGCGCCTGGCCCCAATTTTTTATCTATTAAGGAAATTATGGGCTGAGTGTGGTGGTTCATGCCTGTAGTCCAAGCACTTTGGGAGGCCGAGACTGGTGGATCACCAGGAGTTCGAGATCAGCCTGTCCAACATGGTGAAATTCTGTCTCAATAAAATTTTAATTTAAAAAGAAAATAGTCTTTTTGTTATGAATTATTGCTATGTTCCTATGTTTGTTTTGGCCTTAACTTTATTATTTTTATTTGTTTGTTTTTTTGAGACAGAGTCTCGCTCTTGTTGCCCAGGCTGGAGTGCAGCAGCGCAATGATCTCGGCTCACTGCAACCTCCACTTCCTGGGTTCAAGTGATTCTCTGCCTCAGTTTCCCAAGTACTGGGATTACAGGCGCCTGCCACCACGCCTAATTTTTTTTTGTATTTTTAATAGAGACAGGGTTTCACCATGTTAGCCAGGCTGGTCTTGAACTCCTGACCTCATGATCCACCAGCCTCGGCCTCCCAAAGTGCTGGGATTACAGGCGTGAGCCACTGTGCCCGGCCTGGAAATGTTTTCTCAGATATCAAACTTAGGGAAATATGTTTTTTGAAGAATCTTTACAGAAATTCGTGATGGTAGCTGGGGCTCTCATGTTACACTAGACCTTTAATGCTGCGAACTTGGGACCACTAAAGATAACTCTACCTGATGCTATGTGTCTCAACTGTCTCTGAAAGCCTCTTTTGCATAATTGTCCACAATATGCTAAGTTCTAAGAGAGTAGTATAGAGTGTTACAAAGCTACATTCCCGAAAAGGGAATCAGAATTTATATCCAACGTTTATTAGCCAATCATTCATTTCTTTGGGGCTATAAAACTTGAAAGGGAAGAATGACCAAGTAACTTTTTTTTTTGAGATGGAGTTTTGCTGTTGTTGCCCAGGCTGGAGTGCAATGGCACGATCTCAGCTCACCACAACCTCTGCCTCCTAGGTTCAAGCGATTCTCCTGCCTCAGCCTCCTGAGTAGCTGGGATTACAAATGCATGCTGCCATGCCCGGCTAATTTTATATTTTTAGTAGAAATGGCATTTCACCATGTTGGCCAGAATTGTCTCAATCTCCTGACTTCGTGATCCACCTGCCTCGGCCTCCCAAAGTGCTGGGATTACAGATGTGAACCCTTGTGCCCGACCCCCAAGTAACATTTTTAAAGAGGAAATTGGGATAGTAATGAGGACATTTAAAATCGCTCACTCTGTCCTTCTTGTTTCAACCAGTGTCTCAGTTGAGATTTGTTGAATACTTACTGTAAAAAGCACAAGACTGTAGTCCCAACTACTCGGGAGGCTGAGTCAAGAGAATTGCTTGAACCCAGAAGGCAGAGGTTGCGGTGAGCCATTGCTCTCCAGTCTGGGTAACAACAGTGAAACTCCTTATCAAAAAAAAAAAAAAAAAAAAAGCACAAGACTAAACCTTCTCTGAAGGAAAAAGGAAGGTGAACCCAGCAAGGCTTAGATCTGCTGCCAGGAATTTATTCTAAACATAGTACTGGATAAAACAGCCTGCCTTTTGAGTTTACCACTGTATCTCTGGCACCCATAACTAGCCTGGTGCAGGTCCTCAAAATATATTTATTTTGCCAGGCACAGCGGCTCACACCTGTAATTCCAGCACTTTGGGAGGCCAAGGTAGGTGGATCCCTTGAGGTCCAGAGTTCAAGACCAGCCTAACCAACATGGTAAAATCCCATCTCTACTAAAAATACAAAAGTTAGCCGGGCATGGTGGTGCATGCCTGTAATCCCAGCTACTCAGGAAGCTGAGGCAGGAGAATCACTTAAACCCAGGAGGCAGAGGTTTTAGTGAGCTGAGATTATGCCATTGCATTACAGCCTAGGCAACAAGAGCGAAACTCTGTCTCAAAAAAGAAAAAAAAATTATTTAATGAGAACGTTGGTAGGCCAGGAGCAGTATAATCCCAGCACTGTGGGAGGCTGAGGCCAGCAGATTACCTGAGGTCAGGAGTTCAAGACCCACCTGGCCAACATGGTGAAACCCCGTCTCTACTAAAAATACAAAAATTAGCCGGGCTTGGCGGCACACGCCTGTAATCCCAGCTACTCAGGAAGCTGAGGAAGGAGAATTGTTCGAGCCTGGAAGTTGGAGGTTGCAGAGAGCCAAGATAGCACCACTGCACTCCAGCCTGGCTGACAGAGCCAGACTTTGTCTCAAAAAAAAAGAGTGTAAATAAATAGATCCATGTCAAACATGCTGCGCATTTTATAAAGGTGTTCTCGGCCTGTCACAGTGGCTCACATCTGCAATCTCAGCAGTTTGGGAAGCCAAAGTGGGAGAATTGCTTGAGGCCAGGAGTTTAAGACCAGCCTGGGCAATATAGTGAGACCTTGGCTCTACAAAAAAAAATTATTTTTTTATTTTTTATTATATTTTATTTTTCTCAAGACAGGGTCTTGCTCTGTTTCCCAGGCTGGAGTGATGCGGCGCAATCACCACTCACTGCAGCCTCCACTTTCCCAGCTTAAGCAACCCTCCCACCACAGCCTCCTGAATAGCTGGTACTACAAGCATGTGCCACCATGCCTGGCTCTGTTTTGTGCTTTTTGTAGAGATGGAGTCTCCCTGTGTTGCCCAGGCTGGTCTTGAACCACTAGGCTCATGTGATGCTCCTGCCTTGGCCTCCCAAAGTTCTGGATTACAGACTGGAGCCACCAAGCCCACCCTACAATTTTTTTTTTTTAATTAGTGGAAGGTGGTGGCAAAAGCCTGTAGTCCCAGCTACTTGGGAGGCTGAAGTGGGAGGATTGCTTGAGACCAGAGGGTTGATGCTGCGATGAGCTGAGATCATGCCACTGCACTCTAGCCTGGGCGACAGATCAAGATCTTGCCCCCAAAATGAAAAAGAGATGTGCTTGGCCTAACATGTTGTGTTGCCTCTGTTCCTAAATTGAAGGCCAAAAAGCTACCCCTAAAAAAATAAAAAACACTACCCTTTCCTTTTTCAGTATTGAGTACCTGCTGTGTTCAAGACACTGTGGTAGGTGCAGGGATACAGCAGTCAACAAGGAAACATGACACTCCTATGTTTTTACTGACTTGCCCCTACAGGGGTAAGAAGTTAATTTTGGGGCAAGAGGATAAATGCCAGGATAAAGAAGGTAAGATGCCAAGACAGTGAACATTAGGGTCACCACAAGGGAACCCGACTCATTCAGGATAACACCGAAGGCTGCTAGCCTCTTCTAGAGCCAGTTGGGAGAAGGAGGCTGGTTATGGACAGATGCTGCAGAGTTGGGATGGGGGCCATATGGGAAGGGCTCTGACTCCCTTTGCCTGTGATGTGGAGGTGAGAGCGGATGTAGTCACCCCGGACCAGGCAGTGACACAGAGAACAGAAGTCTGTGCTTGGGCTGGGCGTGGTGGATCAGGCCTGTAATCCCAGCACTCTGGGAGGCCAAGGAGGGCAGATCATCTGAGGTCAGAAGTTTGAGACCAGTTTGGGCAACATGGTGAGATCCTTTCACTATTCTTTTTTTCTTTCTTTCTTTCTTTTTTTTTTTTTGAGACAGAGTTTCACTCTTATTGCCCAAGTTGGAGTGCAATGGTGCGATCTCAGCTCATTGCAACCTCTGCCTCCTGGGTTCAAGCAATTCCCCTGCCTCAGCCTCCCAAGTATCTGGGATTACAGGTGCCCACCACCACACCTGGCTAATTTTTATATTTTTAGTAGAGACAGGGTTTCGTCATGTTGGCCAGGCTGGTCTCCAACTCCTGACCTCAAGTGATTCACCTGCCTCAACCTCCCAAAGTGCTGGAATTACAGGTATAAACCACCCCACCTGGATTCTCTATTTCTTTTTTTTTTGAGACGGAGTCTTGTCCTATCACCTAGTCTGCAGTGCAGTGGTACAGTGGCACCATCTCGGCTCACTGCAACCTCCATCTCCCAGGTTCAAGTAATTCTCCTGCCTCAGCTTCCCAAGTAGCTGTGATTACAGGTGCCCGCCACAACACCTAGCTAATTTTTTGTATTTTTAGCAGATTCACCATGTTGGCCAGGCTGGTCTCAACCTCCTGACCTCGGGATCTGCCCATTTTGGCCTCCTAAAGTGCTGGGATTACAGGGGTAAGCCACTGCGCCCAGCATTTTCTATTCTTTAAAATAAAATAAATAAAATTTTTAAAAAGAAGAAGAAAGAAGAGGAAGAAGAGCCAGATATGGTGGCTCACACCTGTAATTTCTGCACTTTGGGAAGCCGCAGCAGGTGTATCACAAGGTCAGAAGTTTGAGACCAGCATGGCCAACATAGTGGCTGCCTCCACTAAAAATACAAAAAATTAGCCAGGTGTGGTAGCAGATGCCTGTAATCCCACCTACTCAGGAGGCTGAGGCAGGAGAATCACTTAAACCCGGGAGGTGGAGGTTGCAGTGAGCCGAGATCATGCTATTGCACTCCAGCCTGGGCAACAGTGCAAGATTCCATCTCAAAAAAAAAAAAAAAGGAACGAGGAGGAGGAGGAATAAGAAAAGGAAGAGAAAGGGCGGGGCGCGGTGGCTCACGCCTATAATCCCAGCACTTTGGGAGGCCGAGGTGGGTGGATCACGATATCAAGAGATCGAGACCATACTGGTCAACAAGGTGAAACCCCATCTCTACTAAAAATACAAAAATTAGCTGGGCATGGTGGTGCACGCCTGTAATCCCAGCTACTCGGTAGGCTGAGGCAGGAGAATTGCTTGAACCCAGGAGGCGGAGGTTGTGGTGAGCCGAGATCGTGCCATTGCACTCCAGTCTGGGTAAGAACAGCGAAACTCCGTCTCAGAAAAAAAAAAAAAGAGAGAGAAAGAAGAAGAAAAGTCTGTGCCTAGATATGAGAGAAGAAAAGGAGCCAGCCAGGACCCTCGAGACTGTCAAGCTGTCATAACACACTGGGCTCTCTTTTCCACATTCACTCAACATGAGAAATTCCATTTCTGCCTTGTGAAGCCACAGTTGTCACTTCTCTGTTATGCGTAGACAAAAGTTTTCCTAAGGGATACCAGCACCTAACTCAAGCGAAGTCAGAGAAGACTTAGCAAAGGACTTCACATCAAAGATGAGACCTTGGCAGACAAATCAGAGGCGGAGAAGAGTGTGCAGGTTAGAGGGACCAGCGTGAGCTCAAGAGGCCTGGGGATGGGAAGTGTGCCTCATCCCAGGTCTGGAATTCACTGCAGCTACTCGCTGCAGTGTCGCTCACTGGGAGAAGTCAGGCAGGGTGGGAGGAGGAACATGATGCTGAGCGATGAAGCCAGGAAGGACAGCAGGAACTGAGTCAGAAAGACTATGTATGCCCAGTTAAGAGACTTGGCTTCATTGACGCTAGGGGGCCATGAAAGGGTTTCTAGCAAGGGAGTGACATGGCCAGATTTGCCTGAGCGTTCTAACTGTTCTGTAGAGAATGGTTGAGGGGAAGGCTAGATGAATGCAGAGACCAGGGTGGGGCTGCATAGGGCGAGCAACTTGTCCTGGTTTGCCTGGAACTTTCCTGGTTTTGTTACAGGAAAGGGGTCCCAATCCAGAACCCAAGAGAAGGTTATTGGAGCTCTTGCAAGAAAGAATTAAGGGCGAGTCTGTGGTGCAAAGTAAAAGCAAGTTTATTAAGAGAGTAAAGTAGGCTGGGCACGGTGGCTCATGCCTGTAATCCCAGCACTTTGGGAGGCCAAGGCAGATGGATCTCCTGAGGTCAGGAGTTGGAGACCAGCCTGACCAACATGATGAAACCCCGTCTTTAATAAAAATATAAAAATTAGATAGGCATGATGGCTAGTGCCTGTAATCCCAGCTATTCAGGAGGCTGAGGCAGGAGAATCACTTGAACCTGGGAGGTGGAGGTTACAGTGAGCCAAGATCGTGACACTGCACTCCAGCCTGGGCAACAAGCAAGACTCTGTCTCAAAACAAAAACAAAAACAAACAAAAAAAAGAGAGTAGGCCAGGCGCAGTGGCTCACGCCTGTAATCTAAGCCCTTTGGAGGCCAAGGTGGGTGGATCACCTGAGGTCAGAAGTTCAAGACCAGCCCAACCAACATAGTGAAACCCCATCTTTAAAAAAAGAAAAAAGAGAGTAAAGTAGTGAAAGAACAGGTACTCTATAGAGTAGGGCGTTTCTGAAAGTGAGAGGAGGAATGCATCCACCCTAAGTACAATACTCATTTTGTTGTTACTTTGTTTTGTTAGCATGGTGGCAGGTGCCTGTAATCCTAGCTACTCAGGAGGCTGAGGCAAGAGAATCACTTGTACCTGGGAGGTGGAGGTTGCAGTGAGGGGTTTTTAGTAGAGAGGGGTTTCACTATGTTGGCTAGTCTGGTCTCAAACTCCCGACCTCAGGTGATTCGCCCACCTCAGCCTCCCAAAGTGCTGGGATTACAGGCATGAGCCACCAGGCAGGGCCCCAAGTAGTTATTCAACATCTGTTCAGACTCAGAAACCAATACCCCAGGCCAGGCATGGTGGCTCATGCCTTTAATCCAAGCACTTTGGAGGCCAAGGCGGGAGGATCACCTGAGGTCGGGAGTTCAAGACTAGCCTGACCAACATGGTGAAACCCTGTCTTAAAAAAAAAAAAAAGAAAGCCGGGCGCGGTGGCTCACGTCTATAATCCCAGCACTTTGGGAGGCCGAGGCGGGTTGATCATGAGGTCAAGAGATCGAGACCATCCTTGTCAACATGGTGAAACCCCATCTCTACTAAAAATACAAAAAATTAGCTGGGCATGGTGGCGCGTGCCTGTAATCCCAGCTAATCAGGAGGCTGAGGTGGGAGAATTGCCTGAACCCAGGAGGTGGAGGTTGCGGTGAGCCGAGATCGCACCATTGCACTCCAGCCTGGGTAACAAGAGCGAAACTCTGTCTCAAAAAAAAAGAAAAAAGAAAAGAAACCAATACCCCAAAATGTGGTGTTTGGACATGCCAAGCTGACAAAGCCTTTAGGTCTCTCTCACCTGTCCTCCTACCCCTACTGTTTCATAAAAGTGGAAGTTCCTTTATCTGCCTCAGGTGCAGACACCAGGAGAACAATTGTTTTTATCCTCCTCTCTCTGTTATCTCATCCATTTGCAGAAAAGACCAAGATGTAATCACACTTGAACAAACCTTTGGCAAGTATAAGGATGTAATCATTTTCTCTAGTAATCATATATTGGCTCCTCAATACAATTTCTCTTGTTCTCCATCCTATATCCTGTTTTTTGTTTTTTTGAGATGGAGTATCCCTCTGTGGCCCAGACTGGAGTGCAGCGAAGCGGTCTCAGCTCACTGCAACCTCTGCCTCCTGGGTCCAAGTGATTCTCCTGCCTCAGCCTCCTGAGTAGCTGGGATTACAGGCACACACCACCCATGCCCAGCTAGTTTTTATATTTTTAGTAGAGATGGGGTTTTCCCTATCTTGGCCAGGCTAGTATTGAACTCCTGACTTCAAGAAATCCTCCTGCCTTGGCCTCCCAAAGTGCTAGAATTACAGGCATGAGTTGCCATGCTGAGCCCCACAACCTGCTTTACCAACATCTAAGTCCCCATTCGTTCTGTAACCTCAAAATGATATATAAGCATGTATACCTCA
Source organism: Callithrix jacchus (assembly GCF_049354715.1). NCBI lineage: Eukaryota > Metazoa > Chordata > Mammalia > Primates > Cebidae > Callithrix > Callithrix jacchus. The sequence goes on along the minus strand of NC_133517.1, from coordinate 99,263,311 downwards.
TTAGGAAGCTGTGTCTTCATTCTATTTTTTTTTTTTTTTTTTTGAGACGGAGTTTCACTACTGTTACCCAGGCTGGAGTGCAATGGCGCGATCTCGGCTCACCGCAACCTCCGCCTCCTGGGTTCAGGCAATTCTCCTGCCTCAGCCTCCTGAGTAGCTAGGATTACAGGCACGCGCCACCATGCCCAGCTAATTTTTTGTATTTTTAGTAGAGACGGGGTTTCACCATGTTGACCAAGATGGTCTCGATCTCTTGACCTTGTGATCCACCCGCCTCGGCCTCCCAAAGTGCTGGGATTACAGGCTTGAGCCACCGCGCCCGGCTGTCTTCATTCTAAAACCTCCTGTGTTTGGTGCTGCTGCTTGTGATGGTGACAGGAAACAGATAAATTTCTAGGCAAACAAGGACAGAAGGACAGATCCCAGTGAAACTCAACCTTCCAGCTAAGGACAGTCTAAAGTCTGAAAACCAAGTTGCCGGTTCCAGATCCAGTCCATGACCAGAGTCAGAACTGCTCTCCCTAGATTGGTCCCTTCTGGATGATGCCTTTGAACCAATTGAATGGTGCTTTTTTCCAAGACCTTCAGGGACCAGTCAGCACACACTCCCCCATTCTAAGCTCATAAATGCCCCGAACTCAACTTCAAAGACAGCTACCTACTTCAGGTCTCCTCTCTTTGTCGAGAGCTTTTCTGTTGCTCAATAAAATTCTACTCTGCCTTGATTACCCTCCAGTGTCCACATACCTTATTCTTCTTTCTTTTCTCCTTCCTTCCTTCCTTCCTTCCTTCCTTCCTTCCTTCCTTCCTTCCTTCCTTCCTTCCTTCCTTCCTTCCTTCCTCTCTCTCTCTATCTTTTTTTTTTTTCTTCTTTTTTTAAGACGGAGTTTCGCTGTTTTTACCCAGGCTGGAGTGCAATGGTGCGATCTCAGCTCACCACAAGCTCCGCCTCCTGGGTTCAGACAATTCTCCTGCCTCAGCCTCCTGAGTAGCTGGGATTACAGGCACGCGCCACCATGCCCAGCTAATTTTTTGTATTTTTAGTAGAGACGGGGTTTCACCATGTTGACCAGGATGGTCTTGATCTCTTGACCTCGCCTCCCCTCAGCGAGGTGATTCACCCGCCTCGGCCTCCCAAAGTGCTGGGATTACAGGCTTGAGTCACTGCGCCGGGCCCTCTTTTTTTTTTTTTTTTTTTTTTTTTTTGGGATGGAATCTCACTCTATCACCCAGGCTGGAGTGCAGTGCCACAGTCTCAGCTCATTGCAACCTCCACCTCCTGGGTTGAAGCAATTCTCCTGCCTCAGCCTCCCAAATAGCTGGAACTACAGGCATGCACCACCATGCCCAGCTAATTTTTGTATTTTTAGTAGAGACGGGGTTTTTCCATGTTGGCCAGGCTGGTCTCAAATTCCTGACCTCAAATGATCAGCCTGCCTCAGCCTCCCAAAGTGCTGGGATTACAGTCATGAGCCATGATGCCCGGCCCCACATTCCTTTTGGTCACAGACCAAGAACCTGGAACCCACCGAGTGAAAAGAACTATAACACACCACTGTCACTCACCCAACCACGGGAGTGAAAAAGCTGCTGTGTGCATCTCCTTTCTCCTCACCTTCTGCTCACTGAGCTATGGGTGGTGGGAATAAAAGGGCTTACAACACCCTCTCCTGCACACTGATCTACAGGAGTGAAAAAGCCACTGAACACCACTCCCTCCCACTCTCCTGACTATGAAAGCCATAACACTTGCTTAGTAAAAAATAATTTATTTATGTATTTAATTTTATTTATTTTTTTGGTTAATTTTTTTTTTCAAGACTGAGTTTCACTCTTGCTGCCCAGGCTGGTGTACAGTGGTGTAATCTCAGCTCACTGCAACCTCTGCCTCTCAGGTTCTCTCTACTAAAAAAATACAAAAATTAGCTGGGCTTGGTGGCGTGTGCCTGTAATCCCAGCTACTTGGGAGGCTGAGGCAGAAGAATTGTTTGAATCCGGGAGGTGGAGGTTGCAGTGAGCCGAGATCACACCATGCACTCCAGCCTGGGCAACAGAGCAAGACTCCATCTCAAAAAACAAAAAAAAAGTGGTGGGGCACAATGGCTCATGCCTGTAATCCCAACACTTTGGGAGGCCAAGGCGGGCAGATCACAAGGTCAGGCTTTCGAGACAAGCCTGGTCAACATGGCGAAACCCTGTCTCTACTTTTTTGTAGAGACAAGGTTTCACCATGTTGGCTAGGTAGTCTCAAACTCCTGACCAGCAAGTGATCCGCCCACCTTGGTGGAGGTTGCAGTGAGTCTTCAGCCTTGTTGACAGAGCAAAACTCTGCCCAAAAAAAAAAAAAAAAAAAACCCCAGCCGGGCTCCGTGGCTCATGCCTATAATCCTAGCACTTTGGGAAGCTGAGGTGGGCAGATCACCTGAGGTCAGGAGTTCAAGACAAGCCTGACCAACATGGTAAAACTCTATCTCTACCAAAAATACACACGGAAAAAATTAGCTGGGCATGATTGCAGGTGCCTGTAATCTCTGCTACTCAGGATGTTGAGGCAGGAGAATCGCTTGAACCCAGGAGACGGCATGGAGCCACTGCACTCCAGCCTGAGTGGTTGAACGGATGAGAGAGACTCCATCTCAAAAAGAAAAAAGCCATTAGCTGGGTGTGGTGGTGTGTACCTGAAGTCCCTGCTACTGAAGAGGCTAAGGCAGAAGCATTGCTTGAGCCTAGGAGTTCAAGTCTGCAGTGAGCTATGATCATGCCACTGAATTCCAACCAGGGTAGAGAAAAGAAAAAAGATATATTTTTTTTACTGAGTTGTAAAATGTAGTCTTTTTTTTTTTGAGACAGAGTCTCACTCTGTCACCCAGGCTGGAGTGCAGTGGTGCGATCTTGGCTCAGTGCAACCTCTGCCTCCCAAGTTCAAGTGATTCTCCTGCCTCAGCCTCCTGAGTAGCTGGGACTACAGATGCATGCCACCATGCCTGGTTAACTTTTGTATTTTTTAGTATAGATGGGATTTCACCATATTGGACAGGCTAGTCTCCAACTCCTGACCTCGTGGCATGATCTGCCTGTCTTGGCCTCCCAAAGTGCTGGGATTACAGGTGAGAGCCACTGGGCCTGGCCATGTTTGATTTCCTTAGAAAGAATATGAACCAAAAATAGCAAAATCTTTTTTTTTTTTTTTTTTTTTGAGTCGGAGTCTCGCTGTTGTTACCCAGACTGGAATGCAATGGCATGATCTCAGCTCACCGCAACCTCCGCCTCCTGGGTTCAGGCAATTCTCCTGCCTCAGCCTCCCGAGTAGCTGGGATTACAGGCGCGCATCACCATGCCCAGCTAATTTTTGTATTTTTAGTAAAGACAGGGTTTCACCTTGTTGACCAGGATGGTCTCAATCTCTTGACCTCATGATCCACCCGCCTCAGCCTCCCAAAGTGCTGGGATTATAGGCATGAGCCACCGCGCCCGGCCAAAAATGGCAAAATCTTATGTTGTGATGAAATCTGAGTAATGGAATAAAAAAAAGTTGTTAATTAGATTATTCTCAACATGCTTCAGAGCACCACAGAGAAGGAGACAGATTATTTGTTGAACTTGATTAGTAATGCAATCTACCACACAGTCTTTAGGAACATTACTTCTGCTGACTTTGAACTTGCATCTCTCTCAGCTGACAGCCATTCTCGTACCACCCATCTCACCTGCTGATACTGCCAATTTCAGCAGCATTGCCCTCTTAAGGACTATTTATACAGCCTTTAAATATGTTATTACATTTTACCCCTTATTAATTTATAACCCTGGATGGAAAATGAAAGTTAAAGTGCTGCTATGAGTCACAGTCATAGGAAACATGGGTCTCGTAAGTTTAAAACACATGAGACAATTCCTTGGACATGCCAGAGGCTGTGTCTGTCCCAGTCAGTTTCTCCGGGCAGTCTAAGCTAACCGACTCTGCTCAGTTGTGAAGGAAGCAAATTAAACCTGTGGCAGGGGACGGGTGTGGTGACCCACGCCTGGAATCCCAGCACTTTGGGAGGCCGAGGCGGGTGGATCAAAGCCGTTCTGGCCAAACCTGTAGTAGCCAGGGTGGGTGCCTGTTGTCCCAGCTATTTGGGAGCCTGAGGCAGGAGGATCACTTGAGCCCAGGAGGTGGAGGCTGCAGTGAGCTGTGATCACACCACTGCATTCCAGCCTGGGCAACAGAGTAAAATCCTGTGTCAGAAAAACAAAACAAGGCCGGGTGCAGTGACTCAAGCCTGTAATCCCAGCACTTTGGGAGGCCGAGGCGGGTGGATCACAAGGTCAACAAATCGAGACCATACTGGTCAACAAGGTGAAACCCCGTCTCTACTAAAAATACAAAAATTAGCTGGGCATGGTGGCGCGTGCCTGTAATCCCAGCTACTCTGGAGGCTGAGGCAGGAGAATTGCTTGAACTCAGGAGGCAGAGGTTGCGGTGAGCCGAGATCATGCCATTGCACTCCAGTCTGGGTAACAAGAGCGAAACTCCGTCTTAAAAACAAAACAAAACAAAAAAACAGGCAGGAGCTGTGGCTCATGCCTGTAATTCCAGCACTTTGGGAGGCCAAGTTGGGCAGATCACCTGAAGTCAGGAGTTCAAGATCAGCTTGGCCAACATGGTGAAACCCTGTCTCTACCAAAAATACAAAAGCAGCTAAGTGTGGTTGCCAGCACCAGTCGTCCCAGCTACTCAGGAGGCTGAGGCAGGAGAATTGCTTGAACCCAGGAGGTGGAGGTTGCAGTGAGCTAAGATTGCGCTACTGCACTCCAGCCTGGGCAACAGAGTGAGAGTCCATCTCAAAAAAACCCTAAAACAAGAAACACACATATACACACACAAACAAAACTTGTAAAAAGCTACAGCAATATCAGCTTTCGTTTAGAAGTTGGGGTGTTGGCTGCTGTGGTGGCTCACACCTGTAATCCTAGCACTTTGGGAGGCCAACAAGGGCAGATCTCAAGGTTAGCAGTTCAAGAGCAGCCTAGCCAAGATGGAGAAACCCCATTTCTACTAAAAATACAAAAAAAATTAGTCAGGCCTGGTGGTGGCTAATCCCAGCTACTCAGGAGGTTGAGGCAGATAATTGCTTGAACCCAGGAGGCCGAGGTTGAAGGGAGCCAAGATTGTGCTACTGGCTACTGCACTCAAGCCTGGGCAATGGAGTAAGACTCCCTCTCACAAGAAAAAAAAAAGAATGCCAGACATGGTGGCTCATGCCTGTAATCCCAGCACTTTGGGAGGCCCAGGTGGACGTTTCACCTGAGGTCAGGAGTTCAAGACCAGCGTGACCAACATGGAGAAACCTCATCTCTACTAAAAATACAAAAAGTTAGCTGGGTATGGTGGTGCACACCTGTAATCCCAGCTGCTTGGAGGCAGGAGAATCACTTGAACCTGGGAGGCAGAGGTTGCTGTGAGCGGAGATTCCGCCATTACACTCCAGCCTGGGTGACAAGAGAGAAACTCCAACTAAAAAAAAAAAAACAAAAACTTGGGGTATAATTAGAAAGATTTTTTTTAACTCTCTAGGAACAGAAACTCTATGGGGTCAACTTGTGGACATTCTGGTTTCATATTTATTTCCAGGAACATATTATGTAGAGGCTACTCATATTTAGCTGACTTTTTTTTTTTTAACACAGGGTCAAGGCTGGAGTGTAGTGGTCAATTTGCCGCTCACTGCAGCCTTGGCCTCCCGGGCTCAAGCGATTCTCTTGCCTCAGCCTCCTGAGTAGCTGGACCTACAGGTGTGTGACACTACACTGGCTAATTTTTTAAAAAAAGTATGTATCTTGTAGAAATGGGGGTCTTACTATATTGCCCAGGCAGGTCTTGAATTACTGAACTCAAGTGATCTGCCTGCCTGGGCCTCCCAAAGTGCTGGGATTCCAGGCTAGAGCCACTGCATCTGCTGGAGTGTTGTTTTCTGAGCCACAACACAGGCTTTAACACCCATGATGAACACAAGTGTGCTGTTGTCTCCATCTTCTTGGCTGACTCAGGGGTCCCGCAGAACATGCTGATGTTGCAGTGGTCAAGCCGGTTTCCTCTGGGCGAGCTCTGCCGTGGAGACTTGGGCTGCCTCAGGAGCTGCTAGAAGCTGGGTGACTTGCAGACCCTTTTTCCTGGCTGTGGAGGCCTTTCAGCACTGCCTTCTTCACCTTCAAAGCCTTTGCCTTGCCCTGGGCTTCGGGAGGGGCAGGATCTTCCTTCTCTACCTCTGGCACCATCTTCAGAAAATCCTAAAGATGCTTTTGGTGGTGACACAGGACACAGTGACACTGGGGGTGGGGAGGTGAAAGGCCGAACTCTCTGTTATTTACTGCTCCAAAGGAGAGAAGGCTGCCACACTGGGGGTTGCACCAGGAAGAGTCACAGCAAGTTGGAAGTGTCTGAGGTGGCTTCTGTAATGCAAAGGAGCTTTTAGAGCTTCCTGGAGTTTGGGTATTTTGATCATTCTGTGACAAAACAAGAAAGGGCCATTCCCGAGTGAAACGTACCCGGGGCCTCTGGCCCTGAATCTGTGCATATTGTAACCCAGGTGTGTTACCGCCTGATAAGGAAAGTAGTTGGAGTGAGGCCTTAGCAAACTGCCTGTGATGGGGAATTAAGAATTTTTGGCCATGTCTTCAAAACTGGGTCAAGATGACACTTGTGAAATATTTAATTACAGCAGACAATTCCCTGTATTATATTGCCTCTGTTTGAAATATCGAGAATGGTTGTTTTCCTAACTGGACTCTGGCCGATACAGATATATTTAATTGCATCCCCAATCTTTCACATTGATAAACTATACTGATGTCATAATAATATCACCATTAATCAGAATACTGTCGTTTTGTTTGTTTTTACTATTAGCTGCACAAATCTACCACTAATGACTGCATCTGCCCATCTTTGTCTCTAATTGTCAGAGGCATTGGAACCAGAGTGACTCCATGTTGAATAGTGTGACAAGGTAAAAAGCCCCATAAAACTGCATACCTCAACCACACCTCAGCTTTGTGTTGAAACTGCTATCTCTAACCCATGAGAATAAGTAATTAAGGACTGTGATCCCCACTCTACCCAGACAATGTGTAGACAAATGCTAATCTTAGCTTTGTGAATCACTTAAGTAACAATCAGAATGTCAAATAGTCCCCTGGCCCTCATAATGTCCGGATACCCCTCACCCCCATCCCCGCCCCTCACCCTCATCTCCTCCCAGAAGGTGATTTGCAGAATCCACTAGCCCTCAGAATGTGTGAAGCCTTTCATCCCCATCCCCGCTCCTCACCCCCACTCCCAAGGTGGTTTTTACGGGTATAAAAAGGTCTTGTCACCCTTCTTTCTCTGCCATGGGTTGGAGAGACGTGAGTCCTCCATGGTCGCCGGCAATAAACCCTGCAATTTGGCATACTTTTGTGTCGGTGTTGATTTTCTTTTCTTTTTTTTTTTTTTTGAGACGGAGTTTCACTGTTGTTACCCAGACTGGAGTGCAATGGCACAATCTCGGCTCACCGCAACCTCCGCCTCCTGGGTTCAGGCAATTCTCCTGCCTCAGCCTCCCGAGTAGCTGGGATTACAGGCGCGCACCACCATGCCCAGCTAATTTTTATATTTTTAGTAGAGACGGGGTTTCACCTTGTTGACCAGGATGGTCTCGATCTCTTGACCTCGTGATCCACCTGCCTTGGCCTCCCAAAGTGCTGGGATTATAGGCGTGAGCCATGGCCCTGGCCTAGGTGTTGACTTTCTATGCTCGGTCCGGTATAACACTAGGGGCTAGGTAAAATGAGACCCAGACCTACTGGGCTGCATTCCCTGAAGGCTAGGCATTCTAAGTCACTGGATGAGATATGAGGTCAGCACAAAGTGCAGGTCGTAAAGACCTTGCTGATAAAACAGTTTGCAGTAAAGAAGCCAGCCAAATCCCATCAAAACAAAGATGGCGACAAAAGTGACCTCTGGTCATGCTCACTGTTCATCATATGCTAATCACAATATATTAGCATGCTAAAACACTCTCACCAGCACCATGACAGTTTACAAAGGCCATGGCAATGCCAGGTAGTTAGTTACCCTATATGGTCTAAAAGGGAGAGGAACCTTCAGTTCTGGGAATCGGTCACCTCTTTCCTGGAAAACTCATGAATAATCCACCCCTTATTGAACATATAATCAAGAAATAACTGTAAGTATCTTTAGTGGAGCAGCCATGAGGCTCCTCTGCCAATGGAGTAGCCATTCTTTATTCCTTTACTTTTTTTTTTTTGAGACAGAGTCTCTGTCACCTAGGCTGGAGTGCAGTGTCACCATCTGGGCTCACTGCAACCTCCGCCTCCTGGGTTCAAGCAATTATCCTGCCTCAGCCTCCTGAGTAGCTGGGATTACAGGTACATGCCACCACACCTGGCTAAATTTTTTTTTTTTGAGAAGGAGTTTTCACTCTTGTTACCCAGGCTGGAGTGCAATGGCATGATCTCGGCTCACTGCAACCTCCGGCTCACTGCAACCTCCGCCTCCTGGGTTCAAGCAATTCTCCTGCCTCAGCCTCCCGAGTAGCTGGGGCTACAGGCGTGCACCACCATGCCCAGCTAATTTTTGTATTTTTAGTAGAGATGGGGTTTCACCATGTTGACCAGGATGGTCTCGATCTCTTGACCTCGTGATCCACCCGCCTTGGCCTCCCAAAGAGCTGGGATTATAGGCGTGAGCCACCACACCCAGCCCTGGCTAATTATTTTGTAGATACTGGGTTTCACCATGTTAGCCAGGCTGTGCTCGAACTCCTAGCCTAAAGTGATCCACCTGCCTCGACTTCCTAAAGTGCTGGGATTGATTACAGGTGTGAGCCACTGCGCCCAGCCTTACTTTATCAATAAACTCATTTTCACTTTACTTTATGGATTCACCTTAAATTCTTTCTTGTGTGAGATCCAAGAACCTCTCTTGGGGTCTGGATCAGAACCCCTTTCCAAGAACATTGTTATTTTGAGTTTTTTGGAGGCAGGGATTGTGTCTTATGTACTCTCTCACAACCCCAGTCCAGAACCTGGCCAAACCCCAAATGTAGTTTAATAAATATGTGATTAATTACATGGATCTCTGAGAGCATATCAATCATAATTCTTGACTTCCACCTTGGCTGCAATTCAGGACTGGAGCCAGCTCCACATTCTGACCTTCACAGGCCTATTCTTTAATGAATCATCTGGCATACTACTTATTTTCTTCCTCTCACTCCTATGAAACTCACAATTATCATGGCCTCTGGGAAGCAGTTCCCAGTGTTCTGACAAAAATGAGAGCGCTCACAAAATTTCCTTTTGTTTACCAGCATGGGCAACATGGAAGCACCCTGTCTCTATCCAAAAACCCACAAAAATTAGCCACACATGGTGGCACGTGTTTGTAATACCAGCTACTTTAAAGGCTGAGGTGAGAGAATTACTTGAGCCTGGTAGGTGGAGGTTATAGTGAGCTGTGATTGAGCCATTATACTCCAGCCTAGGCAACAGAGCCAGACCCTGCCTCTGTTGAGACCCTATCTCCAAAAAATATATGTATTTTATTCTGTTTAGTTTTAGTTATTTATTTTCCTTTCTAGGATAACTACCTACATGTAGCTCCAAATTTTTCAGCCATGAGAGGGGTCCCGAGGTCTCTTGAGATAGACCTTTGCCCAGGTTATGGAGGTAGTTCAAGTGAAATCTTCCCAACCCCAAAGGACTTTCTGGTCCAATCCAGAAAGCAAGTGTCTCTTCCTTCACCTTTTATGTTCTATTCACCCTTCTCAAGAAACAACTAAAATGTGAAACTCCCCACAATTACAATTGTAATTAATCTCTTCCAGCTTTCTTAGTTCATTTTTTTTTTTTTAATTTTTTTTTTTTTTGAGATGGAGTCTCGCTCTGTCGCCTGGGCTAAATGCAATGGCGCTATCTGGCTCACTGCAACCTCCGCCTCCTGGGTTCCAGCGATTCTCCTGCCTCAGCCTCTCACATAGCTGGGATTACAGACATGCACCACCGTGTCCGGCTAATTTTGTATTTTTACTAGAGACAGGGTTTCACCATGTTGGCCAGGCTGGTCTCAAACTCATGACCTCAGGTGATCCACTTGCCTCGGCCTCCCAAAGTGTTGGTATTACAGGTGCGAGCTATTGGGCCAGGCCCTTTTTTTTTTTTTTTTAACTTTTAATAATATACAGCATACGCCGCGCTCAGTGGCTCATGCCTGTAATCCCAGCACTTTGGAAGGCCGAGGTGGGTGGAACACGAGGTCAGGAGATCGAGACCATCCTGGTCAACATGGTGAAACCCGGTCTCTACTAAAAATACAAAAAATTAGCTGGGCGTGGTGGCACGTGCCTGTAATCCCAGCTACTCAGGAGGCTGAGGCAGGAGAATTGCCTGAACCCAGGAGGCGGAGGTTGCGGTGAGCCGAGATTGCGCCATTGCACTCCAGCCTGGGTAACAAGAGCAAAACTCCGTCTCAAAAAAAAAAAAATAAATAAAAATAATAATAATAATAATAATAATATACAGCATACATGCTGACTTATAGTGACTTGTGCCACTAGGTTAGATAGTCTTTTTTTATTTTTATTTTTTTTGAGGTGGAGTCTCACTCTGCCGCCCAGGTTGGAGTGCAGTGGCATGATCTTGGCTCACTACAACCTCTGCCTCGCAGGTTCAGGGAATTCTGCTTCAGCCTCCCAAGTAGCTGGGACTACAGCCACCTACCACCACACCCAGCTAATTTTTTTCGATTTTTAGTAGAGACAGGGTTTCACCATGTTGGCCAGACTGGTCTCTAACTCCTGAACTTGTGATCTGTCCCCCTTGGCCTCCCAAGTGCTGGAATTACAGGTGTAAGACATCGTGCCTGGCCTTTTTAAAAGATTTTTTTTTTGAGATGGTCTCACTGTGTCATCCAGGCTGGGGTACAATGGCACAATCACAGCTCACTGTAACCTTGACCTCCTGGGCTCAAGTGATCCTCCTGCCTTAGCCTCTTGAGTAGCTGGGACCACAGGCATGAGCCACCATGCCTGCGTAATTAAAAAAAAATTTTTTTTTTTCAGAGACGAGGTTTCACCATTTTGGCCAGGATGGTCTCAAACTCCTGACCTCATGACCACCCACCTTGGCCTCCCAAAGTGCTGGGATCACACCCGGCCAATTTTTAAATTTTTTATACAGACAGGGTCTTGCTTTGTTGCCCAGGATGATCTTGAACTCCTGGGTTCAAGCTATCCTCCCATCTTGGCCTCCTAAAGTGCTGGGATTGTAGGTCTGAGCCACTGGATCCAGCCTCAGTGGTCTGCTCTGCTCTTGAATTCCCGACCTCAGGTGATCTGCCCTCCTTGGCCTCTCAGAGTGCTGGGATTACAGGCATGAACCACTGTAACTGGCTCTGTCTCTATTAAAAATACAAAAAATTAGCTGGGCAGTGGTGGCACACATCTGTAATCCCAGCTACTTGGAAGGCTGAGGCACAAGAATTGCTTGAACCCAGGAGGTGAAGGTTGCAGTGAGCCAAGATAGTGCCACCGTGCTCTAGCCTAGGAAACACAGTGAGTGAGACTCTGTCTCAAAAAAAAAAAAAAAAAAGTCCTAAAAGTGAGAAGTGTTTAAAATCTGCTAAGGAAGGTACCAGTAAAGAATGAGGGATGCCGGGTGCGGTGGCTCACGCCTGTAATCCCAGCATGGGAGGCTGAGGTGGGTGGATCACCTGAGGTCAGGAGTTCGAGACCAGCCTGATCAATATGGTGAAACCCCATCTTTAAAAAATAAAAATAAAAAAGAATGAGGGGGCCGGGCGCGGTGGCTCAAGCCTGTAATCCCAGCACTTTGGGAGGCCAAGGAGGGTAGATCATGAGGTCAAGAGATCGAGACCATCCTGGTCAACATGGTGAAACCCCGTCTCTACTAAAAATACAAAAAATTAGCTGGGCATGGTGGCCCATTCCTGTAATCCCAGCTACTCAGGAGGCTGAGGCAGGAGAATTGCTTGAACCCAGGAGGCAGAGGTTGCGGTGAGCCGAGATCGCACCATTGCACTCCAGCCTGGGTAACAAGAGCGAAACTCCGTCTCAAAAAAAAAAAGATTGAGGGAGGAGGTGCAAGGGTGCAAGTGAACTGTAAGAAACCTGACCAGGGTTATGGGGGCTGTCATGCTTAGTTCTGGCAGATAAGGAGCAGTGTGGTGCTGGGCGCAGTGGCTCCCGTCTATAATCTTAGGACTTTGAGGAACTGAGGCAGGAGGATCTCTTGAGGCCAGGAGCTCAAGAACAGTATGGGCAACATAGTGAGACCCTGTCTCTTAAAACAAACAAAGAAACAGGTGACTTTTCTAAGAAACTCTACTACTGCCATCAGTATGCCAGTTAAATATGAGGTTTGAAAATAATACTCCCCCCTACATCTCCCCACCCCACCCCCCCGCCCCGCCAGGTGCAGTGACTCACACCTGTAATCCCAGCACTTTGGGAGGCCAAGGCAGGAGGATCACCTGAGGTCAAGAGTTCGAGACCAACCTGACCAACATGGAGGGACCTCATCTCTACTAAAAATACAAAAATTGGCCAGGGGTTGTGGTGCATGCCTATAATCTCAGCTACTTGGGAGGCTGAGGCAGGAGAATCGCTTGAATCTGGGAGGCGGAGATTGTGGTCGGCCAAGATCATGCCATTGCACTCCAGCCTGGGCAACAAGAGTGAGACTGTCTCAAAAAAAAGAAAGAGAAAAACAAAGAAGGAAAGAAAGAAAGGAAAGCAAGCAAGCAAGCAATTACCCCTCCCCCCCAAAAAGAAAAAAGAATAATCCAGCTGCAACTAAATTCCTTGGGAAGCCTCTATATAGCTGCCCAAGGGGTTCACCTTGCCGGCTATCTAGTTAGAGCTGATTTTTATTTATTTATTTATTTATTTATTTATTTATTTATTTATTTATCTATTTATTGAGACGGAGTTTCCCTCTTGTTACCCAAGCTGGAGTGCAATGGTGCGACCTCGGCTCACCGCAACCTCCGCCTTCCAGGTTCAGGCAATTCTCCTGCCTCAGCCTCCTGAGTAGCTGGGATTACAGGCACGCGCCACCATGCCCAGCTAATTTTTTGTATTTTTAGTAGAGACGGGGTTTCACCATGTTGACCAGGATGATCTCCATCTCTTGACCTCGTGATCCACCCGCCTCGGCCTCCCAAAGTGCTGGGATTATAGGCTTGAGCCACCGCGCCCTGCCCAGAGCTGATTTATTAAGACAGGGGAACTGCAATAAAGAAAGAATAATTCATGCAGAGCGGGCTGTGTGGGAGACCGGTGGGTGGAGGATCAGGGTTTTAAAGAATAATTTGGTGAGTAGCGGGGCCAGTAAATCGGGAGTGCTGATTGGTTGGCTCAGGGATGAAATCACAGGGAGTGGAAGATGTTCTCTTATGCTGAATCAGTTCCTAGGTCAGGGCCACAGAACTGTTTGGCAAGTCCAGGTGGGGCCATCTGGTTGTTAGAAATGCAAAAACCTGAAAAGACCTCTCAAAAGTCGTATCTTAGGTTCTCAACAGTAATGTTACCTTTAAGAATAATTGGGGAAGTTGCAAGTCTTATGATCTCCACAATGGCTGGTAATATTTAGAATTCCAAGCCCTCTAATTCTAACTTGGTGGCTGGTGGCCTTTTATTCATTTTTATAAGAACAGTTTAGCTTTTGGGGAGGGCTATCATTTAAACTATAAACTCAATTACTTCCTTTTTCTTTTTTATTTTTTCCCTTTTCTTCTTTTTGTGTTTGTTTTGTTTTGTTTTTGAGACGGAGTTTCGCTCGTTACCCAGGCTGGAGTGCAATGGCGCCATCTCGGCTCACCGCAACCTTCGCCTCCTGGGTTCAGGCAATTCTCCTGCCTCAGCCTCCTGAGTAGCTGGGATTACAGGCGCACACCACAATGCCCAGCTAATTTTTTGTATTTTTAGTAGAGACGGGGTTTCACCATGTTGACCAGGATGGTCTCGATCTCTTGACCTCATGATCTACCCTCCTCGGCCTCCCAAAGTGCTGGGATTATAGGCGTGAGCCACCGCGCCCAGCCTTTTTTTTCTTTTTAGAACCTAGGTTTAGCTGAAAACTAAATTACTTCCTAAGGCTAGTTTGGCTTATCCCCAGGAATGAATAAGGACAGTTCAGAGGTTAGATGCAAGATAGAGTTGGTTAGATCAGATGTCTTTCACTTGTCATAATTTCCTTAGTTATATAATTTTGGAAAGGTGGTTTCATCTGTTCTTTTGAAGCCAGTTCCCATAATCTCTAGCACCCAAACAAATATACCTCCAAAGACACTGATACTGAGGTTTATTTCATAAACTTTAACTGCAAAGGCATTTGTCTCTCCTCTTTTTTTTTTCTCTCCAGCTAGCTTCCCTTTAATCTATCTTTGCTTTTTTTTTTTTTTTTTTTTTTTGAGACGGAGTTTCGCTCTTGTTATCCAGGCTGGAGTGCAATGGCGCGATCTCGGCTCACCACAACCTCCGCCTCCTGGATTCAGGCAATTCTCCTGCCTCAGCCTCCCGAGTAGCTGGGATTACAGGCACGCGCCACCATGCACAGCTAATTTTTTGTATTTTTAGTAGAGACGGGGTTTCACCATGTTGACCAGGATGGTCTCGATCTCTCGACCTCGTGATCCACCCGTCTCGGCCTCCCAAAGTGCTGGGATTACAGGCTTGAGCCACCGTAATCTATCTTTTCTTACCAAGAGAAATTTGGCAACTGTCTGTAAGTTCAGATCTTGAACAGTAAGAGTTCTAAAATATAAAATTCCCTTGAGTCAATGACTGATTTGCCTAATATGAAATTCTGGTGGGGAGGGAAAAAGGGAAGGTAACTATGGGGGCTTGCTGGGAGTTTAATTGTTGAAAAAGCATCTTTCTTTTTCTTTCTTTTTTTTGTACGGAGTTTCGCTGTTGTTACCCAGGCTGGAGTGCAATGGCACAATGTTGGCTCACCGCAACCTCCGCCTCCTGGGTTCAGGCAATTTTTCTGCCTCAGCCTCCCAAGTAGCTGAGACTACAGGCACGCACCACCATGCCCAGCTAATTTTCGTATTTTTAGTAGAGACGGGGTTTCACCATGTTGACCAGGATGGTCTCGATCTCTTGACCTCGTGATCCACCCACCTCCGCCTCCCAAAATGCTGGGATTATAGGTGTGAGCCACTGCACCTGGCCTGAAAAAGTATCTTTCAAGGTAGCATTTCCCATTCTGATCCTACATCTCTATTATTTCTCAGAGCAAAAATGCTGGTCCAATATTAAAAGTGGCTGTGAGCTGGGCACGGTGGCTCACACCTGTAATCCCAGCACTTTGAAAGACCGAGGCAGTTCCCAGTGGATCAGGAGGTCAGGAGTTTGAGACCAGCCTGGCCAATATAGTGAAACTCCATCTCCACTAAAAATACAAAAAATTAGCTGGGGGCCAGGCACAGTGGTTCACACCTGTAATGCCAATACTTTGGAAGGCCAAGGCAGGTGAATCATCTGAGGTCGGGAGTTCAAGACCAGCCTGACCAACATGGAGAAACCCCATCTTTACTAAAAATACAAAATGAGCTGGGCACAGTGGCTCATGTCTGTAATCCCAGCTACTTGGGAGGCTGAGGCAGGAGAATCACTTGAACCTGGGAGGCAGAGGTTGTGGTGAGCCGACACTGTGCCCTTGTACTCCAGCCTGGGCAACAAGAGTGAGACTTCGTCTCAAAAAAAAAAAAAAAAAAAAATTATCTCGGCGAGGTGGCAGGCGCCTGTGGAGCCAGTGTGGAGGCTGAGGCAGGAGAATTGCTTGAACCCAGAGGCAGAGGTTGTAGTGAGCCAAGATCGAAGGCACTACTGCACTCCACCCCGGGCGATGGTGGGAGACTCCGTCTCAAAAAAACAAAACAACAAAACAAACAGTGCTGTGAGCTGGTCTGAAGTGAGTTATCTCAATTGATTGTTCATGGTCAGTTACAGATGGAACTCCTTGTTCTACTCTTTCCCCTATTGTCACTACTGCATTTGACTAGGATATATATATCATATATATATCTCATATATATATATCCTATGTATATATCTCATATATATATCCTATGTATATATATCATATATATATCCTATGTATATATATCATATATATATATACATATCTCCTATTATCCTATGTATATATATGGCTTTAACAGTAGTTCGAGGGCTAATATCGGACAAGTGTGCTTCTAGACAAAACATGATTTGGGAGGAAATAAACTCCAAAGCAGAGCTATCTTTCACTATCTCTAACACTGTGTCTGTCTTGCAGAGACCTTGTGTAACTGGTTGGATGACTGTTTCTCTTTCTTATGTTTTGAGAGGGGTCTCACTCCCGTCGCCCAGGCTGGAGTGCAGTGGAGCAATGAGCCTCGAACTCCCGGGCTCAGGTGATTCTCCCGGAGTAGCTGGGACCACAGGCTCGCGCCACCACGCCCGCGTAATTTTGGTAGTTTTTGTAAAGCCGGGGTTTCGCCATGTTGCCCAGGTTGGGACTGAATCTTTAGAGCTGCACTCATGATTAAAAATGCTACCCTAAGCACAGCGAGGGTGTCCTTGAAACACATCCTATTTTCTGGGAAAAGATTACTATCACAGTAATTGAGCTGGGAAGCAGAGACAAATTGCTGTCGGCGGCGGTTCAAAGTACTGCAATTGACTGGAATCGCACCGCGCAGTCTTCCTTCGTCTCATGCAAGATAAGAGTGATAGGAACTGTCTGTATTGATTACCTGCAAGATAGAAGTAGAAGGGGGCCGCCGGGTGCGTGGCTCACGCCTGTAATCCCAGCACTTTGGGAGGCCGAGGCGGGCTGATCACCTGAGGTCAGGAGTTCCAGACCAGCCTTACCAACATGGTGAAACACCGTCTATATAAAAATACAAAAACTTAGCTGGGCATGGTGGCGCTTGCCTCTAATCCCAGCTACTCAGGAGGCTGAGGCAGGAGAATTGCCTGATCCCAGGAGGCGGAGGTTGCGGTGAGCCGAGATCGCGCCATTGCACTCCAGCCTGGGTAACAAGAGCGAAACTCCGTCTCAAAAACAAAACAAAACAAAACAAAAACCAAAAAATTAGGTGAGCGTGGTGGCGGGCGCCTGTAATCCTAGGTATTTGGGAGGCTGGGGCAGGAGAATCACTTGAACCTGGGAGGCGGAGGTTGCAATGATCGGGGATCACGCCCTTCCTCTCCAGCCTGGGCGACAGAGCGAGACTCCGTCTCAAAAAAAAAAAAAAAAAAAAAAGAGTAGTAAAAGGGAAGAAATCCACAAGGAACTAGACTAAAAGAATCTCAACACCGGAATGAAGTTACACGAATGGCCAGATGAAATAGGGAAGGCCCGTACCTACACGGCGGGCCGACACGGGGACTCAAGCACCCGGCGGAGGGTGCATCGCTGATGAATTTATTCACCCGGGATCGCAGCTCCTACAGCGGGCAGAAGCCCGCGGTGACGTCACGGGCCCGAGTCACGTGGCCGAAGCCGCCCCGCCCCCTCCCCGCCCGCGCCGCCGCAGCCTTCTGAGCGCAGGGTCTCGCAGCAGCAGCTGCTCGCAGCTCCCGGGGGATCGAGGAGGGAGGCCTGTGGGCGCACGGGCGAGTGGGCCGGGACCCGGAGCGGTTGAGGAGCCGGCAGCAGCAGCGCGGCGAGCCCCGGACGAGGCGATCGGCGCTCCTGAAAACTTGGGCGTGCGCTCGCGCCGCTGCACCCGCAGCGATGAAGATGGTCGCGCCCTGGACGCGGTTCTACTCCAACAGCTGCTGCCTGTGCTGCCATGTCCGCACCGGCACCATCCTGCTCGGTGTCTGGTACCTGGTGAGTGCGGGTCGCCCGGCCGTGGGCCCCAGGACCCGCGTTGCTTCTGCGCCCCCAGCTGGGCTCCTGGCCCGGCCTCGCGGTGGGGTGAGGCGCGCGCTCATCCGCCTAAAGTTGTATTATTAGAAACTTAATTCTCCAGGCGCCGCGTTCGCGCTTTCCCGGGTTAGGCCAGCGCCGACGGGGGGAGGCCGGGAGTTTGGGGCGCCAGGGGGCCGGGGTCGCGGGGTGTAGAACGGCACCCGACCCACGGCGCCCAGGTGGTGCGGGGATCCGGCCTCCAGCCTCCGCGCAGCTTCGCGGCGTCGCGCACGGCGCACCCGGGGCCAAGAAACTCTGAGCTTATCTGCGGAGCACGTGTTTCCTTTCTTCTTAAAGCCCGTGCGCTTTGTGTTTCGACGGCTGCGGGACGACCCAGCGGAGGTGACGGGGCATATTTTGAAACTCCGTGGTCAGGGTTGCAGTTCTCAGTGCCGCGTCTCCGCTCGGGTGTTGTCCTGCAGTTTCACGCCCGTCGCATGTTCGGATCCTGTGCTGAAGTAGCTGGGGGTTCTTGGCATCCTCTTTTGAATGGGTCCCCCGCCCATGTTTTAAAGCCCTTACTCCTGGAAGGAATGTGCGTGTGATATTCCATCTGCCTGGGGAAGCCATTTTACATCCACATTTTTCCTGCCCATGGGCAGGTGGTCCTCGGACCTTTTCTTGACAGACTGATCAGGCAGATACGGCATTTTTTTCCTGGTTGGAACGTTGAACATTTTCTTTATATGAGGAGCAGTGATTTTCAGAGGTAGGGAGGAATCCTGATGCAGTCTTGGTCTGCACCTGCCCTGCGTTAGTTGTTGGCACCCCTAGAGTGCAGCAGCACTTTGTCGGAGTCCACTGCATTTTGGGTTTTGTGCCATCATGGTGGAGAGTTAGACCCGAGCTGCTTTGCAGTGAATACCACTGCACCTCGAGGGAATGTCCTGAAAATGGTAGACAAATGGTATATATAACTTTTTTTATTGAGAAAAATTATTATTAGTAGTAGTATTTTTTTGAGACGGAGTCTCACTCTGTGCCTCGGGCTGGAGTGTAGTGCCGTGATCTCAGCTCACTGCAACCTCCACTTCCCGGGTTCAAGCGATTCTCCTGCCTCAACCTCCCGAGTAGCTGGGTTTACAAGCGCCCGCCACTACGCCCAGCTAAGTTTTTGTATTTTCAGTAGAGGCTGGGTTCACCATGTTGACCAGGCTGGTCTTGAATTCCGGACCTCATGATTCACACGCCTCAGCCTCCCAAAGTGTTAGAATTACAGGCAAGAGCTACCGTGCCCGGTGGAGAAAAATTAGTATCTCTTTAATAATGAATTAGGGGTGTGTGTGTGGTTTTTTTTGTTTTTGCTCATTCGATATACGGACTGTTTGTCGAACTGTGAACCCCTTCCCTTGTACCATTTTAGGCAAAACATTTCACCCCAGGCATATGGTGTTCACTGTGCTATTTATAGTTGCAGTTTCCTTTAGTCAGTGCCTATCATGGCCACACAATAGAAATTTTTGGCCGGAGTATATTTCAAACAGATATTTAGGGTCTGTGGGTTCTTCCTGTGCAGTGTAAATACAGATGTAACATCAGCGTATTAGCTCAACCTCGACTTTGCTAAAAGCCAAGAAATTCTTTACAGAAATTGAAAATTACAGCAAAAGGATAGTAGGTGGCTCAAAATAGTTGGTGTTTTTATTGATGATCAAGACAGACTGTTTTATACAAGTGTCTCCCTTCCTTGAAAATGTTCAAATCTTTCGACTTGCAAGTACATCAGTGAATGTAATTTGCAAAATCTAGGGCACTGCATTAGGCAAATGTACTACGTGATCTACAGGAAAGATAAATCCTGCTTGAGCCCAGTTGTTGGCTGCAATCCAACCAGACAGTGTTGGTGTGATAAAAACGAGGGTACTCAGCATGCTTTGTCTACTGTTTGAGCACACTCTGTGGAAAGTAGTTATTGGTGTGCTTGTCCTGGCTTTTGGAAAGAAATGGCCTTTTGAAAGATAATCAGAAAGCTTTCTAGCAGATGTGAATAAAAATGTTGCTGTAGGTAGACCCTATTTCTGCAAAACCTGGCGTAAGTACTGATAATCTCCTAGTCTTTTGCATTTCACAAGGCAATGTAAGCCTTTTTTTTTTTTTTTAAAGTAGTGAATTTCACCGAGACCTTTAAATATCATTTGCTTGTCCAAAACTTTGATTTTCGTGAACATATTTAAGACAGTGTTGTATGGCTAGGGAGCAGGACCACTGTAAAACAAGGCACCTTCCCTCGTTTGCCCTACCCGCTTCTCCCCAGCCATCTGGATGGACTGGGGTCAGTTATCAGAAAGTGGAGAGTTACAAATTAGCCAGATGTGGTGGCTCACGCCTATAGTCCCAGCTTGAGTCCCAGAAGTTCAAGGCTACAGTGAGCGGTGATTGGGCCACTGCACTCCAGCCTGGGCAACAGAGAGTAAGCCTTGTCTCTCTCTCTCTGGGTTTTTTTTTTTTTTTTTTTTTTTTTGCGCGACAAAGGCTCCCTCTGTGGCCCAGGCTGGAGTGCAGTGGTGCTATCTTAGCTCACTGCAACCTCCGCCTCCCGGTTCAAGCATTCTTCTGCCTGACCCTCCTGAGTAGGTGGGATTACAGGTGTGTGCCACCACGCCTGGCTGATTTTTGTATGTTTAGTAGAGATGGGGTTTCATTATGTTGGTCAGGTTGGTCTCAAACTCCTGACCTTGCTGTGATCCACCCGCCTCAGCCTCTCAAAGTGCTGGTATTACAGACGTAAACCACTGTGCCTGGTTGCCCTGTCTCTTAAAAAAGAAAAAAGGAGGCTGAGCACGGTGGTGAGCTCACGCCTAATCCCAGCACTTCAGGAGGCCCAGGCTGGTGGATCACGTGAGGTAATGAGTTCAAGACCTGCCTGGCCAACATGGTGAAACACTGTCTCTACAAAAAATACAAAAATTAGCTGGGCGTGGTGGCGAGCACCTGTAATCTCAGTTGCTTGGGAGGCTGAGGCAGGAGAATCACTTGAACCTGGGCAGCAGAGGTTGCAGTGAGCGGAGATCATGCCACTGATCTCCAGCCTGGGCGACAAAGTGAGACTGGTCTCTAAATAAATACATAAAATAAAGAATAAAAAAAAGAATAAAAAAGAAACAAAAGGGGAGCATTTTCACAAAAGGCAGATATTTAAATAAGAGTTCACAATAAGGGCTTTTTTTTTTAAATTGCATTTTAGGTTTTGGGGTACATGTGAAGAACATGCAAGATTGTTGCATAGGTACACACATGGCAGTGTGATTTGCTGCCTTCCTCCCCATCACCTATATCTGGCATTTCTCCCAATGCTATCTCTCCCCTAGGGCCTGTTTTAAATAATTTCCTGTTTTACAAGATAGGTAAAGTGGATCTTTTTTATTTGTTTTCTCATTGTTGATTCTTACCAAATACCATTTACTAGTGCTCTATCAGATACTTTACTATATAGTTTGCATAAGGTTAATTTTTACACATTCCTGGTGTGGTAGATTTTCTTATTCCCATTTTACAGATGAGAAAACTGAAGCTAAGGGAACTTCGGTGATTTACTTGAGATCTTCAAATGCCATGGTTGGTTTATGGTCTGAGTGATGTTTTAATCTGTTTTGTTTTCTCTGTTGTACTTATAAAAGTTGTGGATGTGTTTTGGTTTTGGCTTGGAATAATAAAAGTTTCCTTCAGTCCAGAAATAACATCTATTGGCTTCAGGTATTTATCTGTAAATCCCAGCACTTTGGGAGGCTGAGGCGAGCGGATCTCCTGAGGTCAGGAGTTTGAGACCAGCCTGGCCAACATAGTGAAACCCTGTCTCTATTTAAAAAATACAAAAAATTAGCTGGATGTGGTAGTGCATACCTGTAATCTGCTGAGGCAGGAGAGTAGATTGAACCCAGGAGGTGGAGATTGCAGTGAGCTGAGATTGTGCCATTGCACTCCAGCCTGGCAACAAGAGCAAGACTTTGTCTCAAAATAAATAAAAATTCTGTGCCAAGCTAACTTTGGGAGACTTCAGGTATTAGGGATCATTTTTTGTTTGTCTCTCTCTTTTAATTGAGTTGTGGTTTACATACTACAAAATTCACAGTTGTAGCAGTTTATTGAGCTGACAAGTGCCTGTGTAATGTAACTCCTGTTCCTTGAGAACATTTCCAAAACCCCAGAAGGTTTCCTTGTGCCATTTCCCAGTTAATCCCTGCCACCTGCCCCCATCATTGTAGGTAAGTTTTGCTTTTTCATGTAAATGGTTATGTGGTATGTACCCTTCTGTATCTAGCTTCTTTCACTTAGCATAACTTCTTTCAGATTCATTCAGTTTCTTGGAGTGTTGCTTTTTATTGCTGAGTATTGTTTTATTGTATGAATATACCAAAACTTGGTTATTCGTTTGCCGGATATTGGACATTTGGGTTATTTCTAATTTGGGGCTGTGATAAATAAAGCTGCTCCAAATAGTCTTGAACAAGACTTTGGGGATTTTTTTTTTTTTTTTTTTTGAGATGGAGTTTCGCTCCTGTTGCCTAGGCTGGAGTACAGTGGTGCAATCTTGGCTCACTGCAACTTCTGCTTTCCAGGTTCAAGTGAATCTCCTGTCTCAGCCTCTCAAATAGTTGGGATTACATGTGCCACTGTGCCCGGCTAATTTTGTATTTTTAGTAGAGGCAAGGTTTCTCTCTTTCGTCAGGCTGGTCTCTTAACTCCTGACCTCAGGCATGTGCCACTCTGCCCGGTTAATTTTGTATTTTTAGTAGAGGCAAGGTTTCTCCATTTGGTCAGGCTGGTCTCTTAACTCCTGACCTCAGGTGATCCACCTGCCCCAGCCTCCCAAAGTGCTGCGATTACAGGTGTGAGCCACTGCACTTGGCCACTTTTTTTTTTTTTTTTTTTATTATACTTTTAAGTTCTGCCATACATGTGCAGACCTGGTCTTTCAAGGAATCCACTTGTTCACATGAAAAGTCACAGCTTCCTTGTATACTCAAGTAAAGGAAACCAGAATATCTCACCCAAAAGTATACCTATTTGGTATATTTCAAGTTAGTGTTAGAGAAACTGCAAACAAGAATAGCTCTGAAAAGCTTCCTTTTGTGGAGATTTGCATCCTTAGGGAAAATCTACATTAAAACAGCCAGGCTTTCTCTGAGTACACCTCCTCCCCACCCCATCCCCCAGGTTCAGACCTAGGAAGGATTAACTCATGGGACAGAGAGATTGAGAGTCTCACACCTTTGGAGGTCTGATAGAGAAGTTTACCGTACTACAGGCTAGCAACTATTTTTTCTCAGGGCTGCCACCTGTGAGGTCTCATTTGCATAACAAGACCACCTTCCTTAGCCAGCCCTTTCCATCTCTCCCTCCCGTAACGTGTTTTGCCATGATCTAAACTCCTATTCTTTCTTTAACCTCGGGATAGTATTAAAACTTAAGCTATCTGGCCCTTCCTTTGAGTTTTCTTATTCCTGTGACTCCTGTGTATGTGTTTGCATGTAATACATTTGTATGCCCTTTTTTGCTGTTGATCTATTATCAGTTTGTTTTATAGGCTGAAATGATCAAAGCTTCAGAAGTTGCAGAGGGGAGAGAATTTTCTTTACCCCTTCACAAGCCTGATAGATTCTCTTCTTTGCATCCTGAGAAATTCAATAACTATTGATTGGTCTGAGTATAGGATAGTAAGACTAAGATCCTGTATTCGTAGAGTGGTTGATAGTTTTCAGTGTGCTTTCACATTTGTTCTTATTTAGACCTCAGAGCAACCCTGGGTCGGGCGTGATAGGTGGTGAGAGGTTCTTTTACGGTTAATCGCTTCTTTCCAACTGTCAGATTCTGTGATCAGCCCATAATTCTAGGGCTGCTTTGTGGTACTTGTATCATCTTTATTGCCTGGTGTTTTTTCTAGTATGTTAGATTGTAGAAGACTAAATAGTAGGCTAAAGAGTTTAGATTTTATTCTGTAGGCAGTGGGGAATTGTTGAAGAATTATGAACAGGAGTGACATGATGAAAGCAGTTTTTAAGTTAGATTAAAATGGCAGGCTGTTTCACATGGCTGGAAAACGAGACAGAATGTGTTCTATATAGCTCTCTAGACACAAGCTGTAGCGGGTATCAGCTCTTAATTGTGTGAATAATATGGATAGGGATTTTTACCAGTTAGTGATACAAGTCTCTCTTGCCACCTAGATTTTCTCCATCTGATTTAAGGAACTGAATAGATTTAGGGAAGGATGTTGGATTTTTAAAGTACAGGTTTTCCCTATCTAATAAAAGACCAAGGGCAGTTCTATAGAATATTCATTGGTGGAGATTTCAGTGGTATTCAATATCTTTTTAAGCTTTTATCACACTTTTTTTTTTTTTTTTTGAGACAGTCTCACTGTGTCACCCAGGATGGAGTACAATGGGGCCATCTCGGTTCAGTGCAGCCTCTGCCTCCTGGTTCAATCGATTCTCCTGCCTCAGCCTCCCAAATAGCTGGGATTACAGGCCCCACCACTACACCCAGCTAATTTTTGTATTTTTAGTAGAGACGGGATTTGACCATGTTGGCCAGGCTGGTCTCCAACTCCTGGCCTCCTGATCCACCCGCCTTGGCCTCCCAAAGTACTGGGATTACAGGTCTTAGCCACCTTATTACACCATTATGATAAATGTTCATTAGCCAATAAATAAAGATTGCTATCAAAACTGTTTATTAATACTCTTCTCTCTGGGATTTCCTTTAAATATGTCTAATGTAAGTAGCCAGTTTATTTGGGCCAGGCTTGAGGATTGCAACCCCAGAATATAGATTGGTGTTGCCCTGACTACACACACAGGTTAGCAGCAGTTATAAGTTGATTTTTAAAGACTGAAGGGAGGGATAGGAAGTGTGCTGATACAAAGTTGTTTGTCAGGAATTGTTCTTGGTTTATAGAAACAACATTGGTTCCTGATTGTCAATCCATTGTTGAGCTATGCATTGTTAGGTTAATTTGTAGCTACTTGTGGCAATAGCAAACAGTTTCAAGAGATGAAGATAGAACTCAAAAGGGAGGGAGGGGGTGTAAAAAGTGATTGCTGTATCATTTTAATGTTTCTCTGGGCCTGATAATAAAGACTTGCATTCCTTAGATGAAAGTTCTTTTCTCAGTAACTTAACAAAGCATGAAGTGTTACATATTAACATGAGTTTTGCGCCCTACAACTCAAACATAATACAATGTTTGGGTGAGTAATATATTTGTTTTGTCAATTTAACTTTGAGTCTTGGCCCTGAAGGAAGAGGGCACAGTCATAAAGGAATGCTACTGGGAGTGATGTGTGAACCCTGGCAGCATAATTCACTGCTTTGCCCTTTTCCTCCTCCTGGTTCCTAAGACTTTTAGTAGAGCTTTTGGAGACTTAATGAGAGTTGTTGAGTTATTGGTCAACTCATTTTGCTTGAAGCAAAGTAAAAAGCAAGCAAAGACTACCCTTCTTCAGTTGCTCTTCACATTTTAATAGTTTAGAGTTGTCTCTTTGCAGTTACAGCTTCCAAGGGAAAGTGTTTCACAGTCAGGGAAATATGTGGGAGGTTAAAAAAGAAAAGAAAACATACTTGAGGAAATGTAATTTCAAATTATTAACAAAAATAAGATTGAACTAAAAAAAAAAAAAAAAAAAAAAAGGCCGGGCATGGTGGCTCACACCTGTAATCCCAGCACTTTAGGAGGTCGAGGCGGGCAGATCACAAGGTCAGGAGTTCGAGACCAGCCTGGCCAACATAGTGAAACCCTGTCTCTATTAAAAGGAATGCTAGTGGAAGTAATCTGTGAGCCCTAGCTGTGTAATTCACTGCTTTGTCCTTTTCCTCCTCCTGGTTCAAACAAACAAACAAATTAGCCAGGCATGGTGGCGTGTGAGATCGCGCCACTGCACTCCAGCCTGGGAAACAGAGCGAGATTCTGTCTCAAAACAAAAAAAAAAAAAAAAAGAAAAAGAAATTAACCTTGAGCTACTAAAATTATGCAGCCAGTTGGTTCTATGGTGCAGAGATGGTGAAGCAGTAACCCTTAGTGTATAGTAGGTACTGAGATCTGTGTTGCTCCTGGGGGTTGCAAAACTGACTCACCTCCAAAAAAAATGGCTGAGGATGATGGTATGTGACTCTAGTTCCAACTACTTGGGAGGCTGAGGTGGGAGAATCACTAAAGCCAGGGAAGTGCTGAGGTTCATACCACTGCACTCCAGCCTGGGTGACAGAGCAACACCCTGTCTAAAACAAACAACTGGAGGTGTCACAGGTTAGAAAGAAAGAAGCACTTGAGGGAGTCATCTAGGTAAGGCCAGATGAAATGCATCAGTTTGGCTCTCCCTTACTGATCCCTCAGTCTTCCTGAAGAAGGTTTGATCTTGTCAGCACCCTAAAGTTAAGGCCTGATTCATACTAACTAAACTCATAGCAGATTGGCATGTAAAGCCAGAATGCCAAATATTTAGTAAGAAAATATAATTGTCATTAAGACGAATACTCTAATCCTTAGGCTTATGTATTCTTTTAGTGGACACCAATCATTTGAGTAGTTAATGGCTTTTCATTAAAGCAGCCTTGGTGAGTCCAGCTTCACAAGAGGTAACAAGTCTCTAGGCCTGGATCTTCTAACGAACATCCTTAAAAAGGGGGTTTGTCTCTTGTACATTCTTGTTGTCAGGTTTTTTGTTTGTTTGTTTGTTTGTTTTGTTTTTTAGGGTTTTCTTTTTTTGTTGTTGTTATTTTTTGAGACAGAGTCTTGCTGTCGCCCAGACTGGAGTGCAGTGATCTGATCTTGGCTCACTGCAACCTCCGCCTCCCAAATTCAAGCAATTCTTGTGCCTCAGCCTCTTGAGTAGCTGGGATTACAGGCATACACTACCATACTTGGCTAATTTTTGTATTTTTAATAGAGATGAGGTTTCACTATGTTGGCCAGGCTGGTCTCGAACTCCTGTCCTGAAGTGATCCACCTGCCTAAGCCTCCTGAAGTGCTGGAATTATAGGCGTGAGCCACTGTGCCCAGCCCAGGTTCTTAGTTTTGAACCCCATCTTTGATCTAGTTGCTGGTCTAAGAGTTTTTTTATTTGTATTTATTTATTTATTTATTTATTTATTTTTGAGTTGGAGTTTCACTCTTGTCGCCCAGGCTGGAGTTCAATGGTGCAGTCTCAGCTCACTGCAACCTGTCTCCCAGGTACAAGCAGTTCTCCTGTCGGCCTCCCAAGTAGCTGGGATTACAGGTGCGCCACCATACCCAGCTAATTTTTATGTATTTAGTAGAGAGGGGGTTTCACTATGTTGGCCAGGCTGGTCTCCAGCTTCTGATCCACCTGTCTCAGACCTCCCAAAGTGCTGGGATTCCAGGCTTGAGCCACTGAGCCTGACTTATTTTCCTTTTTAAGGTAGTATTGGCTTCTCTGAGAGCTGTGTTTTTTTCTCTCTTTTGTTTTAATATTTACTGTTTTTGTTTTTGTTTTTTTTAAGATTTTAAGACAGAGACTTGCTCTGTCACCAGGCTCCAGGCTGGAGTGCAGTGGCTCAATCTCTGCTCACTGCAACCTTTGCCTCCTGGGTTCAAGCAATTCTGCCTCAGCCTCGCGAGTAGCTGGGACCACAGGCACATGCCACCATGCCCAGCTAATTTTTGTATATTTTAGTAGAGATGGGGTTTCACCATGGTCTCAATCTCTTGACCTCATGATCCGTCCACCTCGGCCTCCCAAAGTGCTGAGATTACAGGCGTGAGCCACCGCAGCCCCCCCATATTTACTGTTAATATCAGTTATGGTATAGATAAAGTTGCTATAACAAAGAAATGTAAAACTGCAGGAAGATAGAAATTTATTTCTCTCCTATTAACAGTGCAGGGAGTGTTGGCCAACATTGTTCCTTGTGGCCATCCAGAGACCCAGGCTGGAGGTCAGGTGTAGCTCCACCATCCCAAATATTGTGCATGGGTTCCTTCTCTGGTTCAACGCAGGCTGCTTTCTTTGTTTGTCTTCATGGCTGGAGACGTTACCAGCACCATGTTTGTGTCCTGGCCTGGTGAAGGGAGAGAGGCGCATCTGAAGGACAAAGAGCTTATTTTCTTTCTTTCTTTCTTTCTTTCTTTCTTTCTTTCTTTCTTTCTTTCTTTTCCTTCCTTCCTTCCTTCCTTCCTTCCTTCCTTCCTTCCTTTCTTTCTCTCTCTCTCTTTCTTTCTTTTCTTTCTTTCTTTTTTTGATACGGAGTTTCGCTCTTGTTACCCAGGCTGGAGTGCAATGGCGCGATCTTGGCTCACCGCAAGCTCCGCCTCCTGGGTTCAAGCAATTCTCCTGCCTCAGCCTCCCAAGTAGCTGGGATTACAGGTGTGCACCATGATGCCCAGCTAATTTTTGTATTTTTAGTAGAGACGGGGTTTCACCTTGTTGACCAGAATGGTCTCGATCTCTTGACCTCGTGATCCACCCGCCTTGGCCTCCCAAAGTGCTGGGATTATAGGCATGAGCCACCACGCCTGGCCGGAGCTTTATTTTCTTAATGATGTGAAATGGAAATTGCATGTGTCACTCTAACTTACATCCTGGTGACCAAAAACAAGACATGTGACCTTAGCTATAAGGGAGGCTAGGAGATGTTTCTTTAGCTGGGGAGTCATACAACTGATAAGGGAAAACAGTCCCAGAGGACATCAGATGCCACTTATTCTGGACCGAGCATAGAGAGTCAACACCTAGACAAAAGTATGCCAAATTGCAGGGTTTATTGCCGGCGACCACGGAGGACTCACGTCTCTCCAACCCATGGCAGAGAAAGAAGGGTGACAAGACCTTTTTAAACCCGTAAAACCACCTTGGGAGTGGGGGTGAGGGGCGGGCATGGGTGTGAGGGGCTTCACACATTCCTAGGGCTAGTGGATTCTGCAAGCCACCTTCTGGGCAGAGATGAGAATGAGGGGTTTCCAGACATTCTGAGGGCCAGGGGACTATTTGACATTCTGATTGTAACTTAAGTGGTTCACAAAAGCCAAGATTAGCATTCATCTACACATTGTCTGGGTAGGGTGGAGAAATCACAGTCCTTAATTACTTATTCACATTTGGGTTATAGAGAGCAGTTTCAACCGAAAGCTGAGGCATGGTTGAGGTATGCAGTTTTATGGGGCTTTTACCATGTCACAAGGGCAGCCTTATTTCTTATTTGTTTTTTGTTTTGAGGTAAGATCTCACTCTGTCACCCAAGCTGGTCTCAGACTTGTGGGCTCTAGCGATCCTCCTGCCTCACCCTCCCAAAATGCTGTAAATCCCTGAGGGTCCACCCCGCTGTTGCCCAGTGAACGTCCTGTGCTAACTACTAGAGGCTTTAATTCCAGTCTGTAAGGTAGTACTTGTTGATTCTTAGGACTTCAGTTTTCCTCTGTAAATTGGAGTTACTAATTCTAAAAATAAATAATTCTAAATAAATAGTTATTTTAAAAGTAACTGTAAGTCGGGCGCAGTGGCTTATGCTTGTAATTCCAGCACTTTGGGAGGCTAAGGCGGGCAGATCACGAGATCAGGAGTTTGAGACCAGCCTGGCCAACACAGTGAAACCATGTCTCTACTAAAAATACAAAAATTAGCCGTGCGTAGTGGCGTGTGCCTGTAATCTCAGCTTCTCAGGAGGCAGAGGCAGGAGAATTGCTTGAACCCGGGAGGCAGAGGTTGCAGTGAGAAGAGATAGCGCCTCTGCAACAGAGCAAGACTCTGTCTCAAAAAAAAAAAAAGGAGGGGGAGGGGGAAGGGAGACTGTAAGAGGGCCAGGTGTGGTGGCTTGTAATCCCATCACTTTGCAAGCCTGGGGTGGGCGATTCACGAGATCAGGAGTTTAAGATCAGCCCGGCCAACATGGTGAAAACCTGTCTCTACTAAAAATACAAAAGTTGGCTGGGCATGGTGGAGGGCACCTGTAATCCTAGCTACTTGGTAGGCTGAAGCAGGAGAATCGCTTGAACCCAGGAGGTGGAGGTGTAGTGAGCCAAGACCGTTGCACTCCAGCCTGTTCGACAGAGAGGGATTCTGTCTCCAAAAAAAAAAGTAACTGTAAGAAAATAAAATCTCAGGAACCACCCTGCCCTCCAACTAGTTATGCCAAGAGGAGGCTTAAGCCTGAGAACTGAGTCACGCAACACTACTGTGCTTTTTCCCAAACAAGTAACTGTAATTTCACCACCTTGTGTCACAGGATCATGCTGCATAAGCCAGGTTCTCACAATAAGGGGTGTGCGACCCCCTTGTAGACCCCTGCCCGGTACCCGACCCCAAATAACAGCTCGAGAGTTGGAAGCCGAGTTCAGGTTTATTGGGACCAGCGGGCAGGCCAGGAAAGGAAGGAGAATGGGGCTGGCTGCGACTGCGCAGGTGGGGTAGGAGGGTTTTATAGGGGGGGTGGACGGGGCGTGGACACAGGGCTGGCGGAGTGTTGTAGGAGCTTAGGATAGGCTGGCCATCTCTGGGCAGACTGCTGAGGTGGCTCAGAGGGTTACGTGTCGGTTCAGGATAGGCCGAGGCTTGGCAGGCTTTTCTCAGGGCAGCAGGAAGCCTGGGGGGAGGGTGGGGGCAAGAAACCTGGGGGAAAGATGGCAGGACTTTCTACCGAACAAGGGGGAAGGCCTTACGCCTCTCCCGATGGTTGCTTTCACAAATTGCTCCCCAGGAGATTCCTTGCTGGACCCTAAATGTTTCAGGATACATATCCCCCCTATAAAACAAGCACCTGCCAGTTGTAACCTTAGGTCTGCAACACAAGTTTAACTCCTAAAACTGAGTTCTGTTAAATCTCACGCTGATAATGTTGATTACAAGCTTGTCTTCTCAGGTACAGAACAAAGACAAGGGGGTGATCACTCACTTTGAGGTGGCTGCATAATTGACTCCTTCCTCTACTGGTCTTTTCCAGTGTTTACCTTATGTATAAGGTAGATGGCCAGGTGCGGTGGCTCATGCCTGTAATCCCAGCACTTTGGGAGGTCGAGGCGGGTAGATCATCTCAGGTTGGGAGGTCGAGACCAGCCTGACCAACATGGAGAAACCCTATCTCTACTAAAATACAAAATAGCCGGGCATGGTGGCACACGCCTGTAATCCCAGCTACTCAGGAGGCTGAGGCAGGAGAATCATTTGAACCCAGGAAGCAGAGGTTGCAGAGAGCCAAGATTTTGCCGTTGCACTTCTGCCTGGGCAACAAGAGCAAAACTGTGTCTCAAATAAATAAAAAAATAAAATAAAATAAAATAAATATATTTACTGAGCACTAATTGGAGCCTCAGAATCATGTAATCATTTACCTCACTGCTTGCTCCACCTCCCTTTTTTTTTCCTACTTGCGCTGTTAAATACTGAGTTCCCAAAACCCTCTTTGGAAAGCGTAGGCCACAGATGTTTCTGTGGCTCCTGTTTTTCCCAGGCATGCTCTTAAACTTTGGCTCAGTAAACCTTGACTGCTTGAGATACTTGCCTCAGTTATTCAGTTTGGGCCTAACATTTCACAGAGTAGCTTAAACAAAACATATATTTTTGATTGAAACAGAGTCCGCTCTGTCCCCAGGCTGGAGTACAGTGGCAGGATCTCAGATCACTGCAACCTCCACCTCCTGGGTTCAAGCCATTCTCATGCCTCTTCCTTCTTTTTTTTCTTTCTTTTTCTTTTTTTTTTTTTTTTTAGACAGTTTCGCTCTTGTTACCCAGGCTGGAGTGCAATGGCACGATCTCGGCTCACCGCAACCTCTGCTTCCTTGGTTCAGGCAATTCTCCTGCCTCAGCCTCCTGAGTAGCTGGGATTACAGGCGTGCACCACCATGCCCAGCTAATTTTTTGTATTTTTAGTAGAGATGGGGTTTCACCATGTTGACCAGGATGGTCTGGATCTCTTGACCTTGTGATCCACCCACCTCGGCCTCCCAAAGTGCTGGGATTACAGGCTTGAGCCACCGCGCCCGGCCAGCCTCTGCCTTCTAAGTAACTGGGATTACAGGCGTTTACCACCACACCTGGCTAATTTTTGTATTTTTAATAGAGACGGGGTTTTGCCATGTTGGCCAGGCTGGTCTCAAACTCTGACCTCAGGTAATTCTCCCACCTCAGCCTCCTGAAGTGCTGGGATTACAGGCGTGAGCCACCACACCTGGTGAAATATAAAATCAAAAACATGAAATTATGTATAAACAGAAATCAAAATTTTTTAAATAGCTGTGATTATTCATGAAATGAAGTATCCAATGAGAATGCACTTTTCTTAGGGTGTGTCCATTAATGGATTCTTAATTGACTGCTAAGAATTTTTAAAAAGATGAAATGAAAGTAACATGAATAGTAATTTCAGCAGGAGAGCAATCATCTCTGTAAGACACAATGCATCTAATTTGTGAATCAGAGAAATTATGGATAAGGACATTCCATCTCAGAAGAAAATAATTGCAGACAGTTGAAGTCTGGAAGGAATGCTGATGCAGATTCAGTTTCTTGCCTCCTTCCTTCTCTTTCCTCCTCCGTCAGCAGATTTTATGGAGAACTTCCTCTATGTTAAGAACTATGCTAGGTGTTCATGATGCAATGGTGATTGAAAATAGACCCAGTCCTTGCCAGTGTCGAATCTGTGTTGAAGTAGAGGAAATAAATATTAACCAGTAATTAATATATATTAGTAATGTACAGGATCACAGGTGTGGTAAATACTACAAAGGAGAGTGTGTGGCACTATGATAAGGCATACAGGAGAGTTTGAAGACGGGAGGGACAGTGTTAGGCAGCCTGACAATGCTTGTCTTTAACTGGACAAATTAATTCACTAAGATTTATTTCAGTCAGTTTCCGTTTTTCTCTCCTTTGTTGCCATGTTTCAGATTGACTGAAGTTTTTCCTAACCATTTTCCTCATCTACTCTTTGAGAAGTCACACTCTATTTTTCTTTTTTTCTTTTTGAGATGGAGTCTTACTCTGTTGCCCAAGCTGGAGTGCAGTGGCATGATCTCCACTCAGTGCAACCCCCGCCACGCAGGCTCAAGTGGATTCTCCTGCCTCAGCCTCCCAAGTAGCTGGGATTACAAGCATGAGCCACTGTGCCTGGTTGATACTTTTTTTTTCTTTTGGTAGAGACGGGGTTTCACCAGGTTGGCCAGGATGCTCTTGATCTCTTGACTTTGTGATCCTCCCACCTCGACCTTCCAAAGTGCTGGGATTACAGGTGTGAGCCACTTCACCTGGCCTGGGTACATTTTTTTTTTTTTTTTTTAAACAGAGTCTTGCTCTGTCACCAGGCGCCAGGGTGGAGTGCAGTGGCATGATCTTGGATCACTGCAACCTCTGCCTCCTGGGTTCAAGGGATTCTCCTGCCTCAGCCTCCCGAGTAGCTGGGACTACAGGTGCCTGCCACCACACCCAGCTAATTTTTGTATTTTTATGGGGTTTCACCATATTGGCCAGGCTGGTCTCAAACTCCTGACCTTGTGAACCTCCCGACTCAGCATCCCAAGATGCTAGGATTACAGGCATGAGCCACTATACCTGGCTGGAGTTTTTCTTAACAGTCAATTCTTTTTATTTTTTTTGAGACAAGGTCTCACTTTGTCACCCAGGCTGAAGTGCAGTGACACCATCTCCATTCACTACATCCTTGATCTCCTGGGCCCCAGGACCCTCCCACCCCAGCTCCCCAAGCAGCTGGGACCACAGGTGCAAGCCACCACGACTGTATATATATTTTGAGATGGAGTTTTGCTCTTGTTACCCAGACTGGAGTGCAATGGCACAATCTCGGCTCACCGCAACCTTTGCCTTCTGGGTTCAAGCAATTCTCCTGCCTCAGCCTCCCGAGTAGCTGGGACTACAGGCACGCACCACCATGCCCAGCTAATTTTTGTATTTTTAGTAGAGACCGGGTTTCACCTGGTTGATCAGGATGGTCTCGATCTCTTGACCTCGTAATCCACCCGCCTCGGCCTCCCAAAGTGCTGGGATTATAGGCGTGAGCCACTGCACCCGGCCTCATAATATGTTTTTTTATAGATATGGGGTTTCACCATGTTGCCCAGGCTGTTTTCAAACTCCTGAGCTTCAAATGATCCACCTGCCCTGGCCTCCCAGTGTGGCTGGTGTGAGCCACTGTGCCCAGCCTAACAGCCAATTTTTTTTTTCTTTTTTGAGACAAAGTCTCACTCTGTAGCCCAGGCTGCCGTGCAGTGGCATCATCTTGGCTCACTGCAACCTCTGCCTCCCTAGTCCAAGAGATTCCCCTGCCTCAGTCTCCTGAGCAGCTGGAATTACAGGCATGTGCCACCATACCCGGCTGTTTTATATTTATAGTAGAGACAGGGTTTCACCATGTTGACCAGGCTGGTCTCAGACTCCTGATATCAGGTGATCCAGCCACCTTGGCCTCCCAAAGTTCTGGGATTATAGGTGGGAGGCACCATACCCAGCATAACAGTTAGTCACTTAATCTGTTATCTTAAAATTGTGCTGTAATTTTTCTCTCTCAAGATGTTTAGGTTTGTTACTTTCTGGTGTTAATAATGTCACCTCAGGAATCATAAAAAGGATATGGCAGATTTGAAAATAATAACTATAAACTCTAGAATGAAAAAAATACTGTTGTTAGTAACACAACAGAATTTGTTTTCACTCTAAATAGAATATCCCATTTATTATCTTCCTTGCTTAGATAATAGGCTGCCTTGAGGGCATTGCCATAATATATATTTGTTGCTTAATACTCTTTGAACAACTGAATGAATTAATTAGTGAATGAGGTAGTGAATATAATAGCATTTATTCTAAATTTTACTTGGCTGTTGATGTATGTTTCTCCCACTGGGCTACTAATGTTGGGCACAGGTACCATGTCTTTTTTTTAACTGTTTTTCTGTTCACAAAAAAAGAAAGGTACAGCTTGCTGCCAGCGCTCATTTAATTTTACATAAACACCCTATGAGGCTGAAGCACATCTACGTGATTTTCATCGTGAAAATAAAATATAAACACTGTTCTTGGAATTATTTCTAAACAGAACATCAGTATTGTCTTTCAGAAAAATCATTGTTCAAATGAATCTTTGGCCAACAACCGTTCAGGAATGATGTTAACATCACCCATAGGAATGCTGTGTTTTCTAGGATTTGACACTTTCAGTAATAGAGAATTATTATATTTTGTAAACAGAAAAAAACACTACTAAAAACTGAATGCTGTAAACAGAATGTCTTTTGCTTCCCAAACTGATGAACTAGAGCAATGTGAAAATAATAATAAAAGCAAGGTATTTTGTGGCAAAGTTATCTCAGGACAAATGCTGCAGCTGTAAGGGCTGCTGGCAAGTATTCTTGGGACAAATGGGAAAGGGGTTAAGAGTTGGGAATCTTGCTCTATTGCCTAGGCTGAGGAGCAGTGGCACCATCATAGGTCACTGCAGCCTTGAACTCATGGGCTAAAGCATTAACTCTCACCTCAGCCTCCCAAGTAGCTGGGACTATGAGCACACACCACCAAACCTGGCTGTGTGTGTGTGTGTGTGTGTGTGTGTGTGTGTGTGTATAAAATTTATTTATTTTTTTGGTGAGACGGAGTCTCCCCCTGTTGCCTAGGCTGGAGTGCAATGGCACAATCTCACCTCACCACAGTCTCTGCCTCCTGGGTGCAAATGATTCTTCTGCCTCAGCCTCCTGAGTAGCTGGGATTACAGGCACTTGCCATCATGCCCAGCTAATTTTGAGGTTTCGCCCTGTTAGCCAGGTTACTCTCGAACTCCTGAGCTCAGGTGACCTGCCTGCTTTGGCCTCCCAAAGTGCTGGGTGTACAGGAGTGAGCCACTGTGCCCTGGAATTACAACTTCTTACACTGTGCTTTTCTTTTTTTTTTTTCCCGAGGTTTTTATTTTTATTTATTTATTTTTTTTTGAGACTGAGTTTCGCTCTGTTACCCAGGCTGGAGTGCAATGGTGCGATCTTGGCTCACCACAACCTCCGCCTCCTGGGTTCAGGCAATTCTCCTGCATCAGCCTCCTGAGTAGCTGGGATTACAGGTACGTGCCACCATGCCCAGCTAATTTTTTGTATTTTTAGTAGAGGCGGGGTTTCACATGTTGACCAGGATGGTCTCGATCTCTTGACCTCGTGATCCACCCGCCTCGGCCTCCCAAAGTGCTGGGATTACAGGTGTGAGCCACCGCGCCTGGCCCTTTTTTTTTTTTTTTTCTTAAGACAGAGTTGCGCTTTTGTTACCCAGGCTGGAGTGCCATGGTTCGATCTCAGCTCACTGCAACCTCCGCCTCCTGGGTTCAGGCAATTCTCCTGCCTCAGCCTCCCGAGTATCTTGGATTACGGCACTTGCCCCCACTAATTTGGTAGTTTTGTAAAGATGGAGTTTCTCCATGTTGGTCAGGCTGGTCTCGAACTCCCAACCTCAGATGATCCACCCACCTCAGCTTCCCAAACTGCTAGGCTTACAGGCATGACCCACTGTGCCCGGCTTTAAGGGTCTTTTATTGAGGCTTTTAAAAAGGAGAGCTGACAATTACATTTTCAGTTGTTTAGATTCAAGCTCCAAGTCTCTTATTTGGGATCTGATAGATGACTTATGGGGTGAAAAGCACTTTGTATTCTTGGGGCATTTTTAGGAGCCTAACACTACTTAAGAAATTGGACAGAAACTGGATTTATTTACGTGTAAAAGTAATCATTGTTAAGAACAAGGAAAAATAGGTGACATCACAGGAACAGTTTATAAATAGAACAGGAACAGTTTGTATAGGACACAACAAAACAGACAAAGAAAGCCCAAATATAAGTGAGCATTAACTGAATTAGAGCATAAGTTTGTCTTCTCTTTTGCATTTAGATTAGCTGTGGTCATTACATAATGGGCGCCTGGCAAGCCTGAGCAGTCATCTTGTTTCTCATTTGTGGTGATGTTTTATTCTTGGTTAGAATGGATGATTGGGTGATTGCTATTTTCTCTCTTTCAGGAAGTTCTTCTTACCCAGTGTTGTTGGGGCTTTGACTCATGTTTGACCTTTTCTGTCTGTCTGGGTTTGGTAGCTACCATGGCTAATCCTCACCCTAACCCCTTTGCACAGAAATAGGTCCTCTTGTCTCCCCATTTTATTTCTTTTTTTTTTTTTTGAGACTGAGTTTCGCTCTTGTTACCCAGGCTGGAGTACAATGGCGCGATCTCGGCTCACTGCAACCTCTGCCTCCTGGGTTCAGGCAGTTCTCCTGCCTCAGCCTCCTGAGTAGCTGGGATTACAGGCACGCGTCACCATGCCCAGCTAATTTTTTGTATTTTTAGTAGAGGCGGGGTTTCACCATGTTGACCAGGATGGTCTCGATCTCTTGACCTCGTGATCCACCCGCCGCCTCGGCCTCCCAAAGTGCTGGGATTACAGGCTTGTGTCTCCCATTTTCTATTCACATCATCCATGGTGTGCCAGAGTCCCATCTAGCAATTGAGGTTTTATATACTACAGTAGCTACCTGGTGGCGCACAGACCTTCTATTAGGAAAATTCCACGCTGATTGAAAGCCACGATGGTGAGTCATTTGTTATGTGTGATGAGCCTACCTGTCATATCTTTGTTTTATCTGTGTCTCCTCTAACTGGACTGTCTCACAAGAAACCAGGATACCTGGAAGGGGACTTGTCCCCCGCAAGAGAAGCATCACAGGGCTTGAGGTACAGAGTGGGTGATAATACTTTCTACATCATTTATGACACCAGCAGGCATAGGACCCAAGACCCACTCTGGAGTAAGAGGGACACACACACTGAGCTGGCAGCCAGAACTCTGTTGTCAGACACCATGTGATATGTTACAGAGACGGAGCAGGAGAGGGCAGAAAGGCATGTAAGTATCTGACAGCATCAGGCTGTCAGAACTCCGGTAGCAAACAGAAAAACAGGACATACATGAATACCACAGAGCGAATACAAAGAGAAAGATTAGAGGCCAGATGGATAAGCTAAAAATAGGATTATTTGGACATTCTGCAAGTACTTTCAGCACAGTGTATCTAAAATCGATGTTGTCATCCTTTCACTGACCTTCCCTATTTCTGATAATGACAAGATGCATCCTGTCACCAGGTTTGAAGTCTCAGGTCTTTTTTGCTTCTCTTTCTATGTTCTTTGCATCTAGTCAGTTACTGTATCTCTAGTAATTCTACCTCCCATGTGGAAAGGTCTTGGAGTTCCAACCTTGGCTCTCTCTCCCACACATAGGCCCTAAGATAAAGTCACTAAACCTTTCCAGCTAACATAGAAGATGACCATTTCACAGGATTGTCATGAGAATTAGAGATGAAATGCCCTGTTACTTCTTGGCCAGACTATTGTGCTTTCAGAGTCAAAGGACAAAATTACAACAATTTTAGTTTAAAGATCTTTTTTTCTTTTTTTTAAATAAAGATGGTTTCACCATGATGGCCAGGCTGGCCTTGAACTCCTGACCTCAGGTGATCCACCCACCTTGGCCTCCCAAAGTGCTAGGATTACAGGCATGAACCACCGCACCCCGCCTAGTTTAAAGATCTTAATTAGGCAACACTTCATCCTATAAAATAGAGTATCCCATGAGCTAAGCAGAGGAGTTTGGCTGTATAGACAGAAATAGGCTGAAGAGACCAGTAACGAAGAACTAAAAGCAGATGCGTTGTGTCAAAGGGACTTTTCTTGTAAGGCAGGGGCAGGGAGACAGAACAATACAAAAATAATTGATTATTAGCATTGTTATAACCCAGGAGGGCAAAATCACCACTGAGACAAAGACTAGGCCAAATTAAAGGGTCTTTATTCCCTGCAGCCATGGAGGACTCTCTAACCTGTGGCCCCAAAAGGAGGGTGTCAAGGCCTTTTGTGCCTGTAAACCACCTCCTCAGTGGGAGTGGGGGCGAGGGGCTTTAGACATTCCCAGGGCCAGCGGACATTGGACATTTCTATTGTTACTTGAGTGGTTCACAGAAGTCAAGGTAAGCATGAGTTTATACATTGTCTGGGTAGGGTGGGAAAATAGACCTTAAGTTACTACAAGTCTCAGTTTTTCTTAAAATGGTGCAGGGGCCAAAATGGCATTGGTTTGGATTGCTTGCCTGTCACATTAGGGTTACAGAGAGCAGTTTCAACAGAAAGCTGAGATATGTCAAGGTATGCAGTTTATAGAGCAATTTCTATGTCACAGCATCGGGTGACTTCAGATTATCATCACC
This sequence comes from Callithrix jacchus, assembly GCF_049354715.1. NCBI lineage: Eukaryota > Metazoa > Chordata > Mammalia > Primates > Cebidae > Callithrix > Callithrix jacchus. The sequence goes on along the minus strand of NC_133517.1, from coordinate 99,224,151 downwards.
CTGAGCATGGGTGAGCGCATTTTGGTTTGGATTCTAGTCTGTTGGGGCCTTTTGTGCAGGAGCTCAGTCTGCAACTGTGGCCACCTATAATTTTTTATTTAACACCACATTGGATTCTTGCATCTAATTTAGCCTTTCCACTTCGACCAGTTTGATCTTTCTAATAACAGAGCTCTGATCAGGTCATATCCTTCCTCAAAAATCTTTATGGCATTGTCATTAACTATTGGAATTCCTCTCCTGGTTTCGAGGCCTCTTCACCCAGCCCCGTCCTACATTTCAGATTCCATCCTCTACATTTCCTTTCATTCCCCCTCACCCGGGTGTTCCAGCCACATTGAACTTGATGTCTTCAGGACGCACCCTCATCTCAGTGGCATTGCTGATACTTGGAATTGTTCTTTTCCACACCTTTCAGGCTCCACATCTTCAATTGCTACCATCTCTGTTGCAGGTCCGTGCAACCCCTGACTGGACCTCTCCTTAACTTGCATGATTCTTTCTCTGAGCTCTTGTCTTATTCACTGCTTTATGCTTTGTGTTTTTTGGGGGCCGGAGGTATTTAACTTCATGTTCTGAGTCTTGGGGAGTTCTTCCTAAGCACTTAGCAAGTATGTGTTACAGGCAATTAGTAACTGTACATGATGAGTAGACCCCACAGGGGAAGAATAACAACCTGATTAAGAGTTGACAGGTCCCTAGGGACTGAGAATACAAGGACTGAGCGTACACTGGCTTTAGAAGATCTAGAAAACTAGTAAACAAAAGCATTAATATGGTTCTTGTTAAGGTGTGAAGAGGTAAGATAGTTAGAGGGGCTATTGTATGCCAGTCTAGGTATTTTTTTTTTTTGAGGAAGGGAGGGATGAAGGAAGGGAGGAAGGGGGGAGGGGAGGAAGGGAGGGAGGGAGGGAGGGAGGGAGGGAGGGAGGGAAGGAATTCAAGCAATGACAGAGACATTGCCGACCTGGATCTAGAGGTTTACAAGTTGATTTCTTTTTTTTTTTGAGTGAAGGAAAGAAGAAAAAAATGAGTAAAGGAGAGGAAGAAAGAGGGAGAGTGAGTGGAAATATTGCTTTATTCTTAAAAAAACTGGGTATTAATAATGGCCAATCAATGTTTCATTTAAACCTATGAGTACGTGTGATGTGGTATTGACTAGAATGTTTATTTTGTGTATTTGAAGTGGAGAGCTCTATAAATATTTATTAAGTTTACTTGTTCTGGATCTGAGTTTGAGTCCTTGATATCCTTATTAATTTTCTGTCTCATTGTGTCTAAGTCTCTATGTATCTGGGTGTTAGGATAGTTAGCTCTTGTTGTTGCATTGATCCTTTTACCACTGTATCTTTGTTGCTTTAAAATCTATTTTATCCGATACGAGAATTGCAACTCCTGCTTTTTATTTATTTATTATTTATTTTTGCTCTCCATTTGGTTGGTAAATCTTTCTCCATCCCTTTGTTTTGAGTCTTTGTGTATCCTTGCCTGTGAAACAGGTCTGGATGTAACATGCCATTGAGTTTTGGCTGTGTCTTTTGATTGAATGATTTAGTCGATTTAAATTTAGGGTTACTGCCATTTGATGTTAACTGGCTGTTTTATCCATTCATTGGTGTAAATTCTTCTTTATGTTGGTGCTCTTTACTTTTTGGTGTATTTTTAGAAAGGCTAATACTGGTTGTTTCTTTCTGTGTGTAATGCTTCTTTCAGAAGCTCTTGTAAAGCAGGCCTGGTAATAAAATCTCTGAGTTCTTGCTTGTTCATAAAAGATTTTATTTTTCCTTCAGTTGTGAAGCTTAGTTTGGCTGGATATGAAATTCTGGGCTGAAGGTTCTGTTCTTTGAGGATGTTGAATATTGGCCCCCACTCTCTTCTGGCTTGTAGAGTTTCTGCTGAGAGATCTGCTGTAAGTCTGATAGGCTTGCCTTTGTGGGTAACCTGACCTTTCTCTCTGGCTTCCCTTAGTATTTTCTCCTTTGTTTCATCCTTAGTGAATCTAACGATTATGTGGCTTGGGGTTGCTCTTCTTGAGGGAATATCTTTGTGGTGTTCTCTGTATTACCTGGGGTTGAATATTGACCTGCTTTGCTAGTTTAGAAAAATTTTCCTGAGTAATATCCTGAAGGATATTTTCCAGCTTGGATTCATTCTCTCCGTCGCATTCAGGTACACCTATCAAACGTAAATTTGGTCTTTTCACATAGTCCCACATTTCTTGGAGACTTTGCTCATTCCTTTTTATCCTTTTTTCTCTAATCTTTTCTTCGCGTTTTATTTCATTAAGTTGGACTTTGACCTCTGATATCCCTTCTTCTGCTTGAACAATTCGAGTGTTTAAACCTGTGCAGACTTCTCGGAGTTCCTGTATTGTATTCTTCAGTTCCATTAATTCACTCATACTCCTCTCTAAGTTGTCTATTCTCAATAGGATTTCATCAAACCTTTTTTCAAAGTTCCTAGTTTCTTTACGTTGGGCTACAACATGTTCTTTTAACTCACCGAAGTTTGTTATTATCCATTCCTTGAAGAGTGATTCTGTCATTGGGATGCGCTCGTTCTCCATCAAGCCTTGTTCCATTGTTGATGTGGAACTGTGATCATCTTTAGAGGGAGAGGCGTTCTGATTTTGAGTGTTCTCAGCTTTTTTACGCTGGTTTCTTCCCGTCATTGTAAGTTTATCCTCCTGTCGTCTTTGAAATTACCAACTTTCAGATTAGGTCTCTTGAGTGGGCGTCCAGGTTGTTAGTTCCCAGGGCCAGAGCAGCGCCGTTAAAACTGATGGTGCTTTTCTGCCCAGGATTCTCCTGTCTGGCTTCCTTCCTGTGTCCGTAGTGGGTGACTCTGCCTTCCCGGGGCTCCAAACCTCGTTCAGAAGGGGAACCAGTCTCGTTTACTCTGTGCCAAGCCCTGCCGCGCCGAGGTGCCGTCACTGCCGCTGCCCCGGGCTCTGGTGTTGTGCTGGGCTCTTGTGGGTCCTCCGAACCTGTTTACTCTGCTCCGAGAGCTGCCGCGCCGAGGCGCCGGCGGAACCGCTGCGCTGGCCACAAAAGTTGCGCTGGTGACCTGTGTGATTCCTCCACTGGGGATCTTCTGCTCCGTGAGTGACCAGAATTTGTCTGAAAGTGCGGCGTTGTCTAGTTCTCTGCGCCTTCACTGAGAGCTGCAGTCCCGAGATCGGCCATCTTGGATAGGTCCGCCCAGTCTAGGTATTTTATGTATATTTGGTCATTTGAACCCTGGCCAGATGACATTCTTCCCTTCTGTAATAACATGCATGACTTCTTGTTATATTTAGAATAAAATACAAAAGACCTGGCCAGTTGGTGGCCTCCATAAGTAGCCCTACAGGATCCCAGACTGACACTGCACTCTACCTCATCAGCTTTCCATTTTCTCTGACCAACTCCTTACTCCACTCCCCTTTAAAGCTTTTTGCTCATGAATCCCAAATTTATGCTTTTTCATTTTAACTTTAAAACCCTACCCCATTCCAATAACAATAATAGAGTACATTGCCCTTGTGTGGTTCTTTATAGTTTTTCAAAGCACATTTTTCTTAATTCATTTGATCTTATTTCAGTCCACTATTTTCCACATACCTTTTCTAGAGTATCGAGGAGTTGGGTGCAGTGGGTCACACCTGTAATCCCAGCACTTTGGGAGTCTGAGGTGGGTAGATCACTTGAGGTCAGGAGTTTGAGACCAACCTGGCTGACTTGGTGAAACCCTGTCTCTACTAAAAATAAAAAAAAAAAAGTAGCCAGGTGTAGTGGCAGGTTCCTGTAATCCTAGCTACAGGTGCCCATGAGGCTGGAGAATCACTTGAACCCAGGAGTGGAGGTTGCGGTGAGCTGAGCTTGTGCCACTGCACTCCAGCTTGGGTGACGGTGCGAGACTCTATCTCAAAAAAAAGGGTATAGAGGGATTGAAATGCCAAGAAACCTCGGCAGTTTATCAAATAACATCTTTGCCAAACATCATAATGCCAGTTGTGGGACTGGCCTGTGCTTCCTTTAAGCCTTGGAGTTGTTATGAAAAGTTTTCTCCAAATAGAGTTTTGTTAATCATACTCTTTAAGATGTGTTATAAAATTTCTTAGGTCTTTGGAGAGAGATAAACTGTTATAATAATTACTGTGGAGATGTTACTGGAAAGGGGTCCTGATCCAGATCCCGAGAGACTGTTCTTGGACCTCATGCAAGAAATAATTTCGTTGGAGTCCATAGAGTAAAGTGAATGTAAGTTTGTTAAGTAAGGAAACAAAAGAATGGCTACCCCATAGGCAGAGCAGTAGCTTGGGCTGCTCGACTGATAATACCGTAATTATTTATTGATTATATGCTAAACAAGGGGTGGATTATTCATGAGTTTTCCAGGAAAAGGGTGGGCAATTCCCAGAAATGAGAGTTCCTCCCCCTTTCAGACCATGTATGGGTAACTCCCTGATATTGCCATGGCATTTGTAAACTGTTATGGTGCCGGTGGTAGTGTCTTTTAGCATGCATGCTAATGTATTATAGTTAGAGCATAATGAGCAGTGAGGACAGCCAGCGCTCACTTTTGTCACCATCTTGGTTTTGTTGGGTTTTGGCCGACTCCTTTACCATCACCTGTTTTATCTGCATGGTCTTTGTGAATTGTACCTTGTGCCGACCTCCTATCTTATCCTGTGACTTAGAATGCCTAGCTTCCTGGGAATGCAGCCCAGTGGGCCTAAGACTAATTTTACCAAGCCCCTATTCATAATGGAGTCGCTTTGGTTCAGATGCCTCTGACAGAGAGGGTAGCTTTTTGTTATATACTCTTTTTTTGTTTGTTTGTTTGTTTGAGACTGAGTTTCTCTCAGTTACCCAGGCTGGAGTGCAATGGCGGGATCTCGGCTCACCGCAACCTCCACCTCCCGGGTTCAGGCAGTTCTCCTGCCTCAGCCTCCCGAGTAGTTGGAATTACAGGCACACGCCACCATGTCCAGTTAATTTTTCGTATTTTTAGTAGAGACGGGGTTTCACCATGTTGACCAGGATGGTCTCGATCTCTTGACCTCGTGATCCACCTGCCTCAGCCTCCCAAAGTGCTGGGATTACAGGCTTGAGCCACCGCACCCGGCCCTTATATACTCTTTTTGTACCTTCAGAAATTTGGTTAAACGCATGCTTGTTGTATCTGTTTAAATTAGTTATATGTATATATAAACGCTGGAAAGTTGCTGTTCTCATTATAGTTTTTTCAAAAAGCAGCCAGCTTGTATTTGACAATTTGGAAAATACAGGAGAAAAAAGTTATTCCAGCTGGGTGTGGTGGCTCACCCCTGTAATCCCAGTACTTTGGGAGGCTGAGGTAGGTGGATCACGAGGTCAGGAGTTCAAGACCAACCTGGCCTAGATGGTGAAACCCTGTCTTTACTAAAAATACAAAAATTAGCTGGGCACAGTGGCAGTCACCTGTAATCCCAGCTACTTGGGAGGCTGAGGCAGGAGAATCACTTTAACCGGAGGGTAGGTTGTAGTGAGCCGAGGGTGTTTCCACTGCACTCCATCCTGGGCCACAGAGTGAGATTCTTGTCTACAAAAAAAAAAAAAAAGATTACTCCAAATCCTACAACGAATTGGGATTGTCATTAAAAATGAACTTTTTTTTTTTTTTTTTCCCAAACAGGGTCTTGCTCTGTCACCCAGGCTGGAGGGCAGTAGCACAATCTCAGCTCACTGGAACCTCCCGCCTCCCAGGTTGAAGTGATTCTCCTGCCTAAGCCATCTGAGTAGCTGGGATTACGGGCACCCAACACCACACCCAGCAAATTTGCATTTTTAGTAGAGACAGGGTTTCACCCTGTTGGCTAGGCTGGTCTTGAACTCCTGACCTGAAGCGATCCACCCACCTTGGCCTCCCAAGGTGGTGGGATTACAGGTGTGAGCCTCCGTGCCCGGCTAAAAATAAACTTTTTTTTTTTTTTTTTTTTTTGAAACGGAGTTTTGCTCTTGTTCCCAGGCTGGAGTGCAATGGTGCAATCTTGGCTCACTGCAACCTCCACCTCCGGGGTTCAGGCAATGCTCCTGCCTCAGCCTCCTGAGTAGATGGGATTACAGGCATGCGCCACCATGCCTAGCTAATTTTTTGTATTTTTAGTAAAGACGGGGTTTCACCATGTTAAGCAGGATGGTCTTGATCTCTTGACCTCGTGATCCATGATCCACCCGCCTCGGCCTCCCAAGGTGCTGGGATTTCAGGCATGAGCCACTGCGCCCAGCAAAAATAAACTCTTGAGTAGACGTTCTGTAAAACATTTACACTTCCTATAAACAGATACTTCTAAATATGTGGATTTTTGTTTATTTGTTTTTGAGGAAAGGTCTTACTGTGTTGCACAGGTTAGAGTGCGGTGACCACATCAGCTTACTGTAGCCCAAACTCCTGGGCTCAAGTGATCCTCCTACCTCAGCCTCCTGAGTAGCTGGGACTACAGGCATGTGCCACCATGCCTGGCTCATTTTTTGTTTGTTTGTTGAGATGGGGTCTCATTATGTTGCCTAGGCTTCTCTTGAGCTCCTGGGCTCAAGTGGTCTTCCCACCTCAGCCTCCCAACATTCTGGGATTTACAGATATGAGCCACTGTGTTCAGCCCAAATATGATTTTTGTGGTAGGAATGCTGATAGTGTTAGAAGGCTTTTCTCTGTGTATCAAGGTTTTTCATATCTGCACTCCATTTGAGAAGCGTAAAACATAGAACTCTCATAAGTTTCTGAACTTAGAATAAATAGCGAAGAAGTAACAAGCCAGTCTTCTTACTTGTTACAGGTGCTATGCACCTGTAGTCCCAGCTACTTGGGAGGCAAAGGTAGAAGGATTGCTTGAGCCCAGGAGTTAGAGGCCAGCCTAGGCAATATAGATTCTCTCTCTCTCTCTGTTTCGTATGTTTGTTTTTTGGAGACTGAGTCTAGCTCTGTCACCCAGGCTGGGGTGCAGTGGCACAGTTTCAGCTCACTACAACCTACCCCTCCCAGGTTCAAGCAACTGCCCACTTCAGCCTCCTGAGTAGCTGGGATTACAGGCACATGCCACCATGCCCAGCTACGTTTTTGTATTTATAGTAGAGACGGGGTTTCACTATCTTGGCCAGGCTGGTCTTGAACTCCTGACCTTGTGATCCACCTGCCTCAGCCTCCTAAAGTGCTGGGATTACAGGTGTGAGCCACCACGCCTGGCCAACACCTTGTCTCTTAACAAACAATAACCCGCTCTTAGCTGATGCCTCACTTAAACTCTGTGATCCTTGCTACCCCAGCCCCATCAAAGTTGATACGCTGTGTATTATTCAGCAATGACAGTTAGGAAGAATAAAGGAAATAGAAATGAAGAGGTAGAATGGTCAGTGTTTTGCAGTTGGTTTTGTGTGCAGCATAAAGATGGTAAACTCAGATGATGAAGTTTCATGTATGGACGGTAGGCTTGTAGAGATTAGGCTTTGGAACTAGATTCCTGGATTCAGATCCCATCTCTACAGCTTCGTAGCTGTTCCTGGGCAGCGTTTTTTAACCTCTGAGCCTCAGTTTGCTGTGTATAAATGGGAATAATTTAGTACCCACTTCATTAGGTTATTTCGGGGCTTTAGAGAAATTCCACATAAAGCACTTAGCTTAGTGCCTGAGTGTTTTTTATTAATTATTAATAGCAAGGCCACTTTTTAAGCTAGAGAACAAACAAGGAGGAGCAGAGGTAAGAGATGTTAAAGAAGACGATTTTCGTTTGGAGGAGCTGAGTTTGAAGCAGCCAAGGGCAGTATCCAGAAGACAGGACTGCTGGCCTGGCCTGGAAAGGGAATTACTTGGGCTGTTGCAGGAGTGATGATGCTGGATCCACTATGTAGCTTTGCATTCATTCTCTGAAACTGCTTCCTAGATGGCTTCAAAGCTCCCAAAGCTCCACTGGTTCGAACCTGTGAAAAATGTTTGATGAACTGAGACAACTTGGGGGTTACTCACCTTTAGCTCCAGATCATAGTTGACTAACTGGAAAGTTTTTGTGCTTTTTCCAACCACGGGCACCAGGGCTGCTGCCTGTGTGTGTATGTGTTCCCTGCTCTGTGGTGCCTGGGCCAGGGGAGAACGAGGTGAAATCCCGCTGTTGTCTTCACTCCAAGCCTTGTGCACCTGGCTGCAACTGAATGGGCTGGCAGGATTTCTGCCTTGGGAATGTCTGTCTGCTCCCTCCATGGGTGGGGCTTGAGAGTCAAGCCACCGAGGATGTTGCCTGGCACCAACCTGACTATGTGGTCAGCGTAGTTTTCTTTGATAAGGACCGCATCCTGGAGTTACTTACATTCTCTTTTTCTTATTGCAGATCATCAATGCCGTGGTACTGTTGATTTTACTGAGTGCCCTGGCTGACCCGGATCAGTATCGCTTTTCAAGTTCTGAACTGGGCGGTGACTTTGAGTTCATGGATGATGCCAGTAAGTAGTAGATACTTTGGTATTTTCAAGGGCGGGGAATCTGACTCCAGTACTTCCTATTAAATTACAAATATTGACTCGTGAGCCCATTTGAGCTGATACATAACTTTCTGTCATCATAAATCAATAAATACTTATGTGGGTCCAACATTCTGACTGTCTTCTAGGTGCAAGAGTCTAAATAAGATCTTTTCTCATCTCATGTTAACTTACTCATTTAAAAAACTTGCATTGTCGTAGACTTTCTACCATGGGCCTTTTGGCCTTTTTTGAGAGGACGAGGTATAAATGGCAGGAAGGAAAGTGAAAAGCTCATGCTTATCTCCTTGTGTCTTCTATTATGTTTCAGTATTTGTTTTTGTTCTAGGACGTGATTCTTTTCCATTCTAGAAATGACGTTGCAGATTATTTGGGGGAATTTAGGATGTGTTTCCAGTGAATGGAAATATGTACAGAGGTGTGGATGTGGGGTAAGTAGGGAGGAAGCTAGGCTCCCAGCTTCGAGATCACTGCAGCCTAATCATTTTATAATCATAATCATGCTGAGTCCATGGCAAAGGAGAGGGGCAGTGCTGTGCATGATCTGAGACAGAAGAGAGTACAGATTTATTTCTCATTGGCTTTGGAGACTTCAAATGAGTTTTTCGTAAAAAGAGTTGGAGCAAATAAGAGGAGAGTGAGAGAGTGGCTCAGCACGCAGTTTTAGAGCTAGATAGGAGGCATTCGAAAGACATGGTGAGGGCTCTGTTTCTCCAAGTGAGAAAAAGCTGTTCAGTGGTTTTAATTAAATGCATTAACTAATGTGTACATTTAAAATCCCTTTTGTTGCTGAGTGGAGGGTGCATTTGGGGGACTGTGTGTGAGCACAAAGGCTGGGAGAGTGGTATTGGGGATACCACCTAGGCTGCACTGGGGATAGAGAACAGGGAGGGATTTGGCAGAATTTGCTGGTTTGGGCGGTGAAGGAAATGGAGGAATCAAAGATAATTTCTGCTTTCGAGCTTGAGGAGGTTACCTGCATCTTTACTCAGCTGAGAAAGTCCGGAGTCAGGAAGTGGGGCAAAACTAGACTTTAATTTCAGTAACTAGCTGAGCACGGTTGTTAGGGATTGATAGGTACATTGTGTTCCCACCCAAATCTCAACTTGAATTGTATCTTCCAGAATTCCCCTATGTTGTGGGAGGGACCCACGTGGAGTTAATTGGGAGCTGGTCACGTTGAGTCATGGGAGCCGGTCTTTCCTTTGCTATTCTCGTGATAATAAATAAGTCTCCCGAGATCTCATAGGTTTATCAGGAGTTTCCGCTTTTGCCTCTCCTCATTGTCTCTTGTCATCGCCATGGAGGGAATGCTTTTCACCCTCTGCCGTGATTCTGAGGACTCCCGAGCCAAATGAACTGTAAGTTTAGTTAAACCTCTTCCCCAGTCTTGGGTGTGTCTTTATCAGCCCCGTGTAAATGGACTAATACAGTAAATTGGTACCAGTAGAGTGGAGTGTTACTGAAAAGATATCTGAAAATGTGGAAGTAAGTTTGGAACTGAGTAAAAGGCAGAAGCTGGAACAGTTTGGAGGGTTTAGAAGAAGACAGAAACATGTGGGAAAGTGGCAAGGTGCGGTGGCTCATGCCCGTAATCCCGGCAAATTGGGAGGCCAAGGTGGGTGGATCATGAGGTCAGGAGTTGAAGACCAGCCTGGGTAACATGGTGAAACCCCGTATCTACTAAAAATACAAAAATTAGCTGGGCGTGGTGGTGCAACCTGTGATCCCAGCTACTCAAGAGGCTGAGGCAGGAGAATTGCGTGAACCACAGGGGCAGAGGTTGTGGTGAGCCCCAGAGGCAGAAGTTGCAGTGAGCAGATATCAAGCCACTGTACTACAGCCTGGGTGACGGAGTGAGACTCAGTCTCAAAAAAAAAAAAAAGAAAGAAAAAGAAAATATGGGAAAATTTGGAACTTCCTAGAGACTTGCTGAATGGCTTTGACGGAAATGTTGATAATGATGTGAATAATCAGGTCGAGGCTGAAGTGGTCTCAGATGGAGATGAGGAACTTGTTGAGAATTGGAGCAAAGGTGACTCTTTATAACCATCTGATTTTTTTTTTTTTTGAGATGGAGTCTTGTGCTGTGGCTGTCTGAAGTACAGTGTATTTCAACTCACTGCATCCTCGGCCTTCTGGGTTCAAGAGATTGAACGCTTGCCTCAGCCTCCCTGTGGCTGGGACTATGTGCCAAGCTATTTTTTTTTTTTTAAATTTTAATAGAGTGGGTTTTTGGCCATGGTGGCGATGATGGTCTCGATCTCCTGACCTCATGATCCCCCCACCTCCTGACCTCATGATCCCTCCACCTCGGCCTCCCAAAGGGCTGGGATTACAGGCATGGCGAAACCCTGTCTCTACTAAAAATACAAAAATTGTTTGGATATGGTGGCCCATGCCTGTGGTCCTAGGTACTTGGGAGGCTGAGGCAGGAGAATTGCTTTAACCTGCGGGGGGCAGAGGTTGCAGTGAGGTGAGGTAATGCCGCTATACTCCATCCTGGGCGACAGAGGAACACTCTGTCCGGGGGTGGGGGAAAAGAAAGTAATTACAAACTATATATTCAGTCCTTTCAAATATATAAAATACAAGAGAAACCACAAATTTACTGGAATTAACATCCAGGACATTGTAAAACAATTACTATTTTGAAGTCTTAAGTACCAGCAAGCCTTTCAAGGTAGCTAAACTTAGCCTATCATGTCAGATAGTCATTACCCAGCTTAATCTCTGGTGATGAGAATAAGGCCTGCAGTGTTACTATTCGATCCAGATAGAACCATAGCATTAGCATTTAAACTTCTTTTCCTAACTTCAATTACCTAAGAAAGGGAATCCTGCTACTGGAATTGTGTAGCTTTAATCTGAGAGGAAAGAAAGCAGAGTGACATTCATTTGGCCGGGCGCGGTGGCTCAAGCTTGTAATCCCAGCACTTTGGGAGGCCGAGGCGGGTGGATCACGAGGTCAACAGATTGAGACCATCCTGGTCAACATGGTGAAACCCCATCTCTACTAAAAATACAGAAAATTAGCTGGGCATGGTGGCACGTACCTGTAATCCCAGCTACTCAGGAGGCTGAGGCAGGAGAATTGCCTGAACCCGGGAGGCAGAGGTTGCGGTGAGCTGAGATCGCGCCATTGCACTCCAGCCTGGGTAACAAGAGCGAAACTCAGTCTCAAAAAAAAAACAACAACAAAACAGTGACATTCATTTATCATTAATTAAACTCACTATTCTTTCTGGAAGAATTCATATGAGTAATGGGGGTCATTCAGAATAGAGAGAATAAGAAATGTTAGACCAGGCACAGTGGCTCACACCTATAATCCCAGCACTTTGGGAGGCTGAAATGGGTGGATTGCTTGAGCTCGGGAGTTCGAGATCAGCCTGGGCGAAACCCTGCTCAACTAAAAAAAAAAAAAATAGAAAAATTTGCTGGGTGTGATGGTGTGTGTCTGTAATCCCAGCTATTTGGGAGGCTGAGGTGGGAATTGCTTAAGCCTGGGGACAGACATTGCAGTGAGCTGAGATTGTGCCACTGCACTCCAGCCCAGGCGACAGAGCCAGACCCTGTCTCAAAAAAAACAAAACAAAAAAAATTATGGAAGTTAATACAGCAATTTTATCTTGATATGTTTTTGCTGTGGTGACACCTATCTGAAGATTTCATCCAGCCAGACAGAGCACAACTCTTTCTCTCTTTTACATGTGATTCTTTCCCCCCCTGTGATCTGGTAGAAGAAAGCTAATTTGCGGTTTATATTAAAATGAGGTGTATAGGAGAATCTACTGGAATAAAAAAAGAAAATACAAAGAAATAGCTTAAAAAACTTTTTTTTGAGACAGGGTCCCACTTTGTCACCAGACTGGAGTGCTGTGTGACACACAATCTGGGTTTACTGCAATCTCTACCTTCTGGACTCAAGCGATTCTCCTACCTTTAGCCTCTCAAGTAGTTGTAACTAGAGGCCTGAGCCACCACGCCTGGCTAATTTTTTGTAGAGATGGGCTTTTGCCATGTTGCCCAGGCTAGTCCTGAACTCCTGAGCTCAAGCAATTCGTCCTCCTCGACCTCCCAAAGTGCTGGGGTTACAGGCATAAGCCACCCTACCCGGCTTCAATTGACTATACTGGGAAAGAATGTGAAACTGTCATAGACTGGAAGAGACACAGTTAAATGCAGTGTGGGGTCCTGGATTCGATTCTGGAAAAGAAAAAGAACACTGAGGGGGAACAGATGAAATTCAAATTAGTTGGCTGGGCGTGGTGGCTCACGCCTGTAATCCCAGCACTTTGAGAGGCCAGTGCGGGTGGATTTTGAGGTTAAGAGATCGAGACCATCCTGGCCAACACGATGAAACCCCGTCTCTACTAAAAATACAAAAACATTAGCTGGGCGTGATGGCACGCGCCTGTGGTCCCAGCTACTCGGGAGGCTGAGGCCCAGGAATGACTAGAACCCAGGAGGCAGAGGCTGTAGTGAGCTGAGATTGCGCCACTACACTCCAGCCTGGTGACAGAGCAAGACTCCATCTCAAAAAAAAAAAAGAAAAGAAAAAAAAAATGAATTCAAATTGGTTGTTCAGTTTACTTAATAGTGTTGTACGAATATTAATTTCCTGGCTTTGGTGTTATGCTAGAGCTAGGTAAATTGTTAATAAGGGAAGCCGGGTCAAGGGTATAGGTGAATTCTGCTGTGTTTATAACTTTCTTATATGTCTAAAATGACTTTAGAATAAAAAGTTAGAAAATGTAGTTCAGTCCACTGACTTAGAAGCTCAAAGAGTAATGATTGAAAAGCATGTATGTGTGACATACGGTGTTACACACTCAGCTTTGAGTAGAGGTAGATTTCATGAAATTTTATTTGTGAAATTTTGTTTGGCAAAGATTATAACCTCAGATGTCCGTGCTATGCATAATATCAAACAGCAGTTCATCCAGATTAATTTCTAATTAATTTTGTGGCAGATTTGTCTTTCTAGTCAAACTTATCGTCTTCTCTGGGCAGACAAAGTTAGCCTGAAGAAAGAACAGCCAGATAGGTTGTCAAAAAATGATGGCTACTTATATATACAGTCCCTGGGTTTAGGCTAAAGACACCACTGCGTTTACTGGAGAAAGGATGGTCTTTTTAATAAATGGTTCTGGGTGAAATCAATAAGAGAAAGATACACACCTCCAAAAGAAGATATCCATACAAGAGTATTCTCCACATATAAGTTTCAGGGAATTGTAAATTACAACCACAGTAGTAAATTACTGTGCCCCTTCAAAATGACCAACATTAACACAGTTGACAAAAACCAATTGGTGTCAATGCCGAACAACGGGAACTCTCAAATCATGGCTGGGAATGTAAACTAAATCAACCACTTTGGAAAAGTAAAGCTGAATATGCATCGACATTATGGCCTCAAATTCCATTCCTTGATACATGTACACTCTAGGAGTGAGCGCCACACAACCCAGCCCTAGACATACACCCTGGAGAAATGGCTGCTTCATAAATCCATCATCAGCCGTGTATAAAAGTGGTCATAGTAGCTTTATTTCTAATAGCCAAAAGTTGGAAACAATCCAGATTTCCACCAATGGTAGAATGGGCACAAATGAAGCAATCACAGATGAAACAACATAAGCAAAAGGTGATGAGATTCATTGTACTTCTGTGTGTATGCTTACACGTGTATGTGTATGTTTGAACGTTTTGATAATAAAAACAGAAATAGGAAACGGCAACTAAAAAGGGTGACGAGCCTGGGGAGGGCCGGCTTTCCTGATGGCGCTCAGCATCACAAACTAAAGCTCACTGTTCCCGGGCATGGAAAGAGCCCTGGGCTGCCTCCCTGCTCTCTACTCACATACCGTATCTCCCTTGGCAGCCTGCACAGCTTGCCGGCTTGTGCACAAAGATCCTGACGACCTTGAGGAAATGGAACTACAGCAGCAGGGGAAGCTGAGCCAGGGGAACCACCCTGGCCCTTTATTTTCATGACTTTTTAATTTTATTTTTTGAGACAGGATCTCGCTCTGTCGCCCAGGCTGGAGTGCACTGGCACAGTCTCAGCTCACTGCAGCCTCTGCTTTCTGGGCTCAGGCAGTTCTCCCACCTCTGCCTCCCGAGTAGCTGTGACCATAGGTGCACACCACCACACCTGGCTAATTTTTGTATTTTTAGTAGAGATGGGGTTTCGCCCTGTTGCCCAGGTTGGTCTTAAACTCCTGGGCTCAAGTGATCATCCACCTTGGCCTCCAAAAGTACTGGGATTGCAGGAGTGAGCACCGTGCCTGGACTGGCTCTGTATTTCCATTCATCCTCCTTCCTATTCTTTCAACTGTTTATCTTTTAAACCACATGGTTCAAAAGGAAGCATACTTTACATCTTGACTTTTATTTTCTTTTTTCGGACTTAGAACAATTCTAACTTGACTTGCTTTAAAAGGATAATTCAATGAATTTTTTGTTTTCTGTTTTTTGTTTTATTTTTGGGTTGAAGTCTCACTCTGTCACCCATGCTGGAGTACAGTGGTGCCATCTCGGCTCACTGCAACCTCCACCTTCCAGGTTCAAGTGATTCTCCTGCCTTGGAGAACGGAGCTACTCCTCCCGAGTAGCTGAAATTACAGGGGTGCCCCACCATGCCCAGCTAATTTTTTGTGTATTTTGTAGAGATGGGCTTTCATCATGTTGACCAGGCTGGTCTTGAACTCCTGACCTCAAGTGATCTACCTTCCTTCCCCCCGAATTTTGGAATTACAGGCGTGAGCCACTGGCTCATGCTCAGCCTGGATACTTACTTTCAAGGAGATTTTTGCAAAGGTATACCTTTTTCGGTATGAGAAAACCACTAGAGATGGTAACTTGGATAATCTTGGAAGGCCATAGTTACTGGAGCTGGGAATGAGACAGCCACCTAGGTTTAACCTTTTTGTGAGGAGCAGTGACATTTGGACTAGGTCTATCACCAACCCAAGACGAGCTCAGAGTGGAAGGCACCCTCACTCTCTTCCCTCATCTGATCTCATTCCCTCACCAGAGGGTGGAGGGCAGAGGAGCTGTATGTGGAGATGCCGCACAGATCACTGCCTGGGGCAGAGAACAGGGTGTTGAAGAGTGGATTTGGAACAGCACTGGAAGCCAGCTGGTTGAGCCACTCCACTACTTATCTTGATGTTCCGCCTAACCAACCAGTTTTCTTGGTGTATATTTCCCTACATTGCTTACAAGAATACTATATAAAGCTCTGCTTAATGTCTTACTGAAATCCTAGGATGCTGTATTAGGGTTCTCTAGAGGGACAGCACTAATGGGATATATTTAAGGGAGTTTATTAAGGAGAATTGACTCACACGATCACAAGGTAAAGTCCCATGATAGGCTGTCTACCAGTTGAGGAGTAAGGAAGCCAGTGATGGATCAGTCTGAGTCCCAAAACCTCAAAAGTATGGAAGCCGACAAGGTGGCCGTTAGTCTGTGGCCAAAGACCTGAGAGCCCCTGGCAAACCACTGGTGTAAGTCCAAGAGTCCAAAAGCTGAAGAATTTGGCTTCTGATGTGCGAGGGCAGGAAGCATCCAGCATAGTAGAAAGATGAAGGGCCAGAAGACTCAGCAAGTCTGCTCGTCCATCTTCTCCTGCCTGCTTTATTCTAGCCGGGCTGGCAGCTGATTAGACGATGCCCACTCAGATTGAGGGTGGGTCTGTGTCTCCCAGTCCACTGACTGAAATGCTCATCTCCTGTGGCAGCACCCTCACAGGCACACCCAGGAACAATATTTTGCATCTTTCAATCCAGTCAAGCTGACTCTCAGTATTAACCATCACAGATGCACTAAGCCTATTTGCCACTGGCTGAGCAGGAGCTAGATCAGCTCTGGTGTCCAGTATTCCTCTCTTCCTGCTCCTTTCCTCACCAGCTGCTTCTCCGATGCATATTGTTGTTGTTGTTTACATTTTAATGTTTCTGAAATCAGGATGTGATTTGCAATTTAGCAGAGATTTAGTGTAAGGATCCTTTTTTCCCCTCTAGATCTTTATGTTGAAAATATTCAAAGCTTTCATTTAGAAAAGTTGCATGTACAATGAAAACCAATATTATTTTTCTCATTAACAATAATTTGTTCTGCCAGATCTAAGAAAAGGGGTTTAAAAAACCCAGTAGTTTGGAGTTCATTTTTATAGAATTATTTCTTATTAAATATTGAGTAGGTATAAAAGAATATTTATTAAATATTTATTACCTGTAGCAACTAATGGTGCTACAAGCACTTGTGTACCTGGTAAGTTGTTTTAAGAAATGTTTGGCTGTGTGCAGGGGCTCATGTCTGTAATTGCATAGTGCCAATGCCCAGGCAATCGAGGCTGCAGTGAGCCATGATCGCACCACTGCAACTCCAGCTTGGGAGACAGAACAACACCCTTCATTTATCAGAGACTGACTAAAGAAAAAAAGAAGGCTGGGGTGGTGGCTCATGCCTATAATCCCAACACTTTGGGAGGCTGAGGCTAGCAGATCACTTGAGATCAAAAGTTCACGACCCACCTGGCCAACATGGTGAAACCAAAAATACAAAAATTAGCTGGGAGTGGTGGAGCACACCTGTAGTCTCAGCTAGTTAGAGGGCTGAGGTGGGAGACTCACTTGAGCCTGGGAGGTGGAGGTTGTATTGAGCTGATATTGCACCTCTGCATTCCAGCCTGGGTGACTGAGTGAGACTCCATCTCAATAAATAAATAAATAGATAGGTAAATGGATAGATAGATAAAAATTAAATAAAATGAATTAGATGGTATGACTCTCTTATAGTGAGCAAGAGTGGGACAAAGTGGGACAAAATGAGAGAGGTAGACATGCTCTGAAATCAGAACATCAAGGCCTTGATAAGTGGAGATTTTATTTTAAATAAGATGGGAATCTATGAAGACTTTTATTAGAGCTCTGAGGCACACATGGATTTATAAAACAGCAGTTAGACACCTATGTATCTCTAAAGTAATACCTAATCATTATTTATATAGTTTAGAGGACGAGAAGACCAAACATTAAAAAATACCTCTAAACCTGTATCCTTTTCTCTATTTTCAAATAATCTCTTACCTAATATAAAGTTTTTACTAACTTTTTACCAGTTTATTTACAAAACACCTTTGGGGAGAGACTAAAAGTGTTCAAACAGTGGATCCACTACTGACTGCCTTTTTAAAAAATTTCTTTTTACTGTTTTGGCAGACATGTGCATTGCCATTGCGATTTCTGTTCTCATGATTCTGATATGTGCCATGGCTACTTACGGAGCATACAAGGTAAGCAGCTTCCAGTACGATGCTGGCCTTTTCCTCGGTCTCTTACATGTTTCATCTGTGCTGCTATCTATAGTAAGAAAGAAGTGACTTTCCAGCTTTATGTAAGAATCTCTGAATAATGTTTAAATCTCTTCATTTGTATTAGATGGTACTAGGAAAAGCAATAAAATCAGTATTATAGTCCTGGAAATTTTTTTTTGTTTGTTTTTGTTTTGTTTTGTTTTTGGGGACAGACTCTGTTGCACAGGCTGGAGTGGAGTGGCAGAATCTCAGCTCACTGCTACCTCCGCCTCCCAGGTTTAAGCAATTCTCCCAAGTCAACCTCTAGAGTAGCTGGGACTACAGGTGTGCGCCACCACACCTTGCTGATTTTTGTGTTTTTTTGGTAGAGACCTGATTTCACCATGTTGGCCGGGGTGGTCTCGAACTCCTGACCTCAAGTGATCCACCCCCCGCTCAGTCTCCCAAAATGCTGGGATTACAGGTGTGAGCCACCACACCCCACCTCCTGGAAATGTTCACTGAAGCTTGTTTGTTGACTGCTTGTATTTGGCATAGCAGTTTACACCATGACCTGGTTTAATGAATTTCAATTTTTCCATTTCCTTTTAGAGTAATAAAATATTTCTTTGTATTTAACAAAATAGTATTTTACAATATTGAACATATTAACTTTCTGTTTTCTGTTCTTTTTAGCAACACGCAGCCTGGATTATCCCATTCTTCTGTTACCAGATCTTTGATTTTGCCCTGAACACCTTGGTTGCAATCACTGTGCTTGTTTATCCAAACTCCATTCAGGAATACATACGACAACTGGTATGTGGGCCTCTTATTTGCCGCTGCTTTTCATTAGGGAAAGCTGGTTAAGTAAGGGATGTAGAGTTATAGAGACACAGACATTAATTTCAGAATTTTTAGCTTGCAGCTGGGTTACTGATAGAATTATTTATTTATTTAGTGATTTATTTTTAAGATAGAGTCTTGCTCTTGCCACCCAGGCTGGAGTGCAGTGGCGCGATCTTGGCTCACTGCAACGTCTGTCTCCTGGGTTTGAGTGATTCTCGTGTCTCAGCTTCCGAAGAGGCTGGAATTACAGGCATGCACTAACATACCTGGCCAATTTTGTATTTTTAGTAGAAATGGGGTTTCTTCATGTTGGTCAGGCTGGTCTCAAACTCCTGACTTCAGGTAATCCACCCACCTCGGCCTTCCAAAATTCTGGGATTACAGGCCTGAGCTGTGCCTGGCCTGATAAGAAATTTTTGAGGGCTGGGGTTATTATTGGTGGCAGTAATGGTGGTGTTTGGTGTACCTACCTAAATTATAGTCTAGTTACTGAGAATCTTGTTTGGTAAAATGTAATTTTCTCAGTTATGAACAAAGGATAGCTTTTTGCTCTGCTAGTGTATTGAAAGTAGAACTCTGCTCAAAAACAAACAAAATAATTAGCTGGGAGAGGTGGCACATACCTGTTATCGCAGCTACTCAGGAGGCTGAGATAGGAGAATTGCTTGAACCTGGGAGGTGGAGGCTGCAGTGAGCCAAGATCACGCCATTGTGCTCTAGCCTGAGCAATAGAGTGAGGCCACATCTTAAAAAAGAAAAAAAGAAAAAAAAATCAAAAGAAAGTGGAACTCTGCTTTACACTAGTTCCCACATTCGTTTGACCCTAGAGTCCCGTCTTTCCCAAGCATTATTTTGGGACTAGTTTATGGTTAAATGTCCTTTGTGACCATATGAGTGAATATTAGTGGCAGGGTATTAAGAAGCTTATAGTGGTTATGAGGTTGGAATACCTCTGTAATTTTATTTATTTATTTTTTTGAGATAGGGTCTCTGTCACCCAGGCTGGAGTGCAGTGGTGCTTTTTGGCACACTGCAGCGTTGACCTCCCAGGTTCACATGATCCTCACATCGCAACCTCTTGAGTACCTGGCACTACAGGCATGCACTAGCATGCCCAGCTAAATTATTTTTGGTATGTTTTGTAGAGATGGGGTTTCACCATCTTGTCCAGACTTGCCTCAAACTCCTGGACTTAAGTGATCCTCCAGCCTTGGCCTCCCAAAATGCTGACATTACAGGTGTGAGTCATTGTACCACGCAACTTTATTTTTATTTTATTTTTTTATTTCTTGAGGTAGAGTCTCGCTCTGTCACCCAGGCTGGAGTGCAGTGGTGCAAGCTCAGTTCACTGCACCTTCCTCCTCCCGAGTTCAAGTGATTGTCTTGCATCAGCCTCCTGAGGAACTGGGACTACAGGCACGTGCCGCCATGCCTGGCTGATTTTTTTGTATTTTTATTAGAGACAGCCTTTCACTATTAGCCAGGCTGGTCCTGAACTCCTGACCACAGGTGATCCCCCACACCTCAGCCTCCCAAAGTGCTGGGATTACAGGTGTGAGCCACCGTGCCTGGCCTAATTTTATTTTTTGAGATGGAGTCTTGCTCTGTTACCCAGGCTGGAGTGCAGTGCGTGCAACTGATCTCAGCTCATTGCAACCTCTATCTCCCTGGTTCAAGCGATTCTGCTGCATCAGCCTCCCAAGTAGCTGGGATTACAGGCGCCTGCTAACATGCCTGGCTAATTTTTCTATTTTTAGTAGAGATGGGGTTTCACCGTCTTGGCCAGGCTGGTCTCTAACTTTTAGCCTCAAGGGATCCACCCACATCAGCCTCCGAGGGTGCTGGGATTTCAGGTGCTAGGTCCCAGCTAATTTTTGTACTTTTAGTAGAGATAGCATTTTACCATATTGGCCAGGCTGGTCTTGACCTCTTGTCCTCAAGGGATCCACCTGCATTAGCCTCCCAAAGTGTTAGGGTTACAGGTGTGAGCCACCACTCCCGGCCCTTTCTTGTTTTGTCAAAGAATGACCAAAACACCCAAACTCAGCCAGGCATGGTGGCTCATGCCTATGATCCCAGCACTTTGGGAGGCGGAGGCCTGTGGATCACGAGGTCAAGAGATCGAGACCATCCTGGTCAACATGGTGAAACCCCGTCTCTACTAAATATACAAAAAATTAGTTGGGCACAGTGGTGCGTGCCTGTAATCCCAGCTACTCAGGAGGCTGAGGCAGGAGAATTGCCTGAACCCAGGAGGTGGAGGTTGTGGTTAGCCGAGATCGTACCATTGCACTCCAGCCTGGGTAACAAGAGCAAAACTCCGTCTCAAAAAAATAAAAAAAAAAAAAAAGAAGAAAAAAGAAACTCCATCTGAAAAAAAATAAAAAAGTATAGATGAGACCGAGACAGACAGCAGCTGAAGCCAAACGGAATTCTAAAGTATTTGGAAGATTCTCTATCCAAGTCTTTTTTCTTTTTTTCCTGAGACATGGCCTAGCTCTGTCGCCCAGGCAGCTGGAGTGCAGTGGCATAATCTCGGCTCACTTCAACCTCCGCCACAGAGGCTCAAGTGATTTGCTCACCTCAGCCTCCCAAGTAGCTGAGCTGGGTGAGAGAGAGAAACTCCATCTCAAAAAAAAAAAATTCAGAACTTGCAGAGAATCCACATTTCAGAGGTCCCTGGATATACAAAATGTCCCTGGATCCAGGCTGGTGACTTCTAACTTGTATGTGGTAGGAGGGCAGAGTCATGCTAGAACTTTTGTATTGGTCCTAAATAATAGCTGTCTGCTTTAATCCGTTGCTTTCTGAGAAGCGTGTCTGAATTGCTGCCCAAGGAATACTCTCTGGAATGATGAACGAGATTTGCTAATGAGGCCTTTTTCTTTTGCAGCCTCCTAATTTTCCCTACAGAGATGATGTCATGTCAGTGAATCCTACGTGTTTGGTCCTTATTATTCTTCTGTTTATTAGCATTATCTTGACTTTCAAGGTAAGCATGAAGATTTTACTTATAGTCTAAAAGTATTCAGTATATTCCTGAATGCCAAAGAGGTAAACAGACTTTGGTCAGTTTGTTGTCTTTCTTTGGACATCCAAATTGCTTTTTGATTTCCTAAGATGACAGTTCTTTATGTCTACATTAGAGGAAAGCACTAACCAAAATTCCACAGCTTGATCAAGGGGTCCACAATATATTTGGACAGAGATAAGTTAACATAATGTTATACATTACACAGTATATAATACTGCAACATCCATTATGAAATCTGTGTAACAGATATTCTGTTTTAATTTTTTTGCTAAAGTGTAGTGTTTTCTGAATATTGTTCTGTCTCAATCCATTATATGAATATAATTATTTAATGAATTACCTGTTGTTGAACATTGAGACATTTTTACTTTTTTACTTAATAGGGCTGCAGTGAATATATTTAAGTACAACCATATATTTATGCATCTGTTTCCTCAAGGTAAATTTCTTAAAATCCAGTGTACTGATGGTTGGAAAGCCTTTGATAGGTTGTCAGATTGATGCCCCCCAACGTTAAATGACTTCTACTTCCAGCAGGAGTGCATCAATTCTTTTTCATCTTGGTCAGTCTGTTTGTAAAAACATCACGATAACTTGTGCTCGTGAGCTACTAAAAGGTAGAAAACTCCCTGATTGTTTATGCTTTGAACTGTTGTTTCCTTTACTTGTTTCTTATTTATTTTTTGTGAGGCAGGGTCTCTCTGTGTAGCCTGGGCTGCCTCCTGTCTTGGTCTCCCAGAGTTTTGGGATTACAGGTGTGAGCCACTGCGATGAGCATGCTTTGAATTTTTAAATCTCAGTGCCTTTCATTGTCTTAATCTTGGCATAAAATTACCTCCTTCTTCAAAAATCATTCCTCAGTAAACTTTAGAAAGCTGCATTAAGGCAGAAAATTCATATAGGTACTATGATGAAAAGGAGTAGTAAGACAGTGGTTCATTGGAAATCATTTGGCCAGGTGAGATGGCTCACACCTGTGATGGCAACACTTTGGGAGACTGAAGTGAGAGGATCCCTTGAGTCCAGTATGTGAGGCTGTCGTGTGCTACGACAGTGGCACTACACTCCAGCCCAAGGAACAGTGAGACCCCGTTTTTTTTTTTTTTTGAGACAGAATCTATTGTCCAGGCTGCCCAGGCTGGAGTGCAACAACCTCTGCCTCCAGTGTTCAATCGATTCTCCTTCCTCAGCCTGCCAAGTAGATGGGATTACAGGCATGCCTGGCTCATTACTGTATTTTCATAAGAGATGTGGTTTCACCATGCTGGAGAGAGTGGTCTCAAACTCCTGGGCTCAAGTGATCCACCCACCTCGGCCTCTGAAACTGCTGGGATTACATGTGTGAGCCACCATACTCGACCCCTTTATTTTATTGCTGTTAATACCGCATTGTATGTATGGTGCCACATTTTGTCTATCCATTCATCAGTTGAGGGGCATTTGGGTTGCTTCTGCTTTTTGACTTTTATGGATCATGCAGCTGTGAACATTCAAGCTTTAGGTGGAGGTATATTTTAATTTTCTTGGGTATATAATATATTTATGTATTTTATTCACACACGCACACTATATATATATATATATATATGTAATACGGGTGGAATTGCTAGGTCATCTTGTAACTCTGTTTAACCTTTTGAGGACCTGCCAGACTCTTTTCCACATTGGCTACAACTATTTTACATTCTCATAAGCAATTTATTTCCTTCATTTTAGCAATCTGGTTTCTCTGTGTGTTTAAACTTCTTTTAATCAGATAATTTTAATGTTAAGGGATTTTGATACTGCAATTACAAATGGTGAAAGTACAGAGCTCATAGCTTAATCATCTCCCATGGACTCACGTTTTATTTCTAAGCAGTGTTTATTTTTGACATTATTTTTAAGTATCTTTGTCGGATATTTCATTAATAAAAGGGAAATGTTTTAGTGAATTTTATTGAGTGAGATAAATTTATATGCTATGAAATTTTATAAACAAAATTGGTTATATTGGCTGGGCGCGGTGGCTTAAACCCGTAATCCCAGCACTTTGGGAGCCCGAAGCGGGCAGATCACGAGGTCAAGAGATTGAGACCATGCTGGCCAACATGGTGAAACCCCATCTCTACTATAAATAGAAAAAAATAAGCTGGGCATGGTGGTGTGCGCTTGTAGTCCCAGTTATCCAGGAAGCTGAGGTAGGAGAATTGCTTAAATCCGAGAGGCGGAGGTCGCAGTGAGCCAAGATCATGCCACTGCGCTCCAGCCTGGCGCCTGGTGACAGAGTGAGAATGTGTCTCAAAATAAATAAATATGTAAATAAAAGAGTGAAAAATTTAAAAAAAAATTGTTGTATAATAAAATTGCAGATGATCATGTAGAATAAAAATTTCCAAAGAAGCAGTTAAAGTATGGTGATAAATGGATTAATACATTCGATGGTTCTGTGAATTCAGGAGCAATAAATGTTAATTGTGTGCTAGTTCTTTCCAGACACCTAGTCTTAGAAATTTCTTGTTCAATTCTCAACCCCTCTCCCTGCCACCTTCCCGCAGTACCCTCCAGGCACCCCCATTGGTGTGATAGAATACGGCTCCAGTAGCACAGTGCCAAGAAGTTACTATGTCCAATATTTGTACTTTTAAGGACTTCTGGTTTAGTAGAGTTGTTACAACATGTGAATTTATTGCTTATGTCAATAAAAGTTTTATAATATGGCTTTATCTGTGTGGTATTTGAAATTACCTGCAGTTTGAAAATTAAAAATCTGATAATCACTCGTCATTTTCAGGGTTACTTGATTAGTTGTGTTTGGAACTGCTACCGATACATAAATGGCAGGAACTCCTCCGATGTCCTGGTTTACGTCACCAGCAATGACAATACGGTAGGTTTGATTTCACTTATGGTAGAGATCTCACCCACACCTCTGCTGTATGATGATCTTTAAATGTTTCTAGTGTCTGCTACATTTTCATTGTTACTGAAACATACTCATGAGCTGCTTAGTTATCAAAAGATTCATGCCCGTTATCAAAACATTTATTTAACTTTAAAGTGGAATGAAATGTATTTTATTTTTCTTACAGGACATTAACATGTAGGTGGCTCAACTCTGGTTTATTTTAAAACATATTACAGATAGTATATATACCTTACCATAATTATGTATCTTAAACATGCATTATTAAGCCATGATATATAATTCTACGTATCACTTCTGCATTGTATGACGTTATCTTATGTCACTTTATATGTGAAGATAAACAGATACGATGCTTAGAGGTAGGTTAAAAAAAAAGGAAAACTACAAGGTTACTATGTCTTCATAACTTACCCTTTGTATGTATTCTTAGTAAAAGAATTTAGATGATCTCTGTTCTACTACTAGTTGTTCATACTTTAAAATGACAAACCTGCCATAAAAGATCTTTGAAAATGTGTCTTTACTGGAAGAGTCCATGAAAACATACGGACTTTATGTAGATTTTCTTGAAATTTCCTGGTACATGGTAAGCTGAAGGTATAAGTCCTCAGGTGTCTCCATCATCAGTGTTTTCAGCATAGGGCCTGATGTCATGCTCAGGACCAGGAAGTGCTCCATGTGCAGTTAGTGACAACAATGGCAGTGGATGACTTGTCACTGTGTGGCACAGGACAGGATGGGTGGGTCAAAACAGGATCAGACAGGACAGGATGGACTGGACATGTGAAAGGAACACAAACGGTAGGAGGTCACATTTATGCTAGAGCAGAGTTTTATCTTTTTTTCTGGTGACTTGCTCACTCTGACCTTACCAAAATCATCCAGCCTGTTCCTCACTTTACTTGTGTATAAAATGAGAATAAAACAATTACAGAGTTTGTATGAAATATATAGGTGTAAGCTGCTGTATTACTGAGAACTCTGTGGGATTTTTAAAGCATGTTATACATTATCAGTTTTCCTGTATGCTCACCACACATTTCTTGAGTTCAATCAAATATGCATGAGCAATGGTTTGATAGACAGCCGTGACCAGATTCACAAAACCTGGCACACCCAGATGTTGAGGAGGCTTGGTTTTGGAGTCCGCAGAATTCTGTGTATAAATTACAGTAATCACGTGTTCTATTCATCCCCTTTAAAAAATCACTCCTGGGTCTGTAACTCTCTTCAAAGAAATATCTACTCAAAATTTTTGGTGTGATTTTGATTAAATTACTGGTTTAGGAATTTTTCCCCTTTTCTCTGCGTTATCAGGTATTTTTGTTTTTTCATTTTACCCATTAAACTGTTTGAGTCTCGCCCAGGCTGGACTGAAGTGGCTCGAACTCGGCTCACTGCAACTGCAACCTCCTCTGGGAGCCCCGCCCAACTGATTCAAGTGATTCTCTCCTGCCTCAGCCTGCGGAGTAGCTGGGATTATAGGTGCCTACCACTGTGCCTGGCTAATTTTTGTATTTTTAGTAGAGGCGGGGTTTTCCCAGTTTGGCCAGGTTGGTCTCAAATTCCTGACCTCAGGTGATCCACCTGCTGCAGCCTCCCAAGGTGATAGGATTATAGGTGTGATACTGTGGCCGGCCTGTTTTACCCATTTTTTGCAGAAGGCAAATTGTTGGGTGGTTAGCTGTCTATATATTTTTTTCCGCCTTTTTCTTAAAAACAAAACAAAAAAACTCCATAATTAGTATCCTACTGAACTAATGAAAAATGTAACCAAGGTTTGAGATTTTTAAGTTTGAGGAACCAATAAAGTTGTGAAACAAAATACATCAGAACCTCTTCGTAAGTTTCATGGCGCATAATCTCTTTGTAAGTTTCAGTGCTTATAAAGCCACCATCTTTTAGAATTATGTCAGAGCAGAGAATAATGCCCATATTGCAGGTGCTTGTTTTGATATTGTGGTGTTATGAAGTGAAGGAGATGCATCCACAGTTCCTGACTCACAACTTCATAGCCATTGTTAGTCTTTGGTTGTCTACCCTAGGTGTGTCCGGCCCTAAGGGATCTCTGATTTACTCCTCCCCTAAGGCAGGATTCTAATCTCCCTTCCTTTCTAACTGTGGGTCTTAACACCTTGCTTAGAGACAGTCCAGCCTCATACCCTCAGGGAAGGAAAGCTGATCATCCTTAGGAACCTGGAGGTTCCTTGAGGGTGGTACACCCAGAAAGGGCATTCCACGCCCTTACCCCATAACTACGAATCTCTTCATCTGTATCGTTTGCAGTAACCTTTATAATAAATCAGTAAACCTTAGTAATGGTTTCTCTGAGTTCTGTGAGCTGCCGTAGCAAAGTAATCGGATCCAGAGTCCAAAATGTCATGGGAGCCTCAACTTGAAGGCTGGTTGGTCAGAAGCTCCTGAGGCCCAGACTTGCAGTGTGTCGGAGCGGGGAGGGAACACTTTTGAGGGCTGAGCCCTTAACCTGTGGGATCTGACTCTATCTCCAGGTAGATAGACCCAGTTGCTGTCTGCTGCTTGTTGGAGATGCAGTGGTGTGATCTCAGCTCACTGCAACCTCCACCTCCCGGCTTCAAGTGATTCTCCTGCCTCAGCCTCCCTTGTAGCTGGGACTACAGGCGTGTGCCACCACGCCCAGCTGTTTTGTATTTTTAGTAGAGATGGGGATTTCACCATTGGTCAGGCTGGTCTCAAACTCCTGACCTCATGATCCACCCACCTCAGCCTCCCAAAGTTCTGGGATTACAGGAGTGAGCCACTGTGCCCAGCCAGTCTATGATCACTTTCTTACTGTCTGATATGACAAGATGCTCTAGGCTCATCTTGTCTCTTTCTTGCCCCAGACGTGGAATGAACCATTTCTCCAGGCAGCCCTGCCTATGTTTCCTAAGAAATGACCTCTGGAGACCATAATCTGGATTTCTAGGGTTAGAGGACCGGCTTTTTGTTTTGCTTTTGGCTTTTTAAATCAGGGCTCTGCATGTTTAAAGATTGCCTAGGACTAAAGTAGTTCATGTTAGTATTATCAATTAAGAAAACCAAAGTTACTGAAGCCTCCCCCTGAGACTCTAATGGGGGCTGGAATGATCTAGAACTATCATTTTCCCTGGTCTCGGTAGCTATGTGAAGAACCTCACCATGTGTAATAATGTTTGTCTTTTGTTCACATCTTCGTTGGGAATCCACAGTTACATAGTAACATGTCATGCCTTGCTTTCACTTACTTTTAAATATTAGGCCAGATAGCTTTTCTCCCAGACTGAATAGTTTCAGGTCGACCTCTGTGGAAGATACTGGGTTCTTGCTGGTAGAAAATAAAAGTGCTTTTTTCTCCTCGTCTCTAAAACAGTATGCATATTATTACGCAGATGTGTTGTTTCCCAGATTCTTCTCGGAGGGAGGATGGAGAAGAGTGATTAGGTATCGGAGGTCATTCCCCGGGTTAATGTGTCCTCCAGTTTCCCAGCTAAACCAAACCACATGCTTTGAAAGGAATGCCTAACACAGAAGGTCACAAACTCTGTTTATGATGCTTTAGAGTCATCCCCTGCCAACCGGCCCCCAGCACCCTAGGCCTTTGAAATCAATACCTAACTATTCATTTTATTGAGTAATCATCTCCAAATGACTTAATAGTAGTCCTTAATAGTAGCACTTGTCAGTACCTAACAAGTGCTGGCGCATTTTCCTTGAACATTTAAGGTATACCAAGGTGCCCTTTGAGTCCCTGCAACTCCCTGGGGCCTCAGCAGTGCCTTGGAGGACGCTTCCTCTTAGGGAAGTGTTATGGAAATGACATGGTGGGTGTATATTTTGTAAAAGGACACTCTCTACTGCTACCAAAATTTGGCCATAAAAGGAAAAACATTTAAATACAAATCATACAAATCAGGGTTCCCCAAGTCCCGGGGGCCCCTCACAGCAGGAGGTGAGCAGCGGGCCAGCAAGCATTACAACCTGATCACCACCTATTAGATTAGCGGCAGCATTAGATTCTCATTGGAGCACAGGCAATATCGTGAACCACACATGCGAAGATCTAGGCTGCATGCTCCTTATGAGAAGCTAATGCTTGATCTGAGGTTCATGAACCTCAGAATCAGTTCTGAATCTGTTCCATCTCGAAACATCACGCCCTCTCCCCAACAACCCCTTGGAAAACTTGTCTTCCATGAAACCAGTCCCTGGTGCCAGAAAGTTGAGGACTGCTAATATAGATTATGGTAACTTAATTTCATGCAAATTAAGTTTTTTGGGTTTTGTTTTGTTTTGTTTTGTTTGAGTCTTCCTCTGTCAGGCTGGAGTACAGAGGTGCATTCTCTGCTCACTGACACCTCTGCCTCCAGGTTCAAGCAGAACTCTGGACCTCAGGTGGTCTACCCACCTTGGCCTCCCAAAGTGCTGGGATTACTGGCGTGAGCCACCACAGCTGGCCACAAATTAACGTTTTGAAAACTATTTTTTTTTTCTTTTCTTGTAGAGACGGGGTTTTCACCATGTTGGCCAGGATGATCTCGATCTCTTGACCTTCTGATCCACCTGCCTAGGCCGCCCTAGGTGCTGGGATTACAGGCGTGAGGCACTGCGCCCGGCCTTGAAAACTATTTCTTAAACCTATGCTACCTTGTTTACTAACACTAATAAAAGGCCTAGATAGTGGTAAGATTCAATACTGTTATAGAATATCCAGGAGACTGGAGAGACCAATGGGAGAAGCAGGAGGATTTTATTAAGGTAGCTGATGGCTCAGCAGATTAGCATCCCAAGGTTGGGCCCCGATAAAGAAAATGGGGTACTTTTTATACATCCAGGATGATGTAGCAACTAACAGGTTTGAAGAAGCCAGAACAAAGAACACTTAAGTAATTTGTAACATGTCCTGTGATGTACATTTAAAAAATAGCATGTTTAGAAATGCACTGTACATTCTTTGGGTGTTATCGTGCCCTGTGACCTTGCAGCTGGTCAGCAAGAAAAACTGGAGCCTTGAGATGCCTGGGAACTTTGCTGAGAATGTGGGGAGAACAGATAAGGGAGGTTTTCCAGGAAATCAGTTAATTTTAAGCAGAGGTGGGGGTTAGGTTTTCTATTAAACAATACACTACACAGCAAAATTTATTATATTGCAATTATAAATTATAAGGTTTGTTTTTACTATTACTGCTATTATCTTCTTCAGTATTATGTTAAATCTAAATGTAGGGAACCGGATTCCTCTGGAATTGTGGTGCTGAAAAAGCAGTGAGATTGATATTTAGCCAAGATGGTGTAAGAATTCTGATTCCAGATAAAAGAATCATAGTCTTGGGTAATAACAGGAAAATTAAGGGAAAAACAGAAAAATTTTAACTTCATGGCATTTATTATTCTGTGTCATGTTGTAGGCACTTATCCAGATTAACATTACATGCAAACATACTGTTTTGACTGCAAAAATCAAAACAATTCAATTCAACCTTGAATTCAAAGGCCTTTCAATACATATGGGCCTTCTTTTGCGTCTAACAGTTTGAAAGATGCAGTTGAAAAAGGTGAGTGTGGCTACTTTGGTTTCAGAAAATAAATATAAAGAAAAAACATGTATATATATATATATATATATATATACACACACATATAAGGTGAGTGGTGACTGAGGCAAAGGCCACATTATCTTCCCAGTATCTATTTCCCAATAAATTCTCTTTGAGGCACCTGAGATTAATTAAGGCTGACCTTGGAATGTCAAAAACCACAGAACAAGGTGTTGCCTGACTAAGGGGAATGGGAGGGGAGTCGGATTTAGTAGTGGTCACAATGACTTTCAAAATTGTGCGTGAAAAATTTGATGTTTTCCCTCCTGCTACTTTTTTTTTTTTTTTTGAAATAAGAGTCTCACTCTGTTGCCCAGTCTGGAGTGCTTGGTGTGTTCTTAGCTCACTGCAGCCTCTGCCTCCCGAGTTCAAGCTGTTCTCCTGTCTCAGCCTCCCCAGTAGCTGGGACTACAGGCCCACACCACCACACCTGGCTAGGTTTCACCACATTGGCCAGGCTGGTCTCAAACTCCTGACCTCAGGTGATCCGCCCAACTCGGCCTCCCAAAGCACTCCTGCCACTTTTAGTAGCAGGTTATTACTTCCTAGTGTAGGGTGGATATGATTAGAAACAAGTTCTTGACTGCATAATGTTTATTTTTTTCACATCATAAAAGTCATAATTAACTTTCTGAAATGGTTTGAAGAAGGCTTTGTCTAAGAGTGGTTACTAGGTTGTCTGTTAATTTAACATGCCTTTCAGTGTTGTACACACCAAATTCATGCACATTAAAAACAGCTCACAAAGAGACAGAGTTTTACCACTGTTATCTGTGTAAATGAAGCAGAGGGCCGAGGGGGCAGTGAGGGGAGCGGGGAGAGAAAGAAGATTCTTCAGGAATTGGACTGGAGGAGTTTGGAACTCTAGCCCATCATTATTGCCTTTCAGGCTTCTTGCCTACTAAGTACTGTAATATAGAAGAGAGATCTAATTACCAATATCTCAATTTTAGGTACTACTTTTTTCTTGTAATTTAGTAACGTAATCTCTCTAAGCATTTTCTTTTCTTTTGAAAAGCCCAAAACAAAAGTGATAGGTTGATATGGAATGGATTTGGTAAAATCCCAAATAAGCTGAGAGAGCACTAGGAGACTGTTTTCAGAGGCAGGGTTAGAGGCTTCGAAGGTGTGGCCCAGGGCAAGAGGGCAGGGAGTGAGGCGGGCAGATGGGAGAGCTGTTGGAGGTAGTTAATAGTTGATCATTGAGGGAGCTGGAGTGACAGGAGCTGTCTTGTGTGTGACTATCACTTAACATATATAATCATGCACTTGCAGGGTAGGGTAACACCTTGAACGTCATCTGACCCAGCCATCTCTTTTTGAGATGGAGTTTTGCTTTTGTCTTCCAGGCTGGAGTCCAATGGCATGATCTTGGCTCACCACAACCTACACCTCCTGAGTTCAAGTGATTCTCCTGCCTCAGCCTCCCAAGTAGATGGGATTACAGGCATACACCACCACGTCTGGTTAATTTTGTATTTTTAGTAGAGATGGAGTTTCTCCGTGTTGGTCAGGCTGGTCTCGAACTGACGTCAGGTGATCTGCCTCCCTTAGCCTCCCAAAGTACTGGGATTACTGGTGTGAACCACCAGGCCCGACCTCCAGCCACCTTTTGATGCCCTCCCCTCCTCAACAGTTTGCCCACTGGTGCCATCCAGCGAGGGCTGAGTGACTGCAGTGATACTCTGCCCCTCTCTGCATCTCTTAAACCTCCCTGCTCTAGCATTTGTGTCGTAGGTTTTTCCACAGCCAGGGGGGTGCTGCCTGCCAGGCCCTGTGCCGAGTGCTTTATGTAGATTAACTCAGTCATACAAGAGTCCTTCACGTACTAGGTCTTATTTCTGCATTGCAAAAGAGGAAACTGAGGCACCAAAAGGTTAACTTCCTCAGGTCACCCTGCTAGTTGAGTGGCAGGAGGGGGACTACCACCTTAGCAGCCTGGCTGCAGGCTATTCTGACCCACTCACCACCTCCTGTTTTCTAGTTGGGACTGCAGCTGGGGCCACGTGTTCTCACTGCAGTGTCTGGCTGTATTGCCCAGGATGAGGAGTGCAACATGTAGACCCTTGTTCATTTAGACAGTTCTTGAGTACCGTCACAAACTTTAAAAGCAGTGGGGTTTTCTGGATTTTGTTTG
This sequence comes from Callithrix jacchus, assembly GCF_049354715.1. Lineage (NCBI taxonomy): Eukaryota > Metazoa > Chordata > Mammalia > Primates > Cebidae > Callithrix > Callithrix jacchus. The sequence continues at coordinate 99,191,827 of NC_133517.1, read as the reverse complement.
TTTGCTAGTTTTTAACTTTTCATGCAATAGAAGGGAGGGGTGGGTGACTCAGAGAAAAGAGTTGGGAGAAAAAGAAAAGTCAATTTTTAGGGCAAGGCGGGTGGATCAATGAGGTCAGGAGTTCAAGACCAGCCTGACCAACATGGTGAAACCCCATTTGTATTAAAATTACAAAAAATTAGCTGGGTGTGGTGGTGGGCATCTGTAATCCCAGCTACAGCTGAGGCAGGAGAATCGCTTGAACCTGGGACAGTAAGTAAATAAGTAAATGTATGTAAATTTCGCATACCAGGGCAGCTTTCTCATCTATATAGTTGTGCTCCACAGTCCTGCCTCCCATACCCCAGCCCCTCCATCTCCCAATGTTGTCATACATGCACACAGCTTCAGATAGACTTACCTGTTGGTTCCAGTATCAAAGCATCGTGGTGAGATTGGTCTACATGCCCCTGAGATTTTTCTCCCAAAACCTTTTCCTTGGCTGTGATTCCGAGGTTGAAGCTGACAACATGTGATGTTAACTCAGCTCCCATTTCTTTCCTTCTGCATAATATCCTTCCAACAATAAAATTTTTTAAAATCCTGGTCTGCTAGAAATTATCTCTGAGCCGTATAACTTTCCAATTATTTCATCCCAGAGCAACATAGAGAAAACTACATGAGCCCTTGTAAACGCCTGGGGGATCCCAGTGTGTTAGAGAAGACGTCTGGAGCAGTCGGACCAACACATGGATGTTTGAAAGTTATTCTGGAACTTGAAATAAACTTAAGTTTTCATTGTGAACCATTTTACTATAAAACACAGAACTTATTTAATAAGGTGCCTCAGAGTCCACATTGATTTTACTCTAGGGACAAATGAGGCATGGAATTTTATCTTTTTACAGTTTAGGAAAGGTTTCTGGGAATGTATTTCCCTTTCCATTACTACAAGGGAGGTGGCAGGGAAGGATGTGGGGCAGGGAGGCAGGTGAAATGGGAGTCTGATATCCACAGTTCTGAGCAGTCCCTGCACCCCTCCTTTTCCAGCCAACATTTTGCGCCAGCAGCTGGGCGTGCTGGGATTGGAGTCCCCTGGAACGGTTGTTGTCATGTACAGTAGGTGGCATAGCGCATTTGGGTTTTGGGAACATGGAGAGGCAGCTGCTCTGGGATGCCTTTGATAGGGTTACCGAGGTGATAGTGCACTGCTTATTCCATTTCCTCAATATTTAAATATCCAATATTTACTTAACTATTAAAATACTTAAGTGTGAAGAATCATTTTAACTTAGTTTCGGTCACTATTTTGGTATTTTCTAATTTTTGGATCCAATTGAAAATATTTCTAATGTGAATTCTATATTTTGGGTACAATCTATATCAAATAATTTGGAGAGTTCCTTTGCTGAGAATTAAAGTTCCTTACATTTAGATTTAATAGGCTGCCTCCTATTATGAAGCGAAGAAAACAGTTTTACAATAAACTAAGGATAAAATCAACCTCTGCCTTGTTTGCCTTGGAAATGATTCTTTATTCTAGGTGAGAGGAGAGTTTCTCGTTAGAACTCCCCAAAATGTGTTTATATTCTCATCTCCTGGTGTCTTAGATTCATGAATATAAGATGTGATCAGTTGTCAATAGCACTATTATTTTAGGTGCTTCTGTGAGGTGCTGTCAGTTACAAGATACAGCCAAAATTCCGAGATGTTAAGATGTACAGAAGTGTATACATTAGAATAAAGAAATACAGAGTTGTGTGTCTGTATTTACTTATAGCATATATCATAGGTGGCGGCATTCAATAAGTTTGGAAAACTTATTGTAGATACCTTTTTTTTTTTTTTTTTTTGGCACGATGGAGTCTCTCTCTGTGTTGCCCAGGCTGGAGTGCAATGACGCACTCTCAGCTCACCGCAACCTCCACCTCCTGGGTTCAAGCAATTCTCCTGCCTCAGCTTCCTAAGTGGCTGGGATTACAGGCATGCGTCATCACGTCCGGCTAATTTTTGTATTTTTAAGTAGAGATGGGGTTTCGTCATGTTAGTCGGACTGGTCTCGAACCTCTGACCCTTTAACAACACGTCAGCCTCCCAAAGCACTGGGATTACAGGTGTGCGCCACCATGCCTGGCTTATTGTAGATGTAATAATAATAATAATAATAATTTTTGAGACAGTTTCACTCTTGTTGCCCAGGCTGGAGTTCAATGGTGTGATGTTGGCTTGCTGCATCCTCTGCCTGCTGGGTTCAAGTGATTTTCCTGCCTCAGCCTCCCGAGTTGCTAAGATTACAGGCATGCACCAAATTTCTATAGTTTTCGTCCAGATGGGATTTCACCCTGTTGGCCAGGCTGGTCTTGAACTTCTGACCATATGGCATCTTAATGGGCACATTCTGTGTTCATTGATCCTATAGTTATTTTCTCAGATTTTGGAGTACTTTACATATCCTTGTAGTAAGGAGAAATAGCAAGTGCTTTTAGTCAGTAGACTGCAGTGGAAACTGGCAATGCTTCCTTCACCAGCCCTTCTTTTATATCTCACTAGCATCAGCATCACTTAGATAAAAAGATTTACAACCAATTCCATGTGGAGACCTTTTGAAACTAGTTCAAAGGCATCATCTGGAGAATATTTTGCAATCAGTATTTAGTACGTGTTGAAGGAAAAGTGAAAACGAGGGTGTCAGAAAGTTTCACGAAAGGAGAAATTCTTCTCCAGGCCTCTTGAGCTTTGGATTAAGGGTCAAGGCAATAGAATATTTGAAAGAAAAGACTATGAAGATGTTAAAGTATTTGCTGGGTGTGGTGGCCCACGCCTGTAATCCACGCACTTTGGGAAGCTGAGGTGAGAGGATCACTTGAGGTCAGGAGTTCTAGCCCAGCCTGGGCAACAGGGAAGACTCCATTTCTATGTGTTAAACATTTAAGTCACTCTACTGTGTTTTAGGATAGTTTATCTAACGGTAAGTATATGAGTCAGTTAATTGTTTAATGCGGTGGTGGTGCATTGTGCTGAAGCTCAGTCATGCTAAATTTAATATTTCTGGTGCTGGACACAGCTGTTTCCACTTGTTATAAGTTGCTGTATCTAATGTACACACATGTATGTGCACTGGAGGCTCAGTCCTAGAGTCAAATAAGCAGAGACAGAGAAGAGAGCTGTTGCTTAGTTTTAGAGAATACTTTTTTCTTCCCTCAGCTCAAACTGACCCTGTGGAACTGCTAGTGGAGATGCTCTTGTTAGATACTGGCTAGAACTTGTCAAGGTCGTCCATGAGGCTCTCTTCATGTGCTGACCCTCGCCCATCTTTCCAACTTCATCTCTGCCACATTCTCCCTTCAGTGTTGACTGTAGCAGACCCCTTGCACTTCCCAGAAAGTGCCTGGTCGTGTGCTTCCCTCTTCATTCCCTACCGGAATGTCATCCTCCTTACGCCACGCCACACCAGGTAACCTCCTTCTCATCCTCCTGAGCACCCATCCTCGACTCTGCAGCCTATATTAGTCATCCCTGTCTCCTTGGTTCATATCTTGTCAGTATCCACACGTGGCTCATGTTGAGTCTTACTGTGTCTGCCGTCTCCTAGACTGCAGGTCCCTGAGCAGACAGAGACATGCCTTCAGGCTCGAGTTGCTGTGACTGAGTGCCCTGGACACATAGATGCTCAGTGGGTGCTGGTTTGTTGGGCGTGGTTTCCTGTTGTGCCTCCAGCATGTGTTCTATCCTGAGCCTATCTTGCCTACTCCATTCCTTTTCCACGTGGGCAATTCCGAACATTACCCCAGTGTCTGTACCTTGGGTAGTACCTGATGTATAAAGTATTTAGCACATAGGCAAAGGTCACTACCTCTTTCAGGAACAAAGGCTGGGGAGCTCCTGGGCGTGACTCTAGCGCATTACCTTTGCCTGTGTGTTGCCTGCTGGCCATTCATCTGCTTCTTGCATCCCAGTTCCAGAGTCCTATTTAGCTTGACTTGGGCTGGGCCTTGTGGATGATTCTCCATTACCTCCTGACCCTGTTCAGCCAGGCCAGCAGAGGTCGCTGGAGGAGGAAGTCCCTCTCCCGTTCCTGTGTGCTTTTGTGGTGTTCAGACCTTGTTGGCAGTGCCCCCCAGGGCCCAGTGCAAGTGGGGACAGCGGCAGCAGCACCTTTTCATGACAGGCCTGCCAGCATCCCCTGCCTCTCAGGTGGCTTCCCGCAGATGCTTCTGTGCACACCTGGTTCAGCCGGAGGCTTCTCCACGTCCAGGGGGCTTCAGCCACACCTTCCCCAGCCGTGTTTCAGCCCAGCCTCAGGGACCTCCGTCCTAGCATGTTCCTTCCCTGAGTGCCCTCCTTCAATCCTATATCCATTAGTGCTCTCTTTCCACCGTTAGTCAGTTCCCTGTTCCTCAGTCCCCTGTTAATAATTCATTAAACTTCATTCACATCACTGTGCGGCTTCTGCATTCTGATTGGACCCCAGCTAATACAGATGCCCTCTGCCTAGTTGGCTGAAGGAACCATACAGGCTTTTCAGGGGCCAGCCTAAATGGCACCTCTGTCACTCTGCAAACATCTGAGTTCCTGCTGTCAGATAGGCACTGGACCACCCTCAGGGAAGTGAGACCCAGCTTCAGCCCCACAGGAGCTCCAGGCCTGGGAGGAGAGCAGTAATGAAGTGTGTAGAGCTAGAGAGGAGGGGCGTGTGTGTGTGTGTGTGTGTGTGTGTGTGTGTGTGTTTCCGAGAGTGCAATGTGACAGAAACTTGAAACAAACTTAAAATTTTAGTGTTGTTCTTGTAGGAGCTAAAGGGACAGATAAATGAAAATTCATGAAATTGATGAATACCACTTTGAGCATAAATGACATCCCTAATAGAAAATCCAACCATGTGTGGTTTTGTTTGTGGCTAGTCTTTCCCTTTCCACCAATCACTTGAGGTTAGTGAGGTTTTATTTTGTCTTCTCATCTCTGAACTCCTAAAGGGCAGGGACTGTCTTTTACATTAATTATCTTGTACCTACAATGATTGTTATGTACTAAATGTGTAATAAATGTTAGTTTACTGAATGAAGGGTGATTATATTGAGTTGACATTCTATTCTATATTTCATTTCTACTCCAAGAAAGCCCAAATCAGCCAGTGTGTAGACCGCTAACTCTCAGGTATCCCTATTTCATAGTCATGAAAACTGATGTTAAGTAACTTACCCAAGGCTACGCTGATAACGTGTGACTGACCCAGGTTTTGAGTCCAGGCTGATACCAAAAGATTGGTGTTTTCACTACACTTTGCAGCTCTCGCCATGAGTGTTTGCCGGTGGTCAGTCAGGTGCCTGTCGTATTTGTGTGTGCACACTGACACACTCACCTAGGGGTCCTTTTTCCTCTTCAGAGCCATGACCATTTCTTTATTCCTAGAGTTAAAGCCCACTGGGCATCCAGGTACGCATGGACAAGATTCGAAAAACTCAGGGCTTGAGAGTGTCTCTCCATTTGCTTCTTGAAGGTTTCAGAAAGTCTTTTAATGAAGTGTATCCACTTACTAGAAAATCAAACTTGGTACAAGTTGTGGAATGTGTTTACTTGCATAAAAGTTCAGTGACAGCTAAGCCTCAGGAACGTGCGTGCTCTTTAAACACTAACTTACTGTCCCTCTTTCTTCTCAGGTGCTGCTACCCCCGTATGATGAGGCCACTGGGAATGGTGCTGCCAAGGAGCCGCCGCCACCTTACCTGTCTGGCTGAGCAGAGCTGAGGGCAGCAGCTTGACTTTTTTGACATCTGAGCAGTAGTTCTATTATTTCACTTTGCGATGAGCTCTCTGAGCTTGTTTGTTGCTGAAATGCTACTTTTAAAAATTTAGATGTTACGTTGAAACCTGTATTTTTCCGCATATGCTTTACTAGAACACTGTGATAGATGAGCTGTTGTAGAATTCTTTCTATAGGATTTGGGGTGTAATGGGCTTCACTAACCTTCCCTATGCACTGAAACTTCCCCCAAATCTGATGAACCCAGAGTCAGAGAAGTTCGCTTTTGTACCTGCTGGGCTCCAAAGTTAGGCCGTTAGTCACACTTTTTCTCTCTACTGCCTGTATTTTGAAAGTGTAAAATAGAACCAAAAATAGACAACATTTTCTTAAGCCATTCCAGTGCAGAGAACAAACCCTTATGGAAGCAGGAATGTCAATTGTGTGATCATTGTTCTAATTAGGTAAATAGAAGTCCTTATATATGTATTACAAGAATTTGCCCCCTAGCATCATTTATGACTTAAGTTCAATGACGGTTTGCACTTGGTAGTAAAGGACTTTTCTCCATGGCCTAAATTAAGACCATTAAAAAGTGCTAGGCTGTGGGAGCAGTAACCATCTGATGACTATTCTTGTGCATCCGGGTCCAGGGATATGGGCGACGTGCCTCGTCTGTATTAGAGGGTGTGACGGGTGTGTTTGGCGCTGCATGGGGTCTGGTGCTCCTCTCCTGGATTCACATCCCTACCCAGGGCCCGCTTTCACAAGTGTTCTGCCCTATCCTGGTTCAAGGAGGTCATCCAGCTGACTTTACCAAGCGGAATTGGGATAGATTTGATACAAATTTGTATGACAACATGGAAAAGGGTTTTCCTCCTCCTTTCCCTCCAAGGTACATTCTACCGCTTTAAAATTCCAAGTATACTTAGTGACCTTTTAAAATGTAAACGTTTTCAGAAAAATGAAGGTTGCTTTCCTTGTATGCGTTTATTATCTTGACTACCTGAACTGCAAGGGATTTTTATATACTCATATGTTCCTAAGTCAGCAGCTCTCCCGTTGGTTCATTATTGAATGTGCTATAAATGAAGTCTTTTGCAATTAAAAAGAGGTTTGCCCACATCCAAGACGACCTTGTGACTCTGGTGATTGTGTCTGAGGACCTTTCCCCCAACATGTGGCCAGGCAGATGCACACAGTTCAGCCTAAGGGGTAGGCTTTATGGTTTGATTGACACACAGTGTTTTTAATATCCCAGTGCTGATAAAATCAGCATCTTAGGTCAAGAGGAATGGAGGACAAACAGACTCGAGCTTCCAACATTCCTAACCATGTGTTCAGCTGTTTTGCATATGATTGCTTTAAGTCCATATGCACTTTCAGTAAGCAGGTAAGATTTTGCTACATTCCAAGGGAGATTAAAGTAAGAAACGTAACGGGTATTTTTTATCCCAAGGAATCAGCCTAAGTTATTTTTTATTTTTTGGTGTATCTCATTGGCATTCAAGAGTTAAATACATGAGTTATTGGGAATGGAGAGGTTACGGGGCAGTGGCTCATGCCCATAATCCGAACATCTCGGAAGAACACGGCAAGAAGGTCAATTGAGCCCAGGAGTTAGAGACAAGCCTGGCCAACATAGTGAGACTTCATCTCTATGCAAAGAGTAAAAATTAGCTGTGGACAATGGCATGTTCCTGTAGTCTCAGCCTTTCATGAGGCTCAGATGGGAGGATAGCTTGAGTCCAGGAGGTTGAGGCTGCAGTGAACTGTGGCCTTGATTATGCCACTTGCACTCCAGCCTGAGTGACAGACTGAGACCTCATCTCAGAATGGGAAAGGCCTATCAGGTAGTTCATGATTCCTGAGAAGGCACATAGGAAATCACAGTTGATTGCATGTTGCTCTCCATGATTTTATAGCTCTTTGCCTAATCATTTTTGCAGTATGAAAAATGGTACAGGCAAGCCTCAGTGGCTCATGCCTGTAATCCCAACACTTGGGGAGGTCGAGGCGGTGTATCACCTGAGGTCAGGTGTTCGAGAACAGTCCGACCGACCAACATGGCAAAACCCCGTTTCTACTAAAAATACAAAAATGATCTGGGCTTTGTGACCTGTAATCTCAACTAGTTGGGAAGCTGAGGCAGGGGAATCACTTAAATCCAGGAGGTGGAGGAGGTTGCAGTGAGCTGACTGCGTTGTTCAAGTGCCACTGTACTCCAGCTTGGGGACAGAGTGAGACTCCATCTCAAAAAAAAGAAAAAGTATCCAGTTTTCAGCAAACGATGAGCAGCAGAGGCAGTTTTTTTTTTTTTTTTTTAAGTCATCAATAGTGTAAATACAGCTTTTATTAAGACAGAAACCTCTTAACCCAGGAAATAAAAATTGTATGTCCCTTGATAATATGTCAACATGTAGCAGGTATATTGCTTTGATAGAGGAAAGTCAGTTTAGTAAGGCACTGTGAGAGTCAGGGTGGGTTGCACATAGTTCACCAGGAATGAGAGTTGGAGCTGTGTTTGTCTCAGGAAAGGCTGAGTGTGGCATCATCCTGGCTGCTACTTGCTAGTCACCTGTCTGGGCTGCGGTGTCTCAGCCCCTGCTAGCCAAGAGACACGTTCCACTTCCTGGCCTTGATGGGAATGTCAAAGCTAGGCCTACTCAGGGGCAGATGAGGCTTCACCTGTGCCTAAGGAAAGTTCTGGCTCGGAGAAGACAAGGAACAATGGGTCTGCTGTCTGACCAGGAACAGCATAAAGGACCATGTTGTCACTTGTCTCAGGGACCCCCCTTGCACCTGGTGTGGTAGCCTTTGTGTGGTGTCCATTTTATACTTTATATATATATATATATATTTTTTTTTTTTTAATTGCAGTTTAGGTTCTGGGGTACATGTGCAGAACATGCAGGATTGTTCCATAGGTACATACATGGCAATGTGGTTTGCTGCCTCCATCCCCATCACTTATATCTGGCATTTCTCCCCATGTTATCCCTCCCCTACTCCCTACCCCCACTGTCCCTACCCTAGTCCTCCCTAACAGACCTCAGTGTGTGATGCTCCCCTCCATGTGTCCATATGTTCTCATTGTTCAACACCCGCCTATGAGTGAGAATATGCGATGTTTGATTTTCTGTTCTTGTGTCAGTTTGCTGAGAATGATGGTTTCCAGATTCATCCATGTCCCTAGAAAGGACACAAACAGTTTTATGACTACATAGTATTCCATGGTGTATATGTGCCACATTTTCCCTGTCCAGTCTATCATGGATATTTGGATTGGTTCCAGGTGTTTGCTATTGTAAACAGTGCTGCAGTGAACATAAGTGTGCATGTGTCTTTATAATAGAACAATTTGTAATCCTTTGGATATATACCTAGTAATGGGATTGCTAGGTCAAATGAAATTTCTATTTCTAGGTCCTTGAGGAATCGCCACACTGTCTCCTACAGTGGTTGAACTAATTACACTCCCAGCAACGGTGTAAAAGTGTTCCTATTTCTCCACATCCTCTCCAACATCTGTTGTCTCCAGATTTTTTTTTTTTTTTTTGAGACAGAGTTTCGCTGTTGTTACCCAGACTGGAGTGCAATGGCACAATCTCGGCTTACCACAACCTCCGCCTTCTGGGTTCAAGCAATTCTGCTGCCTCAGCCTCCGAAGTAGCTGGGACTACAGGCAGGCACCACCATGCCCAGCTCATTTTTGTGTTTTTAGTAGAGATGGGGTTTCACCTTGTAGACCAGGATTGTCTCAATCTCTTGACCTCGTGATCCAACTGCCTTGGCCTCCCAAAATGCTGGGATTATAGGCGTGAGCCACTGTGCCCAGCTGTCTCCAGATTTTTTAATGATCACCAGGCGTGAGATGGTATCTCAATGTGGTTTCGATTTGCATTTCTCTAATGACCAGTGACGATGAGCATTTTTTCCTGTGTTCGTTGGCCTCATATATGTCTTTTGTTTTTTTTATCTTTTTTTAATTTATTTTTTCTTTCTTTTTGTATTTTTAGGAGAGACGGGGTTTCACCATGTTGGTCAGGCTTGCCACAAACTTCTGAGTTTGTGATCTGCCCACCTCGGCCTCCCAAAGAGCTGGGATTACAGGCATGAGCCGCCACGCCCAGGCTATGTCTTCTTTTGAAAAGTGTGTTTATATCCTTTGCCCACTTTTGAATGGGTTTCTTTGTTTTTTTCTTGTAAATTTGTTTTAGTTCTTTGTAGATTCTGGATATTAGCCCTTTGTCAGATGGGGAGATTGCAAAAAATTTTCCATTCTGTTTGTTGCCAGTTCACTGTAACGACAGTTTCTTTTGCTGTGCAAAAGATCTTAGGTTTAATTAGATCCCATTTGTCTATTTTGGCTTTTGTTGCCATTGCTTTTTGTGTTTTAGCCATGAAGTCCTTGCCCATGCCTATGATATTACTTAACTCTTTTCAACATCCGAAGGGCACAGCAACAGTTGTTAGATTTTGCAGGAAGAGAGACAGTTGAAGAGGGGTTGAAGGAATTGCTAAGGTCACGCTGATGCACTGCCTCACCTGAGTTGAAAACCAGCTATCCATGACTGCAGGTGTCTTTCTTGGTACCACACAGACTCCCTAGAGGCTGGTCCCAAGTCTCCTCTTCTGTTAATAGAAAAATAGGATAGTCATCATTTTATTTTTCAATTCTAAAATTTTGGGCAGCTTCTCTAGTTTTATTTTGCAATCCCACTGAGAAATCTAGCAGGTTTGTATGTTACATCTTTGCTTACTCATTTTAGAAAATGGGTGAGTATATTCAGTCTCAAGCTGGTTGGCTGACTTTTCAAAAGCCGTAGTCTCCCATAGTGTAGAATCCAAAATGATAATCAGGACCTTAAGAGACATGAAGATGAAGAAAAGACAGAATAATAATAATTGTTCTGTTGACCTCTTGGCCAAGGAGCAAGACAAAAATCAAGTATAAATAACAATAGCTTTTAACTCATTGAGTTGTCTTACCTCTTAAGATAAAAGCCAAATCGTAGATGGCTAGATATAGAGTAAATTTTAGTTTCCAAAAAGGCTTCTTCAGCAGTCATATAAGTAATAAATAGATTGTATCAGAGTTCAGAACACTGTGTTCCAAAGCATGGCACCTTGGCATGCTGAGTACTTTGAACTGAAGGAGATTGGAAGGACTCAGAAGGAAGGTTTCTCTGACCTTTTCCTGCCCTCCTGTCTCCCATGCCTCATTCTTTCCTGAATTGAGTCATAGAATCCAGAGTTTCTCAGCCAGGTGCAGTGGCTCACACCTGTAATTAATTCCCGCATTTTGGGAGGCCAAGGCGGGCAGATCATGAAGTCAGGAGTTCGAGAGCAGCCTGGACAACATGGTGAAACCCTGTGTCTACTAAAAACACAAAAAATTAGCTGGACGTGGTGACAGGCACCTGTAGTCCCAGCTGCTCAGGAGTTTGAGGCAAGAGAATCACTTGAACCCAGAGGGCGGAGGTTGCAGTGAGCCAAGATCTTGCCATTGTACTCTAGCCTGGGCGACAGAGCAAGACTCTTGCCTTGAGAGAGAGAAAAAAAAAAAAAATTTAGAGTTCCCCTTCCCAAGAGTTGATTGTAGAAAGTAGAATTCCTCTCCCCAGAAACAAGCCATAAAACCTAGAAAGGTCACTCTCCTCCTTCTCCCTTGAAGCTTCTCATTCCAGATGGATCCTGCCCAATACCCAGGAGGAAAGAAATGCTACTCAGAGAGGCCAAGAAGAATCTGAACACACAGGCCTTCTGGGGTTTCCCCTCAGTCTATTATCATTAGTTCATAACCTTTTGTCCAATCACATTTCTACACGGCTATCCATTCTTCATTGAATCTAAGCTTAAAAATGCAGTTTTCCCTGGGTCTTTGTATATCTCAAGGCTCCTGTGTCACATAAAATTTCGATTGAATAAATTAGTTTTGCATCTCTCTCATTAACCTGTCTATTTCTAGAGTGTGGATTACCCCTTATTCTGGGGAGGAAAGGCACACCTCCCTTGTTTACCTGGCCTCTAGTTATCTTATTTACCTGGGCTCTTAAAAATATCAGCTACAATCAAAGGTTTAAGAGAGCCTCAAAAAATATGGTCGTTCCAAAAGTATATTTCATCAAGTGGGAGCTTCTTATATCTTCTTGGCTTCTGTTGAAACTTTTATAGTTAAATGATGTGACAAGATAATGACTCTAACTTCTGTTTTGATGATGAGATAAGATAATGATATTCTGTTTTTCCTTTCTCCCTTCCTTACTAAGAGAATTGTATTTTTCTATTGTTTGTGAATAAAAGCCTAGAAGTTTCAGAATCTGGGGAGGCAGCCAATAAATGTCACCCTCTGAAAAACAAAAATTATCTGAATAAAAAAGGATGACATGAACTGACTTCTGAGGAAATAAAACATTGACGCGATGATTGGTAAGTGGGAGGCAGTTTAGATCAGAACATTTCTCAAAGTGAATTGTCCCTAGAAACCTTCCTCAAAGAAAGAGCTCCGCGGTCAAATATTTTCTCAGATGCTGGGTTAAATAATGTTGAAACACTTTTTTTTTATTGCAGTACTTCTTGAAACCTTTAGTATGTTAATGTACATTGTGGGCTTCTAAGAGAGTCTATGGTATACACTATTTTCCAAATGTATTTTACCAGAGAATTAATTTTTGTAGAGAAACCTGCTTTGTAGAGAAACTCCCAACTAGCCCTACTAGAGTGTTTTCTAAATTTCACACTAAAGGAGTCACATTATATACCTGTTTATATTTCTATAAAGAAATCTATTTATAAAAATAAATTTTTGTTTATTCAATTAAGTTTATACAAAAGGTTTATTTATACAAATGAATTGTCACATGTCTCAGTTTGTGCTGTAATTTCAATCTGAGAATTAGGGTTGACAAGGAGAGAGAGAGTAGGAAGAATTGGTGCCAGGCTCCCTAGGAGCTTCTCTATAGCAGATGTATTATTAGTCTGCTCAGGTTATCAGTCTAAGTGGCTTAAACAACAGAAATTGTTTTCTCAAGTTCTGGAGTCTGGAAGGCCAGGATGAAGATATTGGCAGGGCTGGTTTCTTTTGAGGTCTCTCTCCTTGGCTTGCAGGTGGCTGCTTTCTCCTTGTATTTTCACGTGGTCTTTCTTCTGTACATATCTGTGTTCTAGTCTCTTCCTTTTAAAAGGACACCCACCAGTCATATTGGATTAGGGCTTACTCTAATGACTTCATTTAAACTTCATTAATGATCTGCAAATACAATTACATTCTGAGGCACTGGGGAATCAGGACTTCAGCATATGAATTTTGGATTGACTCCTTTCACCTCATAACAGTGAAACCACCTTTGCAAGATTATGACTGAGAATGAAAGAGATCTAACCTAACCATCTCCATCTTGGTTTTAACCTTTAAGCTACCCTTGTTTCTTCCTGGGTGTAGGCTGACCTAATTTAAGAGGAACTTAGTTCAAAGATAACAGCCCTTTCCCAAAACAAACTGCCTTCCTGCCTGGGGACTTATGCTTTGTAGGACTAACAAATTAGCCTCATCATTAGAAATTATGGTTTAGGAGTCATGCTGTGGGAAGCTACAAGATCTGCTGCTAAGATCAATGCTTCAGATACTTTGCAGACCCTGCACTTGATGGATCAGCTGGCACTACCCAGATCGATAAATTGGCTCATCTGATCTTGTAGCCACCACCCGGGAACTGACTCAGTGCAAGGGGGAAGCTGCAACATCCCATGATTTCATCTCCTACCTAACCAATTAGCACTCCTGGCTTCCTTCCCTTCCCCCACCAATTGTCCTTAAAAACTCCCTGAATGCACGGGGAGATTGATTTGAATAATAACAAAACTCCTGTCTCCCTGCACAGCCTGCTCTGTGTGAGTTACTCTTTCTCTATTACAGTTTCACTGGCTCTGTCTAGGCAGTGGGCAAAGTGAATCCATTGGGTGGTTACAGCAGTGGGCCCGGTACATAAAATACCAAAATCGCTACACATTCCATAGAGACCCTAACATTTCTGCACTCCATCTGGTCCTTCTTGAGCAGACTCTGAGCCTGAGTTGTTTTTTGATGAGGATGTTTCAACTAGGCAGAACCAGCCTCACAGCCAGACACAATCTCTTGAACTGTCACATTTCCCCAAGAAAATACAACAATTAATGATTCAGCCTGCTTTGTGAGAGAATCTCTTGAATATTTGGCCAAGTTGATTCCGTTTCCCTGGCCCTGATCACATTAACTGCCTTTACCTGAGAGTCCAGGGGAATGTCTTTAAGGATCAGTGACATGAGAGGGACTATTAACAATAATGGTTTCTGTGTCCCAAATCATGTTGGGAATTCTACATCAGTGCTGTCTCAACTGTTGCTTGTAACATCTCTGAGATAAAGGCGCTATTACTGCCTCTAGATTACAGATGAGGAAACTGAATCCTAATAAATGTAACTGCCATAGTGTAACAAATAGGAAACAATGTGAAGTTTCCTATGCTCAGTGCTACTATGTTACCTACAGTTTAAATGATCTCAGTTGGTTTTGTAGGGAAGGAAAAACTTCCCTTCTACTCTCTTGGGATGTGTTCCTGGGAACTATGAATTGAACTGACAAGACAGATTAACAGGAGAAAAGGCATACAACTTTTATTAACATTTTTACATGCACAAGAGGTTACAGACCCAGGGCTTGTATATCATTTTAACAAAATATACTAAGTTGTGAAGGAACCAGATAAAGGAAAAGAGGGTTAAGCCCCTTAGGCACAGTGAATTTTGGGAAGGTGATGAGGAAATGTATGGCATATAAGTAGTGTTTAGTACAGCTTGTTATGCAGATTTATTTGATGCCAAGAGTCAGGCTCCTCTCTCTGGTATGGTAGAAGGCCATACCTTAACAAAGGGAAATCTATACTTTTTTTAGGCAAAACGCGGGAGGGCAGAGAGGTCTTCCCACGTCTGCTGTTTTGCGATTACTTTCAGCTAAAAGTGATTTTTATGCCAAGGTGGTATATTTTGGGGTAACATTCATATTCCCTTCAGTTTCTGCAACACTTTGAGACAGGTCTGATTAGTCCCATTTTTTTCCTTCTGTTATTTAATTTTAATTTTTAATTTTTGTGAGGACATAGTAGGCATATAGATTTTTGGGGTACATGACATGCTCTGATAAAGGCATGCAATGTGAAATAGTCACATCATGGAGAATGGGACATCCAATCCATCCCCTCAAGCATTTATCCTTGGTGTTACAAACAATTCAGTTATACCCGTTTAGTTACTTAAAAATATGTAATTACTATTGACTATAGTCACCCTGTTGTGCTATGAAATGGTGTAGGTCTTATTCATTCTTTCTAAGTATTTTTTGTACCCATTAACCACCCCCATCTCCAGCTCAGCCCCCTACTGCCCTCACCAGCCCCTGGTAGCAATGGTTTTACTCTCTATCCCCATGAGTTCAGTTGTTGTGATTTTTAGCTTTCACAAATAAGTGAGAACATGAGAAGTTTCTCTTTCTCTGCCTGGCCTCTTTCACTTAACAGAATTACCTCCGGTTCCGTTCATGTTGTTACAAATGACAGGATCTCATTTTATTTATGGCTGAGTAGTACTCCATTGTGTATATGTACCACATTTTCTTTATCCATTCTTCTGCTAATGGAGTCTTAGGTTGCTTCCAAATCTTAGCTATTGTGAACAGTGCTGTAACAAACATGGGAGTGCAGATAGCTTTTCAAAATACAAACTTACATTCTTTTGGGTATATAACCAGCAGTGGAATTGCTGGATCAAATGATAGCTCTATTTTTAATTCATTGAGGAAACTCTAAACTGCTTTCCATAGTGGCTGTACTAATTTGCATTCGCACCAACAGTGTACGAGGGTTCCCTTTTCTCCACATCCTCGATAGCATTTGTTATTGCCTGTCTTTTGGACATAAGCCATTTTAACTGGAATGAAATGATATCTCATTGTAGTTTTGATTTGAATTTCTCTGAGGATCAATGATATTGAGCACCTTTTTATATCTGTTTACCATTTGCATGTCCTCTTTTGAGAAATGTCTATTCAAATCTTTTGCCCATTTTTTGATCAGATTATTAGATTTCTTCCTACATAGTTGTCTGGGCTTCTTATATATTCTGGTTATTAATTCCTTGTCAGATGGATAGTTTGCAGATATTTTCTCCCATTCTGTGGGTTGTCTCTTTACTCTGTTGATTGTTTCCTTTGTTGAGCAGAAGCTTTTTAACTTGATGTGATCCCATTTGTCCATTTTTGCTTTGGTTGCCGGTGCTTGTGGGGTGTTTACTCAAGAAATTTTTACACACAACAAATCCTAGAGATTTTCCCCAATGTTTTCTTGTTGTAATTTTATAGTTTTAAGTCTTATATTTAAGTCTTCAATCTATTTTGATTTGATGTTTGTATATGGCAAGAGATAAAGGGCTAGTTTCTTTCTTCTCCATATGGATCTTCATTTTTGCTAGCATCATTTATTGAAGAGAATGTCTTTTCTTCAGTGTACGTTCTTGGCACATTTGTAAAAAAAGATGCGTTCACTATGGAAAAATAAGTTCATTGTGGGATTATTTCTGGGTTGTTTATTCTGTTGCACTGGTCTGTGTGTCTGTTTTTATGCCAGTTCCATGCTGTTTTGGTTACTATAGTTCTGTAGTATAATTTGAAGTCAGGTAATGTGACTATTCAGTTTTGTTCTTTTCGCTTACCTTTATTGGTTCTATATAAATTTTAGAATTGTTTTCTCTGTTTCTGTGAAGAATAATTTTTTTTAAAAATAAAGAAACCATTAAATCTGTAGATTGCTTTGGGTTATATGGACATCTTAATAATATTAATTCTTTCAATCCATGATCATGGTATTTTTAAAATTTTTTGGTGTGCTTTTCCATTGCTTTCATCAGTATTTTATATTTTCGTTATAGAGATCTTTCAGTTCTTTGAATATCTAATTCCTAGATATTTAATTTTATTTGTGACCATTGTAAATGAGATTATTATTATTTTTTCAGATTGTTCATTGTTGGCATATAGAAATGCTATTGATTTTTGTATGTTGATTTTGTATCCTGCAAGTTTACTGAATTTATCAGTTCTAATAGTTTTTTTGCAGAGTCTTTAGGTTTTTACAAATATAAGATCATATCAGCAGGACGCGGTGGCTCACGCCTATAATCCCAGCACTTTGGGAGGCCGAGGCGGGTGGATCATGAGGTCAGGAGATAGAGACCATCCTGGTCAATGAGGTGAAACCGCGTCTCTACTAAAAATACAAAAATTAGCTGGGCATGGTGGTGCACGCCTATAGTCCCAGCTACTTGGGAGGCTGAGGCAGGAGAATTGCTTGAACCCGGGAGGCGGAGGTTGCGGTGAGCTGAGATCACGCCATTGCACTCCCGCCTGGGTAACAACAGCAAAACTCTGTCTCAAAAAAAAAAAAAAAAAGATCATATCATCTGCACACAATGATGATTTGACCTCTTTTATTACAATTTGGATACTGATTTTTTTTTACTTTCTTTTTTTACTTTGTCTTGTCTATTTTTGCTAGGACTTCCAGTACTCTGATGAATAACAGTGGTAAAAGTGAGCATCCTTGTCATGTTGCAGGCATTAGACATAAGACTTTCAGTTTTTCCACATTCAGTAAGATGCTAGCTGTGGGTCTGTCATGGATGGCTTTTATTATGTTGAGGTATGTTCCTTCTGCATCCAGTTTATTAAGGATTTTTTTTCATGAAGAATATTGATTTTTATCACCTGCTTTTTCAGCACCATTTTAGATAATCATATGGTTTTATCCTTCTTTCTGTTGATATGATGTATCACATTAATTGATTTGCTTATGTTGAACCATCATTGCATCCCAGAGATAAATGCCCTTGGTCATGACGAATGATTTTTCTAATGTATTGCTGAATTTGATTTGTTAGTATTTTGTTGAAGGTTTTTGCATCAGTATTCATGAGAGATATTAGCCTGTAGTTTTTATTTTTTCCTGTGTCTTTGTCTGATTTAGGTATCAGGATAATACTGGCCATATATAAAGAGTTTTGAAGTATTCTCTCCTTCTCTGTTTTATGGAATAGCTTGAGTAGGATTGGTATTAGTTCTTCTCTAAATGTTTGGTAAAATTCAGCAGGAACCCATTGGGTCCTGGGTTTTTCTCTACTGAGAGCATTTTTATTATGGCTTTGATCTAGTTACTTACTATTGGTCTGTTCAGATTTTTTATTTTTTCTGGTTCAATCCTGGTAGGATGTATGTGTCTAGGAATGTCCATTTATTCTATATTATCCAATTAATTGACATATAGTAGCTCAGAGTAGCCACCAATGATCTTTGAATTCTGTAGTATCTTTTGTAGTGTGTCCTTTATCATTTCTTTTTTTTTTTTTTTTTTTTTTTGAGATGGAGTTTCGCTCTTGTTACCCAGGCTGGAATGCAATGGCATGATCTCGGCTCACCACAACCTCCGCCTCCTGGGTTCAAGCAATTCTCCTGCCTCAGCCTCCCCAGTAGCTGGGACTACAGGTGCGCACCACCATGCCCAGCTAATTTTTTGTATTTTCAGTAGAGATGGGGTTTCACTTTGTTGACCAGGATGGTCTCGATCTCTTGACCTCGTGATCCACCTGCCTTGGCCTCCCAAAGTGCTGGGATTATACGCGTAAGCCACTGTGCCCGGCCCCATTTCTGATTTTACTTATTTAGATCTTCTCTTTTCATCCTTCTTCTCCTTCTCCTCCTCCTCCTCTTCCTCCTCCTCCTTTCTTCTTCTTCTTTCTCATTTTGTTAGCCTGGTTAAAGACTTGTTGATTTTGTATAACTATTAAAAAACCAACTTTTTATTTCATTGATCTTTTGTATTGTTTTCTTCATTTCAATTTTATTTATTTCTGCTCAGATCCTTATCATTTTTCTTCTATTAATTTTGGGTTTGGTTTACTCTTGCTTTTCTAGTTTCTTTTTTTTTTTTTTTTTTTTTTAATTTTTTATTGGATTTTAGGTTTTGGGGTACATGAGCAGAGCATGCAAGACAGTTTCATAGGAACACACATGGCAGTGTGCTTTTCTTTCCTTCTCCCCTTCACCCACATTTGGTATTTCTCCCCTGGCAATCCCTCCCTACCTCCGTCTCCCACTGGCCCTCCCCTTTTCCCCCTATAGACCCCAGTGTTTAGTACTCCCCTCTCTGTGTCCATGTGTTCTCATTTTTCATCACCCGCCTATGAGTGAGAATATGCGGTGTTTCATTTTCTGTTCTTGTGTCAGTTTGCTGAGGATGACGTTCTCCAGATTCATCCATGTCCCTATAAACGACACGAACTCATCATTTCTGATTGCTGCATAATATTCCATGGTGTATATGTGCCACATTTTCCCAATCCAGTCTATCATCGATGGGCATTTGGGTTGGTTCCAGGTCTTTGCTATTGTAAACAGTGCTGCAATGAACATTCGTGTGCATGTGTCCTTGTAGTAGAACAATTTATAGTCCTTTGGATATATACCCAGTAATGGGATTGCTGGGTCAAATGGGATTTCTATTTCTAAGGCCTTGAGGAATCGCCACACCGTCTTCCACAATGGTTGGACTAATTTACACTCCCACCAACAGTGTAAAAGTGTTCCTTTTTCTCCACATCCTCTCCAGCATCTGTCGTCTCCAGATTTTTTAATGATCGCCATTCTAACTGGCATGAGATGGTATCTCAATGTGGTTTTGATTTGCATCTCTCTGATGACCAGTGACGATGAGCATTTTTTCATATGATTGTTGGCCTCATATATGTCTTCTTTCGTAAAGTGTCTGTTCATATCCTTTGCCCACTTTTGAATGGGCTTGTTTTTTTCCTGTAAATCCGTTTGAGTTCTTTGTAAATTCTGGATATCAGCCCTTTGTCAGATGGGTAAACTGCAAAAAATTTTTCCCATTCTGTTGGTTGCCGATCCACTCTAGTGACTGTTTCTTTTGCCGTGCAGAAGCTGTGGAGTTTCATTAGGTCCCATTTGTCTATTTTGGCTTTTGTTGCCAATGCTTTTGGTGTTTTGTTCATGAAGTCCTTGCCTACTCCTATGTCCTGGATAGTTTTGCCTAGATTTCCTTCTAGGGTCTTTATCGTGCCAGGTCTTATGTTTAAGTCTTTAATCCATCTGGAGTTAATTTTAGTGTAAGGTGTCACGAAGGGGTCCAGTTTCTGCTTTCTGCACATGGCTAGCCAGTTTTCCCAACACCATTTGTTAAACAGGGAATCCTTTCCCCCTTGCTTGTTTTTGTCAGGTTTATCAAAGATTGTATAGTTGTATGTATGTTGTGTTGCCTCCGGTGCCTCTGTTTTGTTCCATTGGTCTATATCTCTGTTTTGGTACCAGTACCATACTGTTTTGATTACTGTAGCCTTGTAGTATAGTTTGAAATCCGGTAATGTGATACCCCCGCTGTGTTCTTTTTGCTTAGAATTGATTTGGCTATGCGGGCTCTCTTTTGGTTCCATATGAAGTTCATGGTGGTTTTTTCCAGTTCTGTGAAGAAAGTCAATGGTAGCTTGATGGGGATAGCGTTGATTCTGTAAATTACTTTGGGCAGTATAGCCATTTTCACGATATTAATTCTTCCTAACCATGAACATGGAATGTTTCTCCATCTGTTTGTGTCCTCTCTGATTTCGTTGAGCAGTGGTTTGTAGTTCTCCTTGAAGAGGTCCCTTACGTTCCTTGTGAGTTGTATTCCAAGGTATTTTATTCTTTTTGTAGCAATTGCGAATGGCAGTTCGCTCTTGATTTGGCTTTCTTTAAGTCTGTTATTGCTGTAGACGAATGCTTGTGATTTTTTTCACATTGATTTTTTATCCTGAGACTTTGCTGAAGTTGCTTATCAGTTTCAGGAGTTTTTGGGCTGAGGCGATGGGGTCTTCTAGGTATACTATCATGTCGTCTGCAAATAGAGACAATTTGGCTTCCACCTTTCTTATTTGAATACCCTTTATTTCTTTTTCTTGCCTGATTGCTCTGGCTAGAACTTCCAGTACTATATTGAATAGGAGTGGTGAGAGAGGGCATCCTTGTCTAGTGCCAGATTTCAAAGGGAATGCTTCCAGTTTTTGCCCATTCAGTATGATATTGGCTGTTGGTTTGTCATAAATAGCTTTTATTACTTTGAGATACGTTCCATCGATACCGAGTTTATTGAGGGTTTTTAGCATAAAGGGCTGTTGAATTTTGTCAAATGCCTTCTCTGCGTCAATTGAGATAATCATGTGGTTTTTGTTTTTGGTTCTGTTTATGTGGTGAATTACGTTGATAGACTTGCGTATGTTGAACCAGCCTTGCATCCCCGGGATGAATCCTACTTGATCATGATGAATAAGTTTTTTGATTTGCTGTTGCAATCAGCTTGCCAATATTTTATCGAAGATTTTTGCATCTATGTTCATCATGGATATTGGCCTGAAGTTTTCTTTTCTCGTTGGGTCTCTGCCGGGTTTTGGTATCAAGATGATGTTGGTCTCATAAAATGATTTGGGAAGGATTCCCTCTTTTTGGATTGTTTGGAATAGTTTTAGAAGGAATGGTACCAGCTCCTCCTTGTGTGTCTGGTAGAATTCGGTTGTGAACCCGTCTGGACCTGGGCTTTTTTTGTGTGGTAGGCTCTTAATTGCTGCCTCAACTTCTGACGTTGTTATTGGTCTAGTCATAGTTTCAGCTTCCTCCTGGTTTAGGCTTGGGAGGACACAGGAGTCCAGGAATTCATCCATTTCTTCCAGGTTTACTAGTTTATGCGCATAGAGTTGTTTGTAATATTCTCTGATGATGGTTTGAATTTCTGTGGAATCTGTGGTGATTTCCCCTTTATCATTTTTTATCGCATCTATTTGGTTGTTCTCTCTTTTCTTTTTAATCAATCTGGCTAGTGGTCTGTCTGTTTTGTTGATCTTTTCAAAAAATCAGCTCTTGGATTTATTGATTTTTTGAAGGGTTTTTCGTGTCTCAATCTCCTTCAGCTCAGCTCTGATCTTAGTTATTTCTTGTCTTCTGCTGGGTTTTGAGTTTTTTTGATCTTGCTCCTCTAGCTCTTTCAATTTTGACGATAGGGTGTCAATTTTGGATCTCTCCATTCTCCTCATATGGGCACTTATTGCTATATACTTTCCTCTAGAGACTGCTTTAAATGTGTCCCAGAGGTTCTGGCACGTTGTGTCTTCGTTCTCATTGGTTTCGAAGAACTTCTTTATTTCTGCCTTCATTTCATTGTTTACCCAGTCAACATTCAAGAGCCAGTTGTTCAGTTTCCATGAAGCTGTGCGGTTCTGGGTCGGTTTCTGAATTCTGAGTTCTAACTTGATTGCACTATGGTCTGAGAGGCTGTTTGTTATGATTTCAGTTGTTTTGCATTTCTTGAGCAGTGCTTTACTTCCAAATATGTGGTCAATTTTAGAGTAGGTGTGATGTGGTGCTGAGAAGAATGTGTATTCTGTGGATTTGGGGTGGAGAGTTCTGTAAATGTCTATCAGGTTTGCTTGCTCCAGGTCTGAGTTCAAGCCCTGGATATCCTTGTTGATTTTCTGTCTGGTTGATCTGTCTAATATTGACAGTGGAGTGTTAAATTCTCCCACTATTATTGTGTGGGAGTCTAAGTCCTTTTGTAAGTCATTAAGAACTTGCCTTATGTATCTGGGTGCTCCTGTATTGGTTCCATATATGTTTAGGATCGTTAGCTCTTCTTGTTTTGTTGATCCTTTTACCATTATGTAATGGCCTTCTTTGTCTCTTTTGATCTTTGTTGCTTTAAAGTCTATTTTATCAGAGATGAGAATTGCAACTCCTGCTTTTTTTGCTTTCCATTAGCTTGGTAACTCTTCCTCCATCCCTTTATTTTGAGCCTTTGTGTATCCTTGCATGTGAGATGGGTTTCCTGGATACAGCACACTGATGGGTTTTGGATTTTTATCCAATTTGCCAGTCTGTGTCTTTTGATTGGTGCATTTAGTCCA
This sequence comes from Callithrix jacchus, assembly GCF_049354715.1. Classification (NCBI taxonomy): domain Eukaryota; kingdom Metazoa; phylum Chordata; class Mammalia; order Primates; family Cebidae; genus Callithrix; species Callithrix jacchus. Next base: position 99,169,080 of record NC_133517.1, on the reverse strand, counting down.
TTTACATTTAGGGTTAATATTGTTATGTGTGAATTTGATACTGCCATTTTGATGCTAAGTGGCTGTTTTGCCTGTTAGTTGTTGTAGATTCTTCATTTTGTTGAAGCTTTTTAGCATTCAGTGTGATTTTGGAATGGCTGGTACTGGTTGATCCTTTCTGTGTGTAGTGCCTCTTTTAGGAGCTCTTGTAAAGCAGGCCTGGTGGTGACAAAGTCTCTGAGTATTTGCTTGTTCGCAAAGGATTTTATTTTTCCTTCACTTCTGAAGCTCAGTTTGGCTGGATATGAAATTCTGGGTTGAAAGTTCTTTTTTTTAAGAATGTTGAATATTGGCCCCCACTCTCTTCTGGCTTGTAGTGTTTCTGCCGAGAGATCTGCTGTGAGTCTGATGGGCTTCCCTTTGTGGGTGACCCGACCTTTCTCTCTGGCTGCCCTTAGTATTCTCTCCTTTATTTCAACCCTGTTGAATCTGACGATTATGTGCCTTGGGGTTGCTCTTCTTGCAGAATATCTTTGTGGTCTTCTCTGTATTTCCTGCATTTGAGTGTTGGCCTGTCTTGCTAGGTGGGGGAAATTTTCCTGGATGATGTCCTGAAGAGTATTTTCCAGCTTGGATTCATTCTCTTCGTCCCCTTCTGGTACACCTGTCAAACGTAGGTTAGGTCTCTTCACATAGTCCCACATTTCTTGGAGACTTTGTTCATTCCTTTTTGCGCTTTTTTCTCTGATGTTGGTTTCTCGTTTTATTTCATTGAGTTGGTCCTCGACATCAGATATTCTTTCTTCTGCTTGGTCAATTCGGCTATTGAAACTTGTGTTTGCTTCGCCAAGTTCTCGTATTGTGTTTTTCATCTCCTTTAATTCATTCATATTCCTCTCTAAGTTATCCATTCTTGTTATCATTTCCTCGAATCTTTTTTCAAGGTTCTTAGTTTCTTTGCATTGATTCAATACATGATCTTTTAGCTCACAAGAGTTTCTCATTATCCATCTTCTGAAGTCTAATTCTGTCATTTCTTCACAGTCATTCTCCGTCCAGCTTTGTTCCCTTGCTGGTGAGGAGTTTTGGTCCTTTCTAGGAGGCGAGGTGTTCTGGTTTCGGGTGTTTTCCTCCTTTTTGCGCTGGTTTCTTCCCATCTTTGTGGATTTGTCCGCTGGTCGTCTGCGTAGTTGCTGACTTTTCCATTGGGCCTCTGAGTGGACACCCAGAATGTTGATGATGAAGTATTTCTGTTGCTTGGTTTTCCTTCTACCAGTCTAGCCCATTCGCTGTACGACTGCTGAGGTCAGCTCCAGACCCTGCTTGTCTGGGGTGCACCTCTAGCAGCTGTGGCACAGCGAGGGATGCTACCAGTTTCTTTTTCTGCTATCTTTGTCCCAGGATGATGCCTGCCTAATGTCAGTCTTTTGGATATAGAGGGGTCAGGGAGCTGCTTGAGGAGACACTTTGTACTTTATAGGGGCTTAATTGCTGAGCTGTGCGCTGTGTTGTTCCTTCAGGGCTGTTAGGCTGCTATGTTTGATTCTGCTGCAACAGAGCTCATTAAAAAACCCTTTTTTTTTTTTTTCCTCAAATACTCTGTGTTGAGGGGTTTGGGCTTTATTTTTGGCTGTTCGATGAGGTGTCCTGCCCAGCTAGAAGGCAGACTAGCCACTGTTTGGCTGCCGAGGCTCTGCCCTGCTGTTGTGTGATTCGCCCTGTTCCTGCAGGCTCTGCTGTGGTCTCCGCCACGCCCTGCAGCGAAGTCTCTTTGTTGTAGCGTGTTGCCTCAGCAACGGCAGGATGCGTCAGCAGTGGGCGTGTATCTCAGTTGGGGCGGGTTGTCTCGGCAACGGCTGGCTGCGTCAGCAGTGGGCGTGTATCTCAGTTGGGGCGGGTTGCCTCGGTAGTGGTGGACGCCCCTCCCCCACAGAGTGTCTCGGACCGTCTGCTCAGGATAGTTTGAAATCGCGGTTTTGTTCGTCCCACTGGGTATTCCAAACGATCTGTCCCTGCAATCCCCTGGGCTGGGCTACTGTCCAAGTCTTGTTCAGTCTCAAGTCCAGCCCTCTCAAGTCTCAGGTTGCCGGTTCAACAAGGCACCTGGACAAACGCGCCCTGTGGGGATTGCTGGGTAGGGCCGGCCGCCATTGCCCCGGCTGCCGGCTTTGCCAGGTAGGCCTACTGCCTGGCGTCCCGTGTCTTTTTATACTTGGGAGTTTCCCCGTTCTGTGGGCAACAAAGATCAGTCTGGAAATGCAGCTCCGACTCACCGTTTGCGGATTCAACGCGAGCTCCAATCCTGGGTTGTTCTCACAGCGCCATCTTGAGTCCTCCCCAGATTTTATTTTTTAAGTCAAGTCTGAAGTCCAGATTTCTGCATGTCTTCCAAATTTTACATGTTGACTCAATTTATAGACAAACAAATCTGTGCACATTTAGAACATAGACCTTTTGTTTTTATATTTGCTATGAATGTGTAACTAAATGGTTTTGCATAATTCAAGTATTTGTAAGCAAAATATTTTTTCTCTAGTATCGTATTTTACCAAAAACATTAGGCCCTCATATATAACAAAAATTGCTATTAAGACTCATCATACCCACTTCAAGAATTTTTCCAACATGTATTCATTTACAATCTATTTGTATATACTTTTCCCAGATTGTTAGCCAAACAGATAGTTTATATGACTGCCAAAACTAAATTATTAAAATAATTTTCCTATGAAAATTCTTTTAATCAAAATAATTTTGATTTAAATCAAATTTATATCAACTTCACAGATTTCAGTGTATAAAGCTGACATCCTGGTTATGCCCAAGATCTATAAACTTAACAGACATACTGAGATAGTTCAAAATATAACTTCAACTAAAAACAAAAATTTAGTGTTGGCTATTATTTTAATTGAGAAAACCCAACTTGTAATGAACATTTGTTGACACATAATCACCTGTATAGTGACAAAGGGACATGAAATCATTAAAGAATCAGCTTCTACTTATTGAAAGATTACCCATAAGCAAATTTTTAAAAATTTTCTAAATGGCAGTGAATGATTAATGGTGGGAAAAAAAGGTGTTATTCTGTAAGCTGAGAGATACTGCCAATAATACTCCCTTTCACTTTCCAGTCACAGATAGAGAAAGACAGGTAAGTCAGGCTAACATTACTGAAAAGGAGAACTTTGAAGAAAGCAGCACCTAGCAAACGTCAACTCTTCTAGAGATTTTTTACATTTTTTGAGATACAGAAATGTATATATTGCACTTATCTATTCTGGGGTTCTTAAACAGGAGTGTATCCAAACCTGGAGGTTTTGTTTGTTTGTTGTTGTTGTGGTTAGAGGTAAGAGTCTCACTATGTTGCTCAAGCCGGACTCAAGCTCCTAGGCTCAAGCCGGGACTAATAGAACATGCCACTGTGCCCAGCTTCAAGAAAACATTTTTAAACATACACATTCAGGCCTTATTAGATTTATTATATTAAAAGCTTCAAGGGAAAGCCTAAAATTTTAGATTTTTAACAAAATTTGCTCAGGTCATATAATGCACAATTCTGAGAATTAGTGCAGCAAGCAATCACTTCAGTCTCATCCCTCACCCACGGCTAATTCCTTTTATCAGTTGTAGATGTGGACAAAAAAAAAAAAAAAGAGAGTAAGAGACAGTCATTTATTAAACCTACATTTAATTTTCATGGGTATGAGAACAGGAAAAAATAAACTCAAAATCCAACTTTATTTTGCTATTAATAAGCTCCTTATCTCCCACCTTTCAATCAAGACATTCTAGATTTGAGAATTTTAGACTCTTAGATCTAAGTGGCTGTTTCTGCCCAGATGGGTAATAAGTCAGTTAATAATTTGTTTCATCTTCTGTTGAAGTATTTTTCATTTTGTCACCACATATTCACTGTCAATATGGTTTCCTCAGAGTCCTTTTAAAATTAATCTCTAGGCAAGTTTCAACTCACTCTTTTTCAAACCAAAATTTATTAGCCCCACAGCTAAAGAGTACCTTGTCTCAACACATAAACTGGAAGAACAACAAACTAAAAAAAGCCTCTTCTTGGCATTTTTCCTTATTACCTAATTTCCAAATGACCTGCCTATTCCTGATGGCTCTCCTTTTCCCTTCCCATTTTTCCCTCTTAAGCCTCTCCACTGAGAGATGATACATCAGGTTTTTAGAAAACTGTCAGCAGCATCAAGATGTCTATTTATTCTAAGTTGCTTTAGGCTTTTTTTTAAAAGATGGGGTTTCACCATGATGGCCAGGCTGGTCTTGAACTCCTGACTTCAGGTGATCCACCCACCTCAGCCTCCCAAAGTGCTAGGATTACAGGTGTGAGCCACAGTGCCTGGCTGTTGCTTTAGTTTTGTTTGAGTTTTAAGATAAAGCCTATTTTCAGGGCATATTTTCTTTCCTGTGTTGTTTTACATTAATTAGAAAATTTAAAAAACCCTGCATTTAAAAAAAATTAGAAAGGTTTTTACCTTTAAGAAATTCACAGAAGGCCAGGCACGGTGGCTCATGCCTATAATCCCAGCACTTTGGGAGGCCAAGGCGGGTGGATCACAAGGTCAAGAGATCGAGACCATCCTGGTAAACATGGTGAAACCCCGTCTCTACTAAAAATACAAAAATTAACTGGGCATGGTTGTGTGTGCCTGTAGTCCCAGCTACTCGGGAGGCTGAGGCAGGAGAATTGCTTGAACCCAGGAGGCGGAGGTTGCGGTGAGCCGAGATCACGCCAATGCACTCCAGCCTGGGTAACAAGAGCGAAACTCCGTCTCAAAAAAAAAAAAAAAAAAAGAAATTCACAGAAGGAAAAAAAAATTAAAAATAAACAAAAAAAGAAATTCACAAATATTTTCCAAAGTGTATTTTTAAAAGTTGTGCCCTTTAATGCTTCTTTCAAAGTATAAGTATTTAAAATACAATTTTAAACAATTACATTTTTTCAATATAACTTGATTTGTTTGCATTCAGCGAATGCTTGAGCTTTCAAATATAAAAAATTGACCCTTACCTATGTCAAGGTTAAAACAAATATTTTGAAAAGAAAGTTGATTGATCTACATCTTGTCCATTACTTCAATATTTGCATCACGAGAAAGCAGTTTTTCTGCCAGTAACATACTCTAATTATACCCAGCATAATGGAGGCAGTAACGTCATGGATATCCTTAAGATGTGGGTTGGTGCCATGTTTCAGCAGAATGATGGCACAAGTCTCTTCCTGGCAATGTACAGCCTGTCCATATTAGATCAAGAAATAGATTGTAAATTCTAAGAATTCAAAATACACATTCCACAGGTTTCCCCAACTAGTCATATTGAAATAAGATACATTTATTTTAATTATATATATATAAATCAAACTCATGTCATGCTGAAAGAATTAACTACTATATACCTATATTAAAGGTGTTCTGTTTTGCTTGTCACAAATGTCAACCTGGCATTTTCTGTTCACCAGGAGAGTGACCACTTCCACGCAGCCACTGGCACAGGCCAAATGTAGAGCAGTAGTACAAGAGTAAGAGGACTTTTTAGGAAACTGTAGTGCAATTATCTTAAAACATACAGTCATTCATGTAATTGTAAACTTTGAATAGCATGTTTTTCCTCTTCCTTGTTTTTCTTGAAGAAAGTACAATACTTATTAGCTTTTATTGCTCACTACCTTAATAAAAACAGCAGCCTATTTCAATAGAAAGAGCTCAAAATTTGGATTCAGTTCAACTAGGGTTTCAGTCCGACTTTAAACTCTGAAATTTACCAGCTATTACTTAGCCTTTCTGTGCCTCAACTTCCTCATTAATAAAAACAACAGTAATAGCTATCTCATAGGACATCATAATGCTTAAATGAGAAACTATGTAAAGTAATTAAAATAGTTCCTACAGCAACAACTCAAAATTGTTAGATTTTTGTTTCTTGAGACAAAGTCTCACTCTTTTGCCCAGGCTGGAGTGCAATGGTGTAATCATACCTCACTGTAGCATGGAACTCCTGGGCTCAAGCGATCCTCCATACCCAGCCTCCTAAGTAGCTGGGACTACAGACGTGCACCAGCATGTCCAGCTACCAATTTAAATTTTTATGTAGAGCAAGAATCTCATTTTGTTGTTCAGGCTGGTCTCAAACTCCTGGCATCGAGCGATCCTCCCACCTCAGCCTCCCAGAGTTCTGGGATTATTTCTATTACTACTACTTAAAAATTTTTTTAATTAAGTAATATAATACAATTTTACCTACTTTGTAGGATGACTTAAAGAGAAGGTCACATTTTAACACCTCTGATGTTTAAACGCCACTTATAATTCATGATTTATTACAACTATAATTGGTAGCATTTAAAAAATTATTTTATATTGATATATATAATAATGGGGCATCATGCAATCCATGAGTTCTTACATTAAGTAACATATGGTATACACATCAGGTCTAGGGCAGTTCTAGGGATATAACTAACACTTAATTACATTTCAGTTCTTAAAGTCACTATGGGAAAAAAAAACACTGAAATAACACTTTTTTTTTTTTTTTTTTTTTTTTGAGATGGAGTTTTGCTCTTGTTACCCTGGCTGGAGTGCAATGGCGCGATCTCGGCTCACCACAACCTCTGCCTCTTGGGTTCAGGCAATTCTCCTGCCTCAGCCTCCTGAGTAGCTGGGATTACAGGCACGTGCCACCATGCCCAGCTAATTTTTTGTATTTTTAGTAGAGACGGGGTTTCACCATGTTGACCAGGATGTTCTCGATCTGTTGACCTCATGATCCACCTGCCTCGGCCTCCCAAAGTGCTTTAATTACAGGTGTGAGCCATCACGCCCAGCCGAAATAACACATTTTTTTAAACAAATTAATTCTTGGATTTTTCAAACTTGAAGCTAAAGGAAACTCATAATTCAAATAAATACATATGGATCATTTAATTCAGACTTATATTTAGAGAATACATGCAAATCAGACTTTCCTATGATTAGTATTAGTGTTTAAGACTGATAAACTTTTAAAAGGGCAGTTAAAGGTTATCTTCTACTATTTTCTAACTTCCGAAATTCTTTTGTTTGAAAGATGGGGGATAAAGTTTAAATGAGATTAAGTCCTAATATCCCCATTTCAAATCTCTCAGCTTGTGCAGACAGGGCAGGTAAACACGAAGTTTTTAAAGATGGAAGGGTCCTGAGAGATAACAGAATATGTTTGCTACATAATAGGTACTCAGGTTATGTTTGATGAATAAATTGAATGAAAGAATAGATAAATACAGATGGGGAGTTGGATTTTTAAATAAACTCCTATAAAAAATATACCGGTATATTTGATACCGAATCTCATCAAGATGAGATCCAAGATGGCTGATCACTAACAGCTTGGGATTGTAGCTCCCAGTGAAAGTGCAGAGAATGAGAGGATGCCACACTTTCAGACGAATTTTCATCGCTCATGAACCAGAAGATTCCCAGTGGAGGAGCCCCATGGGTCGCCAGCACGACTCTTGTGGCCGGCGCAGCGGTTTTGCCGGTGCCTCAGCACGGCAGCTCTTCATGCAGAGTAAACAGGAGGAGATTCCTGGGCAGAAGAGCACCATCAGTCTTATCGCTGCTGTTTTGGCCAGCACAGTGGGTTGCTTAGATTCCAGCGCTGGGAATCAATAAATTGGGCGTCTCCTCAGAAACCCAACTAGAAAGGTGGTAATCGTAAAGATGATAGATGGATAAATTTATAACAAAGGGAAGAAACAAGCCTAAAAAGGCTGAGAATACCCAAAATCAGAACCCCTCTGCCTCTACAGGAGATTACAGTTCCTCATCAGCAACTGAACAAGCCCTGATGGAAAAGGACTGTGTGCCATTAAAAGAAGTAGGCTTCAGAAGGTGGATGATAAGAAACTTCTGGGAGAGAACGATCCAAGATGGCTGATCGCTAACCTCCTGGGATTGCAGCTCTCAGGGAAGGCGCAGAGAACTAGAGGACGCCACACTTTCAGACAAAGTCTGGTCGCTCACGAAGCAGAAGATCCCCCAGTGGTGGAAACACACGAGTCCCCAGCGTGACTCTCATGGTCGGCGCAGTGGTTCCACCAACACCTCGATGCAGCAGCGCTCAGCACAGAGTAAACGGGACGGTTCCCCTTCTGACCGAGGTTTGGAACCCCGGGAAGGCAGAGTCACCTACTACGGAAACAAGAAGGAAGCCAGACAGGAGAATCCTGGGCAGAAAAGCACCATCAGTTTTAACGCCGCTGCTCTTGCCCTGGGAACTAACAACCTGGACGTCCACTCAAGAGACCTAATCTGAAAGTTGGTAATTTCAAAGACGACAGGAGGATAAATTTACAATGACGGGAAGAAACCAGCGTAAAAAAGCTGAGAATACTCAAAGTCAGAACGCCTCTCCCTCTAAAGATGATCACAGTTCCACATCAACAATGGAACAAGGCTTGATGGCGAACGGGCGCACCCCAATGCTAGAATATTGCTTCAGGGAATGGATAATAAGAAACTTCGGTGAGTTAAAAGACCATGTTGTAGCCCAACGTAAAGAAACTAGGAACTTTGAAAAAAGTTGATGAAATCCTATTGAGAATAGACAACTTAGAGAGGAGTATGAGTGAATTAATGGAACTGAAGAATACAATACAGGAACTCCGAGAAGTCTGCACAGGTTTAAACACTCGAATTGTTCAAGCAGAAGAAAGGATATCAGAGGTCAAAGTCCAACTTAATGAAATAAAACGCGAAGAAAAGATTAGAGAAAAAAGGATAAAAAGGAATGAGCAAAGTCTCCAAGAAATGTGGGACTATGTGAGAAGACCAAATTTACGTTTGATAGGTGTACGTGAATGCGACGGAGAGAATGAATCCAAGCTGGAAAATACCCTTCAGGATATTATTCAGGAAAATTTTCCTAAACTAGCAAAGCAGGTCAACATTCAACCCCAGGTAATACAGAGAACACTACAAAGATATTCCTCAAGAAGAGCAACCGCAAGGCACATAATCGTTAGATTCACCAGGGTTGAAATGAAGGAGAAGATACTAAAGGCAGCAAGAGAGAAAGGTCAGATTACCCACAAAGGCAAGCCTATCAGACTTACAGCAGATCTCTCAGCAGAAACTCTACAGGCCAGAAGACAGTGGGGGCCAATATTCAACATCCTCAAAGAACAGAACCTTCAGCCCAGAATTTCATATCCAGCCAAACTAAGCTTCACAACTGAAGGAAAAATAAAATCTTTTATGAACAAGCAAGAACTCAGAGATTTTATTACCACCAGGCCTGCTTTACAAGAGCTTCTGAAAGAAGCATTACACACAGAAAGAAACAACCAGTATTAGCCTTTCTAAAAATACACCAAAAAGTAAAGAGCACCAACATAAAGAAGAATTTACACCAACAAATGGATAAAACAGCCAGTCAACATCAAATGGCAGTAACCCTAAATTTAAATTGACTAAATTCCCAATCAAAAGACACAGCCAAAACCCAACGACATGTTACATCCAGACCTGTTTCACATGCAACAATACACAAAGACTCAAAGGGATGGAGAAAGATTTACCAACCAAATGGAGAGCAAAAATAAATAATAAATAAATAAAAAGCAGGAGTTGCAATTCTTGTATCAGATAAAATAGATTTTAAAGCAACAAAGATATAGCGGTAAAAGGATCAATGCAACAACAAGAGCTAACGATCCTAACACCCAGATAGTAGACTTAGATTCAATGAGACAGAAAATTAATAAGGATATCAAGGACTCGAACTCAGATCCAGAACAAGTAAACTTAATAAATATTTATAGAGCTCTCCACTTCAAATACACAAAATATACATTCTTGTCAATACCACATCACACCTACCCATAAGTTTAAATGAAACATTGATTGGCCATTATTAATACCCAATTTTTTTCAAAATATAGCAATATTTCCATTTACTCTCCCTCTTTCTCTTCCTCTCCTTTACTTATTATTATTTTTTTTCTTTCCTTCTCTCAAAAAAAAAAAAAAAAAAAGAAATCAACTTGTAAACCTCTAGATCCAGGTCGGCAATGTCCCTTTCATTGCTTGATTTTCTTTCTTCCCTTCCCTCCCTCCCTCCCCGCTTCCTCCCTTCCTTCCTTCCTTCATCCCTTCCTTCCTCCCTACCGTCCTTATTCCCTTCCTTCCTGCCTTCCTCCCCCCCCAAAAAATAAAAAAATTTAAAAAATTAAAAAAAAAAAAAAAGAAACTTCTGGGAGTTAAAAGAACTTGTTCTAACCCAATGTAAAGAAACTAAGAACTTTGAAAAAAGGTTTGATGAAATACTAACAAGAATAGACAATATAGAGGAATATAAATGAACTAACGGAGTTGAAAAACACAACACAAAAACTTAGCGAAATATGCGCAAGTTTGAATAGCCAAATTGATCAAGCAGAAGAAAGGATATCAGAGGTTGAAGACCTATTTAATGAAATAAAATGAGAAGACAAGAATAGAGCAAAAAGGATAAAAAGGAATGAGCAAAGTCTCCAAGAAATATGGGACTATGTGAAAAGACCAAATTTACGTTTGATAGGTGTACCTGAATACAACGAAGAGAATGAATCCAAGCTGGAAAATACTCTTCAGGATATTATTCAGGAAAACATTCCCAATCTAGCAAAGCAGGACAATATTCAACCCCAGGTAATACAGAGAACACTACAAAGATATTCCTCAAGAAGAGCAACCCCAAGGCACATAATCGTTAGATTCACCAGGGTTGAAACGAAGGAGAAAATACTAAGGGCAGCCAGAGAGAAAGGTCAGGTTACCCACAAAGGGAAGCCTATTAGACTTACAGCAGATCTCTCAGCAGAAACCCTACAAGCCAGAAGAGAGTGGGGGCCGATATTCAACATCCTTAAAGTACAGAACTTTCAGCCCAGAATTTTATATCCTGCCAAACTAAGCTTCACAATTGAAGAAAAAATAATATCTTTTATGAACAAGCAAGTACTCAGAGATTTTATTACCACCAGGCTGGCTTTACAAGAGCTTCTGAAAGAAGCATTATACATAGAAAGGAAAAACCAGTATTAGCCTTTCTAAAAATATACCAAAAAGTAAAGAGCATCAACATAAAAAATAATTTACATCAACGAATGGTAAAATAGCCAGTTAACATCAAATGGCAGTAACCCTAAATTTAAGTTGACTAAATCCCCCAATCAAAAGATACAGCCATACCTAATGGTATGCTACAGCCAGACCCATTTCACATACAAAGATACACAAAGACTTAAAGAAATGGAGAAAGATTTACCAACAAAATGGAGAGCAAAAATTAATAAATAAATAAAAAGCAGGAGTTGCAATTCTCGCATCTGATAAAATAGATTTCAAAGCAACAAAGATATAGTGGTAAAAGGATCAATATATCAGTATAAATATACTGGTATTAAAAAAATACCAGTATTTTTGCAATAGTAATCATTTATATGTTATTTTTACTTTCAAAGAATAAAAGAAAATGAAATTATTAATCTATCATTGTTTGCATATATGAGATAAATATACATGTAAGAAAAATATATGTACATAATAAAATATATACATAAAATCTGGAGACATAAAAAGATTTCCTTTTTATTTCTGAAGAGGATAAAAGTTCAAAGATAATAACACACAATAATAATAATAATGATGATAAAAAATAGAAAGTGAGAGATTATTTTTATCTGGGCAATATTTATATTCCTCTTCCCAAGAATTATTCCATTAATAATAAACTTGTACTAAAAGTGCTGCACATGCTCACTGCAGCAATCACAGATAAGAAAAGCTTTACTTAAAATGTAAATGCCCAGAAATTAGCAATGTTATCATATTTTGTGCACATTTTTTATTAACACAAGACCATAGAATGTTTCTGTGTATGTATAATCAAACTGATCCTTTTTTCCTTGCTGGCTATAACAAAATTCATCTTTGCACATCAACATACTTCTATATCTATTGTCACATTCAGTGGTCACATATTAGGCCATCCTATGGTTGCAACAGAAATTTATTTATAGAATTCATTCTATCTGTTCTTTTTAAAATAAGTACTGCAAAAAACCAAGTGCATGTATCTCTATTTCCTAAGGGTATTTTAGTATAATGGAATTGATGGGCAAAGAGTATACACATTTTTTAAATGTAGTACTTACCACCAAATAGTCTATTTAAAAATTTATCAGCAACTTAAACTTTAAGCAGCAGTAGAAAACATCCTCACATATAGTGTGGACAGAAAACGGTTTCATTCCTCTTTTAATTTAAATTCTTGTATCAGAAATGCAAAGGATTCTTTCCTAGGTACATAAGTAACTTGTAAATCTGCAAAAAAGTTCTTTGCCCACTTTTATTCGTTTTTATTTGATTTGAAAGAATTTCCTATAAAATGAAGATACACTTTTCATCTAATGTGTATATATGTAACTTTTTGTCTAATTTGTATATATAACTGATATACTTATAACATTATATATGTAATATATATGCTATACGTACCAAGAGTATACATATCACATGATATATAATGAATTCCCTGTGAAACGAAAACACTCTTCTCATCTGAATATATATATAATACTTTTCAAGTATGTTTAATTTCTCATTTTTTTCCTGATACACAGGCAGTTTTAATTTTCAGTTTGCTAAATCAACCTTCAGAATGCCTACCTCTGAGGCCATTCTTAGGAAGGCCTTTGTCAACATAAAATATACCTGTAAAATAAGCATTTGTGTTTTCTGATACTTTTCTCAGTTGCATATGTAAAAGTTTCAATCTGTGTTCCATCAGGCACTCATGTTTGTGATAAAAATTTCATTAGTTTTCTTCAAAGAGCAGGCATTTTTTCATTAATAATGAATCCTTTCCTTTTCACAACTGTTAACATTATCAATCCTTACATATATCTTATATCAGTGTTTCTGGATTTCCTATTCTGTTCCACGTATTTATCTGTATTTTCAGCTGTTATTAAACAATTAATTACAGAAATTAATAGCATATTTTAATATCTAGAAAGCCAGTATTTTTTCAGTCCATTATAAAATTATTTAAAATGTCATCACGATAGTAAAAGACAGCAGGTGTCATGCAAAAATGTTAAAACCTTGATATTTTCATTCGGTTGATGTAAAATTGATAAACAGAGAAAGAGCTCACATTTTGAGAAAAATGTGTCTTCTCATTCAAGAACACAAAACCCACCTCCCACTTCCAAGTTTCCTCCTAAGACCCTTCAGTCTTAGCGGGAAACTTGGAAACTTAGCGGGAAAATGTAGCATATATATTACATATATAATGTTATATGTATATCAGTTATATATACAAATCAGACAAAAAGTTACATACATACACATTAGATGAAAAGTGTATCTTCGTACCGTTATGTAAAACGGGCAGTTTTATCTGAGAAATTTTCGCCTACTGAAAATGACTCCCAGTATTTTTGATAGCGGAATGAGTTCTCTCAGTAGGGACCTCCTGTAATGTATAAAACACCATGTTTTAAACGTGAACGTTAAAAATAACAACGCCGTATATGCCTAACTTTGTGAGTTAAATCACTCACATTCTCCACCAGGTGCTCCAGCTGGGGAATTAGGAGGGATAAAGCAGCTGAGGCTCATTTGGATCCGAGGGTGCCCCGTGCCTTCCAAGGCCCTGTCCCAGGTGGGAAGCCGGGCCTAGGGAACCCTCCCACCCCGGGCTGGGCCCCGCTACCTGTCCCAGGTGGGAAGCCGGGCCTAGGGAACCCTCCCACCCCGGGCTGGGCCCCGCTACCTGTCCCAGGTGGGAAGCCGGGCCTAGGGAACCCTCCCACCCCGGGCTGGGCCCAGCTACCTGTCCCAGGTGGGAAGCCGGGCCTAGGGAACCCTCCCACCCCGGGCTGGGCCCCGCTACCTATACGGCTTGTCCCGGGCGTCCAGGTATCCGCTCCCACGCGCCAGGCAGCTCCACCTTCACGGCGTCGCCCCTGACAGCCGCCCTGTGAAGCTTCCATGGTTCCACCTCCCAGATTCGGAGACCGGAAGCGGTGTAGACGTGGTCCAGGGAGCCCAGGACCTGAGGTTCTGCTCTGCCTTGGCCCCTAGCTCCCGAAGCCGAGGAACTTCTTCAAGGTGGTGACTTCTCAGATCCCCAACAACCAGCTTCTGAGCTCCGGCTCCTCGCATCCCCGCCCAGAGCCAACCCCCAATCTGCGGTCCCAAATCCGCTTTCTAGCCCAGAACCTGCGATCCAGCTGGGTCCATCACAGCCTCCGACCTCTCAGACCGACTGAGCCCCGCAAAGCCTTTAGGAGCGCGCTGAGCCACGTGGCCGCCAGGCTCACGCACGCGCAGGCAGGTGGGGTTGCAGCTCGGGGCCGGCGTCCCTGGGCCCTGGGTTCTCCTGGGCTCGCCCCGGCTGCTGGAAGACCACAGATGCAGGATCGCAGGCGCGCATTTCATATCGCAAACATGAGTTCCTAATGGAATATTACCAATCCTTACATATGTCTCACATAATGCAGGAGGAGGAGGCCGGTCTGACCCAGTGGCCGCCCCATTCCTCCTCCTCAAAGGGAGATCGGGTCTGGCACGAGCACTCCTTGGCACTGGAGCGGCCTCGCTGATGGCCTGGCTTCAGTGCTGAGACTCTGGCCCTGAGGTCTGCCTAGCGGGTGTCAGGGAGCAGGAGATGGGAGATGCGTAGAAAGTCAGGGGTTGCTCCTTCCCCCACCGGCCCCCACTGCTGCCCATGCCGGATGCGCAGTGTGCAGGTGCAGCTCTGGTACTGGTGTGGGATGGTGGCTCTTCCCTTGGGTAGCGTCAGGGTCGCCGAGTGCACAGCCCATCTGGCCTGAGGGTCCGCTCCTCTTGGACACCTCTCCGGTTCCTGGGCTCCTGCGCTGGGCACTCTGCATCCACACCGATGAGACTGAGAGGCTGCTGGCAGGACTGACTGCCTGACTGCCGCCTGGGTGCCCAGACTCAGGATTCCTGCTGCTGGGGTAATGGGCCTGGTCTGGGGTGTCCAGCCACTCGCTGCTCCCATGCCACGTCTAGGCTGCAGGGGTGACTCGGGTGCCTGCGGTGGTAGGGGGCCTGGTACCTGATGTCCTCAGGGTGAAGTGCATTGCCCGCCCACCTGAGGGTCTGCTCTGCCTTGGCCTCCTCCAAGAGCGCAGGGCCCACGAGGCGCAATTTAGGAATGCTTAAATTGAAGGAAATACTCTTTCTCTCTCTTTGAGAAATAAGTGGTGATTTTGTTTTGTTTTGTTTTCTTTTTGACACTCAGCTACAGCACAAAACAAAGGTGATGCAGAGGTGAAGGCCCACAGCCAGTTTATTGATTACTTCCAGACATAAATGTTCAACATAACTGCTTTGGTTGTCACTTTCACCTCAACACTTACATATGCCTACAGATCTGTTCAATCACAACTGTGGGATTTAGAATTATTTAACACACAATTAGTTCATAATATTTTAATACCCAAACTACTTTTAATAGTTTACCATCTCTGCAATACTGAATTATTCATTATTTCTTTGTTTATAAAACGATTGCTCTAGTAAGATCAAAATCACAAAACTCATATTTCAATGGGTTAAAAAAACGTTAAAACATATTATACATAAAAGATGATAAAATGTATTTGTTTCAACATAAAAATTATGGTTTGCAAAATTTTTATGTTTAGCTACATTCCTATGATTCTTTAACTTTGACCCCTCAAATCTTATGTCCTCGCATTTCAAAACCAATCATGCCTTCCCAACAGTACCACAAGTCTTATTTCAACATTAACTCAAAAGTCCACAGTCCACAGTCTCATCTGCGAAAAGGCAAGTCCCTTCCACCTATGAAGCTGTGAAATCAAAAGCAAGCTAGTTACTTCCTAGATACAATGGGGATACAGGCATTGGGAAAATACAGGTGTGCCAAATGAGAGAAATAAAGGGGTTACAGGTCTCATTCAAGACAGAAATCCAATAGGGCAGTCAAATTATAAAGTTCCAAAAGAATCGACTTTGACCCCAGGTCTCATAACCCTAACACTAACCCTAACTCTAGCCCTAACCCATAACCCCTAACTTTAAGGCTAACCACGAACCCTAAGCCTAACGCTGCCCTAAACTCTAACCCTAACACTGACCCTAACCCCTGACCCTCTAACCCTAACCCCTAAACCTTAACCTTAAACATAGCCCTAGCCCTAACTCTAACCCTAATGCTAAGCCTTGCTGTAGGCCTAACTCTAACCCTAAATCTAGCCCTAATCCTCATCCTAACCCTTAACCCTAACCCTAAATCCTAAACCCAACCCTAACACCTAACCCTAAACCAACCAACTCTACCCTCAACCCTAATCCTAACTTTAACCCTCAACCCTATTTCTAAACCTAACAACCCTAACCCTAAAACGCTAATTCTTACCCTAACCACTGCCCTAAACCCTAACCCTAATTCCTACTCTAAACTGTAAACCTTAACGCTAACCCTTAATCCTAATCCCTAACCCTAACCTTACTCCAATTAACCTTAACTCTAAATCTAACCTAAGATTAACTCTCAGTCATGATCCCTAATGTTACTTTTACCCACTCTAATCCTTACCCTAAACTAAACTTACTCTAACCTATATATAACCCCAATCCAAAATCTCACTAAAACTTTTACCCTAACCCTTCACTGTAATTCTGACCTGTCAACCTAACCCTATTAGTCAGCCTAATCTCTCCCTCTAATATCTACTATGGCGCTCTCAACCACCAACCTGAACCTCCTATCTTGGAGCCCTTATACCATGATCTTTAACTGGTAAACTTAGCCTGTAAAGCCCTATGTCCTGATTATGTAATACCCTTACATACTAACTCTGTAAATACTAACTGCAATCTATACCCAGTCCCATCCTGATCCATCCTACACAGTGTCACACCATTTCAAGGACTAGAATCTACAGATCTATGACCTCGGAAATGCAGACTTAGTAAACCTCAACAAAATAATAGTAAATTTAAACCAACAGTATTTGGAAAGGATCAAACACCACGAACGTGATTTCTTTATCCCAGAAAATCAACGCTGGTTCCACACACTAACGCCATCCATGTAGCACATCGTATTATTAGAATGAATGGAAAACGCCCCGTAATTCTCTCAACTGATGCAGAAAGGGCTTCCAACAAAGTTCAACACATGTCACGATAAAAAAACACTCACAAACCTAGAAATAGAAGAACGTTTCTTAAACATGATAAAAAGCAATTTTGTAATACCAACAGTAAACATACTCAATTGTCTTCACTGAAAGGTTTACTCCTAATAGAAATAACAAGGCACAGATACCTACTGTCACTCTTGTATTCAATAGTATACAGGTAGGACAATTATACAAGAAAATAAAATAACAACTATTCAAGGATCGATTATCACCTGATTTCAAACATAGAAATTCCCAAGAATGTTTAAAAATTATTAGAGATTGTAAACAAATTGGGTAAACTTACAAGCACAATACCAATACAAAAATCCATTTTATTTTATTTATTGTTATTGTTTCTTTTTGAGATGGAGTTTTACTCTTGTTACCCAGGCTGGCATACAGTGTCATGATCTTGGCTCACTGAAACCTCCATCTCCCAGTTTGAAGCAATTCTCCCACTTCAGACTCTTGAGTAGCTGGGATTACAGGCATGCACCACCACACCTAGATAATTTTTGTATTTTTAGTAGAGACAGGTTTTGTCATGTTGCCCAGGCTGGTTTCATACTCCTGACCTCAGGTGATCTGCCCACCTTGGCTTTCTAAAGTGCTGGGATTACAGGTGTGAGCCACCATGCCTGGCAGAAAAATTTATTTTATATGTTTCCACTAGCAATGAATAATCTGAAAAGGAAATTATAAAAATTTAACTTTAAGTAAGACCAATAACAATAATAAGGAATAATAATCAAAGGACAATATTTAGATAAGAAAAATTATAAAACATTGCTTAAGGAAATTAAACAAAGCCCAAATAAATGTAAAAACATGTTACGTTCATGGATCTGAAGATGGTATTTGTCAAGTTTGCCGAACTGCACAGAGTAAACTACAGATTCAATGTTATTCCTACAAAAATCCCAAAGGCCTTGGGATGGAAATGGGAAAGCTAATCCCGATGTTCATATAGAATTTTAATTCACCCTCAGTAGCCAAAGCAATCCGGAAAAATAACTCCAAATGTGGAGATTCGTACATCCCAATTTCAAATCTTATTACAAAGCAATAGTAATCAAAACACTGTCATACTGGCGCAAGAATAAACAGAAAGATCAATTGAATTGGGTTGGAAGTCCAGACGTAAAACAGTATCTCCATGCTCAGATGATTTCACACAAGATCCATAACCATTAAACTAGGGGAACAATGCTGTTCTCAACAAGCCATATAAGGCAACTTGCTATCCCCATAAAGGCACAGGAAATTGTATCCTTACCTCATATCACATTAACAAATTAACTAAAATGGATCAAAGACCTAAAGATGGGAAAACTAAAAAGTCTAGAAGAAAACACAGTTAAACCTTCATGACCTTGGATGTAGCAATGGTTTCTCAGATCTGACACCAACAGCACAAACCACAAAAGGAAAAATAAGTAAGATGATTTCCCCCAAATTCAAAACTTTTATGCCTCAGAAGACACGATGAAAAAAGTTAAAAGATAAAATTGTTAGAAAAGGAAAAACTATCTTCTCCTAGTACGCTCTCAACACTCAACAGAGAACACTTCTGTTACCAGATGTGTGGGTTTTTTCCCCACACAGACCAAATCCTGGGTACCAGCCGGGTGCCCTGCCGTGCAATCCAATTCTGACACTAGTGGGAGAAAGTGTCAGACCCCACAGGCTAAGGGCACAGTCCTAGGGAAACAGGTCATGCAGCTTGTTGCTTGCAACACACAAAAGGATGGTGAACACGAGGATGATAATTTTAAAAAAAGTGACTTTATGCCAGAGCTTAGCTGAAGGAATGCATAGGCTCCTGACTTAAGGGAACAGCATCCACTTTCAGGGCAGAAAGCAGGAGCTTTGTTTTTCTTTTTCTTTTTCTTTTTTTTTTTTTTTTGAGGGAAAAAGAGAAAAAGAAGGGGAAAAAAAGAAAAAGAGGGAAAAAGGAATATTACTTCATTCCTAAAATGGGTTTCAATAATGGCCGATCAATATTTTGAGTGTTTAAAGTGGTTAATGCATATTTTATGTGTTTAAAATGGAGACCTCTATTGTGTTTATTTGTTCTGGCTCTGAGTTCAAGTCCTGGATATCGCTATCAATTTGTTGTCTCATTGAATCTAAATCTCATTATGTGTCTTATGTATCTGGGTGTTAAGATCTCTTATTGTTACATTAATCCTTTTACCCTTGCATCCCTGTAGCTTTGAAATCTATTTTATTAAGTGTGAGAATTGCAACTCCTGCTTTTTATTTATTTATTTTTGCTCTCCATTTGGTTGGTGAGTTTTTTTCCATCCCCTTGTTTTGAGTCTTTGTATATCTTTAGATATATCGTTAGATTTTGTGGATAATGAATATTTTGTGTGTTTAGAATGGAGAGCTCTATTGAGTTTATTTGTTCTGGATCTTAGTTCCAGTCCCGGATATCGTTATCAATTTTCTGTCTCGTTGAATCTAAATCTCATTATGGGTCTTATGTATCTGGGTGTTAAGATCTCTTATTATTACATTAATCCTTTTACCCTTGTATCCTTGTAGCTTTGAAATCTATTTTGTCAAATGTGAAAATTGCAACTCCTGCTTTTTATTTATTTATTTTTGCTCTCCATTTGGTTGGTACGTTTTTTTTTTTTCCAACCCTTTATTTTGAGTCTATGTATATCTTTGGATATACCGTTAGATTTTGTCTGTCTCTTTTGATTGGGAGATTTGGTCGATTTAAATTTAGGGTTGCTGCCGTTTGATATTAACTGGCTATTTTGTCCTTTCGTTGATAAAAATTCTTCTTTATGTTAATGCTCTTTACTTTTTGGTGTATTTTTAGAAAGGGTCATACTGGTTGTTCCTTTCTGTGTATAATGCTTCTTTTAGAAGTTCTTGTAAAGCAGGCCTGGTGGTAATAAAATCTCTCAGTACTTGCTTGTTCCTTAAAGATTTTATTTTTCCTTCAAATGTAAAGCTTAAATTGGCAGGATATGAAATTCTGGGCTGAAAGTTCTGTTGATTAAGTATATTGAATATTGGTCCCCACTCTCTTCTAGCTTGTAGGGTTTCCGTTGAGAGATCTGCTGTAAGCCTAATAGGCTTACCTTTATGGGTAATTTGATCTTTCTCTCTGGTTGCCCTTAATATTTTCTCCTTCATTTTGATCTTGGTGAATCTAACGATTATGTGCCTTGGGGTTGGTCTTCTTGAGGAATATCTTTGTGGTGTAAAGCAGGAGCTTTGAAAGGGGACTTGGCAGAATGGCATGAAGGGGATGGAGTAAGGAGGTGCAGGGTCTATGGGACTTGCTTTGATGTTTATCCATTAGGTGGTCTTGCTAGTACCACCATGGGCAGAGCTAGGTTGTAAACGGACTGTTGTATCCTGGCAATCTCCTGGTAAGGGAGAGTTCTGGAGGTTCCTAGTTTGTTTCAAGTTTTCGTCTCCGGAACTTATAAGTAAACACGCAGTTTAAAAAGCTTGCAGTGTAGGAAGTGTCTGGTGGAGAGAAGGTAAAGCCTATAATCGCATTCCTAAAAAGCTAAGGAGGAAGTGTGGGAAAAGGAAAAATGTAAAAAGTAATACATTTCTTCTTTAAGAAAGTGAGGGTACTCAGTTACAAAACTGTAACCACTTCAGATGCCAATCACAAACAGTAGGTTCCCAGGTTAACTTCTGTCAACTTGGCTACTGATTGGAGGTTCCCACAACACCCTTATTTGGTTCAGCAATTTGCTACAGCACATTATAGAACCCATGAAAACAGTGTACTTACTATTGCTGACTTATTACCAAGGATATTTTAAAGGCTACAAATGAACAGTCAGATGAAGAGATGCACATTGTGAGGTGTGTGGAAGGGGTGCAGGCCTCCCATGTCCTCTCCATATATGATGCTCCCAGCATCTCCCCATGTTCAACCACACAGATATCCTCCCAACCCCATCCTTTATTACGCAGGCAGATTGGTTACAACAGCGCCTTTAGGTATTCAACTCAACCAACAGCACCTCTACCTTTCACAGAGATGGGAGGGAGGCTGAAATTTCAAATCCTCTAATAACGAGCTTGGTTTCTTTGTCAACCAGCCCCACTGAGGCTGTCCAGGTGCCCCCAGCCATCAGTCATCCCATTAGTATACAAAAGATACATCACTTCATACATTCCAAAGGCTTAGCACTCTGCCTCAGGACACCAGGGCAGAGACCACACAAAAGCTCTTATTACATTCCAGTAACCCACAAAAGGGAAGAAAAAATCTGCACAATAAATACTTCATAAGTGTCTATTATCCAGAATGTATAAATAACTTTTTTTTTTTTTTTTAATAAAGACAGGGTTTCACCATGTTGGTCAGGCTGGTCTTGAACTCCCGACCTCAGGTGATCCACCTGCCTTAGCCTCCAAAGTGCTTGGATTATAGGCATGAGCCACCACGTCCAGCCTGTATAAATAAATTTTACAACTCAATAACAAAGACGAGGACTTTAATACACACTTCACCAGCAAGCACTCGAAAGATGCTTAATATCATTAGTCATAATTAAAACCATAAAGAGATACTCCTTAACTCACACTAGAATAGTTATACTAAAAAAAAAAAGTTGACAAAGAAGTGCAGAAACTTGAACTATTAAACACTGCTTGTGACAATAT
Organism: Callithrix jacchus; assembly: GCF_049354715.1. Lineage (NCBI taxonomy): Eukaryota > Metazoa > Chordata > Mammalia > Primates > Cebidae > Callithrix > Callithrix jacchus. The sequence goes on along the minus strand of NC_133517.1, from coordinate 99,147,206 downwards.
GAAATGGTGCAGCATATGTGTAAAATAATTTGGTGTTTCTTCAAACAGTTACAAATAGGTTTACAGTATGACTCAGTGATTCCATTCCTAGCTATTTACCCCAAAGACCTGAAAGCAGGTGTTCAAACAAAAACTTGTATGCTCTTTAAATGTGTCAAGATCGTAAATATGCAGGAAAGTCTTGGGAGCAGTGTCAGGAAAACTGGATCAGAATGAAAAAACACATTATACACCAAGGTGGGGCAGGAGGTAAAAGTGAAATGAGTTTGTGAACTGAATTATCACAGAGGAACCGTGCTGATTTTCTGATCTAGGGGTTATGTAGTGGTAACCTGGGAGAGTTTCCAGGCTTTGGGTAAAATATACCAGAGTATTTTGTAGGGCATTGCAAACCTGGTACAGCAATAACTGCTGAGGAATCTAAGAAAAGAAACAGGTTATATTTTGTACTGCTACTGGAAGTTTTCTAGAAGTATGACATTATTAAAAAGTAAATTAGTTTTTAAAATGACTATATCAATAATATTCCAGAAAAGCAGAGACATCATCAAAATCCGCTATAGAGGCTACGCTTCATTTAAAGCTGTGAACCCTTATAAAAGCCTCAATGTCAACAGACCCACTTAGTAGATATTATTATATTTATTACTATTAGAGGCTACTTACTGTGTGGATACATTAGTGTTACAGCACGGTGTGGATATTAGTGTTAGGGCATGGTGTACATATTATACTGGTGTTGGAGAACACTGCAGATATTCCATTAGCATTAGGGCACAGTGTGGAGAGTATTACATTGTATTAGAAGCAACGGTGTGGATATTAGATTAGCGTTAGGGTACGGTGTGGATATTATATTGGTGTTAGGGCACGGTATGGATATCATAGGAATGTTAGCGCACGGTGTGATTCTTATATTAGAGGCCACTGTGAGAATATATCTTAGCAGCCATATAAGGGTATAGTCATAACAATGAGATTTGGGGATTTCCTTTTTCTAGATGAATTTCTTTTTTTGCTGAGTACTCTAAAGACTCTCTTGTCTGCTATCAGGGCCGTGGAAAGGAAGCTTTTTACTCACCAATGAACAACACTTAGTTGACACGACCCTCGTGCCCTGAGGAAGTCGCAGCTCCTTGCTGCTTCTGGCACCTCAGAGGGAGGTTGGTCATGGGTTGGTTCGCGCGCCCTCTGGTGGCGCCAGAGCTCAGCACAGACACTTTTACTCAGTTTCTCGGCAGACGTGCACCCCCGCCTGGCTGCCCTGAAATACCTATAAAATTCAATATTCAGTCTATTCAATGTAATAATTTTGGAAATTCAAACAAAAATGAAGCCCACCGCAGCCATATCCTTTCCAAAAATGGTGATGGAAGACTTTGGAAGCCATGTAGAATTAAATGGATATATACACAAATTCAGAAAAATAAAAACTTACTCAAAATAGTCCAGAGACTATAATTTGAAATGCAAAACTATAAAAAATCTAAAAGAAAAATCTATGTGACATTGGGTTTGGTGTTGAGTTTTAACACACAACATCAAATGCCAGTTCACGAAACTATTGATAACACAGATTTTATAAAATTAAGTATTCTACTGTGAAAAAATGTATTCAGCATCATGCAACACACCCATGTAACAAAACTGCACATGCATCTCTTCAATCAAAATAAAATTTTAAAAAACTGTATTCAGAGAACAAAAAGACAAGATAGACTTGAGAAGATATTTACAAAATACATACATGATTCAAAAACTGGGTAAATATCTGAACAGACACCTAACCAGAGCAAATATACCAGTAGTAGGTGGGGCATGGTGGCTCCTGCCTGTCATCCCAGAACTTTGGAAGGCTGAGATGGGTAAATCATCTGAGGTCAGAAGTTCCAGACCAGCCTGGCCAATGTGGCAAAAACCCATCTCTACTAAAAATTAAAAAAATTAGCCAAGTGTGCTAGTGGGCACCTATAATCTCAGCTACTTGGAGGCTGAAGCAGGAGAATCGCTTAAACATGGGAGGTGGAGGTTACATAGAGTCGAGATCATGCCATTGCATTCCAACCGGGGTGACAGAGCAAGACTCCATTTCAAAAAAAAAAGATGTTAATAACATATCTGATACATGTTGATATGTTAATATGAGGGGAAACTAGGTTGCTTCTACATAGGAAACCTGCATTTTCTTCTCAATTTCAATATGAATCTAAAACTAATTTAAAATAAAATATTTTAAAATTGTAATTTTTTTCAAATATCTGCTTAATTATTTGTACTAATAATAAGTAGTACCTGACACTAATCAAGAGCATTCATGATGCTGCAAAGCAAATTATGCAAACAAATATATCATTTCAATGAAATGCCTTTTACACGTCTTATTTTAAAACAACACATACATGTAAACATATTTATCAGATCCTTTTTCTTGTGGTGTGGTTCACTTTCTAGGAAAGCTGGTCACCGTAGAACCAGGGAAAAAATTCATATTTTGGAGACTATTTCAATTTACAGCTGGACATTTTCACAAGTATAACTTTTTCAAATAAGTTATAATATCAAATCGATTGTGACTGAATCACTTGTTCTAATGAATGCTTGTCTTTGTTTTGTTTTCCAACATTCCTTTTAGCTACAACACAACAAAAGCAAATATTTGCCATTGGAAAAAATATTCAAAGACAGGAGGACTGTAAATGGAATTTGTGACTACAATTATTCAATGTTTCATCAGGATGCTTTCTAATACGGAGGAGTTTAAAGGGATAGTCAAAGTTATTCCCCCAAAGATGCTTTGCAAAAATTGATGAAACTAGAGAAACAAAAGTGGCAGGACATTGAATGTGACTTTAGGTGTCACTGTGTCTTGTGAGAAAAAATAATTTACCTTTTAGAGGATCACAAAATATTACTGGAAGCCGAGACTCTAGAATGTTTTTAAATGTAGATGTCATTATCACTAGCAATGAATATGATAAAAAAAAAGGACCCGTGTTTTATTTGTGTAATAAAATACCAAAGCATTATTTAATGCTCCAAGGAAAACAAGTTATGCCTGAAATACAGTTGACAATATCAGAATCAAAATAAGCTCTCTGGCCAGGCATGGTGGCTCACATGTGTAATCCCAGCACTTTGGGAGGCCAAGGCAGGCGGATCACCTGAGGTCAGGAGTTCAAGACCAGCCTGACAAACATGGAGAAAGCCCATCTCTACTAAAAGTACAAAAATTACTGAGGTGTGGTGGTGCATGCCTGTAATCCCAGCTAGTCGGGAGCCTAAGGCAAGATGATCGCTTGAACACGGGAGAGGGAGGTTGTGGTGGGCCAAGATCACGTCATTCCTCTGCCCTACTGTTTATGTAAAAATGCAGATTCCCTGAACCAGACGAAATTGTATTCAGTGGAAGGCTGATCAAGGATTCCCAAGAATGCAACATTTTGTTTTATCTACTTCTGACCTAGAAGCACCCCCACTTCCTACTTCTAGTTGTTCCACCTTACTGGACCAAACATCTTACACATATTGATTGGTGTCTCCTGTCTCTCTAAAATGTATAAAAGCAAGCTCTACCCTGACCGCCTTGGGCTCATGTTGTCAGGACCTCCTGAGGCTGTGTCATGGGCATGTTCTTAACCTTGGCAAAATAAGCTTTCTAAATTGACTGAGACCTGACTCAGATATTTTGGGATCATAATCCACAATCACCATGGTGTGACAGTTGACCACAGGATTCAGTACAGAGATGTGCTATACAGGTTTGTAGCCTGGGAGCAATAGGCTGTACCATATGACTTATGTGTGGAGTGGGCTATACCATCTAGGTTTTATGAGGACACTCTATGATGTTTGCGCAAAGATGAAATCATTAAGGACAAATTTCTCAGAAAGTATCCACATCTTTAGGAGATGCTTGAGTGCATTTTAAATAGCTAAAGCCTAGGAGAAAAAAAAAAAAAAAAGAAACTCAATTCCTGTTATGGTTTAATAATACAGCTTAATAGAGTTAACATATTTCATCTAATCTAAGATGCTAATGATTAACAGACATTACTTTATGCACCATCACAAATAAGTTGCCAATTAAATTGACTTTCTGAATAACAACAAAAATGTGAATTTACCTCTATTAATGCCAGTAAAGTAAAATGAAAATCAATTATAATTTTGATGTTTTTTTAATTTTTATTTTTTATTGCATTTTAGGTTTTGGGGTACATGTGAAGAACATGCAAGATTATTGCATAGGTACACACATGGCAGTATGATTTCCTGCCTTCCTCCCCATCACCTATATCTGACATTTCTCCCCATGCTATCTCTCCCCAACTCCCCACGCCCCACTGTCCCTCCCCTATTTCCCACTGACAGACCCCAGTGTGTGATGCTTCCCTCCCAGTGTCCATGTGTTCTCATTGTTCAACACCCACCTGTGAGTGAGAACATGCGGTGTTCGATTTTCTGTTCTTGTGTCAGTTTGCTGACAATGATGTTTCATCCATGTCCCTACAAAGGACAAGAGCTCATTGTTTTTGATGGCTGCATCGTATTTCATGATGTATATGTGCCATATTCTCCCTGTCCAGTCTATTATTGATGGGTATTTGGGTTGGTTCCAGGTCTCTGCTATTGTAAACAGTGCTGCAATGAACATTTGTGTGCATGTGTCCTTATAGTGGAACGATTTATAGTCCTTTGGATATATAGCCAGTGATGGGATTGCCGAGTCAAATGAATTTCTATTTCTAGGTCCTTGAGGAATCGCCACACTATCTTCCACAGTGGTTGAACTAATTTACACTCCCACCAACAGTGTAAAAGTGCTCCTCCTTCTCCATATCCTCTCCAGCATCTGTTGTCTCCAGATTTTTTAATGATCGCCATTCTAACTGGCATGAGATGGTATCTCAATGTGGTTTTGATTTGCATTTCTCTAATGACAGTGATGATGAGCATTTTTTAAATGTATTTGTTGGCCTCGTGTATGTCTTCTTTTGTAAAGTGTCTGTTCATATTCTTTGCCCACTTTTGAATGGGCTTATTAGTTTTTTTCTTGTAAATCTGTTTTGATTCTTTGTAAATTCTGGATATCAGCCTTTTGTCAGATGGGTTGATTGCAAAAATTTTTTCCCATTCTGTTGGTTGCTGATTCACTCTAATGACTGTTTCTTTTACCGTGCAGAAGCTGTGGAGTTTGATTAGGTTTCATTTGTCTATTTTGGCTTTTGTTGCCAATGCTTTTAGTGTTTTGGTCATGAAGTCCTTCCCTATGCCTATGTCCTAAATGGTTTTGCCTAGATTTTCTTCTAGGGTTTTTATGATGTTAGGTCTCATGTTTAAGTCTTTAATCCATCTGGAGTTAATTTTAGTGTAAGGTGTAAGAAAGGGGTCCAGTTTTTGCTTTCTGCATATGGCTAGCCAGTTTTCTCAACACCATTTATTAAACAGGGAATCCTTTCTCCATTGCTTGTTTTTGTCAGGTTTGTTGAAGATCAGATGGTTGTAGGTGTGTGGTGTTGCCTCTGAGGTCTCTGTTCTGTACCATTGGTCTATATCTCTGTTTTGGTACCAGTACTAAGCTGTTTGATTACTGTAGACTTGTAGTATAGTTTGAAGTTCGATAGTGTGATGCCTCCAGCTTTGTTCTTTTTTGCTTAGAATTGACTTGGCTATGCAGACTCTCTTTTGTTCCACATGAAGTTTAAGGTTTTTTTTTTTTTTTCCAGTTCTGTGAAGGTCATTGGTAGCTTGATGGGGATAGCGTTGAATCTGTAAATTACTTTGGGTAGTATGGCCATTTTCACAATATTGATTCTTCCTAACCATGAACATGGAATGTTTCTCCATCTGTTTGTGTCCTCTCTTACTTCGTTGAGCAGTGGTTTGTAGTTTTCCTTGAAGAGGGCCTTTACATTCCTTATTGGTTGTATTCCTAGGTATTTTATTCTCTTTGTAGCAATTGTGAATGGCAGTTCATTCTTGATTTGGCTCTTTAAGTCTGTTATTGGTGTAGACGAATGCTTGTGATTTTTGCACATTGATTTTGTAACCTGAGACTTTGCTGAAGTTGCTCATCAGTTTCAGGAGATTTTGGGCTGAGACAATGGTGTCTTGTAAATATACAATCATGTCATCTGCAAATAGAGGCAAACTGATTTCCTCCTTTTCTATTTAAATACACTTTATTTCTTTTTCTTGCCTGGTTGCTTTGGCTAGAACTTCCAATACTATATTGAATAGGAGTGGTGAGAGAGGGCATCCTTGTCTAGTGCCAGATTTTAAAGGGATGCTTGCAGTTTTTGCCCATTTAGTATGATATTGGCTGTTGGTTTGTCATAAATAGCTTTTATTATTTTGAAATACGTTCCATCAATACCTAGCTTATTGAGGGTTTTTAGCATAAAGGGCTGTTGAATTTTGTCAAAGGCCTTCTCTGCATCAATTGAGATAATCATGTGGTTTTTGTCTTTGGTTCTGTTTATGTGGTGAATTACGTTGATAGACTTGTGTATGTTGAACCAGCCTTGCATCCCCAGGTTGAAGCCTACTTGATAGTGATGGATAAGCTTTTTGATGTGTTGTTGCAATCGGTTTGCCAGTATTTTATTGATTTTTGCATCTATGTTCATCATGGATATTGGCCTGAAGTTTTCTATTTTCTTCTGAGTCACTGCCAGGTTTTGGTATCAGGAGGGTGTTGGTCTCATAAAATAATTTGGGAAGGATTCCCTCTTTTTGGATTGCTTGGAATAGTTTCAGAAGGAATGGTACCAGCTCCTCTTTGTATGTCTGGTAGAATTCGGCTGTGAACCCATCTGAACCTGGGCTTTTTTGGGTGGTAGACTCTTAATTACTGCCTCAACTTCTGCCATTTTTATTGGTCTATTCAGGGTTTCGACTTCTTCCTGGTTTAGGCTTGGAAGGATGCAAGTGTCCAGGAATTTATCCATTTCTTCCAGGTTTACTGGTTTATGTGCATAGAGTTGTTTGTAATCATCTCTGATGGTGGTTTGTATTTCTGTGGAACCTGTGGTGATATCCCCTTTATCATTTTTTATTACATCTATTTGATTCTTCTCTCTTTTCTTTTTTATTAATCTGGCTAGTGGTCTGTCTATTTTGTTGATCTTTTAGAAAAACCAGCTCCTGGATTTCTTGATTTTTTGTGTCTCTATCTCCTTCAGTTCTGCTGTGATCTTAGTTATTACTTGTCTTCTGCTAGGTTTTGAGTTTTTTAAATCTTGCTCCTCTAGCTCTTTCAATTTTTTTTTTTTTTTTTAAGACAGAGTCTCGATCCATCACCAGATGCCAGGCTGGAGTGCAGTCACACGATCTCAGCTCACTGCAACCTCCGCCTCCCGGATTCAAGCAATTCTTCTGCCTCAGCCTCCCAAGTAGCTGGGACTACAGGCACTCACCACCATGCCCAGCTAATTTTTGTATTTTTAGTAGAGACAGGGTTTCACCATGTTGACCAAGATGGTCTCAATTGCTTGACCTCGTGATCCGCCCTCCTCAGCCTCCCAAAGTACTGGGATTACAGGCATGAGGCACTGCACCTGGCCGCTCTTTCAATTTTGATGATAGAATGTTGATTTGATATCTCTTCTTGGTTCCTATATGGGCATTTATTGCTATATATTTTTCTCTAGACGCTGCTTTAAATGTGTCCCAGAGATTCTGGTATGTTGTGTCTTACTTCTCATTGGTTTCAAAGAACATCTTTATTTCTGCCTTCATTTCATTGCTTATCCAGTCAACATTCAAGAGCCAGTTGTTCAGTTTCCATGAAGCTGTGCAGTTCTGAGTTAGTTTCTGAATTCTGAGTTTTAAATTGATTGCACTGTGGTCTGAGAGACTGTTATGATTACTGTACTTTTGCATTTGCTGAGGAGTGATTTACTTTTAATTATGTGGTCAGTTTTAGAGTAGGTGTGATGTGGTGCTGAGAAGAATGTATATTTTGTGGATTTGGGGTGGAGAGTTCTGTAAATGTCTATAAGGTTTGCTTGGTCCAGGTCTGAGTTCAAGTCCTGGATATCCTTGTTAATTTTTTGTCTCATTGATCTGTCTAATATTGACAGTGGTGTGTTAAAGTCTGCCACTATTATTGTGTGGGAGTCTAAATCTCTTTGTAAGTCATTAAGAACTTGCTTTACATATCTGGGTGCTCCTGTATTGGGTGCGTATATATTTGGGATCATTAGCTCTTCTTGTTGCATTGATCCATTTACCATCATGTAATGTCCTTCTTTGTCTCTTTTGTTCTTTGTTGGTTTAAAGTCTATTTTATCAGTGATAAGAATTGCAACTCCTGCTTTTTTTTTTTTTTTGCTCTCCATTTGCTTGGTAAATCTTCCTCCATCCCTTTATTTTGAGCCTTTGTGTATCCTTGCATGTGAGATGAGTTTCCTGGATACAGCACAACAATGGGTTTTGGCTTTTTATCCAATTTGCCAGTTTGTATCTTTTGATTGGGGCATTTAGCCCCTTTACATTTAGGGTTAATATTGTTATGTGTGAATTTGATCCTGCCATATTGATGCTAGCTGGCTGATTTGCCCATTAGTTGATGTAGTTTCTTCATTGTGTCAATGCTCTTTACCATTTGGAATGTTTTTGGAGTGGCTTGTACTGGTCGTTCCTTTCTATGTTTAGTGTTTCTTTCAGAACCTCTTGTAACGCAGGCCTGAGGGTGATGAAATCTCTAATTGCTTGTTCGTAAAGGATTTTATTTCTACTTCACTTATAAAACTTAGGTTACCTGGATATAAAATTCTGGGTTGAAAGTTCTTTTCTTTAAGGATGTTGAATATTGGCCCCCACTCTTTTCTAGCTTGTAGGGTTTCTGCTGAGAGATCTTCTGTGAGTCTGATGGGCTTCCTTTTGTGGGTAACCTGAACTTTCTCTCTGGCTGCCCTTAGCATTTTCTCCTTCATTTCAACCCTGGTGAATCTGATGATTATGTGCCTTGGCGTTGCTCTTCTTGCGGAATATCTTTGTGGTGTTCTCTGTATTTCCTGGACTTGAATATTGGCCTGCCTTGCTAGGTTGGGGAAGTTTTCCTGGATAATATCCTGAAGAGTATTTTCCAGCTTGGATTCATTCTCTCTGTCACATTCAGGTACACCTATCAAATGTAGATTAGGTCTTTTCACATAGTCCCATATTTCTTGGAGACTTTGTTCATTTCTTTTTTACCCTTTTTTCCCTAATCTTGCCTTCTTGTTTTATTTCACTGAGTTGATCTTTGACCTATGATATCCTTTCTTATCCTTGATCAGTTCAGCTGCTGAAACTTGTGCATGCTTCACAAAGTTCTCCTGTTGTTTTTTCAGCTCCATCAATTCACTTATATTCCTAAGTTGTTTATTTTCATTAACATTTTGTTAAATCTTTTTTAAGGTTCTTAGTTTCTTTGCATTGGGTTAGGACATGTTCTTTTAGCTCAGAGAAGTTTCTTGTTACCCACCTTCTGAAGCCTGATTCTGCCAATTCATCACACTCAATCTCCATGCAGCCTTGTTTCCCTGCTGGTGAGGAGTTGTGATCCCTTGTAGGAGGAGAGGCATTCTGGTTTCGGATGTTTTCATTTTTTTTGTGCTGGCTTCTTCCCATCTTTGTGGATTTATCCACCTGTCGCTTTTGCAGTTGTTGACCTTCAGATTGGGTCTCTGAGTGGACGTCCAGTTTGCTGATAATAAAGTTATTTTTTCTGTTTCTTATATTCCTTCTAACATTGAGGCCCCTCTGCTGAAGGACTGCTGAGGTCCATTCCAGGCCCTGCTTGCCTGGGGATCACCTGCAGCAGCTGCAGAATAGTAAGGGTTGCTGCCAGTTTCTTTTTCTGCTATCTTTGTTTCAGAAGGATACCTGCCCAATGTCAGTCTGAGTTCTCCCTTATGAGGTGACTCTTTGGATATATGGGGGTCAGGGAGCTGCCTGAGGAGACAGTCTTTCCTTTATAGGAGCTCAAGTGCTGAGCTGTGAGCTCGTTGTCCATTCAGAGCTGCTGGGCAGGTACGTTTAAGTCTGCTGCAGCAGAAGTCATAAATGTCTTTAATTTTTCCCCCAGGTGCACTGTCCCGGGGAGTTAGGGCTTTATTTACAAGTTTCTGTCATGTTGCTTCCTTTTTACAGGGCTGCCCTGCCCAGTGAGGAGGCAGCCTAGTCACTGTCTGCCTGCAGAGGCTTTGCTGAGCTCCTGTGGGCTCTGCCCAGCTGCCGTGTGAACTTCCCTGTAGCCCTGTTTATGAGTATAGTTCAAACTGCCTCAGCAATGGCAGCCCACCTCTATAATGGTGAACTCTCTCTGTAATGGCAGACTGCCTCGGCAATGGCAGGCAACTACCTCTGTAGTGGTGGACTGCCTTGGTAATGGTGAACGCCCCTCCCCCACAGAGCTGGACTGTCCTGGGTTCAGCTGTGCTTGCTGTCAAACACTCAATCCAGAGCATTTCAGATTGCTGTTTTTTGTGCGGGTAGGACCAGCCCAGCCTGATCACCTGGTTCCCTGCCTCAGACCCGTTTTTTCTTTTTTTTTCGGTTGAACAGGTGACTCTGTCTCTCAGGTGTTCCAGTCACCTGTTGAAAAGTTGCCCATATCTGTTTGATTTCCCATGTGGTAACCCACTGTGCCAGCTGAAACAGCCATGCTCAGATTTGTGGCACTTTTTTGCCGGGGACTTTCCTGGCCTGGCTCCCTGTTTCAGTCCCCTTTTTATCAGTTGAATGGGTGACCCTGTCTCCCAGGAGCTCCAATCGCCAGCTAAAATGGTGCCCGGACTCGTGTATTTTGTGCGGAGATCCGCCACGCCAGCCAAAACAACTGCGCTGGTGACCTGTGGGGTTCCTCCGCTTGGGAATCTCCTGGTCTGTGGGCAATAAAAATCCATCTGGAAATGTGGCATCCACTCGCCCTTTGCCCTTTCGCTGGGAGTTGCAATCCTGAGCTGCTCCTAATCGGCTATCTTGGATCCCTTAATTCCATAATTCTTTTTGATCTGCAGTCTCTATTTTCACCCACAGCTGCTTCAAAATCTATTTTCTATTTTTGAAATTGGTGCATGTTTGAGAGTTTCTGTTTAATGTGTGTATACTTGGAGGACATCTTTCTTGGGAGAATATTCTTGATTCATTTTCCCTGTTTTTAGTTCCTTCCTTTTTTTTTTTTTTTAATTGCATTTTAGGTTTTGGGGTTCTTCTTTCTTTAAGTTCTGACTCTATTTTCTTTTTTTTTTGAGACGGAGTTTCGCTCTTGTTACCCAGCCTGAAGTGCAATGGCGCGATCCTGGCTCACCGCAACCTCCGCCTCCTGGGTTCAGGCAATTCTCCTGCCTCAGCCTCCTGAGTAGCTGGGATTACAGGCACGCACCACCTGTAATTTTTTGTATTTTTAGTAGAAACGGGGTTTCACCATGTTGACCAGGATGGTCTCGATCTCTCGACCTCATGATCCACCTGCCTTAGCCTCCCAAATTGCTAGGATTACAGGCTTGAGCCACCGCGCCTGGCCTGACTCTATTTTTATCTGGTTCTCGCTGGGGCTATGGGAAGGTCGGAGGCTGGCTGGAGGTTCTTCTCACACATGCCTTATGTTGTCCTGTTGAAAGTCCAGAGGAGTACTTTTTTTTATCATTGAAGTTCATACCTTAGCCAGATGGCTCTAAGGCCAGTTATTCTGTATTTTTTTTTTTTTTTTTTTTTTTTGAGATGGAGTTTCACTCTTGTTACCCAGGCTGGAGTGCAATGGCGTGATCTTGGCTCACTGAAATCTCCGCCTCCTGGGTTCAGGCAATTCTCCTGCCTCAGCCTCCTGAGTAACTGGTATTACAGGCAAATGCCACCATGCCCAGCTAATTTTTTGTATTTTTTAGTAGAGATAAGGTTTCACCATGTTGACCAGGATGGTCTCGATCTCTTGACCTGGTGATCCACCCACCTTGGCCTCCCAAAGTGCTGGGATTACAGGCTGGAGCCACTGCACCTAGCCCTCCGTATTACTTTTTCCAAGTGTATGGTGTGCCCTTTGACTACTGATTATGTACTTCTCTATCTCTGTATTCTTTCCTTTCCTTCTTTCTTTTTTACTCTCTCTCCTTTCCTTCCCTCTCTCCATCCCTCCCTTCCTCCCTTCCCTTTTTTCCTCCCTTCCTTCCTTCCTCCCTCCGTCCCTTATTACATTTCTTCCTTTCTTGCAAGACAGGGCCTTGCTCTGTCACCCAGGTTCTAGAACAAAGTGGTTTCATTATAGCTGACTGCAGCCTCAAACTTCCCGGCTCAAAAAATCTTCCTGCCTCAGCCTCCCACGTAGCTGGGACTACAGGCATGCACCACCATAGCTGGCTAATTTTTGTTACTTTTCTAGAGAAGGAGTTTTGCTATGTTTCCCAGACTTTTCTTGAACTCCTGGCCTGAAGCTATCCTCCCCCCTTGGCCTCCTAAAGCACTGGAATTATAGGTGTGAGCCCCATGCCAGTCTGTCTTTTTTTTTTTTTAGGTTCTCTAATTCAGGGTCACCAATTGACAACCCAGTGTTAGACTACTATCTCTAATTTCCATAACTTTTTTCATTTGCTTTAATGTAGTTCATTTATCCTCTGATTCACTTTGTTTTTTTTTTTTTTAAGACAGAGTCTTATTCTGTCACCCAGGCTGAATTGCAGTGGTACAATCTCAGCTCACTGCAGCCTTTGCCTCCCAAGTTCAAGCGATTCTCCTGCCTCAGCCTGCCAAAGTAGCTGGGATTACAAATGTACACAACCACACCTGAATAATTTTTGTATTTTTAGTAAAGAGGGGGTTTTTCTATGTTTGCCAGTCTGGTCTCAAGCTCCTGACTTCAGGTGATCCACAGGCCTTGGATTCCGAAATTGCTGGGATTACAGGTGTGAGCCACAGTGCCCAACTGCCATATTTTCTTTATTTTTTCTATTGATGGAAGGAAACTGAGGTTGATTCCAATTCTTCACTGTTGTGAATAGTTGTCTGAAAATTTTTTTACACTTGTCATCTCTCCACTTGAATATGAACTTAGTGCCCCACTACTGTAAGTAGAATACAGTGGAATTGTTGCTTATGACCTGCCAAAGTTAGATCATAAAAGATGATACTGTTTCCCCTTGGATCTCCTTCTTCGGATGGGTGCACTTAGAACCCATTCACCATTTTGTGAGAAAGCCCAGACCATGTAGGGAGGTTACATGTGGGTGTTCCACCAGATAGCTCCAGCTAAGGCCCTGGCTGACAGCCCACACTAACCAGGAGATATTTGAGTGAGAAAACCTTCAAGACTATTCTAACTCCATACTGTTTGAAGGCAACCACATCCTGAGCCAGAACTGCCTAGGTGAGTCTAGTCAGCCTCCAGAATTGTGAGAAGACTAATAAGCATCCTTGTAACTTTACACCTTGGGGTGTTTTTTGTTGTTGTTGTTGGTGGTGGTGGTGGTGTGTGTGTGTGTGTGTGTGTGTGTGTGTTCGTTTGCTTTCTGAGGTGGAGTCTCACTCTGTCCCTTAGGCTGGAGTGCAGTGCTGTGATCTCAGCTCACTGCAACCTCTGCCTCCAGAGTTCAAGTGATTGTCCTGTCTCAGCCTCCTGAGTAGCTAGGCATGTGCTACCACATCTTGTATTTTTAGTAAAGGTGAGGTTTTATCGTGTTGGCCAGGCTGGTCTCTACCTCCTGACCTCATGATCCACCTGCCTTGGCCTCCCAACTGCTGGGATTACAGGTGTGAGCCACCATACCCGGTTGGTATGTTACACAGCAATAGGTAGCAAATACACAAAGTCATCTTCCAAAATAATATGTCACTTCTCCACTTGACAGCATTTAACGGTTTAGAATTGTGTGTAAAATAAAGACAAAACCCAATCCTGAATCTGACAAGGGATTAATAACCCTTGAATATATAAGGTGCTCAGGAGAAACAAAACCAATAGAAAAACAGTTCTAATAATCTGATTTACATGGGCAATAGATCAGAATAGACATTTCCCAAAAGAAGACATACAAATGGCAAACGAGTATATGAAAAGGTGCTCAACATCACTGATCATCAGAGAAATGCAAATTAAAACTACAATGAGCGATCATTTCACCCCAGTTTAAATGGCTTATATCCAAAAGTCAGGCAGTAACAGATGCTAATGAGGATGTGGAGAAAAGGGAACACTGGCACACTATTCGTGGGAATGTAAATTAGTGCAACCACTATAGAGAATGGTTTGGAAGGTCCTCAAAAAACTAAAAAGAGTGCTACTTTATGACACAGAAATTCTACTGCTGGGTATATACCCAACAGAAAGAAAATCAGTATATCTAAGAAATATCTACATTTCTATATTTATTGCAACACTATTCCTAGTCACCAAGATTTGGAAGAAATCTAAGTGTCCATTAACAGGTGAATGGATAAAGAAAATGTGATAAATATACAACATAGAATATTATTCAGCCATGAAACAGAATAGAATCCTGTTATTTACAACAACATGGGTAGAACTGGAGATCATTATGTTTACTAAAATAAGCCAGACACAGAAAAATAAATTTTGCATGCTCCCAGTCATTTGTGGGTGCTAAAAATTAAAGTAATTGAATTCATGGAAATAGAGAGTAGAATGATAGTTACAAGAGGCTGGGGAGGGTAGTGAGCTAAAGGGGGTGCAAAGAAGTAATTCATAGGTACAAAAATACAGTTAGAATGAATAAGATATAGTACTTGGTAGTACAACACAGTGACAATGGTAAACAATAATTTATTGTATATTTTAAAATAGCTAAAAGAGGCCAGATGTGGTGGCTTATGCCTGTAATCCCAGCACTTTGGGAGGCCGAGGCAGGAGGATCACCAGAGGTCAGGAGTTCAAGACCAGCTTGACATGGTGAAACACTGTCTCTACTAAAAATACAAAAATTAGTCGGTCTCTGTGGTATGCACCTGTAGTCTTAGCTACTCAGGAGGCTGAGGCTGGAGAATCACTTGAACCTGTGGGAGTGAGGTGGATGATGCAGTGAACCGAGATTGCACCACTCCAGTCCAGCCCAGGAGACAGAGCTACACTCCATCTCAAGAAAGAAAGAGAAGAAAGAAAAGAAAGAAAGAAAGAAAGAGAGAAAGAAAGAAAGAAAGAAAGAAAGGGGGGAGGACTCAAGATGGCGCTGTGAAAACAACCCAGGATTGGAGCTCTCATTGAATCCGCAAAGAGGTGAGTCGGAGTTGCATTTCCAGACTGATCTTTGTTGCCCACAGAACGGGGACACTCCCAAGTATAAAAAAGAAGCTGGCAGCTGGGGCAGCGGCGGCCGGCCCTACCCAGCAATCCCCACAGGGCGTGCTTGTCCGGGTGCCCTGTTGAACTGGAAACCTGAGACTTGAGAGGGCTGGACTTGAGACTGAATGAGACTTGGACAGTAGGCCAGCCCAGGGGATTGCAGGGACAGAGCGTTCGGGGTACCCAGTGGGACGAACAAAACCGTGATTTCAAACTATCCCGAGCAGACGGTCCAAGACACTCTGTGGGGGAGGGGCGTCCACCACTACTGAGGCAACCCGCCCCAACTGAGATACACGCCCGCTGCAGACGCAGTCTGCCATTGCCGAGGCAACACGCTACAACAAAGAGACTCTGCCACAGGGCGTGGCGGAGACCACAGCAGAGCCTGCAGGAACAGGGCGAATCACACAACAGCAGGGCGGAGACTCGGCAGGCAAACAGTGGCTAGTCTGCCTCCTAGCTGGGCAGGACACCTCAACGGACAACGAAAAATAAAGCCCGAACCCCCCAACACAGAGCATTTGAGAAAAAAAGGGTTTTTTTAATGAGCTCTGATGCAGCAGAATCAAACATAGCAGCCTAACAGCCCTGAATGAACAACAGAGCTCACAGCTCAGAAATTGAGCTCCTAAAAAGAACAGACTGTCTCCTCAAGCAGCTCCCTGACCCCTCTATATCCAAAAGACTGACATTTGGCAGGCATCATCCTGGGACAAAGATAGCAGAAAAAGAAATGGGTAGCATCCCACACTGTGCCACAGCTGCTAGAGTTGCACCCCAGACAAGCAGGGCCTGGAGTGGACCTCAGCAGTCGTACAGCGAAGGGGCTAGGCTGGTAGAAGGAAAACCAAGTAAGAGAAATACTTCATCATCAACAATCTGGGTGTCCACTCAGAGACCCAATCGAAAAGTCAGCAACTACGCAGACGACAAGCGGATAAACCCACAATGATGGGAAGAAACCAGCGAAAAAAGGAGGAAAACACCGAAACCAGAACACCTCACCTCCTAGAAAGGACCAAAACTCCTCACCAGCAAGGGAACAAAGCTGGACGGAAAATGACTGTGACGAAATGACGGAATTAGACTTCAGAAGGTGGATAATGAGAAACTTTTGTGAGCTAAAAGAACATGTATTAAATCAATGCAAAGAAACTAAGGAACTTAAAAAAAGATATGAGGAAATGATAACAAGAATGGATAACTTAGAGAGGAATATGAATGAATTAAAGGAGCTGAAAAACACAATACGAGAACTTCGCGAAGCATGCACAAGTTTCAATAGCCGAATTGACCAAGCAGAAGAAAGAATATCTGAAGTCGAAGACCAACTCAATGAAATTAAATGAGAAACCAAGATTAGAGAAAAAAGTGCAAAAAGGAATGAACAAAGTCTCCAAGAAATGTGGGACTATGTGAAAAGACCTAACCTACGTTTGATAGGTGTACCAGAAGGGGACGAAGAGAATGAATCCAAGCTGGAAAATACTCTTCAGGACATCATCCAGGAAAACTTCCCCCACCTAGCAAGACAGGCCAACACTCAAATGCAGGAAATACAGAGAACACCACAAAGATATTCTGCAAGAAGAGCAACCCCAAGGCACATAATCGTCAGATTCAACAAGGTGGAAATAAAGGAGAAAATACTAAGGGCAGCCAGAGAGAAAGGTCGAGTTATCCACAAAGGGAAGCCCATCAGACTCACAGCAGATCTCTCGGCAGAAACACTACAAGCCAGAAGAGAGTGGGGGCCAATATTCAACATTCTTAAAGAAAAGAACTTTCAACCCAGAATTTCATATCCAGCCAAACTGAGCTTCAGAAGTGAAGGAAAAATAAAATCCTTTGCGAACAAGCAAGTACTCAGAGATTTTGTCACCACCAGGCCTGCTTTACAAGAGCTCCTAAAAGAGGCACTACACATAGAAAGGAACAACCAGTACCAGCCATTCCAAAATCACACTAAATGCTAAAGAGCATCAACATAATGAAGAATCTACAACAACTAACAGGCAAAACAGCCACTTAGCATCAAAATGGCAGTATCAAATTCACACATAACAATATTAACCCTAAATGTAAATGGAAACAATATTAACCCTAAATGTAAATGGACTAAATGCACCAATCAAAAGACACAGACTGGCAAATTGGATAAAAATCCAAAACCCATCAGTGTGCTGTATCCAGGAAACCCATCTCACATGCAAGGATACACAAAGGCTCAAAATAAAGGGATGGAGGAAGATTTACCAAGCAAATGGAGAGCAAAAAAAAGCAGGAGTTGCAATTCTCATCTCTGATAAAATAGACTTTAAAGCAACAAAGATCAAAAGAGACAAAGAAGGCCATTACATCATGGTAAAAGGATCGATAAAACAAGAAGAGCTAACGATCCTAAACATATATGGACCCAATGCAGGAGCACCCAGATACATAAGGCAAGTTCTTAATGACTTACAAGGAGACTTAGACTCCCACACAATAATAGTGGGAGACTTTAACACTCCACTGTCAATATTAGACAGATCAACCAGACAGAAAATCAACAAGGATATCCAGGGCTTGAACTCAGACCTGGAGCAAGCAAACCTGATAGACATTTACAGAACTCTCCACCCCAAATCCACAGAATATACATTCTTCTCAGCAACACATCACACCTACTCAAAAATTGACCACATAATTGGAAGTAAAGCACTGCTCAACAAATGCAAAACAACTGAAATCATAACAAACAGCCTCTCAGACCATAGTGCAATCAAGTTAGAACTCAGAATACAGAAACCGACCCAGAACCGCACAGCTTCATGGAAACTGAACAACTGGCTCTTAAATGTTGACTGGGTAAACAATGAAATGAAGTCAGAAATAAAGAAGTTCTTCGAAACCAATGAGAACGAAGACACAACGTGCCAGAACCTCTGGGACACATTTAAAGCAGTCTCTAGAGGAAAGTATATAGCAATAAGTGCCCATATGAGGAGAATGGAGAGATCCAAAATTGACACCCTATCGTCAAAATTGAAAGAGCTAGAGGAGCAAGATCAAAAAAACTCAAAACCCAGCAGAAGACAAGAAATAACTAAGATCAGAGCTGAACTGAAGGAGATTGAAACACGAAAAACCCTTCAAAAAATCAATAAATCCAAGAGCTGGTTTTTTGAAAAGATCAACAAAATAGACAGACCACTAGCCAGATTGATTAAAAATAAAAGAGAGAACAACCAAATAGATGCAATAAAAAATGATAAAGAGGAACTCACCACAGATTTCACAGAAATTCAAACCATCATCAGAGAATATTACAAACAACTCTATGCGCATAAACTAGTAAACATGGAAGAAATGGATAAATTCCTGGACTCCTGTGCCCTCCCAAGCCTAAACCAGGAGGAAGCTGAAACTATGACTAGACCAATAACAAGGTCAGAAGTCGAGGCAGCAATTAAGAGCCTACCACACAAAAAAAGCCCAGGTCCAGACGGGTTCACAGCCGAATTCTACCAGACACACAAAGAGGAGTTGGTACCATTCCTTCTAAAACTATTTCAAACAATCCAAAAAGAGGGAATACTTCCCAAATCATTTTACGAGACCAACATCATTCTGATACCAAAACCCGGCAGAGACCCAACAAGAAAAGAAAACTTCAGGCCAATATCCATGATGAACATAGATGCAAAAATCTTCAATAAAATATTGGCAAGCCGAATGCAACAGCAAATCAAAAAACTTATTCACCATGATCAAGTAGGATTCATCCCGGGGATGCAAGGCTGGTTCAACATACGCAAGTCTATCAACGTAATTCACCACATAAACAGAACCAAAAACAAAAACCACATGATTATCTCAATTGACACAGAGAAGGCATTTGACAAAATTCAACAGCCCTTTATGCTAAAAACCCTCAATAAACTCGGTATCGATGGAACGTATCTCAAAGTAATAAAAGCTATTTATGACAAACCAACAGCCAATATCATACTGAATGGGCAAAAACTGGAAGCATTCCCTTTGAAATCTGGCACTAGACAAGGATGCCCTCTTTCACCACTCCTATTCAATATAGTTCTGGAAGTTCTAGCCAGAGCAATCAGGCAAGAAAAAGAAATAAAGGGTATTCAAATAGGAAAGGAGGAAGCCAAATTGTCTCTATTTGCAGACGACATGATAGTATACCTAGAAGACCCCATCACCTCAGCCCAAAAACTCCTAAAACTGATAAGCAACTTCAGCAAAGTCTCAGGATATAAAATCAATGTGAAAAAATCACAAGCATTCGTCTACACCAATAACAGACTTAAAGAAAGCCAAATCAAGAACAAACTGCCATTCACAATTGCTACAAAAAGAATAAAATACCTTGGAATACAACTCACAAGGAACGTAAGGGACCTCTTCAAGGACAACTACAAACCACTGCTCAACGAAATCAGAGAGGACACAAACAGATGGAGAAACATTCCATGTTCATGGTTAGGAAGAATTAATATCGTGAAAATGGCTATACTGCCCAAAGTAATTTACAGAATCAACGCTATCCCCATCAAGCTACCATTGACTTTCTTCACAGAACTGGAAAAAACCACCATGAACTTCATATGCAACCCAAAGAGAGCCCGCATACCCAAGTCAATTCTAAGCAAAAAGAACACAGCGGGGGGCATCACACTACCGGATTTCAAACTATACTACAAGGCTACAGTAATCAAAACAGCATGGTACTGGTACCAAAACAGAGATATAGACCAATGGAACAAAACAGAGGCACCGGAGGCAACACAACATATCTACAACTATACAATCTTTGATAAACCTGACAAAAACAAGCAATGGGGCAAGGATTCCATGTTTAACAAATGGTGTTGGGAAAACTGGCTAGCCATGTGCAGAAAGCAAAAACTGGACCCCTTCCTGACACCTTACACTAAAATTAACTCCAGATGGATTAAAGACTTAAACATAAGACCTGGCACCATAAAAACCCTAGAAGAAAATCTAGGCAAAACTATCCAGGACATAGGAGTAGGCAAGGACTTCATGAACAAAACACCAAAAGCGTTGGCAACAAAAGCCAAAATAGACAAATGGGACCTAATCAAACTCCACAGCTTCTGCACGGCAAAAGAAACAGTCACTAGAGTGGATCGGCAACCAACAGAATGGGAAAAAATTTTTCAGTTTACCCATCTGACAAAGGGCTGATATCCAGAATTTACAAAGAACTCAAACAGATTTACAGGAAAAAAACAAACAAGCCCATTCAAAAGTGGGCAAAGGATATGAACAGACACTTTATGAAAGAAGACATATATGAGGCCAACAATCATATGAAAAAATGCTCATCGTCACTGGTCATCAGAGAGATGCAAATCAAAACCACATTGAGATACCATCTCATACCAGTTAGAATGGCGATCATTAAAAAATCTGGAGACAACAGATGCTGGAGAGGATGTGGAGAAAAAGGAACACTTTTACACTGTTGATGGGAGTGTAAATTAGTCCAACCACTGTGGAAGACGGTGTGGCGATTCCTCAAGGCCTTAGAAATAGAAATCCCATTTGACCCAGCAATCCCATTACTGGGTATATATCCAAAAGACTATAAATCGTTCTACTATAAGGACACATGTACACGAATGTTCATTGCAGCACTGTTTACAATAGCAAAGACCTGGAATCAACCCAAATGCCCATCGATGATAGACTGGATTGGGAAAATGTGGCACATATACACCATGGAATATTATGCAGCAATCAGAAATGATGAGTTCGTGTCGTTTATAGGGACATGGATGAATCTGGAGAACGTCATCCTCAGCAAACTGACACAAGAACAGAAAATGAAACACCGCATATTCTCACTCATAGGTGGGTGATGACAAATAAGAACACATGGACACAGAAAGGGGAGTACTAAACACTGGGGTCTATTGGGGGGAAAAGGGGAGGGCCAGTGGGAGGGGGAGGTGGGGAGGGATAGCCTGGGGAGAAATGCCAAATGTGGGTTAAGGGGAGAAGGAAAGAAAAGCACACTGCCATGTGTGTTCCTACGCAACTGTCTTGCATGCTCTGCTCATGTACCCCAAAACCTAAAATCCAATAAAAAATTTAAAAAAGAAAAAAAAGAAAGGAAGGAAGAAAGAAAAGAGCATATTGAATTGTTTGTAAAACAAAGAAAGGATAAATGCTTAAGGTGAGGGGTATTCCATTTACCCTGAGGTGATTATTACACATTGCCTAACTGTGTCAGAACATCTCATGTACCCCATAAATATATACACCTACTATGTACCCATAAAAATAAAAGTAAAGGGCTGGGCACGGTGGCTCACGCCTGTAATCCCAGCACTTTGGGAGGCCAAGGCGGGTGGATCATAAGGTCAAGAGATTGAAACCATCCTGGTCAACATGGTGAAACCCCATCTCTACTAAAAATACAAAAAATTAGCTGGGCATGGTGGAGCGGGCCTGTAATCCCAGCTACTCAGGAAGCTGAGGCAAGAGAATTGCTTGAACCCAGGAGGCGGAGGTTGTGGTGAGCCGAGATCGTGCCATTGCGCTCCAGCCTGGGTAACAAGAGCGAAACTCCGTCATTAAAAAAAAAAAAAAGTAAAGTATTTTAAGCCCCCAATCTTGGCCAAATGTAGTGTGCAAACTTGTAATTCCAGTGCTTTTTGAGGTCAGGATGTGAGGATCATTTGAGTCTGGAATTTGAGACCCACCTAGGCAATACAGCAAGACTCCTGTCTCTAATAACAATGAAAAAAAATTAGCCAGGCCTGGTGAGGTTTATGCCTATAGTCCCAGCTACTTGAGAGGCTGAGATGATAGAATCCCTTGAACCCAGGAGAGGTTGAGGCTGCGGTGAGCTATGATTGCCCCACTGCTCTCCAGCCTGGGTGACAGAGTGAGACCATGTCTCTTTAAAAAACAAACCAATCTTAGCATGATCTGACCCTGCCTGCCACCTCTATGCTTTTCGTCTTGCTCATTGTGCATTGGACATCTGGGCTTCTTTTCTGCTCCTGTAAATGCCAAGCTGCTTCCCTCTTCAGGACCACTGCACATGCTCTTCCGTGCCTGAAATGGACTTCCCACACCTCCTGCCACAGCTGGATTTTTCTCATGTTCTAGACCTCAGCTCACACATCACCTCTGCAGAGAAATTCTCCCTCACCTTGTGAAGAGGGAAACATCCTCTGCATTGCCTTGTCCTGCCTGGTTCTCTCAAAGCAGGTATCACAGTCAAAAATCAGCTTGATATTTATAGAATTGCTAGTCTGCATGTTCTCCTCCCAAATTCACGCCGAATCAGAACAGAAGCTCCCTATGGTAGGAGTCTCATCTTCTTCATTCTCAGAACCTAATCTAGTAACTGCACATAGTAGGCACAAAATAAATGTTACTAGAATGAATAAGTATTACGGGGCCAGTCAAGGTGGCTCACACCTGTAATCTCAGCACTTTGGGAGGCCAAGGCGGGTACAGGAGACCAGCCTGGCCAACATGGTGAAACCCCATCTCTGCTAAAAATACAAAAATTAGCTGAGTGTGGTGGTGCGAACCTGTAATCCCAGCTACTTGGGAGGCTGAGGCAGGAGAACTGCTTGAACCTGGGAGGTGGAGGTTTCAGTGAGCCAGAGGTTGCAGTGAGCCACAATTGTGCCACTACACTCTAACCTGGGCAACAGAGTGAGGCTCCACCTCAAAAAAACCCAAACAAACAAACAAACAAACAAACAGTAAAAGGTATGAATAAGTATCAAGGACAGGAGATTTTGTGATTTGCCACCTTTTCATGGAAATCCCACTTAACATGAATATTTTCTATTTGATGGTATTTCTATAATAGGAAATTGAAACTGAGTTAATTTTTTTAAAAATGAGGCTAGGCATAGTGATCCATGCCTGTAATTCCAGCACTTTGGGAGGCTGAAGTGGAGAATCACATGAGGCTAGGAGTTCGAGACCAGTCTGGGCAACATACATAGACCCCTGTCTCTGCAAAAATAACTTAATTAACCAGGTATGCCAGGCGCAGTGGCTCAAGCCTGTAATTTCACCACTTTGGGAGGCTGAGTTGGGTGGATCACCTGAGGTCAAGAGTTTGAGATCAGCCTGGCCAACATGACAAAACCCCATCTCTACTGAAACATTAGTCAGATGTGATGATGAATACCTGTAATCCTAGCTACTTGGGAAGCTGAGGCAGGAGAATCTCTTGAATCTGGGAGACAGAGTTTGCAGTGAGCCAAGATCAGGCCATTGTGCTCCAGCCTGGAGAAGAGTAAAACTCAATCTTAAAAAAAAAAAATTAACCATATGTGGTAGTACGTGTCTGTAGTCCCAGCTCCTTAGGAGGCTAAAGTGGGAGAAGCACTTGAGCCCAGGAGATAGAGGCTGCAGTGAGCCATGATTTTAGCTCTGCACTCCAGCCTGAGTGACAGAGCTACACCTTATCTCTAAAAACAGAAAAACAAGCAAAAAAAAGGCTGGGCACGGTGGCTCACACCTGTAATCCCAGCATTTTGGGAGGCTGAGGAGGGTGGATCACCTGAGGTCAGGAGTTTGAGACCAGCCTGGCCAACATGGTGAAGCCCTGTCTCCACTAAAAAAAAATACAAAAATTAGCCCACCATGGTGGCAGGCACCTGTAACTTCAGCTACTTGGGAGGCTGAGGCAAGAGAATTGCTTGAACCCGGGAGGCAGAAGTTGCAGAAGATACAGGGGCAAGAGTGGGAGAAGGACGTCTCGTGAGGAGCTGCCACATCAACATCTTTTGATTATTCCAGGCCACATTTTGAGTGGGACCTCTGTAAGAATGTGGCCCAGCCTCAGATGCGTTGATTCTGACACTCAGTGCTGGTGGAGGCCTTGTGATGTCACACTGTGGAGGCTTCTTGGGAAAGCGTTGGCCTTCAAAATAAACATCTTAGTGTATTCCTTTGATGCTGCAGACAATGACCTGTTTTTTCTCATATGTCTGCTCAAGATAGTTACAAATTTAGTAAAGATGGGGTTTCACCATGTTGGTCAGGCAGGTCTCCAACTCCTGACCTCAAATGACGTCCCCCCCTCAGCCTCCAGAAGTGCTGGGATTACAGGTGCGAGACACTGTGCCCTGCCCTTCTTCCATTCTTGCTCAATTTTTTTTTTCTTCTCTTTCTGCCTCCTTTTTTTTTTCCTTGATATTCTGGAAACCATAGGGAATATATATGAATCTTAATTCCAAGGGCAATTAAAAAAATTGTTTTTAGAGACACGGTCTTTCTCTATCACTTAGGCTGTAATGCAGTGGTGAGATCTCAGCTGACTGCAACCTCCACCTCCTGGGCTCAAGCAATCCTCATTGAGTCCCCAGAGTATCTGGGACTACAAGTGTGCAGCACTGCACCTCGCTAATCTGAAAAAAATCATTTTTGGAGCAATAGAGTTTTGCTGTGCTGCCCGAGCTGGTCTTGAACTCCTGGACTCAAGCAATCCTCTGGCCTTTGCTTCTCAAAGTGTTAGGATTACAAGAAGTCACTATACCCGGCCAGTTTTTTAATGCAGAAGAATCCAAGAAACACTATCTCTGATGAAAACACCAGCTAAACTCTTGAAGTGTCATTTTTTCACTCTCCATTTTTTCCCTTTCCTTGACTCTTAACATCAACTGGTTGTCCTCTGAAGTGGAGACATTTCTATTCCATGTTGGGCTAAGATCTTTGAGAAAGCAGGCAAGGAACAAGTTTTACCAGTTTTCCAGTGAGACACCCCCTGTGGTGAGAGAGGCTCTTTACCTGGTGAGTTACTTCCTCTCTTTGGTACCCAATTTTCTCATGTTTAAAATTAGGGATCCAGGCACCTTTGCTCACACCTGTAATCCCAGCACATTGAGAAGACAATGTGAGCAGATCACGAGGTCAAGAGATCAAGACCATCCTGGCCAACATGGTGAAGCACTGTCTCTACTAAAAATACAAAAATTAGCTGGGCATGGTGGTAGGTGCCTATAATCCCAGCTACTCGGGAGGCTGAGGCAGGAGAATCACTTGAACTTGGGGGGTGGAGGTTGCAGTGAGCCGAGATTGTGCCATTGCACTCCAGCCTAGGCAACAGAGAGAGACTCCATCTAAATGAATGAATGAGTGAATAAAATAGGTAAGTAAAACCACATGCCCCTTAGGATCGTTTCACCTTAGTTTTTCTATGAATTAATTAAAGAGATGTGTTTTTCTCATAAGTAAACATCCAAAAAGTTACCCAAGGTAGGTTTTCCATGTTTTCTGGAATCTTGTAATTGCCCCAAAGGATGTGGGAGTATTTGGAGGAGAAGCTCTTCCTTGCTTCCTTTCTTTATTTACTTATTTATTTTTTTAATAGATGAAATCTCTCCTTGTCACCAGGCTGGAGTGCAGGTACAGACCTGGATCACTGCAACCTCAAACTCCCGGCCTCCAGTCTTCCTCCAATTCCAACCTCTGGCATAGCAGAGACAACAGAAACACACGTCCATGCCCAGCTAATTTTTAAAATTATTTTGTAGTGACAGGGTCCCACTGTGTTGCCCAGGCTGGTCTCAAACTCCTAGCCTGAAGTGATCCTTCTGCCTCAGCCTGTCTAAGGGCTGGGATTACAAGTGTGAGACATGGTGCCTCGTCCTTCACTACTGAAAATACAAATATTAGCAGGTCAAGGTGTGGGCACCCATGGACTCAGCTACTCAGGAGGCTGAGGCATGAGAATTGCTTGAACCCAGGAGGCAGAGGTTGCAGTGACCCAAGATCATGCCACTGCACTCCAATCTGAGTGAGAGTGAGAGTCCATCTCAAAACGGGAAAAAATAAAACCACAAAGATAATGACATGTTACAGGCTTTGTACTGTGTTTAAACTGTGCCAGTGCATCTGCTCACGTGCATGTACCTGCCCACAAATTAAACCTTATCGAGCAAGGTGTGGAGGCAAACATGTATAATCCCAGCACTTTGGGAAGGTGAGGCTGGTTGGATTGCCTCTGGAGCTCGACCAGCCTCGGGAACATGTTGAAACACTGTCTCTACAATAAAATACAAAAAGTAGCCCAGTGTGGTTGTGCACACCTGTAGTCCTGACCATCAGCCCTCCAGGCTCCTTATGCAGTTCAGAGACATGTATTTGGGACATAAGTAGGGCACTGACACCTGGTTTCAGGTGACTGCAAAAGGGAATGATTCCAAGAGTCTCCATCTCACAGTAGCCTCTTTCTGTGTGGCCAGGACCCTCTAGGCTGTCCTCCAGCCACTCCTTGCCATTTCTCAAGGCATGCTCGAGCCTCAGGGCCTTGGCACTACTGTCTTTCCCCACCAATAGCCCTGGGGCTCCCTCCCTCCTATTCCCTGTCTCTGCTCTGCTGCTGCCCTACCAGAGACTCTCCTGACACAATGGGGATCCCCCTCCCTTTTCTCCCTTTCCATTTAGGGCATGGACCCCTCCTGGCATCCTGTATATTTTAGCATTTATTCCTCCCTCACCCTACTAGAATGCAAGCTACAGGTGAACTGTGTCCCTAGAGCCTGTTAAGTGCTCAATGACCACCTTTTCAAGGACCACACTTGCATGCTATCTGCATTGGCCACATGTTGCATGAGCATGTCCCCCTCCCATGTGTGATTTTATTTCCCTGACTTTGTGGGGGTGATCTTATTGTAATTCCCAATTAACAGATGAAGAAAATGAGGAACAGAGAGACTTAATCACAGGTGGGGATTGTGCCTGACTAAAGCTGGCTAACGGACATTAACCATTATTTTGTTATGGAGATGGGTGGGGACCACGTAAAAATGCAAGGCTTCAAAAGTAGACAACAACCGTCTCACTTGGTGGGGTGGGGGGGGGGGGTCACACCTAACGTGTCACAAGAAAGCTTTGGATCTTCCAGATCAGAGCCACCTTTGGGAGAGTCCCCTGAGGGGAAGCTAGGCACTCCTGCTCAGCATGATTGACAAGGTCCTTACGCCATATCTAGTGCCCAGAAGGTGCAGGTGGTTTCAGGCACTGCCACACATGGAGTCTAGACTGCTGATGTAACAGGGCAGCGTCTGAGGTACCAGGGGTTGCAAGAGAACCAGCTTCTAAAAGCAGCACTGAAGGCCAGGCATGGTGGCTCACATCTATAATCCCAGCACTTTCAGAGGCTGAAGTGGGGAGATTATCTGAGGTCGGGGGTTTGATACCAACCTGGCCAACATGGCAAAACCCCGTCTCCACTAAAAATACAACAATTAGCCAGCCGTGGTAGCACACGCCTGTGATACCAGCTAGTCAGGGAGCTGAGGCAGGAGAATTGCTTGGGTCTGGGAGGTGGAGGTTGCACAGTGAGCCAAGATTGTGCCACTGCGCTACAGCCTGGGAAACAAGACTGAAACTCCGTCTCAAAAAACAACAACAACAAAAAAGCATTAAAGATAAAATAGCAAGTTAAGACTAAAGTCTTCAGAACCCTTGTCTCAGAAGATTCTAGGCTAGATCTGAAGGTTCTGAAATACTGACTCAAGGTTTTGTCTTGCTTTAACTCATCCTGCTTCCACTTTCTTTACCCACTATACATGATTTACCACGTACGTCCTCTTTTGCCGTTGTCTAAACTGATACTCGCAACCAATGTATCCTGAAACAGCAAGTCACATGCGCATTACTTTAAAATGAAAGCAAAGATTCCTGTTATTTTTGTAATTAATAAAACTTGTATGTGTTCAGCCAAATTCCCCTTGAGAATTGCTCTCAGAATTCCTGTCCTATCCTAAATGAAAACATTAGGACAGGAGATGCACACACTGATTTAAACAAAAAAGATGAAATGATCATTTACAAATTATACATTTTTGGTAAAACAGAAATTCTCCAAATTTTCTTACATCATCAATTTTCCTTGAGTCCACAACCAGCCTATTTCGCATCAAGAGAGTCTGCTTCTTTGCAAATGTGTGAGAAATTAATTGCACAAATCACAAGTCTGGCTTTAATACCAATTTTTTTTTTTTTTTTTTGAAATGTAGTCTTCCTCTGTTGCCCAGGCTGGTGTGCAGTGGTGCGATCTTGGCTCACTGCAACCTCTGCCTCCTGCGTTCAAGCAATTCTCCTACCTTGGCCTCCCTGAGGAGCTGGGACTACAGGTGCATACCAACACACTCAGCTAATTGTGTTTTTTTGTTTGTTTGTTTTAATTTTTAATATAGACGAGGTTTCACCATGTTGGCCAGGCTGGTATCAGACTCTTTTTTTTTTTTTTCAGACTCTTAACTTCAGGTGATTAGACAACCTCAGCCTCCTAAGGTGCTGGCTGGGATTACAGGCCTCAGCCACCATGCCCAGCCTGCAATACTAGTTTCATTCGGTGCCACCCAAGTCTTATCCAGCCTTGACTTGGCCCTGTTCCACCAGTCTTACCCTGTGCCTGCACATCTAGAAGGTTCACATGCACAAGTCAGCGATACAACAGTGCAGAAAACTTCAGCAGGAATGCCACTTCTCCATCACCAAACTTGCTCTTTTTTGTTACCCAGGCCCCATCACCCCAGGCCCCGCTGCCCACTTCCAGCCTTCTTTCCATCTTGAGAGCTCAGGGAGGGCATCTAACCTACTACCCAATCAGTGAGTAGGACCTCGACTTCCAGAAGCATCTGTGATTTCTCCTAGCCAACCTCATAGATGGGACCCAGGTATACTCTACTCTGCCCAGCACAAGCTAATGGCCTAACTCCCACATCTCCCTTTTCTGCTAACATGGCCTCACTCACAAATCAGGCTGAGGATTAAGTGAAGAAATATAAGAAAGGTATTAATTAGCAGTATTTTCTAATGTTTCCCTCCCTCTACATAACCACAGACAACCAGAACCAAGGAACATCAGACACATAGAAGAAAAATATTTGTGAGTAATGCTGAGAACAATAATACTTGCAGCAAATAGTGGCTTTTAAAAAACAGAAGGGAGGGCAGGGCACAGTGGCTCACATAACTGTAATCTCGGCACTTTGGGAGACCAAGGCAGGCAGATCACTTGAGGTCAGGAATTCAAGACCAGACTGGCTAACATGACAAAAATACCTTCTCTTCTAAAATACAAAAAATAGCTAGGAGGAGTGGTGCATGCCTGTAATTGGCTACTTGGGAGACTGAGGCAGAGTATCCCTTGAATCTAGAAGGTGGAAGCTGCAGTGGGTCAAGAACACACTACTGCACACCAGCCTGGGAGATAGAGTGAAACTCCATCTTGAGAGAGAGAGATAGAGAGAGAGGGGTGGGGGATAGGTTACCCACTATGTGCTAGGCACTGATTTACACGTATTTACTGGTTTACATAGAAGTGATTTCACGAGCAGCTCGGGATTTTAGCTCCCACTGAAAGCGCAGAGAACGAGAGGACGCCACACTTTCAGGTAAATTTTTTTTGCTCACAGACCAGGAGATTCCCAGCGGAGGAGCCCCACTGGTCACCAGCGCAACTGTTGTGGCCGGCGCAATGGTTTTGCCGGTGCCTCGGCATGGCGGTTCTTGGTGCAGAGTAAACGGGACTGGTTCCCCTTTTGGCCGACGTTTGGAGCTCTGGGAAGGCAGAGTCGCCTATTCAGCTTCCTTCAAGAAGGAAGCCAGACAGGACATTCCTGGGCAGAAAAGCACCATCAATCTTAACGCCGCTATTTTACCTGGCACAGTGAGTTGCTCAGATTCCGATGCTGGGAATCAATAAATTGGACGTCCACTCAGAAACCTAATTAGAAAGGCAGTAATTACAAAAATGACAGACGGATAAATTTATAATGAAGGGAAGAAACCAGCCTAAAAAGGCTGAGAAAACCCAAAATCAGAATGCCTCTCCCTCTACGGGGGATCACAGTTCCTCATCAGCAACTGAACAAGGCCTGATGGAGAATGACTGTGTTTCATTAACAGAAGTAGGCTTCAGAAGATGGATGATAAGAAACTTCTGGGAGTTAAAAGAACTTGTTCTAACCCAATGCAAAGAAACTAAGAACGTTGAAAAAGGGTGTGAGGAAATGCTACTGAGAATAGACAATATAAAGAGGAATATAAATGAAACAACGGAGTTGAAAAACACAACACGAGAACTTCGTGAAGTATGCACAAGTTTTAACAGCCAAATTGATCAAGGAGAAGAAAGGATATCAGAGATTGAAGACCTCTTAATGAAATAAAATGAGAAGACAAGAATATAGGAAAAGGATAAAAAGGAATGAGCAAAGTCTCCGAGAAATATGGGACTATGTGAAAAGACCTAATCTATGTTCGATAGGTTTACCTGAATGCAACGAAGAGAATGAATCCGAGCTGGAAAATACTCTTCAGGGTATTATTCAGGAAAACTTTCCGAATCTAGCAAAGCAGGACAATATTCAACCCCAGGTAATACAGAGAACACCACAAAAATATTCCTCAAAAAGAGCAACCCCAAGGCATATAATCGTTAGATTCACCAGGGTTGAAATGAAGGAGAAAATACTAAGGGCAGCCAGAGAGAAGGTCAGGTTACCCACAAAGGGAAGCCCATCAGACTCACAGCTGATCTCTCAGCAGAACCCCTAGAAGCCAGGAGAGTGTGGGGGCCAATATTCAACATCCTTAAGGAAAAGATTTTTCAACCCAAAATTTCATGTCCAGCCAAACTAAGCTTCACAAGCGAAGGAAAAATAAAATCTTTTCTGAACAAGCAGGTACTCAGAGATTTCATCACCACCAGGCCTGCTTTACAAGAGCTTCTGAAAGAAGCATTACACATAGACAGAAACAACCAGTATTAGCCTTTCTAAAAATATACCAAGAAGTAAAGAGCATCACCGTAATAAAAAGAATGTACATCAACTAATGGGCAAAACAGCCAGCTAACATCAAATGGCAGTAATCCTAAATTTAAATAGAATAAATCCCCCAACCAAAAAACAAAGCCAAAACCCTTCCATATGCCGCATCCAGACCCATCTCACATGTAAGGACACACAGACTCAAAACAAAGGGATGGAGAAAGATTTACCAACCAAATAGAGAGCAAAAATAAATAAATAAAAGCAGGAGTTGCAATTCTCACCTCTGATAAAATAGATTTCAAAGCAACAAAGATCAAAAGAGGACATAATGGTAAAAAGATCAATGCAACAAGAAGAGCTAACTATCCTAAATATATACACACCCAATATAGAATACGTAAGACTTATAGATTTAGACTCCCACACAATAATACTGGGAGACTTCAACATCAATATTAGATAGATAAATGAGACAAAATTAATAAGGATATCCAGGACTTGAACTCAGATCCGGAACAAATACACTTTAATAAACATTTATAGAACTCTCCACTTTAAATACATAAAATATGCACTCTTATCGGTACCACATCACACCTACTCACAGGTTTAAATGAAATATTGGTTGGCTACTCGTTTGTTATTTTTTTCCCTCATTTTTTTTCCTGTCTCCATTATTAAGCACAATTATTATCATAAAAGAGGTTTTCAACACCCAATTTTAGACTGCATTCTAGCCTGAGCAATAGAGACACTCCTGTTCTCTCTCCTTCTTCCTCTTCTTCATTTCTTTTTTTCCTTTCTCTCTCTTTCAAGAAAAATGAAAACTTCATGAGACAGACTTCTTCTTTGCCCCAAACCTTAGTAACTATGCTATTATCCTTGTAACATCGTCATTCACAGAAATGAGTTACCCTAACTCCTGGAGAGTCAGTTTGCTGATTTGCTTACTTATCTTCACTCATTGTCCTTATCCTCTCCTAATGTTATACTCCAAACTCACACCTTACATGTCTGACTCCCTTCTTATTTCTAGATCAAGTACATTCACAGAAACTCTTTTAAAAAAAAGTAATTTCACATGTATTTGTTTATTTGTATGTGTGTATATAGATGTACATGCATACATTATCTCAATAATGTCTGTGTGGCTCACATAACCAGGTGAAGATTTTTAGAGTGAAAACTGAGGTTTCTGGAACAAGGAATTCTGTTTTAAGGCATCAGCATCAAGATTTGAGCCATGCTAGCCTCACCCAGTCACAGACTAGTTCTTTGAAATGGATCTTTTCTGTATCTCACATCTCACATCTCTCTCAATGGCTGTTTCTTTGGAGAACGCTAATAGGTACAGGAGAAATCTGAAAATGGACCTCTCACAGGAGCAGCAGCAGAAGGAAGAGAAACAGAACAGTCCCTAAGCTCAACATGCTTCTGGGAGGCTGTGACGTGCAGAAACATTAGGAAAACCAGGTCTAGGACCCTGAAAAGGCAAACGATCTATCTGACAACACATTAATAACCAGAATATGTAAGAAGCTCGAGCAAATTTAGAGGAAACATTTTAATGATCTGATTTTGAAAATGGACAAAATATCTGAATTTCCAAAGAGGACATATAGATGGCAAACAGGTTTATGAAAAGCTGCTCTACATCCCGCCCAAGTTCCCAACAGGAGCAGAAGAGGACCCAGCTTCCCAGGAACCCTAGAGAAGTGACGAAGTAGGCAGTTCTGGCATCTTCTGAGCATGGTGATGTCATCCTGGCTTTTTGGGGACTGAACTCTTCCTGGAATTCTCTGGAGAAATTTTGAATCCATCAGTCCTGACAGCCAGAAAGCAACACTGAAGGGGCCTTGTGGAGGAGACAAAAAGACAGAAAGCAAAAAAAAAAAAAAAAAAAAAAGACTGTGAGTCCCCGCTCCAAGCCAGCCCATTCCCGGGGCTCCAGTCTTACTTTGGCCTATGCTTTCCCCACCCCTTTTACCTGGACAGCTTTTGTTTCACCTTTAAGATCTGACTCAATAGCTGGGCATGGTGGCTCACTCCTGTAATCCCAACACTTTGGGAGACTGGGGAGGGCAGATCATGAGATCTGAAGTTCAAAACAGCCTAACCAAACATGGTGAAAACTCTACTAAAAATACAAAAACAAACAAACAAACAAAAAACTTACCTGGGTGTGGTGGCATGCTCACCTGTAGTCCCAGCTACTCAGGAAGCTGAGGCAGGAGAATCTCTTGAATGTGGAGGCAGAGGTTGCAGTGAGCCGAGAGTGTAGCACTGCACTCCCACCTGGGCAACAGAGCAAGGTTCTTTCTCAAAAAAGGTCTGACTCAGGAAGGGGCTCTCCAGCTTTTTGAACTTTACTTACCAATCCAAGGCACCCAGGGCAGATGGTGATGACCTGTGAGCATGAGACAGACGCATCAAAGGACATTCCAGTGTGGGCTACCAGCAGGAGCCCACTGGACCCTTCATCTAAGGAAATACTAATAAGTAACCAAAGTGAGCAGCTCACAGGAGCTAGAACACACCCTACAGTCAAGTGCAAAACTCCTGGACTGGAAATAAAATGAATCTGCTGGCAAAGTCAGCACAGGAGGGTGAAAACAACCTAGGTGCAGCCCATGCTCTTATGCCTGAGGACAAGGGGACAGAAGAGCACAAAGGGTGGAGGGCACTCGGGGCCAGAACACAAGGAGAAGCAGTAATTTCTGATGAGGAAGCGCAATGGCTCCTGAGGCTCGGGGCAAGCAGTGTCTGTGCTGACAGTAACACCTGGGCTCCCACCTTGAGGCATCCTCAGGTCCATGCACGGAGTTCACTTGGGGGTGAGATGCTCCCTCTGGCACCCATGTCCCCACTGCGCAGAACAGCATCTGCTGGGGAAGTGAGGACTGCACACGCAACCAACACCCACTCTTAATTTTGTTAAAAATAATCCTCTCGAACGAACACACCAAAGTAACAGTGCTCACCTGCTTGGGTAGGAGGGAACAAGGAATGGAGCAGAGGGGGTATGTCACTGCACGTTTACAAACTTCAAAATGTTCAAACAACATGAGCATGTCACTTACTGTTTTAATGTAACTTTAACATAGCAGCTTCTGAGCTGTAAGTCAGATGAGATGGAGTGCTTGGGCAGGGATCCTGGTGCCTGGCAGGAAACAAGAGGGCACTACAAGGTGAGCTGCATGGGCTGAGGTGGTCGCTGTCCACTGACCTAGGGAGCACAGCTGACCTGTCCGGATGCTCAGGCGGAAGCAGAGCAGCCATGACCAACAACTGAGGCTGCAGAAACACTATGGATAAGCAAAAAGGGAGTTGAGATGTGGGGAACAGAAGGTTTTCCACAATGCAAGAAATTCACATGCCAGAGGATTTTATTTCCTAATCCCTCCATTTCAACTCTGGTTCACAATTGAATTCACTATAGGTTTAAGCACATATTTGTTAGAGGAATTTCAAAGGAGATAACCAGCGTGCGATCAGAAGAAAGCTTACTTTGGTAGATCTAGGTGATGGAGTTCAAAATCAACACCAGATGAGACTGTCATTTCCAAGGAAACGCAGTGGTGATCTTTTTCATTATTATTTCACCTTCATAACTTGAATAGAAGATGTTGTTTGAAATTTCTGAAAATGTTAAATGTTCAATTAGTTACACTGAAACAATTTCTCTCAAGCAGTCTGTGAATGCTACAGATCAAGAGGAGAAGCTTGAAAATACTGTACCTTCATCCCAAGAGGACTCTTTAAATGTAATCTCTATCCTTGGAAAACAAGCAGTGAAGGATCAAGGATCAGCCTCAGCAGGAAGGCAGGATCCACCATACCACCCCCACCTCCCCGCTGAAGGGAGCGCACAGGGAGGGCTGCCCACTTCTGGAGATTCAAGTCCAGGGGGACTAAGAGGCCAGAGAGATCTGTGCAGCACAGATCTCTCTAGCCACGCTGTAGGCCCAGCTGAGTGCAGTGTGGACTGCACTCAGCTGGGCCTGCAGCTCCTGACCTCTGCAAGGCACCAGAAGCTCCTTGAAGGCCAACACCTTGCTCAGGTCATGAAGCCAAGTCCTCAAAGCCTCTCTTCTCTGCCTGAGGGAAGAGATCCAACCAGGACTCAGGAAAGGGCCCAAGGAAGCATGTGCACCTGATTTCATGTGGACAGTGGTGGCTGGAGGTACATACCAAGCTTTCGTTTCCACATGAGTGCAGGGCAGAAAAGAATGAATAAGCAGGGGCACAGACATGGCAGAAGACGAGATGTAGTTACCTGGTCATAAATTTCCAACCTCCCCAAAGTCGAGAAACCACTTAGGAGCAGCTACTGTTCAGAGTAAAAAGATATTATGTACACAAATAACTAGAAAAATCAGAAATAATAATGCTTAAACAGAACCTAAAACCATGAACACTTCAAGGCCATTGGGCTCCTAGTCTGCCTGACACATGTGAGCTGGATGAGATGGCTCAGAGCACTCACAATGACTTGGCCTTCTGCAAGCCTACTCTTCTTAGGAAAGGTAGGCTTCTCCACAGGCTGATCTTTTACCCCCCAATATTATAACAGAATGCACTATAGTTTTCTCGTGCAAATAATCACAGCTTGATACCAATGCAGTCTTATGATGGGCGAGACAAAAGCAAGCAAAATAACAGACACATACAAAGATCCTCGTGGCAGTGGCACTTTTAGGCCTGAAATGAAATTTCTGCAAATTACAGGATCATTGATGAGCTGTGACTTTAACCTCTCCAGCTCAATTCCTCCTCAGATTCCTCAAGGAAAAGAAAAATATCAACTCCTTAAAATCCGCTACAGAGACTATTCATTGGCAAAGAAGATACCCACTTTGAATAAGCTGTGCATCGGGGCCCCTGGTGGATCCTTCTTTCATTTTAAATGGTACTGCCATCACTGGCCACACAGGATCCTCCTGGAAGAGTGCACAGCATTTGTGAGCTATTTATTATCATCAGGGGGAAGGTAAATAAATGACCTTTTCTTCTGTACCTTTCTCCTCATTTTCAGAACTTTTGCAAATAGTATATGTAACTTAGGAAAATGAACACAGCTACTGGTGTGCATCTGCAGGTGTCTTCTAAATGTTATGAGGCCCCAACATCACCTGTGAGGGTTCCCAGAGCAAGAAAACTCCTCCAGTGCTTGTTTCCATAGTGAACAAACGGCTACAACATGATCAAATACATAAATACATCAAACATAAAACATAGATCAGTAGACACAGTTTCAAAACAGGCTCACTTTCCCTTTCCGGGACTAAGGTTTGGTTTATAAAGACTTACCTCTTGGCAGGGCACAGTGACTCACGCTTCTGGTCCTATCACTTTGGGAGGCAGGTGGATGGTCTGATCTTGAGACCAGCCTGGGGAACATGGCAAAACTCTGTCTCTACCAAAAACACAAAAATTAGCCAGGCAGGGTGGCACATGCTAATGCTCCCAGCTACTCAGGAGGCTGAGATGGGAGGATTGCTTGAGCCCAGGTAAGTGAGACTGTAGGGAGCCAAGATTGTGCCACTATACTCCACTGGGTGACAGAGCAAGACCTCATCGCAAAACAAGTCTTGTCTATGGCATTCAATTAGACGAGCCTGCAGAAAATAACATTAACTAACAACATCTACAGGAATTATAAAGCAAACTTTTTTTTTTACCAAAATTATCTTTGTTAGAGGATTCTACAAAATATCATATAAAGACAAAAAGGTCACTGTCAGGCAGAGGACTCCAGCAACAACCAGGAGGACACCTAGGTCTTTGGAGCAATGCCAAAGCTGTGGTTACTTCCACTGACCAAAATGCCACAGACTTCTAAGAAGCAGTTACCATTTAGAGAATCAAGAGATGTAGTCAAGGGCAGGGGCATAAGGCCTAACACCTGAAATCAAGAGGTTATGGGCAGATGGCTAAACCCATTTTTTAAGGTCAGGAAATTAAGACCAATGTGAATAAGGTGGTAAAATTAATAAGGGCAAATTGGCTAACTCAAGAGGTAAAGTCCACATTGGTAAATCCAAGTGGACATATCCAGGCAGGTAAGACAAAAACGGTAAATCCATGAAGCTGAAGCCCTGGGGTTTGGTGTAGTATAAAGTCACAGGGGAAGACCAAGAAATTAAGGATAGGTGGAGAAATCCATGTTAGGCCACACATGACTAGTGTGAGGCCAGGAGGTTAATGAAGCCAATATTGAAGGCCACATGGTAGAAACCATGAAGATAGTATCTGCTGAGTAAGGCCTGGGGATTGACAAGACAAAAACATTAAGATCCAGTGCTAAAGCCAGAGTTCAATACTGTGTACCCAAGACAAGCATATTAACATCAGAAGGTTAATGCAGTAAATAAGCCCGGGTACCTAATGCTAGCTATGTGAAGCTAGGTAGCTGACACTACGTCTGTGTGTCTTCATGGGGAAGGCTAGGAGGCCACATCCAGGACATTAAGTGGAAAGATGGTAAGGCCGGTTTTATAAAACCAGGTAAAGAGGGACAGGTGCACAATGACAGGAGTATAAAAATAGAGGAGTAAGGCCAAAGAATCAAGGCCAGGGCACTAAGGACTAGTAGCTAAGGCCATGTAGATAAGGCCGTGTGTTAAGAACAATAAGTAAAAAGCCAGTAAATTAAGACCAGGAGTAAGGCCAGAGGATAATGATACCAGCTTGAGGCCAGTAGTGGTAGAATAGAAAAGACCGGAAAATGAGATGAACTGTGAATAGCAACTGGAAGTTTGTGAAGGTAAGATCAGTTGGGTACTACCGGTTGGTTGACATGAGCTTTACACCAGTGGGGTGTGGACAGGTGGGTAAGGCAGGTGCATAACACCAGGGGATTCATACTGAATGCAACAGGCTGGGAGGTTTATAAGGCAGGTAGCTAAATCTAAGTTGGCAAAACCGCAAGGTTAAGACTGGGTCAGGAAGCCAAGAGATTGAAAAGGTGGGGTGGCTGAGGCCAGTAAGTTAAGGGCTCCCTAAATATATCTAGGTAGATAACTCCACCTGGGTAATAGTAAGAGGTTAAAGCTAGGTCAGGTGGTTAAGTCCATATGAGTTGGAACAAAAGGTTAAGGATAGTTGTGAATGCCATGTTGGTAAGCTACATTGATCATCTAGGTGAATGAGGCCATGAGGTTAAGGCCAGGTGGGTAAGTCCAGGTGGCTAATTAGAGGTGTCTAAGTCTGGGGGTGGGGTGGAGGTAAGTCTGGGGAATAAGGGCAAAGGGATAATTCCAGGGAAGTAAACCTAGAGAGGTAAATCCAGTGGTTTAGACATGGTAGATAAAACTAGCAGTTTACGGACACTTGTGTAAACCAAGTCTGGAGGCCATGTGGGTCATGTAAGGTTGGTAAGACTAGGTGGGAACACTAGGTGGCTAATCCAGGTTTTTAGGGCCATGGGGTTAAGGTCCATAGAGTTAGGCCAAGTGGGTAAGGCTAATGGGGCATGGCCACAGCCGTAAAATAAGATTGGAAGCAACAGTGGAGTAAGGCCTCATGGGCAATATCACATGGGTCCTGAACAGAGATCAAGGACAGCAAATTGAAGCCAGGTGAGTAAGAACAGGTGGATAATGGCGAGTGGGGGAAGTTTTGCCCAGGTGAGTAAGGGCAGAATGATTAGGCCATGAAATTAAAACTCAGTGAGTATGACACCAGGGGCTTAATAAAGCAAGATCGATAATACCAGGTTCATAATACCATGAGGATAAGGTGCCGTGATGAAGCCAATGAGCTTAGGAAGTTCTGCTGAGTGCGGTCAGGTTGTTAAAACCAGGTGTTCAGGCAGGGCATGGTGGCTCCCACCGGAAATCACGGCACTAGGTGCATAAGGCCAGGAGATTCATACTGGAGAGTAAGGCCAAGAGGTTTGTAAGGCACGTAGGTAAATCTAAGTTAACAGATCCATGAGTTTAAGACTAGTCAGGAAGCCAAGCAATTAAAAAGGCTGGGTGGCTAAGTCAGTAAGTTAAGGCCTCCCTGAATAGAGCTAGGTGGCTAACTCCACCTGCTCAATACTTGGAGGTTAAAGCTAGGCAGATTAGGCCAGGAGGTTAAGGCCCTATGAGTAAAACCAAAAGCTGAAGGCAAGGTGGGGATGCTACATTGTAAGCTATGTTGGTCAGGCCATGAGGTTAAGGACACATGGGTAATGCAAGGTGTCTGGAATGAGGGCATGTAGTTGGGGGTAAAGCTAGGGAATATAAGCAGGGGGGTGATAAGGCCAGGGGTGAAAAACTAGGGAAGTAAATCTAGTGGTTTAAACCAAGTGGTAAAACCAAAAGGCTAAGGACAGTTGTGTTAACCAAGTGTAGAGCCCATGTGTGTCACAGATGGTTGCTAAGACTAGGTGGGAAAAAAAGGTGGCTAATCCAAGTTGTTAGGGCCATGAGGTGAAGTCGCACAGGGTTAGGCTAGGTGGGACTACAGGGTGGCTAATCCCACGTTGTTAGGGCCATGAGGTTAAGTCCCATAGGGTTAGACTAGGTGGGGAAGGCTAATGGGGTCTGGCCAGGGACCTAAAATGTGCTGCATAAAGCCAGGGGGTCAGTTAGGCAGCCGAATAAGGCCTCATGGACAAGATCAGCTGAGGGAGGTCTTGACCAGAGATTGAGGCCAGCAAGTTAAAGCCAGGTGAGTAAGAACAGGTGGATGATGGTGAGGGGAAGGGATGGTCAGGTGGGTAAGGGAAGGACCTTCAGGCCAGGAAATTAACACTTGGTGAGTATAGCCAGGACATTAATAAAGACAGGTAATGCCAGGCTCATAATACCATGAGGATAAGATAAGATAAAATGATAAAGCCAATTAGCTGAGTAAGTTCTGCAGAGTGCAGTCAGGTTGTTAAAACCAGGTGTTTAAATCCAGCAGAATAGAAGACTATTCCCAGGCCAAGAAATCAATGAGGGAAACACCCAGTCAGATTAAAGGCAATTCTCCAAGCCAGCCAAATGATGACCCAAGGTATCATTGGGTAATGGGACTGGGGCTGGGGCTGAGCCATAGAGTTAGGGGTAAAGCTGAGATGGGCTGGGCCTGCCATGGAGTTGGGGGTAAAGATGGGGCTGGGGCTGGGGATGGGGCTGGGACTGGAGCTGCGACTGGACATGGAGTTGGGTGTAAAACTGGGGATGGTGCTGTGCCTAGGCCTGGGACAGGGAGTTAGGGATAAAGCTGAGGAGGATAAAGCTGAGGATGGGTCTGGGGCTAGGCCTGGGCCTAGAACTGGGAAATAGGGTTGGGGGTAAAGCTAGGGCTGGCTGGTGCTGGGGCTTGGCCTGGGCCTGGTCCTTGGCCATGGGGTTGGGAGTAAACCTAGGGTTGGGGCTGGGACAGGGACAGGGATATGGAGTTGGGGGGTAAAGCTATAGCTGGGGCTGGGCCTGGGCCTGGGCCTGAGACATGGAGGTGTGGGCAAAGCTAGGGCTAGGGCTGGGGCTGGGGCTGGGGCTGCACCTGGGCCTTGGTCCAGGCCTTGGACATGGAGTTAGGGATAAAGCTAGGGCTAGGGCTAGGGCTGGGGCTGGGGCTGGGGCTGCACCTGGGCCTTGGTCCAGGCCTTGGACATGGAGTTAGGGATAAAGCTAGGGCTAGGGCTAGGGCAAGGGCTGGGGCTGGAGCTGGGTCTTGACCTGAGCCTGGGCCATGGATTTGGGGGTAAAGCTGGGGCTGGGCCTGGACCATGGATTTGGGAGTAAATCTGGGGCTGGGAGGTCCTGGGCCTGGGACTGGGACATGGGGCTGGAGGTAAAGATAAGGCTGGTGCTGGGCCTGAGCCTGAGCCAGGGTCTGGGCCTAGCCCTGGGCCTGTGACATGTAGGTGGGGGTAGACTAGGGCTGGGGCAGAGCCAGGGCTTTGGCCAGGGGCTAGGCGGGCATGGAGTTGGGTTAAAGCTAGGGCTGGGGCTGGGCCTGGGTGTTGGCCCAGGCCAGGGACATGGAGTTGGGGGTAAAGCTAGGGGTGGGGTGAGGCTGGGCCTGGGCCTGGAGATTGAGGCCAGTGAATTACAACAGGTAAGAACCCATGGACAATGGCAGGAAGTTATGGCCAGTCCAGAAAGGCCTGGATTTTTAGGCAAAGTCATGAAGACTAGGCGAGTAGGGCAAGGAGGTTAATAAGGCCAGGAGGGTAATGTCAAGTTCATCACACCATGAGGATAAAATAAGGTGATGAATGCAAACAGGTTAGTAAGGTTGGCTGACTTTGGCCAGGCTGTTAAAACCAGGAATCTAACTCCTAGGCTGGTGCAGGGGCAGGGGCAGGGGATGGAACTGAGACATGGTATTGGGGGTAAAGCTGGAGCTGGGGGTTGGGCCTGGGCCTGGGCCGTGGAGTTGGGGATAAATCTAGGGCAGGGGCTGGGGCTGGGCCATGGAGTTGGGGGTAAAGCTAGGGCAGGGGCTGGGGCTGTGACATGCAGTTGGGGGTAAATCTCGGGGTGGGCCTGGGCCTGGAACATGGAGTTGGGGGTAAAGCTAGAGCTGGGTCTGGGTCTGGGGCTGGGCCTGGGCCATGGAGTTCTAAGTAAAGCTAGGGCTGGGGCTGGGACATGGAGTTTGGGGTAAATTTGCGGTTGGGACTGGGCCTGGGCCTCAGCCTTGGCCTGGAGATTGAGGCCAGCGCATTACATCCAGGTGAGTAAGAAGATGTGGATAATGGCAGAAAGTTATGGCAGTCCAGGTGGTTAAAACCAGGTATTTAAGTCCAGCTCAGTAAAGGACTATTTCAGTCACCCAAGGCTGGGAAATCAACAGGAAAACCACTCAGTAGGATTAAGGGCCTGGGCATGGGACATGGAGTTGGGGGTAAAGCTAGGGCTG
Organism: Callithrix jacchus; assembly: GCF_049354715.1. Classification (NCBI taxonomy): domain Eukaryota; kingdom Metazoa; phylum Chordata; class Mammalia; order Primates; family Cebidae; genus Callithrix; species Callithrix jacchus. The sequence goes on along the minus strand of NC_133517.1, from coordinate 99,105,278 downwards.
GGCCTGGGGCCAGGACATGGAGTTGGTAGTAAAGCTAGAGCTGGAGCTGGAGCAGGGACTTGGCCTGGGGCTGGGGCTGGGGCTGGGACATGGAGTTTGGAGTAAATATGGGGATGGGGCAGGGGATAGGACATGGAGTTTGGGGTAAAGATGGGGCTGGGCCTGGGTCTCATCCAGGAGATTGAGAACAGTGCATTACATCCAGTCAGGAAGAACACGTGGACAATGGCAGGAAGTTATGGCCAGTCCGGTAAGGCCAGGATTTTAGGCAAAGTCATGAAGACTGGGCGAGTAGGGCAAATAGGTTAATAAGGCCAGATGGGTAATGTCAAGTTCATCATACCATGAGGATAAAATAAGGTGATGAATGCAAACAGGTTACAAAGGTTGGCTGACTTTGGCCAGGTAGTTAAAACCAGGTATCTAAATCCAGCTCAGTAAGGGACTATTTCATTAACCCCAGGCTATGAAATCAACAGAGAAACCCACCCAGTAGGATTAACGGCCTGGGCCTGGGACATGGAGATGAGGGTAAAGCTAGGGCTAGGGCTAGGGCTGGGGCTGGGGCTAGGGCTGTGACATGAAGTTCTGGGTAAAGCTGTGGCTGCGGCTCTAGGACAAGGAGCTGGGACTGGGACATGAAGCTGGGACTGAAACATGGAGCGGAGGGTAATGCTGGGGCTGGGCCTTGGCCTGGACCTGGGCAATGGATTTTGGGGTAAAGCTGGGGATGGGGGTAAAGCTGTGGATCGGGCTATGCCTGGGATATGGAGGTGGGAGTAAATCTGGGGCTGGGACTTGGCTTGCCTGGGCCTTGACCTTGGACATGGATTTGGGGGTAAAGCTGAGGATGGGGATGGGGATGGAGATGGGGCCAGGCCTGAGACTGGGACATGGAGTTTGGATAAAGCTGGGTCTGGGGCTCAGCCTGGGGCTGGGACTTGGAGTTTGGGCTAAAGCTAGGGCTGGGGCTGGGGCTGGGGCTGGGACCTGGAGTTGGTAAATCTGGGGCTATTGCTTTGCCATTGCCTAGGCGTTTGACATGGAGATGGGGACAAAACTAGGCCTGGAGCTGGGCCTGGGCCCAGGCCATGGATTTGTGGGTAAAGCTAAGGCTGAGTCTGGGGCTGGGACATGAAGTTTGTGGCAAAGATGGGGCTGGGCCTAGGCCTGGGCCTGGGCCTGGAGATTGGGGCCAGTCAGTTATATCCAGGTGAGTAAGCACATGTGGACAATGGCAGGGAGTTATGGCCAGTTCGGTGAGGCCAGAAATTTTAGTCAAAGTCATGAAGACTGGGCAAATAAGGATATAGGTTAATAAGATGATAAAATAAGGTGATGAATGCCAAAAGGTTAAAAAGGTTGGCTGACTTTGGCCAGGTAGTTAAAAAGAGGTATCTAAATCCAGCTCAATAAGGGACTAGTTCATTAACCCCAGGCTGTGAAATCAACAGAGAAGCCACCCAGTAGGATTAACGGCCTGGGCCTGGGATGTGGAGATGAGGGTAAAGCTAGGACTGGGGCTGGGGCTGGGCCTGGGCAATGGAGTTGGGGGCAAAGCTGGGGATAGAGCTATGCCTGGGATATGGAGATGGGGGTAAATCTGGTGCTGCAGCTTGACCTGAGCTGGGCCTTGGCCTCAGACATGGAGTTGGGGGTGAAGCTGAGGATGGGGATGGGGATGGGCCTGAGACTGGAACATGGAGTTTGGGAAAAGCTGGGGATGGGACTAGGGCTGGGGCTAGGGCTGGGCCTGGGCCTGGGCCTTGGAGTTTGGGCTAAAGCTAGGGCTGGGGCTGGGACTGGGGCTGGGACCTGGAGTTGGGGGTTAATCTGGGGCTATTGCTTTGCCTTGGCCTAGGCCTGGGCCATGGAATTGGGGATAAAGCTTGTGATGGGGTGGGGCTGGGCCCAGGCCTGGGCATGGGACATGGACATGGAGTTGGGGGTAAAGCTAGGCCTGGAGTTGGGCCAGGGCTATGGATTTGCGAGTAAAGCTAAGGCTGCCTCTGGGGCTGGGACGTGGAGTTTGTGGTAAAGATGGGGCTGGGGCTGGGCCTGGAGATCAAGGCAAGCGAATTATGTCCAGGTGAGTAAGAACACGTGGACAATGGCAGGAAGTTATGGCCAGTCTGGTGAGGCCAGGATTTTTAGTCAAAGTCATGAAGACTGGGCAAGTAGGGCAAGGAGGTTAATAAGGCCAGATGGGTAATGTCAAGTTCGTCATACCACGAGGATAAAATAAGGTGATGAATGCAAACAGAGTTAATAAGGTTGGCTGACTTTGGCCAGGCTGTTAAAACCACGCATGTAAATCCAGCTCAATAAAGGACTATTTCAGTAACCTCAGGCTATGAAATCAACAGAGAAACCACCCAGTAAGATTAAGGGCCTGGGCCTGGGACATGGAGTTGGTGGTAAATCTGGGGCTGGGGCTGGGGCTGGGGCTGGGACATGGAGTTGGGGGTAAAGCTGTGGCTGGGTCTGGGCCTGGGCCTGTGCCATTGAGTTGGAGGTAATCCCAGTGTTGGGGCTGAGGCTTGGACATGAAGTTGGGGTAAAGCTGGGGATGGTGCTGGGGCTGGGACTGGGGCTGGGCCTGGGCCTGGGACATGGAATTTGGGGTAAATCTAGGGCTGGGGCTAGGCCTGGCCCTGGGCCTGGGACTGAACCTGGGCCTGGACCTGGGGCTGGGGTTGGGACATGGAGTTTGGGGTCAAACTGGGGATAGGCCTGGGCCTTGGCCTGGTCCTGGGTCTGGGACATGGAGCTGGAGGTAAAGCTAGAGCAGGGGCTGGGGCCTGGGGCCTGGGCGTGGGCCATGGAGTTGGGGGTAAACCTAGGGCTGAGGCTGGGGATGGGCCATGGATTTGGGGATAAAGCTGGGGATGGAGCTGGAGCTGGGATATGGAGTTGGGGTAAAGCTAGGGCTGAGGCTGGGGCTGGGCCTAGGCCTGAGATATACAGATGGGGGTAAAGCTATGGGTAAAGGGCAGTGTGCTGATTGTACCCATTGACAAAACTAAGGGAGGTAAACCCAGGGGCTTAATTTCTGTTAGATAAAACCAGAAGGCTAAGGACAGTTATGAAAACTAAGTGCGGAGGCCATGTGGTCATGTATGATCAGTAAGGGGGGAAAACCAGGTGGCAAATACAGGTTTCTAAGGCCATGAGGTTAATACCCATAGAGTTATATCCTCTGGGAAAGGTCACTGGGATTGGGCAAGGGCTGTAAAATGATGTGTAAGGTAACAAGGAAAGGGCATGGGAGCAGTGGCAAAAAATTTGTAAGGCAGGTGGCCTGGGCCTGGGCCTGGGACATGGAGTTGGGGGTAAATCTGTGGGTGGGGCTGGGGCTGGACCTAGGCGTTGGCCTAAGCCTGGGCGGGACATGTAGATAAGGGTAAAGCTGGGTCTGGGTCTGGGCATGGGTCTTGGCCTGGGCCTAAGACATGAAGTTGGGTTTAAAGCTGGGGCTGGGCCTGGGCCTGGACCTGTGCCCGGGCCTTGGCTTGGGACTTGGAGTTGGGTGTATGGCTAGGGTTGGCCTGTGCCTGGACCTAAGACATGGAGTTGGGGATAGAGCTAGGGCTGAGGCAGGGCCTTAGCCTTGCCCTGGGCCTGGGCCTGGATCTGGGACACAGATTTGGGGGTTAAGTTGGGGCTGGCCTGGGCCTGGGCCTGGGCCTGGGACATAGATTTTGGGGTAAAGCTGGGCCTGGGACATAAAGTTGGGGTAAAGCTAGGGCTGGGCCTGGGTCTAGGACATGGAGTTAGGGGTAAATCTGAGGCTGGGCCTAGGTTTGGGCCTGGGCCTGGGTGTGGGCCTGGGCCATGGAGGTGGGATTAGGCTAGGTCTTGGACTGAGCCAGAGCCTGGGCCTGTAACATGGAGTTGGGGGTTAAAGCTAGGAATGGGGCTGGGCCTGGGTTTTGGCCTGGCATGGGCCTGGGATGTGCAGTTGGGGGTAAAGCAGGGGCTGGGGCTGGGCCTGGACCTTGGCCTGGACCTGGGACATAAACTTGGGGGTAAAGCTGAGGCTGGGGCTGGGTCTGGGGCGAGGGCTTGGCCTGGGTCTGAGACATAGAGTTGGGGGTAAAGCTGGTGCTAGGGTAGGGTCTGGGGCTGAGTCTGGGGCTGGGCCTTAGCCTGGGCGTGGGACGCAGAGTTGGGGTTAAAGCTGGGGCTTTGGCTAGAACTTGGCCTTGGTCAGGGACTGGGACATGGAGTTTGGGGTAAAGCTGGGGCTCTCTCTGGGCCTAGGTCTGTACCTGTGCCTGGGACATGGAGTTGGGGTAAAGCTAGGCCTGTAGCTAGGCCTGGCCCTGGGCCTAGAACATGGAGTTGGGGGTAAAGCTGGCACTGGGGCTGGGCCTGGGGCTGGGCCTGTGACGTGGATTTAGAGGTAAAGTTGGGGCTGGGGCTGGGGCTGGGCCTGAGTTTTGGTAAAGCTAGGACTGAGGCTAGGGCTGGGATATGGAGTTGGGTTAAAGATGGGGCTGGGGCTGGGGCTGAGGCTGTGGCTGGGGTTGGCCTGGGCCTGGGCCTGGACGTGGGCATGGAGATTAAGGCCAGTCAATTACATCCAGGTAAGAGTAAGAACGTGTGGACAATGGCAGGAAGTTATGGCCAGTCTGGTGAGGCCAGGATTCTAGGCAAAGTCATGAAGACTGGGCGAGTAGGAAAAATAGGTTAATAAGGCCAGATGGGTAATGTCAAGTTCATCATACCATGAGGATAAAACAAGGTGATGAATGCATAAACAGGTTGGCTGACTTTGGCCAGGTAGTTGAAACCAGGTATCCAAATCCAGCTCAATAAGGGACTATTTCATTAACACTATGCTGTGAAATCAACAGGGAAACCACCCAGTAGAATTAACGGCCTGGGCCTGGGACATGGTAACTAGGTTAAAGCTAGGCCTGGGCCTGGGGCTGGGGCTGGGGCTGGGCAATGGAGTTGAGGTTAAAGTTAGGGCTGGGGCAGGGCCTGGACCTTGGTCTCATCCTGGGACATGGAGTTGGGAGTAAAGCTGAGTCTGGGGCTGGGATTGGGCAATTGAGTTGGGGGTAAAGCTAAGGCTGGGGCAGGGTCTGGACCTTGGCCTGGGTCTGGGACGTGGAGTTGGGGGTAAAGCAGAGGCCAGGGCTGGAGTGGGGGTGGGGGTGAGGGCAGGGGCTGGATCTGGCACTAGGCCTGGTCCTGGGCCTGGGACATAGAGTTGGGGAAATAGGTGGGGCTGGGCGTGGGCCTGGGCCTTGGAGTTGGGGGTAGAGTTAGGGCTGAGGCAGGGCCTTAGCCTTGCCCTGGGCCTGGGCCTGGATCTGGTACATGGAGTTGGGGATAAATCTAGGCCTGGGCCTGGGACAAAGTTGGGGTAAAGCTAGGGCTGGGGCTGTACCTGGGCCTGGTCCCGGGCCATGGAGGTGAGATTAGGCTAGTTCTGGGGCTGAGCCAGGGTCTTGACCTTGGCCTTGGCCTGGGCCTGGGCCTGCAACATGGAATTGGGGATAAAACTGGGGCTGAGGCTGGGCCTGGGTCTGGGCCTAGGTCTGAGACATGGAGTTGGGGGTAAATCTGCAGCTGGGACTGGGGCTCAGCCTGAGCCTCGAACATAGTGTTGGGGGTAAAGCTACAGCCAGGACAGGGCCTGGGGCTGAGGCTGGGGCTAGACATTAGTCTGGGCCTGGGACACGTAAAGCTGGGGCTTCAGTTGGAGTTGGGGTAAAGCTAGGCCTGCAGCTGGGCCTGGGACTCGGCCTAGGACATAGAGTTGGAGGTAAAGCTGGCACTGGGGCTGGGGCTGGGCCTGGGCCTGTGACATGGATTTGGGGGTAAAACTACAGCTGGCACAGGGGCTGGGGCTGGGGCCTAGTGCCATGGAGTTGTGGGTATGGCTAGGACTGAGGCTGGGGCTGGGACATGGAGTTTGGGGTAAATATGGGGATGGGGCTTGGCCTGGACCTGGACCTGGACCTGGACCTGGGCCTGGGCCTGGAGATTGAGGCCAGCCAATTATATCCAGGTAAGAGTAAGGTCATGTGGACAATGGCAGGAAGTTATGGCCAGTCTGGTGAGGCCAGGATTTTTAGTCAAAGTCATGAAGACGGGCGAGTAGGGCAAGGAGGTTAATAAGGCCAGAGGGGTAATGTCAAGTTCATCATACTATGAGGATAAAATAAGGTAATGAATGCAAACAGGTTAATAAGGTTGGCTGACTTTGGCCAGGTAGTTGAAACCAGGTATCTAAATCCAGCTTAGTAAGGGACTGTTTCATTAACCCCAGGCTGTGAAATCAACAGAGAAACCACCCAGTAGGATTAACTGCCTGGGCCTGGGACAAGGAGATGAGGGTAAAGCTAGGGCTGGGCAATGGAGTTGGGGGTAAAGCTAGGGCTGGGGCAGGGCCTGGACCTTGGTCTGGGCCATGGAGTTGGGGTAAAGCTGATCCTGGTGCTGAGGCTGGGTCTGGGGTGGGGGCTGGGTCTGGCAGTGACCCTGGGCCTGCCTGATTCCGGGCCTGGGACATAAGAGTTGGGAAAATAGGTGGGGCTGGGCCTGCGTCTAGGCCAGGGAGCTGGGGGTAAAGTTGGGGCTTGTGCTGGGCCTGGGCCTGGAACATGGATTTTGGGGTAAAGTTGGGCCTGGGCCTGAATCATAAAGTTGGGGTAAAGCTAGGGCTGGGGCTTGGCCTGGGCCCGGGCTCGGGCCCGGGCCATGGAGGTGGGATTAGGCTAGGTCTGGGGCTGAGCCAGGGCCTTGGCTTGGGCATGGACCTGGGCCTGCAACATGCAGTTGACATTAAAGCTAGGAATGGGGCTGGGCCTGGGTTTTGGCCTGGGCCTGGGCCTGGTACATGGAATTGGGGGTAAAGCTGGTGCTGGGGCTGGGCCTGGGTTTTGGGCTGGGCCTGGGACTGGGACTGGGACATAGAGTGGGGTAAATCTGGGGCTGGGGCTGGGGCTGGGGCTGGGGCTGGACCTGGGCCCGGGCCTAGCCCTGAGACATGGAGTTGGGGGTAAATCTGGAGCTGGGGCTGGGGCTCAGCCTGGGCCTCAGATATGGAGTTGGGGGTAAAGATGGGGCTAGGGCAGGGTCTGGGGCTGAGTCTGGGGCTGGGCCTCAGCCTTGGCATGGGACATGGAGTTTGGGGTAAAGCTGGGGCTTGGCTAGACCTTGGCCTTGGCCTGGGTCTGGGACATGGAGTTGGGGTTAAAGCTGAGGTTGGGGATTGGGCTGGACCTTAGCCTGGGCATGGGGTTGGGGGTAAAGCTGGGGCTGTCTCTGGGCCTGGGCCTGGGCCATGGAGTTGGGGCAAAGCTAGGCCTGTAGCTGGGCCTGGCCCTGGGCCTAGGACATAGAGTTGGGGGTAAAGCTGGCAATACGGCTGGGTCTGGGGTCTCGGGTCTCGGTCTGGGTCTGGGTCTGCATCTGCCCCTGCACCGTGGAGTTCCTGGTAAAGCTAGGACTGAGGTTGGGGCTGTGACATGGAGTTTGGGGTAAAGATGGGGCTGGGGCTTAGCCTGGGCCTGGAGATTGAGGCCAGCCAATAATATCCAGGTAAGAGTAAGATCGTGTGGACAATGGCAGGAAGTTATGGCCAGTCTGGTGAGGCCAGGATTTATAGTCAAAGTCATTAAGACTGGGCGAGTAGGGCAAGGAGGTTAATAAGGCCAGAGGGGTAATGTCAAGTTCATCATACCATGAGGATAAAATAAGGTAATGAATGCAAACAGGTTAATAAGGTTGGCTGACTTTGGCCAGGTAGTTGAAACCAGGTATCTAAATCCAGCTCAGTAAGGGACTATTTCATTAACCCCAGGCTGGGAAATCAACAGAGAAACCACCCAGTAGGATTAAGGGCCTGGGCATGGGACATGGAGTTGGGAGTAAAGCTAGGGCTGGGCCTGGGACCAGGACATGGAGTTGGTAGTGAAGCTAGAGCTGGAGCTGGAGCTGGAGCAGGGACTTGGCCTGGGGCTAGAGCTGGGGCTGGGACATGGAGTTTGGGGTAAATACGGGAATTGGGCTGGGGCTGGGACATGGAGTTTGGGGTAAAGATGGGGCTGGGGCTGGGGCTGGGGCTGGGCCTGGGCCTGGGCCTGGAGATTGAGGCCAGCCAATTACATCCAGGTAAGAGTAAGAACATATGGACAATGGCAGGAAGTTGTGGCAGTTCGGTTAAGGCCAGGATATTTAGGCAAAGTCATGAAGACTGGGCGAGTAGGGCAAATAGGTTAATAAGACCAGATGGGTAATGTCAAGTTTATCACACCATGAGGATAAATAAGGTGATGAATGCAAACAGGTTACAAAGGTTGGCTGACTTTGGCCAGGTAGTTGAAACCAGGCATCTAAATCCAGCTCAGTAAGGGACTATTTTATTAACCCCAGGCTGGGAAATCAACAGGAAACCCAGCCAGTAGGATTAAGGGCCTGGGCTTGGGACATAGAGTTGGGGGTAAAGCTAGGGCTGGGGCAGGGCCTGGAGCTTGGCCTGGGCCTCAGCCTGGGACATGGATTTGGGGGTAAAGCTGAGCCTGGGGCTGGGGCTGGGATGGGGGATGGCCCTAGCCCTGGCCCTGGGCCTGGGACATAGAGTTGGGAAAACAGGTGGGGCTGGGTGAGGGCCTGGGTAAGGGAGTTGGGGGTAAAGTTGGGGCTTGGGCTGGGCCTGGGCCTGGGCCTGGGCCTGGGCCATGGATTTTGGAGTAAAGCTGGGCCTGAGCCTAGGACATAAAGTTGGGGTAAAGCTAGGGCTGGGGCTGGGCCTGAGTCTGGGCCTGGTGTACATGGAGTTGGGGGTAAATCTGGGGCTGGGCCTACATTTGGGCTTGGGCCTGGTCCATGAGGTGGGATTGGGCTAGGTCTAGGGCCGAGCCAGGGTCTGGGCCTGCAACATGGAGTTGGGGTTAAAGCTAGGGTTGGGGCTGTGCCTGGGCCTCGGCCTTGGCCTGGTCCTAGGCCTGAGACATGGGAGTTGGGGGTAAATCTGGGGCTAGGCCTAGGTTTGGGCCTGAACCCAAGCCATAGAGGTGGGATTAGGCCAGGTCTGGGGCTGAGCCAGGGCCTTGGCCTGGACCTGGGCCTCCTATATGGAGTTGGGTTAAAGCTAGGGTTGGAACTGGGCTGGGACTAGGCCATAGAGTTGGGGGTAAAGCTGGGGATAGGACAGGGGCTGGGGCTGGGGCTGAGGCTGAGGCTGAGGCTGAGGCTGGGCCTGGGACATGAAGTTGGGGGTAAAGCTGGGGTTTTGGCTAGGCCTTGGCCTTGGCCTGAGCCTGGGCCTGGAACATGGAGTTGGGGGTAAAGCTGGGCTTGGGGCTAGGCCTAAGCCTGGGCATGGGGTGGGGGTAAAGCTAGGGCCTGGCCCTTGGTCTGAGACATGGAGTTGGGGATAAAGCTGGGCTTGGGGATAGGGCTGGGCCTGAGCCCGGACATGGGGTTGAGGGTAAAGCTGGGGTTCTTGCTGGGCCTGGGCCTGGACCTGGGCCTGGGACATGGAGTTAGGGTAAATGTAGGCCTGCAGCTGGGCCTGGGCCTGGGCCTAGGACATAGAGTTGGGGGTAAAGCTGGCACTGGGGCTGGGGCTGGGCCTAGGCCTGAGACTATGACATAGATTTGAGGGTAAAGGTAGGCTAGGGATGAGGCTGGGGCTAGGCCTGTGTCTGCACCATGGAGTTGCAGATAAAGATGGGACTGAGGCTGGAACTGGGACATGGAGTTTGGGGTAAAGATGGGTATGGGGCTTGGCCTGGACCTGGAGATTGAGGCCAGCCAATTACATCCAGGTAAGAGTAAGATCATGTGGACAATGGCAGGAAGTTATGGCCAGTCTGGTGAGGCCAGGATTTTTAGTCAAAGTCATGAAGACTGGGCGAGTAGGGCAAGGAAGTTAATAAGGCCAGAAAGGTAATGTCAAGTTCGTTATACCATGAGGATAAAATAAGGTGATGAATGTAAACAGGTTAATAAGGTTGGCTGACTTTGGCCAGGTTGTTAAAACCAGGAATGTAAATCCAGCTCAGTAAAGGACTATTTCAGTAACCCCAGGTTGTGAAATCAACAGGAAACCCACCCAGTATGATTAAGGGCCTAGGCATGGGACATGGATTTGGGGGTAAAGCTACGGCTGGGCTGGGGCTGGGGCTGGGACATGGAGTTCAGGGTAAAGATGGGGCTGGGCCTGGGCCTTGGCCTAAAGATTGAGGCCGGAGCATTACATCCAGCTGAGTAAGAACATGTGGACAATGGCAGGAAGTTATGGCAGTCCGGTAAGGCCAGGATTTTAGGCAAAGTCATAAAGACTGGGTGAGTAGGGCAAGGAGGTTAATAAGGCCAGATGGGTAATGTCAAGTTCATCATACCATGAGGATAAAATAAGGTGATGAATGCAAACAGGTGAATAAGGTTGGCTGACTTTGGCCAGGTAGTTGAAACCAGGTATCTAAATCCAGCTCTATAAGGGACTAATTCATTAACTCTAGGCTGTGAAGTCAAGAGAGAAACCATCTAGTAGGATTAACGTCCTGGGTCTGGGATAGGGAGACTAGATTAAAGCTAGGGCTGGGCCTGGGCCTGGGGCTGGTCAAAGGAGTTGCGAGTAAAGCTGAGACTGGGGCTAGGGCCTGGGGCTGGGGCTGGGGCTGGGCAATGGAGTTGAGGATAAAGCTAGGGCTTGGGCAGGGCCTGGACCTTGGCCTGGTTCTGGGATGTGGAGTTGGGGGTAAAGTAGAGGCTGGGACTTGGGTGAGGATGGGGGTGGGGGTGGGGGCAAGGTCGGGGGCTGGGGCTGGCCATGGACCTGGGTCCTGGGCCTGGGCCTGGGTCCTGGGCCTGGGCCTGGGACATATAGTTGGGGAAATAGGTGGGGCTGGTTGGCCTGGGCCATGGAATTGGGGATAGAGCCAGGGCTGAGGCAGGGCCTTAGCCTTGCTCTGGGCCTGGGCCTGGATCTGGGACATGGAGTTGGGGGTAAATCTGGGCCTGGGACATAAAGTTGGGGTAAAGCTAGGGCTAGGGCTGTGCCTGGGTCTTGGCCTGGTCCTGGGCCTAGGCCTAGGAAATGAAGTTGGGGGTAAATCTGGGGCTGGGCTTAGGTTTGGGCCTGGGCCCGGGCCATGGAGGTGGGATTAGTCTACGTCTGGGGCTGAGCCAGGGCCTTGACCTGGGCCTGGGCCTGCAACATGGAGTTGGGGATAAAGCTGAGGCTGGGGCTGGGGCTGGGCCTGGGCCTGGGCCTGGGTTTTGGCCTGGGACTGGGACTGGGACATAGAGTTGGGGGTAAAGGTGGGGCTGGGGCTAGGGCCGGGCTTGGGTCCAAGCCTAGGTCTGAGACATGGAGTTGGGGGTAAATCTGCAGCTGGAGCTGGGGCTAATGGGCCTTGGACATAGTGTTGGGGGTAAAGCTGGGGCTAGGGCAGGGGCTGGGGCTGGGACTGGGGCCGGGCCTTAGCCTGGGCCTGGGACATGGAGTTGGGGGTAAAGCTGGGGCTTTGGCTAGACCTTGGCCTTGGCCTGGGCCTGCAACTGGGACTGGGAGATGGAGTTGGGGATAAAGCTAGGGCAAGGGCTGGGGCTGGGGCTGGGCCTGGGCCTGGCCCTGGGTCTGGGACATGGAGTTGAGAATAAAGCTGGGCTTGTGGTTGGGGCTGGGCCTGAGCCTGGGCATGGGATTGGGGGAAAGCTGGGGCTCTCATTGGGGCTGGGACATGGAGTTGGGGTAAACCTAGGCCTGCAGCTGAGCCTGGGCCTAGGACATAGAGTTGGGGGTAAAGCTGGGGATTTGGCTAGACTTTGGCCTTGGCCTGGGCCTGGGACTGGGAGATGGAGTTGGGGGTAAAGCTGGGCTTGGGGATGGGGCTAGGCCTGAGCCTGGGCATGGAGTTGGGGTAAACCTAGGCCTGCAGCTCAGCCTGGGCCTAGGACATAGAGTTGGGGGTAAAGCTGGCACTAGGGCTAGGGCTGGGGCTGGGGCCGGGCCTGGGCCTGGGCCTGTGATATGGATTTGGGATTGAAACTATGACTGGGGCTGGGGCTGAGGCTGGGCCTGGAGATTGAGGCCAGCCAATTACATCTAGGTACGAGTAAGATCATGTGGACAATGGCAGGAAGTTATGGCCAGTCTGGTGAGGCCAGGATTTTTAGTGAAAGTCATGAAGACTGGGCGAGTAGGGCAAGGAGGATCTGGGCCTGGGAGGTCAAGATGAGGGTAATGGGCCTGGGCCTCTGGCTGCAGCTGGGCAATGGAGTTGGGGGTAAAGCTAGGCCTGGACCTGGGACATGGAGTTGGGGGTAAAGCTGAGCCTGGGGCTGGGGCGGGGGCAGGGGCTGGGACATAGAGTTGGGAAAATAGGTGGGGCTGGGCCTGCACCTGGGTCAGGGAGTTAGGGGTAAAGCTGGGGCTTTGGCTGGGCCTGAGCCTGGGCCTGGGACATGGATTGTGGGGCAAAGCTGGACTTGGGCCTGGGACATAAAGTTGGGGTAAAGCTAGGGCTGGGGCTGTGCCTGGGTCTTTGCCTGGGACTGGGAGATGGAGTTGGGGGTAAATCTGGGGCTAGGTCTAGGTTTGGGCCCCGGGCCCAGGCCATGAGATGGTATTAGGCTAGGTCTGGGGCTTAGCCATGGACTTGGCCTGGGCCTGGGCCTGCAACATGGAGTTGGGGTTAAAGCTAGGGATGGGGCTGGGCCTGGGTTTTGGCCTGGGTCTTGGCCTGGGACACAGAGTTGGGGGTAAATCTGGGACTGGTGTGGGGCCTGGGCCCAGGCCTAGGCCTGAGACATGGAGTTGGGGGTAAAGCTGAAGCTGGGGCTGGGGCTGGGGTTGGGGCTGGGGTGGGGGCTGCATCTGGCCCTGGGTCTGGTCCTAGGCCTGTGACATAGAGTTGGGTAAATAGGTGGGGCTGGGCCTGGGCCTGGGCCATGGAGCTGGGGGTAGAGCTAGGGCTGAGGCATGGCCTTAGCCTTGCCCTCAGTCTGGGCCTGGATCTGGGACATGGAGTTGGGGGTAAAGATGGGGCTTGGGTTGGGCCTGGGAAATGGATTTTGGGAAAAGCTGGGCCTGGGCCTGGGACATAAAGTTGGGGTAAAGCTAGGGCTGGGGCTATGCCTGAGCCTTGGCCTTGGCCTGGGCCTGGGACTGGGAGATGGAGTTGGGGGTGAAGCTGGGCTTGGGGATGAGACTGGGCCTGAGTCTGGGCATGGGGTTGGGAGTAATTACAGCTGGGGCTCTCACTGGGCCTAGGCCTGGACCTGAGCCCGGGACATGGAGTTGGGGTAAAGCTGGGCCTGGGCCTGAGCCTAGGACATAGAGTTGGGGGTAAAGCTGTCACTGGGGCTGGGACTGGGCCTTCACATGGGGTTGTGGGTAAACCTAGGACTAAAGCTGGGGCTGAGACATGGAGTTTGGGGTAAAGATGCAGATCAGGCTGGGGCTGGGGCTGGGGCTGGGGCTCAGCCTGGAGATTGAGGCCAGCCAATTACATCCAAGTGAGTAAGAGCATGTGGACAAAGGCAGGAAGTTATGGCCAGTCTGGTGAGGCCAGGATTTTTAGTCAAAATCATGAAGACTGAGCGAGTAGGGCAAGGAGGTTAATAAGGCCAGATGGATAATGTCAAGTTTGTTATACCATGAGGATAAATAAGGTGATGAATGCAAACAGGTTAATAAGGTTGGCTGACTTTGGCCAGGTTGTTAAAACCAGGTATCTAAATCCAGCTCAATAAGGGACTATTTCAGTAACCCCAGGCTGGGAAATCAACAGGAAACCCACCCAGTAGGATTAAGGGCCTGGGCATGGGACATGGAACTCCATGTTCCATGGGTAAAATTGTCAGTAAAGCTAGAGCTGGAGCTGGGAATTCACCTGGGCCTTGCCCATGGAGCTGGGGGTAAAGCTAGGGCTGGAACTGGGCCTGGCCCTGGGGCTGGGGCTGGGACATGGAGTTGGGGGTCACGGCTGGGGCTGAGGCTGGGACATGGAGTTGTGGGTTAACTCAGGGCTGGGGCTGGGGCTGGGACATGGAGTTTGGGGTAATGATGAAGATGGGGCTGGGGCCAGGCCTGGGCCTGGAGATTGATGCCAGTGCATTACATCCAGGTAAGTAAGAACATGTGGACAATGGCAGGAAGTTATGGCAGTCTGGTAAGGCCAGGATTTTAGGCAAAGTCATAAAGACTGGGTGAGTAGGGCAAGGAGGTTAATAAGGCCAGATGGGTAATGTCAAGTTCATCATACCATGAGGATAAAATAAAGTGATGAATGCTAATGGGTTAAAAGGTTGGCTGACTTTGGCCAGGTAGTTGAAACCAGGTATCTAAATCCAGCTGAGTAAGGGACTATTTCATTAACCCCAGGTGGTGAAATCAACAGAGAAACCACCCAGTAGGATTAACGGCCTGGGCCTGGGATGTGGAGATGAGGTTAAAGCTGGGGCTGGGCAATGGAGTTGGGGGTAAAGCTAGGGCTCGGGTAGGGCCTGGACCTTGGCCTAGGCCTGGGACATTGAGTTAGGGTTAAAGCTGAGCCTTGGGCTAGGGCTGGGGCTGGGATATCGAGTCGGGTAAACAGCTGGGGCTGGGCCTGGGTCAGGGAGTTAGGGGTAGAGCTAGAGCTGAGGCAGGGCCTTAGCCTTGCCCCGGGCCTGGGCCTGGGCCTGGGGCTGCATCTGGGACATGGAGTTGGAGATAAAGTTGGGCCTGGGCTTGGCGGATTTTAGGGTAAAGCTGGGCCTGGGCCTGGGCCTGGGTCATAACGTTAGGGTAAAGCTAGGGCTGGGGCTGTGCCTGGGCCTGGGACATGGAGTTGGTGGTAAATATGGGGCTGGGCCTAGGTTTGGATATGGGCCACGGAGGTGGGATTAGGCTAGGTCTGGGGCTGAGCCTGCAACATGGAGTTGGGGTTAAAGCTAGGGATGGGGCTGGGCCTGGGTTTTGGCCTGGGCCTGGGAAATAGAATTGGGGGTTAAGCTGGAGCTGGGGCTGGGCCTGGGTTTTGGCCTGGGACTGGGACACAGAGTCGGGGGTAAAGCCGGGGCTGGGGCTGGGCCTGGAGATGGTCCTTGGACTGGGCCTAGGCCTGAGACATGGAGTTGGGGGTAAATCTGGAGCTGGGGCTGGGGCTTAGCCTGGGTCTCAGACAAAGAGTTGGGGATAACGCTGGGGCTAGGGCCGAGGCTGGGGCTGAGCCTCAGTCTGAGCCTGGGACATGGAGTTGGAGGTAAAGCTGGGCCTTTGGCTAGACCTTGGCCTTGGCCTGGACCTGGGCGATGGAGTTGGGGGTAAAGCTGGGCTTGGGGATGGGGCTGGGCCTGAGCCTGGGCATGGGGTTGAGGTTAAAGCTGGGGCTTTCGCTGGGCCTGGGCCTGGAACATGGAGTTGGGGTAAAGCTAGGCCTGCAGCTGGGCCTGGCACATAGAGTTGGGGGGGTAAAGCTGGCACTGGGGCTGGGGCTGGGCCTGCACCTGTGCCATGGAGTTGCGGGTAAATGTAGGACTGAGACTGGGGCTGGGACACGTAGTTTGGGGTAAAGATGGGGCTGGGGATAGGGCTGGGGATGGGGTTGGGGTTAGGCCTGGGCCTGGGTCTGGAGATTGAGGCCACCCAATTACATCCCGGTAAGAGTAAGAACATGTGGACAAAGGCCGGAAGTTATGGCCAGTCCAGTGAGGCCTGGATTTTTAGTCAAAGTCATGAAGACTGGGCAAGTAGGGCAAGGAGGTTAATAAGGCCAGAGGGGTAATGTCAAGTTTGTCATACCATGAGGATAAAATAAGGTGATGAATGCAAACAGGTTAATAAGGTTGGCTGACTTTGGCCAGGTTGTTAAAACCAGGTATGTAAATCCAGCTCAATAAAGGACTATTTTAGTAACCCCAGGCTGGGAAATCAACAGGGAAACCATCCAGCCGGATTAAAGGCCTGGGCTTGGGAAATGGAGATGGGGGTAAATTTAGGGCTGGGGCTGGGACATGGAGTTGGGGGTGAAGTTGTGCCTGTGGTTCAGGATGGGGCTGGGGCTGGGATTGGGACATGGAGCTGGGAGTAAAGGTGGGGCTTGGCCTTGGCCCTGGGCAATGGAGTGGGTAAAGCTTGGGATCAGGGTAAAGCTCGGGATGGGGCAATGTCTGGGATATGAAGATGGGGGTAAATCTGGGGCTGGGGCTTGGCCTGAGCCTGGACCTTGGCCTCAGACATGGAGTTGGGGGTAAAGCTAAGGATGGGGATCGGGCTGGGCCTGGGCCTGGGCCTGAGCCTGGGACATGGACTTGGGGTAAAGCTGGGGCGGGGCTGGGGCTGGGGCTGGGGCTGGGGTTTGGTCTGGGCCTGGAGATTGAGGCCAGCAAATTACATCCAGGTGAGTAAGAACACCTGGACAATGGCAGGAAATTATGGCCAGTCCAGTAAGGCCAGGATTTTTAGGCAAAGTCATGAAGACTGGGTGAGTAGGGCAAGGAGGTTAGTAAGGCCCGATGCGTAATGTCGTTTGTCATACCATGAGGATAAAATAAGGTGATGAATGCAAGCAGGTTAATAAGGTTGGCTGACTTTGGCCAGGTTGTTAAAACCAGGTATCTAAATCCAGCTCAATAAGGGACTATTTCAGTAACCCCAGGCTGTGAAATCAATAGAGAAATCACCCAGTAGGATTAAGGGCCTGGTCCTTGGACATAAAGATGGTGGTAATTTAAGGCTGGGGCTGGGGCTGGGCCCAGGCCTGGGACGTGGAGTTGGGGGTAAAGCTGGTGATGGGGCTGGTACTGGGACATGGAGTTGGGGTAAAGCTAGGGATGGGAGTAAAGCTGAGGATGGGGCTTGGCCTGGGACATGGAGTTGAGGGTAAATCTGGGGATGGGCCTGGGCCTGGGCCTGGGCCTTGGCTAGGGCCATGGAGTTGGGGGTAAAGCTGAGGATGGGGATGGGGTTGGAGCTGGGCCTGGGCCTGGGACATGGAGTTTGGGTAAAGCTGGGGCTTGGCTGGGTCTGGGGCTGAACCTGGAGTTTTGGGTAACCTGAAGCTATTGCTGGGCCTGGGCCATGGAATTGGGGATAAAGCTTGCAATGGAGTGGGACCTGGCCCCACCTTGGGCCCAAGGCCTCAGCCTCAGACATGGAGTTGGGGGTAAAGCTAGGGCTCAAGCTTGGCCTGGGCCTGGACCATGTAGTTTTGGGTAAAGCTAGTGCTAGTGCTGGGGCTGGGACATGGCATTTGTAGTAAACATAGGGATGGGGCTGGGTCTGGCCCTGGGTTTGGGCTTGGAGATTGAGGCCAGCCAATTGCACGTAGGGTAAGTAAGAACTTGTGGACAATGGCAGGAAGTTATGGCCAGTCCGGTGAGGCCAGGATTTTTAGTCAAAGTCATGAAGACTGGGCAAGTAGGGCAAGGAGGTTAATAAGGCCCTACTTATTAACCTTATTAATAAGGCCAGATGGTTAATGCCAGGTTTGTCATACCATGAGGATAAAATAAGGTGATGAATGCAAACAGGTTAATAAGTCTGGCTGACTTTAGCCAGGTTGTTAAAACCAGGTGTCTAAATCCAGCTCAGTAAGGGACTATTTCAGTAACCCCAGGCTGGGAAATCAACAGAGAAACCCACCCAGTAGGATTAAGGGCCTGGGCCTCGGACATGGAGATGGCTGTAAAGCTGGGGGTTGGCCTGAGCCTGGGGCTGGGACTTGGAGTTGGGGATAAAGCTTTGTCTGTGGCTGGGGATAGGGTTGGGACTGGGTAATAGAGCTGGGGGTAAAGCTGGGGCCAGGCCTTGGCCTGGGCCATGAGTTCAGGGTAAAGCTGGGGATGGGGCTAGGCCTGGGATATGGAGTTGGGGTAAAGCTGGGGATAGGTCTAGGCCTGGGCCTTGGCCTGGATCATGGAGTTGGGGGTAAAGCTGAAGATGGGGCTGGGACTGGGCCTGGGCCTGGGCTGGGGCCGGGGCCTGAGCTTGGAACAGAGAGTCTGGGTAAAGCTGGGGCTGGGGCTGGGACTCTTAGTTGGGGCTAAAGCTAGGGCTAGGGCTGAGACTGGGACTCAGACCTGGAGTTGGCAGAAAGGCTGGGGCTATTGCTGGGTCTTGGCCTGGGCCATGGAGTTGGGGGTAAAACTTGTGATGAGGTGGGCCCAGGCCCGACTGAGGGCCTGGGACTCGGACATAGAGTTGAAAGTAAAGCTACGGCTGGAGCTCAAGCTGGGCCTGGGCCATGGAGTTGTGGTTAAAGCTGGGGCTGGGGCTGGGGCTGGGACATGGAGTTTGGGGTAAACATGGGGATGGGGCTGGGCCTGGGCCTGGGCCTAGAGATTGAGGCCATCAAATTACATCCAGGTGAGTAAGAACATGTGGACAATGGCAGGAAGTTACGGGCAATCCGATAAGGCCAGGATTTTTAAGCAAAGTCATGAAGACTGGGCGAGGAGGGCAAGGAGGTTAATAAGGCCAGAAGGATAATGTCAAGTTTGTCATACCATGAGGATAAATAAGGTGATGAATGCCAACATGTTAATAAGGTTGGCTGAGTTTGGCCAGGTTGTTAAAACCAGGTATCTAAATCCAGCTCAATAAAGACTATTTCAATAAGGCTGTGAAATCAACAGAGAAATCACCCAGTAGGATTAAGGGCCTGGGCCTGGGACATGGAGTTGGGGGTGAAGCTAGGGCTGGGCCTGGGGCTCGGACTGGGGCTAGGACATGGAGTTGTAGGTAAAGCACGAGCTGGGGCTGTGGCTGGGACATGGAGTTGGGGGTATAGCTCAGGCTGGGCCTGGGTGAATCTAAGTTGGTAAAAACTGAGGTTAAGACCAGATCGGGAAGCCAAGCGATTAAACAGGCCTGGTGGGTAGCGCTAGTAAGTTAAGGCCTCCTTAACAGACCTACTAGGTGGCTGCCTTCAGTGGACGTATCCCCGATTAGAGGTTAAAGCTAGGCAGATTAGGTCAGGCTGTTAAGGCCGTGCAAGTTACAATGAAAGGTTAAGGCTAGGTGGGAATGCCAGGTTAGTAAGCTATCTTGGTCATCCAGGTTGGTGAGGCCATGAGGTTAAGGCCAGGTGAGTAAGACACCTCATGCAAGGTGTCTTAAGTCGAAGGGTTGGGGAGCAATGGGAAATCCAGAGAATAGAAGCAGGGGGATACGTCCAGAGAAGTACACCTAGGGAGGTAAATCCAGTGGTTTAAGGCCTGGTAGATGAAACCAGAAGGCCAGGGGCAATTGTGTTAACCAAGTGTGAAGTCCATGTGGGTCAGGTGTGGTTGGTAAGACTAGGTGGAAAAGCTATGTGGTGAATCCAGGTTGTTAAGGCCATGAGGTTAAGGACCATAAGGATTAGGCCAGGTGGGGAAGCTAATGGGGTATGTCCAAGGCCCTAAAATGAGGTGGGTAAGACCATGGATTAACAGCAGTGCAGTAAGGCCTCACAGGCAAGATCACGTGGATCTTGACCAGAGATTGAGGCCAGAATATTGAAGCCAGGTGGGCAAGAACAGGTGGATAATGGTGAGTGGGAAGTAATAGCCAGGTGGGTAAGGCAAAGAGTTTTAGACCAGGAAATTAAGACTTCTCAGAATGTCCAGGAGATTAATAAAGGAGATAGATAAACACCAGATTCCTAAGTATCAGGAAGAGGAGATACGGTGATGAAGCCAATGAGCTTGGGAAATTCTGCTGAGTGCAGTCAGGTTGTTAAAACCAGGTGTTGAGATCCGGTGGAATAGAAGACTATTCCCAGGCTGGGAAATCAATGAGAAAAACACTCAGTTGGATTAAGCACAATTCTCCGAGCCAGACAAATGATGACCCAAGGCTAACATTAGGTGGGTAAGAAGTGTGGGGAAGGCGACCTTCTCAAGGAAGGTGAAGGCCAGCAGAATAAAACTCGGTGGTGAACACCAGCTAGGTATGAGGCCAGTAGATTACGTCTTGCTGGCTAATGCCAAGCATGTGAAGAGGGTATGTGAGTGTGGCCTTAAGGTTAATGGGGTCGGGTGGGCAAGGCCTACTGAGTAAGGGGCCACCGGGAGTGCGGCCAGGTGAAGACCCCAGGAAAGGAAAGCCGAAGGCCGAGACAGAGCATAATGACACCAGGTTAAGGCCAGTAGGGCTGGGACAGTTGAGGAAGACCAGAAGCTTGAGAGTAATCGTGAAGGCCAACTGGGTAAGCTGGAGAGGTGAGATCAGCTGGGTGATTCGTGTTGGTAAGGATGGGTCATTAATGGCACAAGGATAAGGGCAGGTGGGTATGCTAGGTGCATGAGACCAGGAGATTCATAGTGGATGAGTGAGGCCAGGGGGTTCCTGAAACAGGTGGGTAAATCTAAGTTGCCAAAACTGTGAGGTTAGGACCGGGTCAAAAAGCCAAGTGATTGAAAAGTCTGGGTGGCTTAGGCCAGTAAGTTAAGGCCTTCCTGAACAGAGCTAGCTGGCTAACTCCACCTGGGTAATGCCAAGTCATTAATACTAGGCAAACTAGGTGAGGAGGTTAAGGCCATGTGAGTTGGAATGAAAGGCTGAGGAGAGGTGACAAGGCCAGGTGGGTAAGCTGTGTTGGTCATCCAGATTGAGAAGGTCGTGAGGTTAAGGCCAGGTCAGTAATGCAAGATGTCTAATTATGGGGCTGGGGCATGGAGTGGGGAAAAAGGGCAGGGAGATGATGAAACAAGGGGAGAAAACCTAGGGAGGTAAATCCAGGTCCTTAAGGCTCATTAGATTAAAAAAATAAATGAGTATGGCATAGGATAATTGCGTAAACCAAGGTTGGGGGCCATGTGGGTTACATGATCGGTAAGACTAGTCGGGAAAACTAGCAGGCCAGTCCAGGTTGTTTAGGTCATGAGGTTAAGGCCCATAGTGTTAAGCCAGGTGGGAAAGGCTAATGGGGGCTGGCCAAGGTTGTAACATGAGGTGAACAAGGCCAGGGAGCAAGGGCAGAAGAGCACTGGCAGGAGCTTCATAAGGTGGGTGGGTCAATCTTAGTGGTTAAAATCAGCTGGATTTTGAAGGGAGATTGAAGCCAGCAAATCACAACTGAGTAAGAACAGGTAGACATGGCAGGAAGTTACGGTCATTTGGGTAGGGGCAGGATTTTTAGGCAGAGTCGTGAAGACTGGGTGAGAAAGGCCAGGAGGTTAATAAGACCAGATGGATGTCAACCCTTGGAATACATTTCAGAGGATGAGAGGGGACTACTGTACCTGTGAGGGGATCAGCTCCTCATCTTCAGCTTCCTCTACTTCTCATGGGGATGCTCCCTGACTCTGAACATGGGTCTGGGTGAGTATCTGTGAAGTTCTCAGTTCAGCATACGGCCATTTTTTCAAGTTAGTGCCCCTCATCATGGTCTACTTGAGTAACTTACCTTCACAGGACTAACTTACCTGCATGCTGGACAGACAATAGTAGCTGTCAAAGGACAGCGGCCTTCTCACTTGTTCAGTGTCAAGGCCCTGCCAGACCCCAGGTCCCCTGCAGATCATTGCTCCCCATGACAACACCATTTCATAACTCCATAAGAGGGTCATTTTGCTACTGACTTCTTTCATCATGACAACTTATGAATAAAGGAACACTTGTAAACTGAACACAGTCAGGGACTGCAGGTGGGAGGCATTCCCTGCCTTGGGAAGGAAATTGGCTTTACTCACTGGTGGAGACGGGTGAAGCTGGGGCTGCTCCTCATCCCTGTGGCAGCAAAACATGTAGAATATTCAGAAGACACCTCAGAAACAGGATCTGTTAACGGCCTGGTGCTGAGTCCTGCCTCAATGGAACCCCAGCAAGTTGGGCTCCATCACAGAGGGACAAAGCCTGAAGATGCAAGCGCACCCACACACAGCCCAGGCAGGAATACAGTGATGCCTGCTGTTGTACTCACGCTTATAAATCCCATTATGTTGTTGCTCACAGCAATCAGTTGCAGCCCTGGAAGGAGGTCCTATTACTGCCATTAAAAAAAGAAAATGCACAAGTGACCACAATTCTCATAACCCTGAAGTCGCATTCATGGCCCACACAACAGGTGCAAACTCTTAAGCAAGAGAGAGACTGTGCAGAAAGGAGATGGTGCCGCGTTGACCCTGCCTCCACCACTGCTCCCGCTCCAGCTTCCCCTACTAGCCACTCAATACCCTGGCCACATGGCCCTGTGGTGACTGTGCCTGTGTGCTCAGTTCAGGAGACTCTTCCTCTGGGGATCCATAGGCCCCCAAGGAGGGCACTGATGAGAAAAGGTGTGAAGACAGTCCATTACTGTGGAAGGTCCCTGTGTGAAAGGAAAGGTGGGGTCAGCACACAGGTGGAAGGGCAGCCAGGCTGGGCACAAACCCAGAACACCTCAGTGTGACCTGTGCCAGCCTCCCACTTGTACTCACCACTCCCGGCATGACTCTTCTCACATTTTCTAATTTACTGTACACTTTACTTACTCTTTATTGCCTATATCTCCCACCTAAGTATAAACTCTGTAAGGGCAGGAATTTTGCCTAAAAGTGCCGAAGCAAGTGCCCTTCAGTCTATAGGGCCTGGGGGTGGGGGCGGGAGTGGTGAGGGAGAGACAAGCAGAGGGTGGAAAAAACTTCTCAAAGGGCTGCTCCATAAATAGTTCAGGCTTGAGGGGCCTCTGGTCCTCATCACAAGTTCTCAGCTATGCCACTTTGGCAAGAAAGCAGCCAAAGATGATCCTAAACAATGAGGTTGAGTTTTAACATGAAATTAACATTCCAATAAAAAACTACAGGTAAGAACAGGAGGTGGGGGATCTGGCCCCCAGGCAGGGGCTTCCTAGCTGAAATGCAGGTGATGCTCCAGCACAGAAGAAAACACCAAGATGGGGCCAAACAACAGCATGGAAGAGGAGAGTAGTAAGTATAATAATGACACAAAAATCCGAAAACAAGGCCACAGAACGCGGACATTACAATCAACCTCATTTGTAGATATTTGTTACCAGGCACATTGAAAACACCTACTAGATGTTTTCGATGGTGGACTAGAGACAAAGCCACACATGGACATGATAGAAATCTGCACATATTACTGGCCACAACTGTCTCAGCAACAGACTTGATAAGGTTAACGCCCACGATAACAGAACAAGTTTTTACCCATGCGTACATCTCAGCTCCATAACCAGCACCACGAACCAGTCAAAGGGCAGAAGCACTGAGACAGGCAGGAATGCTGAAGCCACCTAGTGGCGGCTGAACCAGTTCCACAAGGGAACAGAAAGACACAAATTCACCACTCTTTGCCCCCATGGACATCAATAGAAAAAATAGTACATCAATAGGTTTTCTGTATGTGACCAATTACATGGTAGATTAAGTCATTTTCACAGTAGCCATTCAAATGCAAAATACCCAGGATTAATTGTGATACTAGAAAAGTATGCAAAGCCAAGAGGAAAGCTACCTACCTTCACTGAGGGACACATTTAATGACTAGAAGAAACATCCCATGTAAAGCAGAAAACAATAATACTGCAAATTAAAATGCTAATACATACACTTCAATCAATACACAAGTTTTGGGTGTGATTTTAAGCTGAGAAACAGATTTGGGGCATAAAGCAGAGAACACTAATATTGCAATTAAAATGCATGACACATGCACTTTTTAATCAATACAAGTTTTGGGTGTGATTTTAAGGAGCTGAGAAACAGATTTTGGGCTGGATGCAGTGGATTGCACCTTTAATGGCAGCACTTTGGGAGGCTGAGGAGGGCAGATCATTTGAGGTCAGGAGTTTTGAGAGCAGCCTGACCAACATGGCAAAACCCCATCTCTACTAAAATACAAAAATTAGCCGGGTGTGGTGCTGCATGCCTGTAGTTTCAGCTACTCAGGAGGCTGAGGCAGGAGAATTACTGAAACCTGGCAGATGGAGGTGGCAGTAAGCTGAGATTGTGCCACGGCCCTCCAGCCTGGGCCACAAGTGAGACTCCATGTCAAAAAAAGGAAGAAAAAAAAAAAAAAACCCAGATTTTGGAGACCCCTGGAAAGGAGACCCACCAAGCCTACAAATACAACTGCTTTATCGATGGGAACCTGATGCCAGTGCCTCAGCTGTTTGTGCCCCACTGGAGCCCCTGGCGCCCCCTGCCACAGCATTCAGATTCTCCTTGTGAGAACAGTCTCTGCTTAACCCATTCTTCCAACTCCTATGTAGGCATTTAAGACACTCGCTCAGACTTCAGAATGAATACAGCCCACAGACAAGAAGCATCTTCCTATCTGGCCATGGACCCAGGCAGTTCCAACATGAGTGAGGCTCTTGGAGGGGAGGTTTGCTGTGGGGCTCAGCTGTGAGAGCCCCAGCCTAGAGTGGCCAGTAGCTTTCTTGGCACCTGAGGAAAGCAGTCCTCAAAGAAATCCCATTCCTACAGGTAAGGTGTGGAGACCTCCAGGACGGCCTAACCATCCTGCCATCAGAATTCATGGCCTCATCTAAAGCCCTCCGTTTGTGAGAGCTGATCTACTGGTGGGCTGATCTATTGACTTGCTTCTAACTATGGGGTCTGGCAGAAATGAAGTCAGGTCTCAAGAAACAGACCATCACTTCTGTCTTACTGGTGTATGCTCACATTATTTGAGGAAGCCAGCTACCATAATGTGAGCCCCCGTATAGGGGGCATCCACATGGCAAGGAACCGAGAGAGATGCCCACTGCACATTGAATCCTGCTGGGAAACCTGGGGAGCTCAGAGATGAAGCCCCACATAGACCAAAGGAACAGAATCAAGGGACCAGAAATAAAGCCACACATTTAAAGCCATCTAAGTTTGGATAAAGGTGGCAAAAGCACACAATGGGGAAAGGACAGTCTCATCATAAGTGGTGTTGGGAAAACTGGACATTCACATGCAGAATGAAATTAGACCCTTATCACACACCATACACAAAAACGGAATCAAAATAGATTCAAAATGCTTAAAAGAAAGACCTGTTTGTGACAAGCTTGGCCAACATGGTGAAACCCCATCTCTACTAAAAATACAAAAATTAGCTGGGCATGGTGGCACACGCCTGTAATCCCAGCTACTCGGGAGGCTGAGGCAGGAGAATCAGTTGAACCCAGGAGGCAGACGGTGCAGTGAGCCAAGATCACACCACTGCACTCCAGCCTGGGTGACAGAGCAAGACTCTGCCTCAATAAAATAAAATATCCCGTCCGGGCGTGGTGGCTCACACCTATAATCCCAGCACTTTAGGAGGCCGAGGCAGGTGGATCACAAGGTTGAGAGATTGAGACCATCCTGGTCAACATTGTGAAACCCCGTCTCTACTAAAAATACAAAAATTAGCTGGGCATGGTGGTGCAGCCTGTAGTCCCAGCTACTCAGGAGGCTGAGGCAGGAGAATTGCCTGAACCCAGGAGGCAGAGGTTGTGGTGAGCCGAGATCGCGCCATTGCACTCCAGCCTGGGTAAGGAACGACATTCTGTCTCAAAAAATAAATAAATAAATAAAATATTCAACAGACAATGCAAAACTTCCCAAGCAGACAGGTAGGAAAAGTCATGACCAAAAGTACAACCACAGAAACAGACACATGGGGTTTTCAGGAGTAACCATAAAAAAAACCTATCATTAATATGTCCAAGATATTAACGCTCAGGGTTGAGAATTTCAACAAAGGAACTAAGACCATAAAAGCCATCTAAAGGAAGGTCCAGAGGAAAAAAAAATACATTAACTGTACAGTAAATCCTCACTTAATAGAAACTGTGTCTTTAAGCAAGCATATAAACAAAGGAATCTTAACGTAGACTAATTAATATAAAAACCAGAGTTAAATTCCTTCGGTATATTTCTGATCACAAAATGTCAGCAAACTTCCAAAAAAAGATTCAAAACATTTCTAACATTATACATTAAAATAAATGTGAGCTATATATCCACTGACTATCAATAGAAACAAGGCAGTTACCGAAGTTGTGATGAATGAGTCTGTGATAGAGATTTTTAGTGGTGGTAGGCTGGGCGAGGTGTCTCGGGCCTGTATAATCCCAGCATTTTGAGAGGCCAAGGTGGGTGGATCACCTGAGGTCAGGAGCTCAAGACCAGCATGACCAATATGGTGAAACTCCATTTCTATTAAAAATACAAAATTAGCCAGGCATGGTGGCATGCACTTATAGTCCCAGCTACTGGGGAGGCTGATACAGGAGAATTACTTGAACCAGAGGCAGAGGCTGCAATGATCCAAGATTGTGCCATTGCACTCCAGCCTGGGTAGCAGAGCAAGACTCCATCTCAAAGAACATATACATAAATATAAAATAAATGTTTGTAAAGCCTCAATTGGAGGGAGCACCTCCTACCACACCATACAGTCACGATCACAAATATGATGACTGGATACTTTCAAACGACATCATTTATTGTCATGCAATTCTATAATTACCTTATGTTTTAGAGATTTTTATTTGATGGTAGTTTGTTTTTATTGGTTTTTCACTTGCTTATATTCCACTTCAGGGTCTCAGGTAGCCAGACCCTCTCCTTGTGGCTCACAGCACAAGGCGCAAACCGATCCCGGCCAACACACCATCTCATAGCAGGGTGCGCTCACATATGCCCACCCTCACTGAGACTGTGACCACAGACCCACCAATTCACCTCAGGAGTGCAGTGTAGGATGTGGGAGGAAACTTGAGTACCAAAAGAAAACTCGCAGACAAGAGGAGAACATGCTAACAAAACCCAGACGGTGACCGTGGCCCTGGTGACAGCTGATTGGATTTCTCATCAGTGTTATAACAAAATTATTTGAGGACCTGCTGTACATGAGACAAAGCCAGAGAAAATACCCAGGTTTCGGAGTTCAAGATCAGCCTAGGCAACAGAATGAGATGCAGTCTCTGTAAAAATAGTTTTTTAGGCCAGCGACAGTGGCTCATGACTGTAATTCCAGCACTTTGGGAGGCCCAGGAGGGCAAATCACCTGAGGTCAGGAGTTCAAGACCAGCCTGGCCAACTCGGTGTAAAACCCTGTCTCTACTAAAATGTACCAACATTAGCCAGATGTGGTTGTGGGTGCCTGTTATCCCAGCTACTTGGGAGGCTGAAGTAGAAGAATTGCTTGAACCCAGGAGGTGGAGGTTACAGTGTGTCAACTGCACTCCAGCTTGGGTGACAAATGAACACTTTGTCTCAAAACAAAAAACCAAGAAAACAAAACAAAAAAATCTAAGGTACACAGAACAATATAAAAAGCCCTAAAAAATGTGTAATTTGAATGGAAGAAAAAAAAAAGATGCTAGTGCAGAAGCAATATTCCAATAGAAATAGGCAAATCAATAACCTCTTCATCAAAAGAAACCCTTAAAAATTTTAAAAAAGCAAGCCAGAGACAGGGAGGACATACTTGCAATACGTAGACATGACCCAGGTGTATGTCCAAAATAAGACAAAGAAGCCCTACAAATCACCACACCAAGACAAACAGCCCCGGCTTTTTTTTTTTTTGAGACGAAGTTTCACTGTTGTTACCCAGACTGGAGTGCAATGGCACACCGCAACCTCCACCTTCTGGGTTCAAGCAATTCTCCTGCCTCAGCCTCCCCAGTAGCTGGGGCTACAGGCGCGTACCACCATGCCCAGCTAATTTTTGTATTTTTAGTAGAGACTGGGTTTCACCTTGTTGACCAGGATGGTCTCGATCTCTTGATCTTGTGATCCACCCGCCTCGGCCTCCCAAAGTGCTGGGATTATAGGCGTGAGCCACTGCACCCGTCCTAGCCCCCGCTTCTTAAAGAGATGCAACCTGTTGCCCAGGCTATGGGCACAACATGGGGTCTCTATGCAGTGCTGACCAGCTGTTCATGAACTCCTGACCTCAAGCTATCAAACCTCAAGGCGTGAGCCACTGTGCCCCCCCCAAACAACCCATTCTTTTAAGTGGACAAGAGCCTCTAACAGGCATCTGACAACAAAGGATATTTGAAAACCAGCAAGCACAAGAAAAAGTACTCAGCATGCTTAATCACCACAAAAAACAAATCGAAACCCCAATGTAACCAATGCGCACCAAATAAAATGGCTAAAAGCTGTTATACAGTGACGTGGCACCCCATGCAGTTAACCAAGGAGCAGAAGGCTCCCACGTGCTGCGTGCTCTGGAAACTGCTGGGCATGAGAGGGAGACCCCATGGACTCACCACTTGCCCTACCACGCTGCTGTGCTGCCCTGTTAAACACTCAACAGGAGCACAAACAGATGTACACCAAAGTCTGTGGCAAGGTGTTCAAAACCAGTTTGTCATCATTGCTAAAAATGGAAAATAACCAAACTCAACTTTAACAATAGAAGAACAAGCCGGGCACGGTGATTTACGCCTGTAATCCCAGCACTTTGGGAGGCACCACTGCACTCCAGCCTGGTGGCAGAGTGAGACTCCGCCTCAAACAAACAAACAAAAAACAGTAGAACAGATAAAGGAGGCATGTTCAGTGAGCAAAGTATTGCTGTTGTAAGCATAGTTGACTACTCATAGGCTTGACATTGAGCCTGAGAATCCGAGGGAGGGCACTGCCCAGGAGGATCTTGTACGGTTTGTACCATCACCTGGGTGGTGGAGACACAAGTGTGCAGGGTTTTTATTTATTTTATTTTGTTTCGTTTATTTATTTTGAGATAGAGTCTCGCTCTGTTGCCAGGCGCCAGGCTGGAGTGCAGTGGCGCGATCTCGGCTCACTGCAATCCCCCTTCCCGGGTCCAAGCAATTCTCCTGCCTCAGCCTCCCTAGTAGCTGGGACCACAGGTGTGTGCCACCATGCCTAGCTAATTTTTTTATTTTTTAGTAGAGACGGGGCTTCACCATGGTCTCGATCTCTTGACCTTGTGATCCACCCACCTGGGCCTCCTAAAGTGCTGGGATTACAGGCTTGAGCTACCGCGCCCTAAAAATCACTGAGCGCTATACTTAATAGCTGTGCATTCCATAGTATGTGATCAATCACATTTAGGTTTTCAGTCTTAAGAATCCTTGAGAAAAACAGACAAATAGCTGCAAAAGCAATAATAACCAATGCAAAAATATAATGGGGAAAAACTCACTGATAACAGCACTTAAAATAAATATATATGGGCCGGGCATGGTGGCTCACGCCTGTAATCCCAGCACTTTGGGAGGCCGAGGCGGGTGGATCCCAAGATCAAGAGATCAAGACCATCCTGGTGAACATGATGAAACCCCGTCTCTACTAAAAATACAAAAAATTAACTGGGCACGGTGATGCGTGCCTGTAATCCCAGCTACTTAGGAGGCTGAGGCAGGAGAATTGTCTGAACCCAGGAGGTGGAGGTTGCGGTGAGCCGAGATCGAGCCATTGCACTCCAGCCTGGGTAACAAGAGTGAAACTCCATCTCAAAAAAAAAAAAAAAAAAAAAAATATATATATATATATATATATATATATATATAAAATAACCTATAAATGTTACATGCAAAGTCAACATTTACAAAATGTTAAAACTTTCCTGAATATCATTATTTTTAGAACTAACGAAAAACTGTACAGGAATGGATAGTCAGACCAGGCTTTGGATAAGAACCGTTAAGTCAATTAAAACACAAATGTCTCCTAGGATAATACCTATTTTATAAAACACCCTGAGTTGTGAACCCATAAGCCACTGCATTCCGTCCCTTCATATCGAAAGACATACAAAGGAAAACCTCCACTGCTGGACCTGCAGAGACGTGAGCAGAGACAAACCCAGCTCTGGTGCCCAGCTCCTGCCCAACCCTCCCAGTCCTTCCTCCTTCGTGACCCTGTAACTCCATCTCCTAGAAGCCAGCAAGAGGAGCTGTGATGTCCCCCAGTTCTCCCACTTTCTCTCCTGTCCTGACCAAGAAACGCCAGGTGCTTTGACTGCTCTGTGACCTGGGCAGCTCATTTCTCCTGCAGGCTTGAACCCAACCTGGGACTGTGAATATTCGCAGGCACTAAACGAAGATGTTAGAATTGTTACCAAAAATGCAGAAAGAAACTGGCACCAGCCCTGAGCCAAATACCTGAATCTTTCCTATAAACTCCATACCATGACACCCTTGACAGGGACATTAACTAAGCAGAACATCCTTTTCTCTCGGTGCCTATCCAAGCATAGGCTACCCCAACCCCACCTAAGTTCCCCTAATGAACACTGGACCAACCACCCTGGAGCTTGGTGCTTCCTTCTTTGGAGTCCCAACAAGTCCCATTTTCACAGAGACTAAGGCATTCCCATGTGGGAATTCCTCTGCCAACAATTTTAGGGCAATCCAAGCTGGAGGTTCAACCTCAGGAAATGAGAGCCAAACCCAATTCTAGTATATTCATCACAGATATGATTAAATAAAGGCAAACAATTGCAAACAACCTAGATGTCTCTTCGGGAAAGCACCAAAGCCATGGTGACTTACAAACATTTTTTCTCACCGTTCTGGAGGGTAGACGTCAGAGATCACGCCCGCTTTGCGGTTGCCGAGGCTGACTCCTCGCTGAGTCCTCACGAGGTAGAAAGACAAACTCTACACTGGGACCTCCTTTAAGAGAATGTATCTCATTGTGGTGGCTCCGCCCTCAGGACCTTATCCATCCCTAATAACTTCCCAAAGGCTCCACCTCCTAACACCACCCCTTTTGAAGGATACTGTTTCATTATGTAAATTACATTCAGTTCACAGTCCAGCAACAGGATGGATTAAATGAGGGTACATCCAAACAGCATACTCATGCAACCAGTGAAAAATAATTTAGGCCCTGATACAGACAAACTCTGCTAATTTTGAGACAACAGGGGGGCTCCAAACACTGCCTATGTGACAATAATAATGAATTATGATTGTTAACTGCTTGGGGTATTTTTTTTAAAGTTCTCTTTGAGGGCTGGTGCAGTGGCTCACGCCTGTAATCCCAGCACTTTGGGAGGCCGAGGTGGGTGGATCACCTGAGGTTAGGAGATTGAGACTAGCCTGGCCAACATAGCAAAACTCCATCTCTATCAAAAATACAAAAAAATTAGCAGGGTGTGGTGGCAGGTGCCTGTAATCACAGTTACTTGGGATGATGAGGCAGGAGAATTACTTAAACCCAGGAGGTGGAGGTGGAGCCTCCCAGGTTCAAGTGATTCTCCTGCCTCAGCCTCCCAAATAGCTGGGATTATGGGCACCCACCACCATACCTAGCCATTTTTAGTAGAGATGAGTTTTGTATTTTTAGTAGAGACAGGATTTCATTGTGTTGGCCAGGCTGGTCTCGATCTCCTGACCTTGTGATCCCGCCTTGGCCTCCCAAAGTGCTGGGATTACAAGCATGAGCCATTGTGCCCAGGCTTTTTATTTTTTTTTTAAGTGGAGTATCACTCTTGTTGCCAAAGCTGGAGTGTAACAGCAAGATCGCGATTCACTGCAACCTCCTCCTCCTGGGTTTAAGCCATACTCCTACTTTAGCCTCCCAAGTAGCTAGTAGCTGGGATTGCAGGCATGCGCCACCATGCTCAGCTAATTTTGTATTTTTAGTAGAGATGGGGTTTCTCCATGTTGGTCAGGCTGGTCTCAAACTCCCAACCTCAGGCAATCCACCTGCCTCAGCCTCTCAAAGTGCTGGCATTACAGGCGTGAGCCACCTGCCCAGCCTCTCCCAGACTTCTGGTAAGCCCTGTTCTGAGCTCCTAATTTTTTCAAAGCTTTGTATTTCCCTCTTTTGAATCTGTTCAAGTTCAGCCAGAGATAGGGACAAGCATCTGCTGTATTGCCACCTTTACCCCTCACTTTTCTGTGAGGAGGGTATACCTGGCACTCTTCTTTTTTTTTTAATTTGAGTCAGTGTCTGGCTCTGTCACCTAGGCTGGAGTGCAGTGGTGCGATGTCAACTCACTGTAACCCCCACCTCCAGCTCAAGCGATCCTCCCACCTCGGCCTCTGGAGCAACTTGGACTATAGGTGTGTGCTACCACGCCTGGTAATTTTGTAATTTTTGTAGAGATGGAGTTTCCCTATGTTGCCCAGGCTGGTCTGTCTCCT
Organism: Callithrix jacchus; assembly: GCF_049354715.1. Classification (NCBI taxonomy): domain Eukaryota; kingdom Metazoa; phylum Chordata; class Mammalia; order Primates; family Cebidae; genus Callithrix; species Callithrix jacchus. Next base: position 99,073,278 of record NC_133517.1, on the reverse strand, counting down.
GGGTTCAAGTGATCTGCCCGCCTTGGCCTCCCAAAGTGCTAGGATTACAGGCTTGAGCCACTGCACCCAGCCTGTCACTCTCATTTTACAGAATAAACTGAGGCTCAGGAAAAGTGTTTGACTAGGGTCACAGCCTGGACAAGTGGCAGAGCTGAGGATTAAATCAAGCCATGTAGATCCACTCAGAATCCTCTGTCCCATGCAGTCTCCTGCTCTGCTACAAGCCATGTTTGTCCTGGGCAAATCATTCCTCCAGTGCAAGGGCAAACAGCCTCCATGGAAGGATGGAGGACCGTAGGCCTGGGGGCCTCAGAGGCAAGTTGTCTGCATGGCCCTCTCCTGAGAATACCACCAATCCAACCGCCAACCCGTCCCCTTTGTAGGGAGAGACAGTCTTTGTTTATCTAGTCTATTTATAATTTCATTAGATAAATCTAATGATAGCAACACACTATAATAACTTTTCTTCTGCATAATTTTTTTCCTCTTAGAAAATTTAAATTTCCATTTGAACAAAAACTAAGTCACTCGGCTTGTAATCTCAGAACTTTGGAAGGCCGAAGTGGGTGGATCACCTGAGGTCTGGGGATCGAGATCAGCCTGAGCAACATGGTGAACCCTGCCTCTAGTAAAAATACAAAATTAGCTGGGCATAGTGGCCATTGCAGTCCAGCCTGGGCAATGAAAGCAAAACTCCATCTCAAAAAACAACTAAGTCACTCAAGCATATACACTTTGGCAGAGTGACCTACCATCCTTCCTCCACATCTGTCTTCCAGGGGCTTCCTGAAGCCCATAGTCCAGAATCAATGCAGGGCAATAATCCTAGCCAAATGAGTGGTGTCTGACCACAGGACCCAGGGTGGGCAGTTCTGCTATGGTAGGCCATCACCATTTATTCTCTAGTAGGAGCCTATGACACTACAAAATGTGCCATGTGACAAGCTTAGGCTCCAATAAAGGAATGCATAATCTCCTCCCCATTAGCCTTTCGGACTAACCTCCAAGTTAACAAAAACAGGGACCCAAGGGAAGCAGTGCTCAAAAAACATGGACAAAGTAGAGTTTCAAGGATCAAATGTCACTCAAACGAAGGCCTATGATTTCTCGTTTATGCTGTACATTATTTCAAACCAGATGTTTCAATTAATAAAAGACAAATTTTCAAATAAAGCTCTAAAATGTTAATAACCTCAAAAATAAATAACTGGATTTTTAAAATCTTGATTATTTTAAAAGTCACACCAGACTGAAGCCAGGTATGTTTTTATGAGTGATCCCCAAACCCTGCCATGAAGACAAATTTAGAGGTTGAACACTCACCATAAACATCTCCCTCTTCATCCTTCTTTCTTTACTTTTTTTTTTTTTTTGAGATGGAGTTTCACTCTTGTTACCCAGGCTGGAGTGCAATGGCGCGATCTCGGCTCACCGCAACCTCCGCCTCCATGCCCAGCTAATTTTTTGTATTTTTAGTAGAGACGGAGTTTCACCATGTTGACCAGGATGGTCTCGATCTCTTGACCTCGTGATCCACCCGCCTCGGCCTCCCAAAGTCCTGGGATTACAGGACTCTGTAATCCACCGCGCCTGGCCTCATCTGTCTTTCTTACAAAATATGATTGAGGCTCCAGCAACACAGGTGGCATAAAATATTTTAATTCAAACTCTGATATTTCTGAAAGTCAAAAGAAACATCTGTCCAAAAAAGGAACCATATAAAATACTTCAAGTCAGCCGGGCGCTGTGGCTCACGCCTGTAATCCCAGCACTTTGAGAGGCCGAGGCGGGTGAATCACAAGGTCAAGAGATCGAGACCATCCTGGTCAACATGGTGAAACCCCGTCTCTACTAAAAATACAAAAAATTAGCTGGGCATGGTGGCGCGTGCCTGTAATCCCAGCTACTCAGGAGGCTGAGGTAAGAGAATTGCCTGAACCCAGGAGGCGGAGGTTGTGGTGAGCCGAGATCGCGCCATTGCACTCCAGCCTGGGTAACAAGAGCGAAACTCCGTCTCAAAAAAAAAAAAAAAAAAAGAAATCAAAACTGTATATTACTGGGATGGTTTAGACAAGAAACTGGAATAAGTGGACCCACTCTCTAAGAATGGGCTTTACACCTGTAACCAAAAGACTGCAAAATGAGACAGGGCGAGGTGGCTCATACCTATTATTCCAGCACTTTTGGAGGCTGAGGCAGGTGGATCACTTGAGTCCCGGATTTGAGACAAGCCTAGGTAACATGGCAAAACCTCGTCTCTATAAAATATACAAAAAATAAAAAATACACCTGTAGTCCCATCTAGTAGGGAAGCTGAGATGCGAGGATCATTCCAGCCTAGGAGTTTGAGGATGCATTCACCCGAGACTACGCCACTGCACTTCATGCACTCCAGCCTGAGTGACAGAGTGAGACTCTTATCTCAAAACAAACAAACAAACAAGACGACAAAAGATTGCAAAGTGAATAAACATACTGCTGTTTAAATTTATTTATTTATTTATTTTTTGAGACGGAGTTTCGCTCTTGTTACCCAGGCTGGGGTGCAATGGCACGATCTCGGCTCACCGCAACCTGAACCTCCTGGGTTCAGGCGATTCTCCTGCCTCAGCCTCCTGAGTAGCTGGGATTACAGGCACGCGCCACCGTGCCCAGCTAATTTTTTGTATTTTTAGTAGAGACGGGGTTTCGCCATGTTGACCAGGATGGTCTAGATCGCTTGACCTCGTGATCCACCCGCCTCGGCCTCCCAAAGTGCTGGGATTACAGGCTTGAGCCACCATGCCCAGCCCCTGTTTAAATTTAAAATAAAGTGTTTAGACATATATCATATTTTATTATTTTCCATATTAACTCACTTCTCAGTAACTAAACATCTACAATTCCCTAACATATAAAACAAATATAAACAGCTTCTAAAAACATGATACAAGGCCAGGCACAGTGGCTCACACTTGTAATTCTAGCACTTTGGGAGGACACAGTGGAAGGATTAGGTGAGCCCAAGAATTTGAGACCAGCCTAGGCTACACAGGGACATCCTGTATCTACAAAACAATTTTAAGAAAATTAACTGGCTGGGCACGGTGGCTCAAGCCTGTAATCCCAGCACTTTGGGAGGCTGAGGCGGGTGGATCATGAGGTCAAGAGATTGAGACCATCCTGGTCAACATGGTGAAACCCCATCTCTACTAAAAATACAAAAAATTAGCTGGGCATGGTGGCGCGTGCCTGTAATCCCAGCTACTCAGGAGGCTGAGGCAGGAGAATTGCCTGAACCCAGGGGGCGGAGGTTGCGGTGAGCTGAGATCGTGCCATTGCACTCCAGCCTGGGTAACAAGAGCGAAACTCCATCTCAAAAAAAAAAAAGAAAAAGAAAGAAAGAAAGAAAGAAAAGAAAGAAAGAAAGAAAGAAAGAAAGAAAGAAAGAAAGAAGGAAAGAAAGAAAGAAAATAAATTAGCTGATCATGGCAACATGCATCTGTGGTCCCAGCTACTTGGGAGGCTGAAGTGGGAGGATCACTTGAGCCCAGGAGCTCAAGGCTGTAGTTAGCTATGATTATGCCCCTGCACTCTAGCCTGGGTGACAGAGTGAGATTCTGTCTCAAAATAATAATAATAAGGCTGGGCACAGTGGCTCACATCTGTAATCCCAGCACTCTGGAAGGCCAAGGCAGGCGAATCATCTGAAGTCAGGAGCTCAAGACCAGCCTGGCTAACATGGTGAAACCATGTCTTTACTAAAAACACAAAAATTAGTCAGGCATAATGGTGGATGCCTGTAGTCTAGCTACTCCAGAGGCCGAGGCAGAAGAATGGCTTGAACCTGGGAGGCAGAGGTTGCAGGGAGCCCAGATCATACCCAGCGCCCTGCAGTGTAAGCAGCAGAGCAATACTTCGTCTCAAATGTGCCTCAGAACTTAACGTATAATAATAAATTAATTAAATTAAAACAAAGATAAAAGAGTTTTAAAAAATAAAAAATAATAAAAAAAAGCACAATAGAAAAAAATGACTGATATGCTAAAATACTGATAATACAATTAAGTGAAAAGGCAGGTTAGAACAAAATGTGCAGTACATTCACATCTTAGTAAAGTATGCCTTTGTTACATGTGACTAAGTAGAAATCCAAGAGGAGTCTACTACAAAATCCTAACAATTTTTCCTAGGCACGAATTAACAGATAATTTTATTTTCTTCCTTCTGCTTTCCAAGGATTTTCCGAATATTCTAAAACTAAGTTTACTTTTATTTCTTCCTTTAAAAAAAAATGGTCTTAATGTCACCCTGGCTGGAGTGTGGTGGTAAGATCTCTGCTCACTGAGTCACTTCCTCCCAGGTTCAAGCAATTCTCCTGCATCAGTCTTCCAAGTAGCTGGGATTACAGGCATGTACCACCACCCCCAGCTAATTTTTGTAATGCTAGTAGAAATGAAGTTTCACCATGTTGGCCAGGCTGGTCTTGAACTTCTGCCCTGAAGTAATCTGCTGGCCTCAGCTCCGGCAGATTACAGGCTGGGATTACAGGCGTGAGCCACTGAGTCTGACCCAAGATTATTATTATAATCAGAAGAAATATTACTTAAGTTTTTGTTAGTCTTTCCAACTTTTCATGTGGAAACGCTGCTAAATTGATAATCAAAAAAAATGATTGTGACAGAAAAGGCCTCTGGTGCTACATGAGCACATGGAAGCCACTCAGTGAGATAGAAACTCAGTTTCCATGGAGAATAGACTGCAGTGACACAGAATAAACCTGGGAATGACTGAATTTCCTGTGGAGGATAAACCACAGGGGAGTGTACAGCACCCCTGTCACTCGGGAGTCAGGGGACACAGCACGGATAAGGGGGGCAGAGCAGAGCTGGGGGAAAGCTCTGGAAGGGTCAGAGCCTGGCTTGATCCTGTTCAGATTTCTGACTTCTTTCTGCTCATCCTCTATCAGAGCTGCTCACACTGTCTCCTTTTCCCAGACACTAGTGCTTAAGTGACATGTTGTTATTTAATCAGAGACCAGAGTGCACAGGACAATCACCTGTGGTAAAAGGTGCTTATCAGCTGGACTCGGTGGCTCACGCCTGTAATCCCAGTACTTTTGGTGGCTGAGGTGGGCAGATCATGAGGCCAGGAGTTCAAGACTAGCCTGGCCAATATGGCAAAACCCCATCTCTAATAAAAATACAAAAATTAGCTGAGCATAGAGGCATGTGCCCAGTTCTCAGGAGGCTGAGGCAGAAGAATTGCTTGAACCCAGGAGGCAGAGGTTGCAGTGAGCCAAGATCATGCCATTGAACTCCAGCCTTGTGAACAAAGGGAGACTCGGTCTCAAAAAAAAAAAAAAAAAAAAAGGTGCTGCATCTTAGAACCACAGGGGACTCACAGTGGTTTCATTCCATCAAATAAATTATTTTTCAATTGTGTAAATACAGGATTTGATGAAAAGAGTCCTAGGTTCAAATTTTGATAGGAGGACATAGATACAACAGTTTATTTAGATTTTGACATAGGGTCTCCCTCTGTTGCCCAGACTGGTGTGCAGTGGCATAATCAGGACTCACTGCAACCTCCACCTCCCAGGTTCAAGTGATCCTCCCACCTTAGCTTCCTGAGTAGCTGGGAGTATAGGTGCTGTCACCACACCTGGCTAATTTGTTTTTCTCTTTCTTTCTTTCTCTCTCTCTCCTCTCTCTCTCTCTCTCTCTCTCTCTCTCTCTCTCTCTCTCTCTCTCTCTCTCTCTCTCTCTCTGTCTCTCTCTCTCTTGTCTCTCTCTCTCCTCTCTCTCTCTCTCTCTCTCTCTCTCTCTCTCTCTCTCTCTCTTGTCTCTCTCTCTCCTCTCTCTCTCTCTCTCTCTCTCTCTCTCTCTCTCTCTCTCTCTCTCTCTCTTTCTTTCTTTCTTTCTTTCTTTTTTTTGTGGAGATAAAGTCTCCCTATGTTGTCCAGTCTAGTCTGGAGCTCCAGGACTCGAATGATCTTCCTGCCTGTGTCTCCCAAAATGCTGGAATTGCAGGTGTGAGCCACCAAGCCCAGCCTTGAATTCTTAAAATTATCTGTAGCACATGTGAATAGTTTGTGAACAGTATATGAACTTTAAAGTAATAATTGGCATCTGCCTGAGAACAGTGTAGCAGTTAGGCTTTTACAGGAATCTCAGCCAGCCAGTAAATATTCACTAAACAATGACTCTTTTCAGGGCCCTGAGCTACATACAAAGATACAGATTCCTTAGTTGTCAAGAACCCATTGACTATGATCATTTGAATAGAAGGTGCCTGGAGGTGAGGGGTCATCAATTCCAGTATCTAATTCAGACAATGCTGACCTCCAGGCCCTCTGGCACCAACCCCATTTGCACTCTAAGCTATTGTTGCCAATTCTCTCTGAGTAACACTTTAGAAACATAGTCCCTAGTAAAGAACAGCAGAAAGCTACACTACAAGTAAAACTAAGTATCAATTCCAAATGTAAACTGTTTGATAGCAGGAATGGGCTGGGAAGGGCGGCTCATGCCTGCAGCCCCAGGACTTTGGGAGGCCAAGATGGCCAGATCACTTGAGATCAGGAGGTTGAGGCCAGCCTGGCTAACATGGTGAAACCTGGTCTTTACTAAAAATACCAGAGAAATTACCAAAGTGTGCCTATAACCCCAGTTACTCAGGAGGCTGAGGCCTGAGAATCACTTGAACCCAGAAAGCAGAGTTTGCAGTAAGCCGTGATTGTGCCACTGCACTCCAGCCTATCTCCAATAAATAAATAATACCAAGAGTGAAGAGCTTTGAAAAACAGATATATGTGAGGGTGAGCATGGTGGCTTGTGCCTGTTATTCCATCACTTTGGGAGGCCAAGGTGGGTGGTTAACCTGGCCAGGAATTTGAGACCAGCCTGGCCAACATGGTGAAACCCCGTCTCTACTGAAAATACAAAAACTAGCCAGGCGTGGTGGCGTGGGTTTGTAATCCCAGCTACTCAGGAGGCTGAGGCAGGAGAACCACTTGAACCCAGAAGGCAGAGGTTGTCCAGGGAGCTGAGATCTCTCTCCATTGTACTCCAGTCTGGGTGACAAAAGGAAAACTCCATCTAAAAAAAAAAATAAAAGTCTTTTACATTCTGTCTTTATTCATCCATTCTATAGAAATAAAAACTGGAGGCCAGGCGCCGTGGCTCACGCCTGTAATCCCAGCACTTTGGGAGGCCGAGGCGGGTGGATCACGAAGTCAAGAGATCGAGACCATCCTGGCCAACATGGTGAAACCCCGTCTCTACTAAAAGTACAAAAAGTTAGCCAGGCATGATGGTGCGTGGCTGTTGAACCAGCTACTCCGGAGGCTGAGGCAGGAGAATTGCTTGAAACCGGAAAACGGAAGTTGCAGTGAGCTGGGATTGCGCCACTGCACTCCAGCCTGGAAATAGAGTGAGACTGTCTCAAAGAAAAAAAAAAAAAAGAAAAAAAGAAATCAAAACTGGATATTACAAGGATGGTTTAGACAAGAAACTGGAATAAGTGGACCCACTCTCCAAGAATGGGCTTTACACCTGTAGCGAAAGACTGCAAAGTGAGACAGGGTGAGGTGGCTCACACCTATAGTCCCATCTAGTAGGGAGGCTAAACTGGGAAGATCATTCCAGCCCAGGAGATTGAGGATGCATTCACCCGAGACTGCGCCACTGCCCTCCACACACTCCAGCCTGAGTGACACAGTAAGAGTCTATCTCAAAAAAAAAAAAAGATTGCAAAGTAAATATGCTGTTGTTTAGCTCTGGCTGCGGTGGCTCACTCCTATAATCCCTGCACTTTGGGAGGCCCAGGTGGGTGGATCACGAGGTCAGGAGTTCCTGACCAGCCTGGCCAATATGGTGAAACCCCGTCTTTACTAAAAATACAAAAATTAGCCGGGCATGGTGACAGGCATCTGTAGTCTCAGCTACTTGGGAGGCTGAGGGAGGAGAATCACTTGAACCTGTGAGGTGGAGGTTGCAGTGAGCTGAGATTGTGCCACTGCACTGCAGCCTGGGTGACAGAGTGAGACTCCATCTCAAATATACATATATATTTATATATTTAAAAATGTATATATTTATATATAAAATATATGTATATATATATAAAAATGGATATATATACACTATTGTTTAAATTTAAAATAAAGTGTTAAGACATATATCATATTTTATTATTTTCCGCATTAATTCACTTCTTCAATAACTAAACATCTATGATTCCCTAACATATAAAATAAATATATACAGCTTCTAAAAACACGGTACATGGCCAGGCACAGTGGCTTACACCTGTAATCCCAGCAAATTGGGAGGCCACAGTGGAAGAATTACCTGAGCCCAGGAGTTTGAGACCAGCCTGGGTGACATAGAGAGATCCTGTCTCTACAAAACTTAAGTGGAAGTTTTGCCCAGGATTTTGTTAGTCAGCAACTCCCCTATTTTAAAATTGCCCCAGTTTTTCTGCTAATAACTACCTCTTTCGACTTCTGTACCTCAGCTTATTGCTTCCTAGCTAAAAACCTTAAGGAAAACTGCCATGTCATCTAAAACCTGCTGTGTTGTCTAAAGTTCTGAGTTACTTCTGCCCCTTCACCTATCAAAACTGTGTACTTTTCTTAGCCGGGGTCCAGACTTTTGGTTGTGAACCTTTCTAGGCCCACCGGCGTAATAAAGTATGTTCTTCCATTTCCCTGAGTACCGCTTGGGTTTCTTGTCAGGTAAAATTTTCTGCAACAAAACAATTTTAAGTAAATTAGCTGATCATGGCCACATGCATCTGTGGTCCCAGCTACTTGGGAGGCTGAAGTGGGAGGATCATTTGACCCCTGGAGTTTGAGGCTGCAGTGAGCTATGATTATGCCACTGCACTCCAGCCTGGGTGACAGAGTAAAATCCTGTCTCAAAAAATAAATAAATAAAAAATAAGAAAACATGGTAGAAAAAAATGACTGATATCCTAAAATACTGATAATACATTAAGTTAAAAAGGAAGATTAGAACAAAATGTGCAGTACATTCACATCTTAGTAAAGTATGCCTTGTTACACGTGACTAAATAGAAATCCAACAGGAGTCTACTACAAAATCCCGACAATTCCTCCCAGACAGGAACTAACAGATAATTTTATTTTCTTCCTTCTGCTTTCCTTGGGTTTTCCAAATCTTCTAAAACTAAGATTATTTTTATTTCTTCTTCTTCTTTTTTTAAACAGAAGGCTGGAGTGCAATGGGGGCCATCCTGGCTCACTGCAACCTCCACCACCCAGGTTCCTGCCTCAACCTCCCAAGGAGCTGGAATTACAGGTGTGTCTCACCATACCTGGCTAATTTTTGCATTTTTAGTAGAGACGAGGTTTCACGATGTTGGCCAGGCTTGTCTTGAACTCCTGGCTTCAAATGATCCACCTGCCTAGGCCTCCCAAAGTGTTGGGATTACAGCCGTGAGCCACAACATCTGGCCTAAAATTTTTATTTATCTATCTATTTATTTATTTATTTTTGAGACAGAGTCTTGCTCTGTCACCAGACTGAAGTGCAGTTGTGTGATCTCCACTCACTGCAACCTCCTGGGTTCAAGCGATTTACCTGCATCAGCCTTCTGAGTAGCTAGGATTACAGGCGCGTGCCACCATGCCCAGCTAATTTTTATTTTGTATTTTAGTAGATACCTGGTTTCACCATATCGGCCAGCATGGTCTCAATCTCCTGACCTCACAATCTGCCTGCCTCTGCCTCCCAAAGTGCTGGGATTACACACGTGAGCCACAGCAACCTGCCAGATTATTTTCATGATCAGAGGGAGTATTACTTAAGTCTTTGTTAGTCTTTCAAACTCTTCTTGTGGAAATGCTACTAAATGGAGAATCAAAACATGATTGTGACAGAAAAGGCCTTAAGTGCTACATGAGCACATGGAGGTCACTCAGTGAGATAGAAATTCAATTTCTGTGAAGAATAGGTTGCAGTGACACAGAATAAACCTGGGAATGACTGAATTTCCTGCGAAGGATAAACGACAGGGGAGTGCACAGCACCCCTGTCACTCGGGGTTCAGTTTGGGGGACACCAGGAGAATAGCAGGGCAGAGCTAGGGGAAAGCTCTGGAAAGGTCAGAGCCTGGGTTGATCCTATTGAGATTTCTGACTTCTTTCTGCTCATTCTCTATCAGAGCTGCTCACACTGTCTCCTTTTCTCAGACCCTAGGGTTTAAGTAACACATTATTATTGAACCAGATACCAGGGTGCACAGGACAAGTACCTGTGTTAAAATGTGCTGTATCCTAGAACCACAGGGGACTCACAGTGGTTTCATTCCATCAAATAAATTATTTTTCGATGGCATAAATACAGGTTTTGATGAAAAGAGTCCTTAATTCAAATAATAGAATTTGATAGCAAGACATAGATACAACAATTTATTTAGATTTTGACATAGGGTCTCCCTCTGTTGCCCAGACTCGAGTGCAGTGGTCATGGCTCACTGGAGTGCAGTGGCACAATCATGGCTCACTGCAACCTCGACCTTCCAGGTTCAAGTGATCCTCCCACCTTAGCTTCCTGAGTAGCTGGGACTACAGGCGCTGCCATCACACCTGGCTAATGTGTGTGTGTGTGTGTGTGTGTGTGTGTGTGTGTGTGTGTGTGGAGATGGTGTGGAGAGGGAGGGGGTCTCCCTGTATTGCCCAGGCTGGTCTTGAGCTCCTGTAATCAAATGATCTTCCTGCTTGGGTCTCCCAAAGTGCTAGAATTTCAGGTGTGAGCTACTTGTCCAGTCCTGAATTCTTAAAATTATCTGTAACACATGTGGATAGAGTTTGTGAACTGTGTAAGAACTTGAAAGTCATCATGGGCATTCACCTGAGAATGTTGTAGCAGAGTTAGGCTTTTGCAGGACTCTCAGCCAGCCAGTAAATATTCACTCATTGCTGACTCTTTTTTCAGGCTCTGTGCTGTAGGCAAAGATGCAGATTCCATAGGAGTTGTCACTATCTCATTAACCACAGTCATTTGAATAGAAGGTGCCTGGGGGTGAGGGGTCATCAACTCCAATATCTAATTCAGACAATGGCTACTCCCAGCCCATCTGGCGCCAACCCCATAGGCACTCTAAGCCATGATTGCCAACTCTCTCTGAGCAACCCTTGAGAAACCTAGTCCAAGATAAAGAATAGCTGAAAGCTATACTGCACCAAGCTAAATATCAATTGCAAATGTAAATTTTTTAATTGTCTGACAATGAAAAATAATACAATGTAAATGAATGCAGGAATGGGCCAGGGGTCATGACTCATGCCTGTAACCGCAGCCCTTTGGGAGGTTGAGGTGGGTGGATCACTTGAGGTCAGGAGGTCCAGACCAGCCTGGCTAATATGGCGAAACCCAGACTCTACTAAAAGAATATAAAAATGGCCCGGCATGGTGGCTCACGCCTGTAATCCAAGCACTTTTGAGGCCAAGGCGGGTAGATCACCTGAGGTTAGGAGTTCAAGACCAGCCTGACCAATATGGTGAAACCTCGTCTTTAAAAAAATAAAAATAAAAATAAATAAAAAATAAAAAAATTTATAAAAATTAGCTGAGTGTCATGGCATGTGCCTGTTATCCCAGTTACTCGGGAGGCTGAGGCCAGATAATCACTTGAACCCAAGAAGAGGAGGTTGCAGTGAGCCGAGATAGTGCTGCTACACTCCAGCCTGGGCGACAGTGAGACCCTGTCTCCAAAAAATAAGTCAATAAATAAATAATACCAAAAGTTAAGAGCTGTTAAAAACATTTATGTGAGGCTGGGCATGGCGGCTTATGCCTGTAATCCCAGCACTTGGGAGACCAAGGTGGGCAGATCACCTAAGGTCAGGAGTTTGAGACCAGCCTGGCCTACATGGTGAAACACAATCGCTACTAAAAATACAAAAATTATCCAGGCATGGTGGCAGGCACCTGTAATCTCTGCTACTCAGGAGGCTGAGGGAGGAAAATAGCTTGAGTCCAGGATTCAAATGTTGCAGAGTTGAGATTGTGCCATTGAATTCCAGACTGCACAACAAGAGCAAGACTCCATCTCAAAAACAACAACAACAAAAATAGGCCGGGCGCAATGGCTCACTATAATCCCAACACTTTGGGAGGCCTAGGTGGGCAGATCACAAGGTCAGGAGTTCGAGACCAGCCTGACCAACATGGTGAAACCCAGTTTCTACTCAAAATATATAAAAATTAGCCTGCCATGGTGTCACGCAACTGGAATCCCAGATACTTAGGAAGTTGAGGCAGGAGAATCGCTTGAACCCGGGAGGCAGAAGTTGTAGTGAGCCGAGATTGTGCCACTGCACTCCAGCCCAGGCGACAGAAGCTCAGAGTTCGAGACTAGCCTGGCCAGCTTGCTGGCAGGCACCTGCAGTTCCAGGTACTCTGGAAGCTGAGGCAGGAGAATCACTTGAACCTGGGAGGTGGAGGTTGCAGTGAACCAAGATTTGCACCATCACACTCCATCTCAAAACAAACAAACAAAAAGAAAACAACAGATATATGTGGAAAAAGTCACCAAAAGAGTGTCAAATGTAAAATAAAATGTTTAAACATGGATTTTTTCTTATTTCCCACATTACCTCAGTTCATCAGTAACTATCAGGCTGTGTGATGTCTCATGCCTGTAATATCAGCACCCTGGGAGGTCCAGGCGGGAGGAGTGATTAAGCACAGGAGTTTGAGACCAGTCTGGACAACATGGTGAGACTTCATCTCTACAAAAAATAAAAACATAAAAATTAGCCAGGTGTGGTGGCATACACCTATAGTCCCAGCGAGGGACCCCAACTTGGGAGGCGAGGTAGGAGGACACTTGAGCTGGGAGGTGAAGGCTCAGTGAGTCCTGATTGCATCACTGCCTCTGTGATGGAGTGAAATCTTGTTTCAAAAAACCAACAAACAAAAACCAACAGTCTGCAATTCTCCATCATGTCAAAGGAACATATTGGGAACAAGAAACAAAAAGGTGGAAGTCTAGTCTCACTTCAGGGGTAGCTATTCCTAGTATCTTGCTAGACTTTTAAAAGTACTCAGTAATATAGCTGAAGAGCAAAGCATATTTTGTTTGTTTTGAAACAGAGTGGAGTCTTGCTCTGTTGCACAGGCTGGAGTGCAGGGGCGTGATCTCAGCTCACTGCAACCTCCGCCTCCCGGGTTGAAGCAATTCTCCCGCCTCAGCCTCCCAAGTAGCTAGAATTACAGGTACCCACCACCACAACCAGAAATTTTTTTTTTTTTTTTTTTTTTGAGATGGAGTTTCGCTCTTGTTACCCAGACTGGAGTGCAATGGCACGATCTCGGCTCACTGCAACCTCCGCCTCCTGGGTTCAGGCAATTCTCCTGCCTCAGTCTCCTGAGTAGCTGGGATTACAGGCACACGCCACCATGCCCACCTAATTTTTTGTATTTTTAGTAGAGATGGGGTTTCACCATGTTGACCAGGATGGTCTTGATCTCTTAACCTCGTGATCCACCCACCTTGGCCTCCAAAAGTGCTGGGATTACAGGCGTGAGCCACCTCGCCCGGCCCCAATTTTTATATTTTTAATAGAGACAAGGTTCCACCACATTGGTCACGCTGGTCTTGAACTCCTGATCTCATGATCCGCCCACCTTGGCCTCTCAAAGTGCCAGGTTTACAGACATGAGCCACTGCACCTGGCCTGTTTTATTTTTTTCAGACAGACTGTCTCTCTGGAGTGCAGTGATGCTATTATGGCTCACTGCAGCCTTGACCTCCAGGGCTCAAATGGTCCTTCCCCAATTGGCTTCTGGAATAGATGGGATTACAGGCACATGGTACTACACCTGACTACTTTTAGTTTTTTTCTGGCTGGGCACAGTGTATAAGGCCTGTAATCCCAGTACTTTGGGTGAACAAGGCTGGTGGATCACAAGATCAGGAGTTCGAGACCAGCCTGGCAATATGATGAAACCCCATCTCTATTAAAGGGAAAACAAAAACAAAAATGAGCCAAGCTAGGTGGCCAGCGCCTGTAGTTCCAGCTACTCTGGGGGCTGAGGCAGAAGAATCACTTGAACCCAGGAAGTGGAGGTTGGAGTGAACCAAGATCTCACCACTGCACTCCAGCCTGGGTGACAGACCAAGACTTTGTCTCAAAAAAAAAAAAATTTTTTTTTCCTTAGAGACAAGATCTCACTATGTTGCCCAGGCTGGTCTTGAACTCCTGGCCTCCTCCTCCCGTAGCCTCCCGAAGTACTGGGAGTGCAGGCAGTACATGAGACCCCATGTCCAGCCAAGAGAAACATTTTTAAAATGAAATTTATCTATTAATCACCAAGGAGTTAGAATTATTTTCAAATATGGCTGGAAAATATGGTGTTTCTTTTTAAAAAAAAAAAAACTAGTGTTTTGTTTTCTCTAGATATCTTTTTCTTTTCTTTTTTTTTTTTGAGAAAGTCATGCTCTGTTGCCTGAGCTGGAGTGTAGTGACGCAATCTCAACTCACTGCAACCTGTCTCCCAGGTTCAAGTGATTCTTCTGCCTCAGCCTCCCAAATAGCTGAGACTACAGGCATGTGCCACCACGACGGGCTAATTTTTGCTTTTTTTTTTTTTGAGATGGAGTTTCGCTCTTGTTACCCAGACTGGAGTGCAATGGCATGATCTTGGCTCACCGCAACCTCCGCCTCCTGGGTTCAGGCAATTCTCCTGCCTCAGCCTCCTGAGTAGCTGAGATTACAGGCACGCACCACCATGGCCAGCTAATTTTTGTATTTTTAGTAGAGACAGGGTTTCACCTTGTTGACCAGGATGGTCTCAATCTCTTGACCTCGTGATCCACCTGCCTCGGCCTCCCAAAGTGCTGGGATTATAGGTGTGAGCCACCGCTCCCAGCCTGTGAATCTTTCAAAACACTAACAGCTGGGGTCCCAACCCACTGAGTTAAGTGACCTGGGCTTCCACTTGGGACTTCTGGCTTTTAAAAACTCCCTGGATTGGCTGGGCACAGTGGTTCATGCCTGTAATCACAGCACTTTGGGAGGCTGAGGCAAGTGTACCAGGAAATCAGGTGTTGGAGACCACTCTGACCAACATGGTGAAACCCCATCTTTACTAAAAATACAAATATCAGTTGGGTGTGGTGGCGTGTGCCTGTAATCCCAGCTTCTCAGGAGGCTGAGGCAAGAGAATCACTTGAACCTGGGAGGTAGGAGTTTCCGTGAGCCGAGATCATACCACTGCACTCCAGCCTGAGTGGCAGAGCAAGGCTCCATCTCAGAAAAACAAAACAAAACAAAACTCCCTAGGTGATTAATGTGCAGCCAAGTTTGGGTACTACTGGTTTAATTAAACATTTTTACAGGTTTGGTGAGGGTTAGAGGGACGGAGTGTGGGTGGGGAGTGGGCAGTGTGGGGTGTCACAGATGCTGAATTGGATGAAAGCTTTTGTCCCTCATTCCAGGCCCTTGCATTTAGATGTAAAACATGGCATAGTATTTCAGGAGATTTACAGATCCCAAGAAGAGAATAAGGGAAAGCCTGTGGGTCTTGTAGTCCCCAAGTGAAAAAAGTCCAGCTGCAGGAGTGTCTACCTCCATTCAGGGTGACGGGAGCTTTCTGTCCTGTCCAGAATGGTGCTGGCCCTTTGTGTCAATCTTTATGTGCTGTAATAACAAAATACCCAAGACTGGGTTATTTGTAAAAAACAACAACAACAAAAAACCCAGGAATGTATTTCTTACAGACCACCAAAGAGACCAAACTCCCTCCCTCAAGCTCTTTTACAAGAACACTGAGACACTGACAAGTGCTGAGCCCTCACCTCCTGAAGGCTACACCTCTAATACATATTGAATTGTTTTGAGGGAGACCCATTCAAAGCATAGCACCCTTTGACTTAAGAGAAGCTCCGGCTCTGCTGTCACCAAGCTGACTCCCCCTAGGCAGAGCGCCAAGAAGCAGCTCAGTTGATCCCAAGGTGCACAAGTGCGCTCACCAGGCTGTGCGCCGGTGGGTCGGTGCACAGGGGCAGGACGGCTGCCCGTGTGCACTTGGTTCAGGGAGCCCAGGCTGCCCCCAGCCACGGCTACAAAAGCACACCGAGTCTCCCTGTCCACCCAGTCGTCCCACCTGTCAGCGGTTGGTCAACTCGACCCGCGGTGCAGCGCTGGGCGCTCGAGCCCCTCCAGCTGCTATTCTCAGCGCAAGCACCAGCCCACAGCGACAGAGCTAAGAGCCACCGCCCCCCCCCCGCACCCCCCAGCCCCCGCCCAACGCCGCAGAGCAGGTGAGTGCAGCTTCCTGTCGGGGAGCCTTAGAGGAGAAAGGGCACCTGGGTCCCAGGGTCCCGCCAACCGGACTGGCTATATTCTTTCAGTACCCCCTCATCCCCGGCTCTGCTTCTTATCTAGGAATAAACAGGAAAGTCCTTAGTCTTTGAAAAGACAATTATTCTCAAATACAAAAAAAAAAAAAAAAAAAAGCTGAAAAGTTAAATATCACGTTTGGCTTAAAGTAATTATACATGCTTTTTAGTAGGGAAATTCAAAATTCACAAGCCTCTTGATTTAAAGTAATTTAAATATCTGGCTTGGGATTATGTGGTTACTATCCCTTCAGAAACATGTGCCAACAAAAACATACTAAGGCTGATGGGAAAGTGGTTTACTTCCCACTAGGTTGCAAATATCTTAGAAACACACTCTTGGACCACAGCTCCAAGCAATCACTTCATCTGCTGGTTTCCAAGCTGTCCTGCCAGGAGCAGGTCAGGGGCTCCACAGAGCTCCTCAGTAACCCCACAAAAGCCTCTCCCATCAGTGGCTCCACCAGAACATCCCTACTTTTGAGTGCTTTTCCAATGCAGGGTCCAGGTAAGATTTCCTTTCACAAGTGAGTTCTATGCTAAGGAAAAATTAAACACTCTAGAATGAGCCCAAGCCCTCTCTGCAGCGGTTTTTATAAGAAGCAGAACCATTTTGTGGATTTCTAAGCTTGCTGGAAAATAAAACACTGCTATAAATGCATAGGCCCTTCTTCCTTGTGAAAAGGAAACTCCTGCCAGAGGAGTAAGCAACAGTAAGAATGGCATTGCACAAAGTAAGGGTGGCTAACTCCAGGCTTCCTCCCTGGGGATTTACATCAGGATTGCAGCATATTAGATGTAAATCCACCTGTGGGCTCCAGGGTGAAGCTGGAGGTTCAAGTACCAGGAAGCTGGGGTCAAAACCAACGGAATAACAACTAAGGAATAGGATTTTTTTTTTTTTTTTTTTTTTTTTTTAGACGGAGTTTCGCTCTTGTTACCCAGGCTGGAGTGCAATGGCGCGATCTCGGCTCACCGCAACCTCCGCCTCCTGGGTTCAGGCAATTCTCCTGCCTCAGCCTCCTGAGTAGCTGGGATTATAGGCACGTGCCACCACGCCCAGCTAATTTTTTTGTATTTTTAGTAGAGACGGGGTTTCACCATGTTGACCAGGATGGTCTCGATCTCTTGACCACCCTCCTCGGCCTCCCAAAGTCCTGGGATTACAGGCTTGAGCCACCGCGCCCAGCCTGGTTTTTTTTTTTTTTTTTTTTTTTTTTTTTTGACACAGAGTCTCACTCTGTCACCAGGCTAAGGTGCAGTGGAACAATCTCAGCTCACTGCAATGTCCGATGCCCGGGATCATGTGATTCTCCTGTCTCAGCCTCCAGAGTAGCTGAGATTACACCACACCCAGCTAATTTTTGTATTTTTAGTAGAAACGGGATTTCACCATGTTGGCCAGGATGGTCTCTATCTCCTGACCTCGTGATTTGCCTGCCTTGGCCTTCCAAAGTGCTGGGATTACAGGTGTGAGCCACTGTACCTGGCCTAAGATGCTTTAAAATATGACTTGTGGCTGGGCATGGTGGCTCATGCCTGTAATCACAATCTTTTGGGAGGCTGAGGCAGGCAGATCACCTGAGGTTAGGAATTCAAGACCAGCCTGCCCAACATGGTGAAACCCCGTCTCTACTAAAAGTGCAAAAATTAGCTGGGCATGGTGGTGGGAGCCTGTAATCCCAGATGCTCAGGAGGCTGAGGCAGGCAATAGTTTTTATGTACAAAAATTAGCTGGGCATGGTGGCAGGCACCTGTAATCCCAGCTACTGGGGAGGCTGAGGCAGGAGAATTACTTGAACCTAGGAGGTGGAGGTTTCAGTGAGCTGAGATCACACCACTGTACTCCAGCCTGGGGGATAGAGCAAGACTGTCCCCCCCCAAAAAAGACTTTTAAGTAAATAATGACACAAAGAAGACACAGGAGCAGTGTCAAAAGGCAGGTTAATTTTCTTCCCTTCATCTATAATTTAGATATTTTTAAAAATAGTTTAAACAAAATATATCCAAGTTGTTAATCACCACATTCATGATGAGGGGTGACTAATTTAATTGGTGAAATGGTTTTGTTTGTCGGTAGAGTAGCAGTATCTATATGGACCAACAAAACCATTTCACCAATTAACAAAAGCCAGTGTGGCCCATTGTTCTCTGTGGCTAGTCTCCTTTAAGAAGTGGCATGCACCTGTACTCCTAACTGCTTGGGAGGCTTGAGGACTCCTTGAGCCCAGGAGTTCCAGGGTACAGTGAGCTATAATTTGCCACTGTGCTGCAACCTGGAGGACAAAAATCCTGTCTCTACTGGAAAAAAAAGAAGAAGAAGAAGAGAAGGAAGTTTAAACTACTTCTGTTGGCACTCTTCCCCAACCCCAAGAGTAAATGCTTCCATGGCGAAAGACAAGAAAAGAACTTCTCCAATGCGATGAGACCACCCTTGAGCTCGCATACCAACACTGCCAAGTGGCTGAGAATTGCATTCATTTCCAATCTCATGAGGTTTCAGTATCCCAAGACTAGATAGTAGAAAATCTCAGTAACTCTCCAGACAAAGCTGGCTGGGGGGTTCAGAATGTTCACCCACCATGTCTGAAAAGCATCCAGAGAGATCATAATGCTTTGACTTCTGATAACATTTTGAGGTGTTTATGTACTTTTATGTGTTTTAAGGAAAAAAAAGTCTAAATAGAACCCTAAATGCAAAATCTCTCTCTGTATTACTAAGGGTTCTCAGAAGGAACACTGCATTTGTTAACCATGGTAACAACATATGTAATCAAAGTTTTGCACTGTTTTGAGCTTGGTTATAACAATGTGCTACATCCATACACACACACACAGAAAGAGAAGTGCTTGAAAACCAGGATAGGTACACTGTGGTTTCCTGGATCAAGACCAGGAACAACCCCTCCAGCTCTCCCTGAGCTCTGCTTTCTCCCTTCCCCTCTTTGCTGGTTGAGCATTGCTGGTGTCCCAGCATTGCAGTGGTCCCCAGGACCCATGTTTCAGTGCCCCAGGAGGCTCAATGTTACCAGCCCTGTCTCAAGTACCAGAGTAACATGACTGCTCTCTTACTGAGCCAGACCACCTGCCTGGATCTTTTTTTTTTTTATTTTTGTGAGATGGAGTCTTGCTCTGTCGCCCAGGCTGGAGTGCAGTGGCATGATCTCAGCTCACTGCAACCTCCACCTCCTGGGTTCAAGCGATTTTTCTGCCTCAGCCTCCTGAGTAGTTGAGATTACAGGCATCCACTGCCACACCCGGCTAGTTTTTGTATTTTTAGTAGAGATGTGGTTTCACTACGTTGGCCAGGCTGGTCTCAAACTCCTGACCTCAGGTGATCCCCCGACCTTGGCCTCCCAAAGTGCTGGGATTACAGGTGTGAGCCACCGTGCCCGGCCTGCCTGCCTTGATCTTGACGTGCATGGTCTTCTTTCTTGCTTACCACAGCCCAGGATATAGGAGGACAAATTTCACAGACGGGAACAGAGAGGCTTCAAGTTAGGCTGAGACTTTGCTTACACTCCCAAAGCTAACGCAGCACTGGGGCTGGGCTTCAACCCTTCCTCCGACTCAGCTGCACACACCGTCCTTACTAAACCAATGCCAACCCTATGCTTGCCGTTGCGTTTGCACTAACTCTCTGAACCCAAGCTTATAAATAGCCAAGCAACACGTTCTGTACGATACATTTGTTATTCCCAAAGACACAGCTGATTCCAAATAAAATGACTGAGTTTATTTTTTGCTTACCTTACAGCACATCTTGGACTTCAAGAGAGATGACGTCTTTCCAGCACTTGTGTAAATTCTGTGTTGTGGCAAGGCTCTGATCCTTTTCTTGCTGCTTCTTCAGCGTCCTAAACTTGCACATGGTAACAGTTTTTTGTCCTCCAGCAGGTATCATTGGTATTGCTAATGCACAGTGCCAGGTTGGCTTTAGTGATTTTCATCCACTGGTCTCCATGTTCCCAGAAAAAGTATTCAACTTAGTATCTATTTGGGTGGTGGGTATTAGTCTTTGCTTCATCTAAAAGTAAATGAGGAATTCAGTAGTTCCTCTGACCACTTCAATCACTTATAGACATATACAATGAAAATATATTCTTACTTAAAAAAGATGACCTGAGGTCAGGAGTTTGAGACCAGCCTGGCCAACATGGTGAAACCCCATCTCTACTTCAGAAAATTGGAGGTGAGGAGGGGCTACTGGCCTCAGTGAAGTAGGAAAATGGTCTAGGACAAGCACGGTGGCTTATGCCTGTAATCCCAGCACTTTGGGAGGCCAAGATGGGCGGATCACCTGAGGTTAGGAGTTCAAGACCAATAAGAGGAGTTCTTTCAGACTTACTCTGGAGTGATTGATCTTTGATTGACTCTGATACCAAATTGGCTACTTGGTCCACAACAGAGCCTCCTCTTCCCAGAGCTTTTGGTGAGCTTTTTGGTCAAAGCAGCCCACCTGGATTTCTCTACCTAGCCTGATTGTGGGAAACCCAGAGAAAGAACCCTACGTTCAGAGATGGGGGCGTGGATGAAGGTGTGGTAACTTCTGCCTTCGAAACCACACCCTTCATGGACCCTGGAAGAGAAGTTTTTTTCCTTAACACAGTCCCCCAGTGCTAGGGATCACTCCATAGGCCATGCCAAATGGCACATCAGCGCTTTCTCCTCTGGGTCCTGATATTGTAAGCAAAGAAACAGTGCACCATTATGGGCCCTTGATTCTGTGCAAAGTGATTGATTATTACTCATCGATGAAGTGGAAATTTGGCCCAGGATTTTGTCAGCACAAAGTCAGCAACCGTCCCTATTTTAAAAACAGCCCCTGTTTTTGCTAATAACTGCCTTTTCTGCCTCTGTACCTCAGCTTATTGCGTACTAACTAAAAAAAACCTTAAGAAAAACTGCCACGTCATTTAAAACCTGCTGCATTGTCTAAAGTTCTGAGTTACTTCCCCTGCCCAGTTACCTATAAAAGCTATGTACAGCCAGGCGCAGTGGCTCACACCTATAATTTCAGCACTTTGGGAGGCCGAGGTAGGTGGATCATGAGGTCAAGAGATTAAGACCATCCTGGTCAACATAGTGAAACCCTGTCTCTACTAAAAATACAAAAATAAGCTGGGCATGGTGGCGCGCGCCTATAGTCCCAGTTACTCGGGAGGCTGAGGCAGGAGAATTGCTTGAACCCAGTAGGTGGAGGTTGTGGTGAGCCGAGATCGCACCATTGCACTCCAGCCTGGGTAACAAGAGCGAAACTCCATCTCAAAAAAAAAGGAAAAAAAGGGTATGTACTTTTCTTAGCCAGGGTCCAGACTACTGGGTGTGAACCCTTCTGGGCCCGCCGGTATAATAAAGTATGTTCCTCCTTTCCCCTGAGTGCCGCTTGGGTTTCTTGTCAGGTAAAATTTTCCAGAACACCTTGACTTTTTTTTTTTCGAGATGGAGTCTTGCTCTGTTGCCTAGGCTGGAGTGCAGTGGTGCGATCTTGGCTCACTGCAACCTCAGCCTCCCGGGTTCAAGCAATTCTCCTGCCTCAGCCTCCCGAGTAGCTAGGATTACAGGCACCACACCTGGCTAATTTTTGTATTTTTAGTAGAGATGAGGTTTCACCATGATGGCCAAGCTGGTCTCGAACTCCTGACCTCATTATTCTCCCACCTTGGCCTCCCAAAGTACTGGAATTACAGGTGTGAGCCATCGTGCCCGGCCCTATCCTTGACTTTTAACATGTACAGAGCAACCAATAATGAGTCCTTCCTCAAAGTAAAGCCAGTGAAAATGAATAATACATGTTGAAGACTTTGTGGTCAAACATAACTCCACACTGAAGTGGGTCCTGTCCCTGTTGATTTGAATTTTTCTCCACGGGAGGTCTAATTTGGAGCTTCCCTACAGAGGATTGTGTGCTGCATCCTCAGATCCATGTTGCAGGGTTTTTTTCACATGTGAAAAAAAGATAACAGATGTGAAAGAGATATCTAGAATTGGTGTGGGCCCTGGCACCAGGCCTGGCCATGAAGAGGACTGCCCCATATATAACCAAAGCCATGTATTTTCTGCAGCCTTGCTACTTAAAACGGGGTCTGGGAACCAAGGTACCGTGAGGATCAACATCAACTGAAAGCAGCTTGTTAAGATGCAAAATCTCAGCCCCACTCCAGACCTGCAGCACCCGAACCTGCCCTGACAGGATTTGAAGGCAACTTCTGTTCACATCGGAGTTTGAGAAACAACAGCTCTAGAATACACTAGGGAGCCATGTGAGATCTCTGGGTCAAGTGTAGCATGACTTGAGGTTTCTCCTTGCCTGAGAGCTCCTCAAATAAGACAGGCCTCCCAGATTAACTAATTTCAGGGCAATTTTGTAGATTTAGAAAATTGGGGCCAGCACAATGGCTCACACCTGTAATCCCAACACTTTGGGAGGCTGAGGTGGGCAGATCACCTGAGGTCAGGAGTTAAAGACCAACCTGGCCAAAATGGTAAAAACTCGTCTCTACGAAAAATACAAAAATTAGGCAGGAATGGTGATGTGCGCCTGTAGTCCCAGCTACTTGAGAGGCTGAGGCACAAGAATCTCTTGAACCTGGGAGGAGGAGGCTGCAGTGAGCCCAGATCATGCCACACTGCATTCCAGCCTGGGTGACAAAGCTCTCAAAAAAAAAAGAAAAAGTAAAGAAGATTAGGTTTATTTTGGGTTTTGTAACACGAATATATATATTTAAGCACCTGTTGGCATTATGGCCTGAGGGGAGGTAGTTTGGATATTCATAATGGAATGAGATTCCTAAAATATAGAACAAAGCTGCAATGTTTAAACCATTTTTCTAAATGTCTGTGTAAGTCAGCATGGAGGTCATTGAATCTCCTTTCTCATCTTTACCTGTTTCAAGTCCAGTTAGGATGGGGGTAGCCCTGGATGGTGAACTGAAAGAAGTAAAGTAGACCGATGCAATGGTAACTACAAATCACACTTTCAGAATTGAAATGAGGGTTGAGGCAGTTGAAAAATAAGGGTTAGGTCTATAGTGAACTGTCTTTATTGATGATCTACAGTTTGAGTAATTAGCACAAATTCAGAACAAGTACTATTATTTAATGAGTTCATGTTTTTAACAAGTACATTAAGTATTACAAAGACCTTATGCACACTTCCTGGGAAGCTAGAATAGCTGATCATATTCAGATAATGTGGAGGGAGGTTCCCCCCAGGACAACAGGGACAATGGCATGGGGAAGGCTGGATGTCTTTCCTAGCTGATGTTTTACACCTTTCTAATTGGGTTGTTTTTTTCCTATGTAGAAGATTTCCTTGGACTTGGCTTTCAGAAAACCCAAGTTTAAAGTTCAGCTTATCAAGGGAACCTGGACAAATGATTACGTTAATCTCTTTGTGGCCTTTGAACAATACATAGAAAGTATCAAGGGATAGTTGTAAAAATGAGGATGAAAACATCTGAAGTGCTGAGTAGAAAGTAACTGAGTAAAATGGAAGCCTGTACAGTAAAAAAGTTAGATTGAAGTTTGAGTGTGGCGGCTCATGCCTGTAATCCCAGCAAGTTGGGAGGCCAAGGTGGGAGGATTGCTTGAGCCCAGGAGTTCAGGATCAGCTTGGACAATTAGCAAAACCCTGTCTCTATAAAAAAATAAAATTTAGCTGGATGTGGTGGCGCGTGCCTGTAGACCCAACAATTTGGAAGGCTGGGGAGAGAGGATAGCTTGAGCCCAGAAAGCTGAGGCTGCAGTGAGCCACATCACTTCAGCCAAGGTGACAGATGGAGACGCTGCCTCAAAAAAATAAAGCTAGCTTGGGCCAGGCATGGTGGTTCACACCTGTAATCCCAGCACTTTGGGAGGCTGAGGCAGGCAGATCACCTAGGTCAGGAGTTCAACACCAGCCTGACCAACATGGAGAAACCCCATCTTTATTAAAATTACAAAAATTAGCTGGGTGTGTTGGTATGCACCTGTAATCACAGCTACTCAGGAGGCTGAGGCAGGAGAATCGTTTGAACCTGGGAGGTGGAGGTTACAGTGAGCTGAGATTGCACTCCAGCCTGGGTGACAGAGTGAGACTAGGTCTGAAAAAAAAAAAGGCAAAAATAAAGTTAGATTGTGTTTGCATGAAGGGCATGTAGTTAGCCTAGAGGTATGATGCTAGTGCTTATTTAATTTTCTGAAATCTTTTGGAAGGTTTCTGGTGCCATCCGGGGTATCTGTGTTCTTTTGTCTGTGGAGTTTGTGCAGGAAGAGGTTTGGAGATCCAAGAGTCAGTTGACAGGTGCCTTGGACTCTGTGGCATGTCTCATTGGACTCTCTGAAAGTTATTTCATTGCCGTGGTTTTCTAGAAGAATATGAATATAATTTTAAGGTGCCACATGCACTGCTTGGACATTACAGTTCTGAGAGTTATTCATAACAAATTTCAAAACCAAAGTCTATTTCTACTTGTAGGATATTCTAAGTCTGGAAAGCACTCCCCTAAGAAATTCATGATGATGGGGAAATCCTCTTGTTTGCCAGAATTTATTGTAGAATGGAAAGAAAACGGAGTGATGAGTGAACCAGAAGCTGTAATTACCCCAATAATACATATATTTATTTTTTATTATTTTTATTTTTATTTTTGCAACAGAGCCTTGCTCTGTGGCCCAGGCTGGAGTGCAGTGGCACAATCTTGGCTTACTGCAACCTCTGCCTCCTGGGTTCAAGTGATTCTCCTGCCTCAGCCTCCCAAGAAGCTGGGATTACAGGTGTGCACAACCACACCTGGCTAATTTTTGTATGTTTAGTAGAGATGGGGTTTCACTGTGTTGGCCAGGCTACTCTTGAACTCCTGACCTCAAGTAATCCGCCCAGCTCAGCTTCCCAAATTGCTGGGATTATAGGCGTGAGCCACTGCGCCTGGCCCAGAAATACATATTCTAAAAACCAACTTGGATTAGCAGCAGAGATGTGTATCCCTTATATGTGGTATTTTCAACGTTTCAAAATAGTGCATTATGTTCTCACATTTTATAATCTGATTTCTAAGAAAACAATTGTTTTGCTACCTTATAGCTTACTCCAAAGAAGCAGCTTTGGAGGACTTTGCAGAAGTGGAGTCATGGGAGGGCATTGTCTGAGCTCTGCCGGCCCTGAGGATCTTCAGAGACTCAGAGGATCCTTTAAAAGTTCCTAGGACTAGGAATTGAAAGAGAGGAGCCAGGTTAAGGCAATCAAGTGGTGATGGTGATGCCCCGTGCAATTAAGCAATTTGTTCCTGTATTTCTTCCAGACTTGCTGTCGAACCTGGAGAGGAGCCGAGGAGGTGGGAGGCAAGGGCCAGTGCATGCATTGGGGTTCAAATTTTGTTCCACTCCTTTCTAGAGGAGGATTTGGGCAAATGGAATAGCTCCGCTGAGGTTGTTGGTCCATAATATAGTGATAAGAGGGCTTTCAGGGGGAAGATGGTCTTCAATGAGGGGAGGTATTCAATGGTATTAACTTAGTTCTGTAAATGCTGAATCAAGTCCAGGTTGGAGAGTGATCCAAGCAAGCAAAAATGATGAGGATGTTGGGTCAGTGGGTGGTGAGTGTGCATTGCAGTTTGATAACACGAAAGACTGAAACTGAGACAGAGTGGAAAAATAAGGCCGGGCGCGGTGGCTCACGCCTGTAATCCCAGCCCTTTGGGAGGCCGAGGCGGGTGGATCACGAGGTCAACAGATCGAGACCATCTTGGTCAACATGGTGAAACACCGTCTCTACTAAAATTACAAAAAATTAGCTGGGCACGGTGGTGCGTGCCTGTAATCCCAGCTGCTCGGGAGGCTGAGGCAGGAGAATTGCCAGAACCCAGGAGGCGGAGGTTGCCGTGAGCCGAGATCACGCCATTGCACTCCAGCCTGGGTAACAAGAGCGAAACTCCGTCTCAAAAAAAAAAAAAGAAAAAAAGAAAAATAAGTCTTTAGAAAACTAGACTATTTTTAGGGGTTGGAAGCCTCAATAAGGTAGAAAAGCAGGATGGAGTAAGGAGGGGCTGGAAGCAAAAGAAAAGCATGTGTGTGACTTGTGAGAGTGAGATTTCCAAGGTCAAAGTTTCAGTTACCCTCAAGCAATCACTAAACCTTCTAAATTGTCACTGTTTCATATATTGATATTGTATTTTATCAATTAAAACGCTTTTTTTTTTTTTCAAGACAGAGTCTTGCTCTGTCACCTAGGTTGAAGTGCAGTGATCATGGCTTGCTACAGCCTCAACTTCCCAATTTCTTTTTTTTTCTTTTTTTTTTTTTTTTTGAGATGGAGTTTTGCTCTTTTTACCCAGGCTGGAGTGCAATGGCGCGATCTCGGCTCACCGCAACCTCCGCCTTCTGGGTTCAGGCAATTCTCCTGCCTCAGCCTCCCGAGTAGCTGGGACTACAGGCGCTCACCACCATGCCCAGCAAATTTTTGTATTTTTAGTAGAGATGGGGTTTCACCATGTTGACCAGGATGGTCTTGATCTCTTGACCTCGTGATCCACTCGCCTCAGCCTCCCAAAGTGCTGGGATTACAGGCGTGAGCCGCTGCGCCCCGTCTAAGTAAAATTTTTAAAATCTCGTTTTCTAAAGAAAACTAACTTTGTTGACAGTAAAGTTTTAAAATTGGGAAGTTATATTGAAATGTATCTGGTGCAACCAGTGGAGTTTAAATTATTTTTAATCGAAATGGATTCTGAGGAAATTGTATGTATAGAAAACAAAGAATATAAGTTTTATCTTGAATAAAAACTCCAGTTTTCAGGGTAAGGCGGGTGGAGCTGAGGGTCAATAAGGGTGACAAAGCAAATATAATAATTGTTTCATCTCTGTAACATTTAAAGATTTGATTAAGTGAAACAAAACCCCAGCTGCTGGAGCAGAGGTGCCCGCCCAGGTTCCACAGACACCCACAGCCCAAATCCCTAGAGATCAGTGGGGCTTACAGTGAGTGTGGGGATGATTCGGATAGTGGGCGTGTTCAGCCAGGAGTGGGTTTGGTTTGGTTCAAAGTGGGCAGAAGTCTGCATCTTAGCTGTCTTTTTTTTTTTTTAAGATGAAGTCTGGCTCTGTCTCCCAGGCTGGAGTGCAGTGGTGAGATCTCAGCTCACTGCAACCTCTGCCTTCTGGGTTCAAGTGATTCTCCTGCCTCAGCCTCTTGGGTAGCTGGGATTACAGGAAGCTGCCACTATGCCCAGCTAATTTTTTGTATTTTTAGTAGAGATGGGGTTTCACTGTGTTAGGCAGGATAGTCTCAAACTCCTGACCTCATGATCCACCTGCCTTAGCCTCCCAAAGTGCTGGGGTTACAGGTGTAAGCCACTGCGCCTGGCCTCAAACTTATATTTGAAATTTAGGAAGATTGCCAAAACCCGAGAGTTAGGCCTGTTCTCACAAATTGATTTTGTTAGTTCAAATTTCATACCACTTTTTCCAATTGATGGTTCTTACACCTTGACAGATGACTGAGTTCAATATGATAAGAATTGAACCATTTCAAAAAGCACAAGTGGTGACTGCCAGTAACCAGACAATAACTGAGTTTGATCGCCCTCTTCTGTTCCTTCCCTCTGATGGAATTCTCGTTTTCCCTGGCCTCCCCGCTTGACATTCACGCAGGGCCCATGCTGCTGGATCAGCCTTCCTGCAGCCACATCCAGCTTAGAAAGATGAAGGACTTCCAGCCTTTTGGGAGATGACAGTGGGTTACCAAAATCAACAAATTAACAGATTTGCTTCCTTTGTGTATTTTTCCAATGCTCTCATTGGCTCTTGTTAATCGGTAAAATGTGTTGTTTTGGTCTCTGTAGATATTGACACTACCTCAGCATCATGAATGTGGTGATTAATATTCTGGATATAGTTTACATTATTTGATCCATAGATTCATAAATCATGGATGATGGGAAGAAAAGGAGATCTGCTTTTTGACACTGTTCTTCTTTGTATTATTTACTTGCAAGTCCTATTTAGAGCATCCTAGTCCTTGGTTGTCATTCCTTTGGCTCTTTGGCAACAGTTGATTTTGATCCCAGCTCTCTGGCTCCTGGGTCAAGGCTAAATGAGGGTCAGCAGGGTAAACTAGTTCACCAGGTGTTCACACAGCTTCAGGGCAACCTGCACCGTCTCCGCAGCCCTTTCGCCACAGGAATAATTATGGTTTTTCTCCCTCCAACGATGAGAAGGTGTGTTTGTATTTAAAACCAGGGAGATTCCTATTTACTCCTCATCTGTGTATTTCTCTTGACAAGGGATTTTTCTGTACATAATGGCTCATAGTTGGTCCTTTTGCTGTATTCCTTTAGGGGAAATGTTTCCTCTTCCTGCTTTTTCATGAGAAAGCACACTTCTCTCCATTCTCTAAAGAGAACACCGCAGCTGCTGAATTTTTAATGCATTCCTGAGAGAATGGTGGTCTCCAGCAGTCAGGCTACCTCATGGCTCGTTTCCTGGAAGTCCTTCTTGGGTTGAAGCAGCACGCTGCTTGCTGAAGATCTTGATCGCAGGGATTCACTGCTGGAATCGTGTTTTCAGGTGACAGGTGTTCTCAGCCTCCTGCCTACATGTCAGGGTTTGAGAAGTCCTGATAATGACTCTGCAGCCAGTGATGCTAACTCAGGCCCTGGGGTTGAATTCCAGGCTCTGAGTTTTGAGGTTCCTCCTGCTTTTTTTTTTTTTTTTTTTTTTTAGATATCACCCAGGCTGGAGTGCAGTGGTGGTGCAATCTCGGATCACTGTAACCTCTGCCTCCCGGGTTCAAGCAATTCTCTTGCCTCAGCCTCCCAAGTAGCTGGGACTACAGGCGCACGCCACCATGCCCAACTAATTTTTGTATTTTTAGTAGAGACAGGGTTTCACCTTGTTGACCAGGATGGTCTCGATCTCTTGGCCTCATGATCCACCTGCCTTAGCCTCCCAAAGTGCTGGGATTATAGGCGTGAGCCACCGTGCCTGGCGTGATGATATTTATATGGTTATGAGGAAAGTGTTCCCTTCACTTACAGTGACTTTAACATGAGCATAGCTGCTGGCATAGGCTGAGATGAGGCAACTTAGGATATTAATCATGTGAGCTTGCATAAATCTTATTTTTTATTTATATTTTTTTAGAGATGGGGATTTTACCATGTTGTGCAGGCTGATCTTGAACTCCTGGGCTCAAGCAATCCTCCATCTTGGCCTTCCAAAGTGCTGGGATTTCAGGCATGAGCCACCACGCCCAGCCAACGTAAATAATATTCTTCACTTTCTACCTCCATAAAAAGGGTTATTAGGATGATTATGTTTATTTGTGGTCAACTCTTAGGGACATGACTGGTATTTAGGAATCATAACTGAGCAGTTGCTATTACTTTTTTTGTCTAAAACAGATTCCATAAATATACTGTTTTTGATATTATATAGATCTAATTCACACCTTGTTACATCTCACGCTTGTAATCCCAGCACTTTGGGAGGCCGAGGAGGGTGGATCACGAGGTCAAGAGATCGAGACCATCCTGGTCAACATGGTGAAACCCCCGTCTCTACTAAAAATACAAAAAATTAGCTGGGCATGGTGGCGCGTGCCTGTAATCCCAGCTACTCAGGAGGCTGAGGCAGGAGAATTGCTTGAATCCAGGAGGTGGAGGTTGCGGTGAGCCGAGATCATGCCATTGCACTCCAGCCTGGGTAACAGAAGCAAAACTCTGCCTTAAAAAAAAAAAGACCGGACTTAATCATAAAGCTGTTTTTGTGGCTGGTCATGTTTTTGAAGCATAACTCATACTAATTTCTAAAACAGAAGAAACACATGTATTCTTGGGTATAAATCTAGTCCATGGAAGACATAATCTCATTGTCTTTCCTTATTTCTGGGTCTAGACAATCAGTAATCACCATTCCAAGTGAGGAGCAGCTACAAATCTACAGCCCCGTTCTCTCTCCTCACTGTCAAAGCTGCTGAGAACCCACACTTGACACTTGAAAAAAACCCGTGTCTGAGAAGCACTTGTGGGGCACTCAAGATTTTGGAGAAATCACTCAAGAAAAGGATAGGTGATGGGATCTAGCTTCTGATGATTTCTATTTTATCAAATGTCTAATAGGGCAAAAATCTGAAAGACGAGAAAGTTTGTCACACAGGAGGACCGGGAAAGAGAGAATGCATTCTCCTCTCAATTCAGAGGAATAAAGATTGGGATTCAGTGGGGAGGAGTAACTGAGGAAAGGGGTCACTCTAAATATTGTGTGTTTTAGGTTCTTTTTCTATTAAGGAGGAATAAATTATCAAAGCCTTAACATTACATTGTATCCTGTCAGGTGAATTGCTATGGTTTGAATATGGTGTGTCCCCTCCCAATATCACGTTGATTTTTTTTTTTTTTTTTTTGAGATGGAGTCTTGCTCTGTTGCCCAAGCTGGAGTGCAGCGGTGGGATCTCTGCTCACTGCAACCTCTGCCTCCCAGATTCAAGTGATTCTCCTGCCTCAACCTCCCCAGTAGGTGGGATTATAGATATGCATCATCACACCCACCTAATTTTTTTTTTGATGGGGTTTCACCATGTTGGCCAAAATGGTCTCAATCCCCTGACCTTGTGATCCACCTGCCTTGCCCTCCCAAAGTGCTGGGATTACAGACACGAGCCACCGCACCCGGAATTTTTGTATTTTTAGTAGAGACGAGGTTTCACCATGTTGGCCAGGCTGGCCTCGATCTCCCGACCTCGGGTGATCCACCCGCTGGGATTACAGGCATGAACTACTGACCCCAGCCTCACATTGAAATTTAATTGCCATTTTAACAGTATAAAGATGTGGGACCTTTACAAGTTGATTAGGCAATGAGGACTCTGCCATCATGAATGGATTAATGCTCTTATCATGGGATTGGAGTCCTTAGAAAGGTACACATTCAGTGCCTCCTTGCTCTCTCTCTCTCACCTTCCACCATATGATGATGTGGCACAAAGACCCTCATCAGATAATGACTACTTGTTCTTGGACTTCCCAACCTCTAGAGTAGTAAAAAAATAGGCTTTTTTTTTTTTTTTTTTTTTTTTTACTACTAGGCTGCATGCTCCTTATAAGAATCTATGTAGGCTGGGCGCAATGGCCCATGCCTGTAATCCCAACACTTTGGGAGGCTGAGGTGGGTGGATCACAAGGTCAAGAGATCAAGACCATCCTGGCCAACAAGGTGAAACCCCATCTCTACTAAAAATACAAAAACTAGTTGGGCATGGTGGTGTGCACCTGTAGTCCCAGCTACTTGTGAGGCTGAGGCAGGAGAATCACTTGAACCTGGGAGGCGTAGGTTGCAGTGAGCCGAGATTGTGCAACTGCACTCCGGACTGGGCAACAACAGCAAAACTCTGTCTCAAAAGAAAAAAAAAGTTTGGGGGGTGATTCCAGGCCTCTACTAATCCAGGAAGAGGTATAAAATCACCTCTTCCTTGGTGATTTTATACCTCTTCCTTGAGGATCCTGGTTGAAAAGCATGAAAAAGGTGCTCTCACTGATAGAATGAAGTCTTACCTGTATCACCTTGTCAATAACTGCCAGCATGTTTTTTTTTTGAGACAGGGTTTCGCTTTTGTTACCCAGGCTGGAGAGCAATGGCACGATCTCAGCTCACTGCAACCTCTGCCTCCTGGGTTCAAGCAATTCTCCTGCCTCAGCCTCCCGAGTAGCTGGGACTAGAGGCATGTGCCACCATGCCCAGCTAATTTTTGTATTTTTAGTAGTGACAGGGTTTCACCATGTTGACCAGGATGGTCTCAATCTCTTGACCTCGTGATCCACCTGCCTTGGCCTCCCCAAAGTGCTGGGATTATAGGCGTGAGCCACTGCGCCTGGCTGGCATTGAGCTTATTTTAAGATTCATAAGGCAACAAGTTAGAAAATACTCACGAAAGATTTCCTAGAGAGCACACAGGCTTAGGACATCTTTATTTATTTATTTATTTATTTATTTTTGAGATGGAGTTTCGCTCTTGTTACCCAGGCTGGAGTGCAATGGCGCAATCTCGGCTCACTGCAACCTCCACCTCCCGGGTTCAAGCAATTCTCCTGCCTCAGCCTCCCAAGTAGCCGGGACTACAGGTGCACACCACCATGGCCAGCTAATTTTTGTATTTTCAGTAGAGACGGGATTTCACCACGTTGGCCAGGATGGTCTCGATCTCTTGACCTTGTGATCCACCAACCTCAGCCTCCCAAAGCGCTGGGATTATAGGTGTGAGCCACCAAAGGCAATGTTTTTTGCATTAAAATATGAAACCTAAAAAAAATGAACAGAGCTGTAAATAAAATTAGGTAACTCTTCCCTAGAAAATGAAGGCTACCTGTGTGCTGTCACAGTCCTCCCCGATATGTGTTGCTCCGAGGAGGACCTGTGTCACCAAGCAGAAGCTGGTGGGCAGCAGGAGGGACAAGGCTATTTCATCTTCATACCCCCTGTTCCCCCAACACAGAGTATGCACCCAAGTAACTATTTCTGGGATTGATCAGTGGTGTCAGTTAAACCGTGTGGACCTGACACAATTCTCTCTCTGTTGGCAGGCTACAGGAATACTGTAAATATCCACTTTACTCTGTGTAGACACAGCCAAAATCAATCAGTATAATTGATTACTACTCTTACTTTCTCTGGAGACACAATTTTACCATGACTCTCTAATACTTGGGCCATTTGTAAAGTTCCCTCTCCTGCTGTTGACAGCTACTAATGAACTTCTGCAATTTCTCTGCAGTTCCATCAGGTGCCAGAGGATAGGACCAGAGGCCCGTTCCTCAGGGAGAGCGCAGGTACGCAGTGAAAAGGACGGGAAAAGCTCACCTTCTGGAGGGTGTTGCTGATGGCCCTTAGCAGGGTTTGGGAGTGGTGAAGGCACAGAAATATTCCTGGGTCTGGGGTGGCCACGGGGAGGTTTCTGGCGAAACTGAGGTGGTCCAGGAGGACCAGGGTGGCCACAAGGAGGAGGCCTGGAAGGGAAGGGAAGGGGCAGGAAAAGGAGCTTCAGCCTGGATGGGCTGCTGCACCCCCTTTCCTCCATTCTGGTCACCTTCGCCCATCATTTTCTGCTTGGCACTCCCTAATCCAAAGACATCCTCCCTCTACCCATTTCCAACACTTTTCCTTCAACCCCTGAGAAATCACTTGAATTATTACAAAGCACCACTCTATTCTAGGACTAGAAGCCAGCTCCCTGTGAAGGTCTGGGGATGAGCTTGGACAAGGGTGTTGAACCCTGAGCTCACCCAGAGAAAGCCTCCATGTTT
This sequence comes from Callithrix jacchus, assembly GCF_049354715.1. Taxonomy (NCBI): domain Eukaryota; kingdom Metazoa; phylum Chordata; class Mammalia; order Primates; family Cebidae; genus Callithrix; species Callithrix jacchus. Next base: position 99,039,652 of record NC_133517.1, on the reverse strand, counting down.
TGATCAGGGAAACCCAGACCAGATGGTGAAGTGGCTACCTCAGACTTGGGACCCAGTGTTTTAAAAACAGAGGGGTGAGAAAGTCTGAGTTTTTTGGTTGTTGTTTTTTTAAGATGGAGTCTTGCTCTGTGGCCCAGGCTAGAGTGCAGTGGCATGATCTCGGCTCATTGTAACTTCTGCCTCAGGGTTCAAGCAGTTCTTCCTGCCTCAGCCTCCAGTAGATTGGATTACAGGCACCCACCACCACACTCAGCTAATTTTGTATTTTTTAGTAGAGATGGGGTTTTGCCATGTTGGCCAGGCTGGTCTTGAACTCCTGATCTCAGGTGATTCGCCCGCCTTGGCCTCCCAAAGTGCTGGGATTATAGGCATGAGCCATTGCACCTGGCCAAGCCTGACTTTAGAGCTGGCTAGAATCTGCCTTCTATTTGTAGCTAAAGGACCCTAGGCTGGAAGGCAGGAAATCTCCCACTCTGGGCCTCAGTTTCTCCTCTATGAGTGGGCATAATGGTAGCTCATCAGGCTGTTTGAAGATGAAAAGAGACTTGCCCTATTTAGCGCATGGTGAGACCCCTATTTATTTCTCTTTACAAGAGACTTCTGCTGCTGTTCCAGTCTCTCCTTAGGCGGACCCTAGTTTCTACCCGCTCTTCCCAGGCAGCCGCCCCTCCGCAATGAGCGAGCGGGACCCAGGGCCGGCTTGGTTCTCACTGCGCGCTGGACACGTGCTGGACCAGCATTGCAGGGACACTGGCCGAGCTGCTGGATGCAGACCTGTGGCAGGTGAGGGCGGTGGCTGCAAGGCTGACCCAGGTGGCCACCATTTTACAGCTGTCTGGAGGCGCGGCAGGACTTTCCCGGGACTCTGGTCTCCTGCTTTCTTTCTCTCTCTGTCTCTCTCTACATCTGCTTCTTGGCGACACGTGCTGCCCGGCGGGCCCGCGGGGCTTGCGGAGCTTTCGGATTAACTCCAGGGGTGCCCGGCTGCAGCCGTTTTGGGACGGCCCAGCCACCTCCAGCTCAGCCCAAAGTGAAAGCGACGTTTTCGCAGTTACTGCGTGGGGTCCACAGGCGGGCGGGACACGGCGTCCACCACCCTGGGGCCCCGGGCCTCTGCCCGACGCCCCTCTTCTCAGCCGCTCCGCTCCGCATCTGTGCAGCGCCCCCTGCCGACGTAGTGAGAGTAGTGCCACCCGGGGTCCTTGTCCTGCGTAGGGATGGGCCCTAACCACGACCTCCAGCCTAGTTCTGGAAGGGTTGGGCAAATCATTCATTCATCATTCGTTCCTCCAAATGGCCCGCTGGATGCCAGGCCGACAGTGAGCCGGGCGCAGAACACTTAAGGAGAACAGAACTCTTAGGGGCACTGCCACACTAAATCAGACTCAATGAGTTTTGTTCACTGAGTCTTTTCTGAGACCTGAAAAGGGATGAGAGCTGGCTGTGTGGGAGAGAACGATGGGATAAATGTACAGGGTCCTGGGAGGAAAGACCTAGAGAAAGAGTCCACGCTCAGCTGGCGCAACAGGGTCCAGGAGGCAGCAAACGCTCCCGGGGGCCCCAGCCTGAGTGTTAAAAACAAGCAGGCATTAGACAGCTTCCAGCAAGATGGCATGCCAGGTCTAGCCAGGGGAAACAGGGATCCGAACCCAGTCATGGAGGATTGAGGGAGGTGGGGGTCTAGGTGGCCTTGCAGAGTGTGCGGCTGGAGAGCTGGATGTGGCCCTGCCATGAGGGCAGGGGATGCCATACTAAGGAGTGTACCGTCTGTGCTGAGAGTAGAGGGGAGTCTTCCTGGTTTTTTTGTTTGTTTTTGAGATGGAGTCTCACTCTGTCACCCAGGCTGGGGTGAAATGGCATGGTCTCAGCTCACTGCAACCTCTGCCTACCAGGTTCAAGCAATTTTCCTGCTTCAGCTTCCCGCAGCTGGGACTATAGGCATGTGCCACCACACCAGGCTAATTTTTGTATTTTTTTTTTTAGTAGAGACAGGGTTTCTGTATCTTGGCCAGTCTGGTCTTGAACTCCTAACCTCGTGATCCACCTGCCTCAGCCTCCTAAAGTGCTGGGGTTACAGGTGTGAGCCACCACGCCTGGCCAACACCTTGTCTCTTAACAAACAATAACCCGCTCTTAGCTGATGCCTCACTTAAACTCTGTGATCCTTGCTACCCCAGCCCCATCAAAGTTGATACGCTGTGTATTATTCAGCAATGACAGTTAGGAAGAATAAAGGAAATAGAAATGAAGAGGTAGAATGGTCAGTGTTTTGCAGTTGGTTTTGTGTGCAGCATAAAGATGGTAAACTCAGATGATGAAGTTTCATGTATGGACGGTAGGCTTGTAGAGATTAGGCTTTGGAACTAGATTCCTGGATTCAGATCCCATCTCTACAGCTTCGTAGCTGTTTGTTCCTGGGCAGCGTTTTTTAACCTCTGAGCCTCAGTTTGCTGTGTATAAATGGGAATAATTTAGTACCCACTTCATTAGGTTATTTCCGGGCTTTAGAGAAATTCCACATAAAGCACTTAGCTTAGTGCCTGAGTGTTTTTTATTAATTATTAATAGCAAGGCCACTTTTTAAGCTAGAGAACAAACAAGGAGGAGCAGAGGTAAGAGATGTTAAAGAAGACGATTTTCATTTGGAGGAGCTGAGTTTGAAGCAGCCAAGGGCAGTATCCAGAAGACAGGACTGCTGGCCTGGCCTGGAAAGGGAATTACTTGGGCTGTTGCAGGAGTGATGATGCTGGATCCACTATGTAGCTTTGCATTCATTCTCTGAAACTGCTTCCTAGATGGCTTCAAAGCTCCCGAAGCTCCACTGGTTCGAACCTGTGAAAAATGTTTGATGAACTGAGACAACTTGGGGGTTACTCACCTTTAGCTCCAGATCATAGTTGACTAACTGGAAAGTTTTTGTGCTTTTTCCAACCACGGGCACCAGGGCTGCTGCCTGTGTGTGTATGTGTTCCCTGCTCTGTGGTGCCTGGGCCAGGGGAGAACAAGGTGAAATCCCGCTGTTGTCTTCACTCCAAGCCTTGTGCACCTGGCTGCAACTGAATGGGCTGGCAGGATTTCTGCCTTGGGAATGTCTGTCTGCTCCCTCCATGGGTGGGGCTTGAGAGTCAAGCCACCGAGGATGTTGCCTGGCACCAACCTGACTATGTGGTCAGTGTAGTTTTCTTTGATAAGGACCGCATCCTGGAGTTACTTACATTCTCTTTTTCTTATTGCAGATCATCAATGCCGTGGTACTGTTGATTTTACTGAGTGCCCTGGCTGACCCGGATCAGTATCCCTTTTCAAGTTCTGAACTGGGCGGTGACTTTGAGTTCATGGATGATGCCAGTAAGTAGTAGATACTTTGGTATTTTCAAGGGCGGGGAATCTGACTCCAGTACTTCCTATTAAATTACAAATATTGACTCGTGAGCCCATTTGAGCTGATACATAACTTTCTGTCATCATAAATCAATAAATACTTATGTGGGTCCAGCATTCTGACTGTCTTCTAGGTGCAAGAGTCTAAATAAGATCTTTTCTCATCTCATGTTAACTTACTCATTTAAAAAACTGTTGCATTGTCGTAGACTTTCTACCATGGGCCTTTTGGCCTTTTTTGAGAGGACGAGGTATAAATGGCAGGAAGGAAAGTGAAAAGCTCATGCTTATCTCCTTGTGTCTTCTATTATGTTTCAGTATTTGTTTTTGTTCTAGGACGTGATTCTTTTCCATTCTAGAAATGACGTTGCAGATTATTTGGGGGAATTTAGGATGTGTTTCCAGTGAATGGAAATATGTACAGAGGTGTGGATGTGGGGTAAGTAGGGAGGAAGCTAGGCTCCCAGCTTCGAGATCACTGCAGCCTAATCATTTTATAATCATAATCATGCTGAGTCCATGGCAAAGGAGAGGGGCAGTGCTGTGCATGATCTGAGACAGAAGAGAGTACAGATTTATTTCTCATTGGCTTTGGAGACTTCAAATGAGTTTTTCGTAAAAAGTGTTGGATCAAATAAGACGGGAGTGAGAGAGTGGCTCAGCACGCAGTTTTAGAGCTAGATAGGAAGCATTCGAAAGACATGGTGAGGGCTCTGTTTCTCCAAGTGAGAAAAAGTGGTTTTTTTTGAGACGGAGTTTTGCTTTTGTTACCCAGGCTGGAGTGCAATGGCGCGATCTCGGCTCACCACAACCTCCACCTCCTGGGTTCAGTCAATTCTCCTGCCTCAGCATCCTGAGTAGCTGGGATTACAGGCACACGCCACCATGCCCAGCTAATTTTTTGTATTTTTAGTAGAAACAGGGTTTTACCATGTTGACCAGGATGGTCTCGATCTCTTGACCTTGTGATCCACCTGCCTCGGCCTCCCAAAGCGCTGGGATTACAGGCGTGAGCCACCGCGCTCGGCTTGTTCAGTGGTTTTAACTAAATGCATGAACTGATGTGTGCATTTAAGATCCCTTTTGTTGCTGAGTGGAGGGTGCATTTGGGGGACTGTGTGTGTGAGCACAGAGGCTGAGAGAGTGGTATTGGGGATACCACCTAGGCTGCACTGGGGATAGAGAATGGGGAGGGATTTGGCAGAATTTGCTGGTTTGGGCAGTGAAGGAAACGGAGGAATCAAAGATAACTTCTGCTTTCCAGCTTGAGGAGATGACCTGCGTCTTTACTGAGCTGAGAAAGTCGGGAGCCAGGAAGTGGGAACAGACCTGGGGGGCAAAACTAGACTTTAATTTCAGTAACTAGCTGAGCACAGTTGTTAGGGATTGATAGGTATGTCGTGTTCCCACCCAGATCTCAACTTGAATTGTATCTCCCAGAATTCCCCTATATTGTGGGAGGGACCCACGTGGAGTTAATTGAATCATGGGAGCCGGTCTTTCCTTTGCTATTCTCGTGATAATAAATAAGTCTCCCGAGATCTCATAGGTTTATCAGGAGTTTCCGCTTTTGCTTCTCCTCCTTGTCTCTTGTCATCGCCATGGAGGGAATGCTTTTCACCCTCTGCCTTGATTCTGAGGCCTCCCCAGCCAAATGGAACTGTAAGTCCAGTTAGACCTCTTCCTCAGTCTTGGGTGTGTCTTTATCAGCCCCGTGTAAATGGACTAATACAGTAAATTGGTACCAGTAGAGTGGGGTGTTACCGAAAAGATATATGAAAACGTGAAAGTGACTTTGGAACTGAGTTGGAGCAGTTTGGAGGGTTCAGAAGAAGATAGGAAAATGTGGGAAAGTGGCCAGGTGAGGTGGCTCATATCTGTAATCCCAGCACATTGGGAAGCCAAGGTGGGTGGATCACGAAGTCAGGGGTTCGAGACCAGCCTGGCCAACATGGTGAAATCCCATCCTTACTAAAAATACAAAAATTATCTGGGCGTGGTGGTGCACACCTGTAATCCCAGCTACTCAGGAGGCTGAGGCTGGAGAATTGCTTGAACCCGGGGGCAGAGGAAGCAGTGAGCCCGGGAGGCAGAAGTTGCAGTGAGAGGATATCAAGCCACCGCACTCCAACCTGGGTGACAGAGCGAGGCTCCATGTCAAAAAAAAAAAAAAAGTGGGAAAGTTTGGAACTTTTTAGAGATTTGTTGAATGGCTTTGACAAAAATGCTGATAGTGGTGTGAATAAGAAGTTCTGGGCTGAGGTGGTATCAGATGGAGATGAGGAACTTGTTGGGAACTGGAGCAAAGGTGACTCTTTATAACCATCTGATTTTTTTTTTTTTTGAGATAGAGTCTTGCTCTGTCCCCTGTCTGGAGCGCACTGGCGCTATCTCGGCTCACTGCAACCTTGGCCTTCTGGGTTCAAGCGACGGAACCCCTGCCTCAGCCTCCCTGTAGCTGGGACTATAGGCCCGGTCAGTTTTTTTTTGAAATTTTAGTAGAGATGCGTTTTCACTATGTTGGCCATGATGGTCTTGATTTCTTTCTTTCTTTTTTTTTTTTGAGACAGAGTTTCACTGTTACCCAGACTGGAGTGCAATGGCACGATCTCGGCTCACCGCAACCTCCGCCTTCTGGATTCAAGCAATTCTCCTGCCTCAGCCTCCCGAGTAGCTGGGACTACAGGTGCTCACCACCATGCCCAGCTAATTTTTGTATTTTTAGTAGAGACGGGGTTTCACCATGTTGATCAGGATGGTCTCGATCTCTTGACCTCGTGATCTCCCGGCCTGGGCCTCCCAAAGTGCTGGGATTACAGGCATGAGCCACCCCGCCCAGTCAACCATGTGATTTAAATGATAGAAAGTAATTACAGGCTGGGTGTGGTACTTTATACTTGTAATCCCAGCACTTTAGGAGGCCAAGGCCAGCAGATCACTTGAGGTCAGGGGTTCAAGACAAGCCTGGCCAGCATGGCGAAACCCTGTCTCTATTCAAAATACAAAAATTGTTGTATTTTGTATTGTGGCACGTGCCTGTGGTCCCAGGTACTTGGGAGGCTGAGGCAGGAGAATTGCTTTAATCTGAGAGGTAGAGGCTGCAGTGAGCTGAGATTATGCCACTATACTCCATCCTGGGCAACAGAGGAAGACTCTGAGGAAAAAAAAAAAGAAAGTAATTACAAACTATTTATTCAATCCTTTGATATATATAAAATACAAGAGATACCACAAATGCACTGGAATTAACATCCAGGACATTGTAAAACTATTACTATTTTAAAGTCTTCTTCTTTCTTTTTCTTTCTTCTTCTTTTTCTTCCTCTTCTTCTTCTTCCTTTTCTTCCTTCTTCGAGACAGGGTTTCACCTTGTTGGTCAGGGTGGTTTCAAACTTCTGACCTCAGGTGATCCACCTACCTCGGCCTCCCAAAGTGCTGGGATTACAGGTTTGAGCCAGACACCTGGCCTTAATATTTTAAAGTCTTAAGTACCAGCAAGCCTTTTAAGTTAGCTAAATTTAACCTATGATGTCAGATAGTCACTACCCAGCTTAATCTCTGGTGATGAGAATAAGGCCTGCAGTGTTACTATTCGATCCAGATAGAACCATAGCATTAGCATTTACAACTTCTTTTCCTAACTTCAATTACCTAAGAAAGGGGATCCTGCTACTGGAATTGTGTAGCTTTAGTCTGAGGAGAAAGAAAGCAGAGTGACATTCATTAAACATTAATTAAACTCACTATTCTTTCTGGAAGAATTCATATGAGTAATGGGGGTCATTCAGAATAGAGAGAATAAGAAATGTTAGACCAGGCACAGTGGCTCACACCTATAATCCCAACACTTTGGAGGCTGAAATGGGTGGATTGCTTGAGCTCGGGAGTTCGAGATCAGCCTAGGCAACATGGTGAAACCCTGCTCAACTAAAAATACAAAAATTTGCTGGGTGTGATGGTGCATGTCTGTAATCCCAGCTACTCAGGAGGCTGAGGTGGGAAGATTGCTTGAGCCTGGGGACAGACGTTGCAGTGAGCTGAGACTGTGCCACTGCACTCCAGCCTAGGCGACAAAGCCAGACCCTGTCTCAAAAAAACAAAAAAAAAACTATGAAAGTTAATATAGCAATTTTATCTTGATATCTTTTTGCAGTGGTGATAGCTGTCTGAAGATTTCATTCAGCTCGACAGAGTACAACTCTTTCTCACTTTTGCATATGATTTCCCCCCCCCATGATCTGGTAAAAGAAAGCTAAATTCCTGTTTATATTAAAACAAGGCATATAGGAGAATCTACTGGAATAAAAAAAGAAAATACAAGGAAATAGCTTTAAAAAATTTTTTTCGAGACAGAGTTACACTCTGTCACGAGGCTGGAGTGCTGTGTGGCAGACAGTCTGGGTTTACTGCAATCTCTACCTCCTGGACTCAAGCAATTCTCCTACCTTAGCCTCCCAAGTAGCTTGTAACTAGAGGCATGAGCCACCACGCCTGTGTAATTTTTTGTAGAGATGGGGTTTTGCCATGTTGCCGAGGCTGGTCTTAAACTCGTGAGCTCAAGTAATTCGTCCTCCTCAACCTCCCAAAGTGCTGGGGTTACAGGCATAAGCCACCCTACCCAGCTTCAATTGACTATACTGGGAAAGAATGTGGAACTGTCATAGACTGGAAGAGACACAGTTAAATGCAGTGTGGGATCCTGGATTAGATTCCGGAAAAGAAAAGGGACATTGAGGGGGAACAGGTGAAATTCAAATTAGTTGCACAGTTTAATTAATAGTGTTGTACGAATGTTAATTTCCTGGCTTTGGTAGTCATGCTAGAGCTAGGTAAATTGTTAATAAGGGAAGCCGGGTCAAGGGTGTAGGTGAATTCTGCTGTGTTTGTAACTTTCCTATATGTCTAAAATAACTTTAGAATAAAAAGTTAAAGTAGTTCAGTCCACTGACTTAGAAGCTCAAAGAGTAATGATTGAAAAGCATGTATGTGTGACATACGGTGTTACACACTCAGCTTTGAGTAGAGGTAGATTTCATGGAATTTTATTTGTGAAATTTTGTTTGGCAAAGATTATAACCTCAGATGTCCGCGCTATGCATAATATCAAACAGCAGTTCATCCAGATTAATTTCTAATTAATTTTGTGGCAGATTTGTCTTTCTAGTCAAACTTATCGTCTTCTCTGGGCAGACAAAGTTATCCTGAAGAAAGAATGGCCAAATAGGTTGTCAAAAAATGATGGCTACTTATATATACAGTCCCTGGATTTAGGCTAAAGATACCACTGCATTTACTTGAGAAAGGATGGTGTTTTCTTTTTTTTTTTTTTTGAGGGAAGGAGGATGGTAGGGAGGAAGGAAGGGATGAAGGAAGGAAGGAAGGGAGGAAGGAAGGAAGGAAGGGAGGAAGGGAGGAAGGGGGGAGGGAGGGAGGGAAGGGAAGGAAGGAAATCAAGCAATGAGAAAGACATTGCCGACCTGGATCTAGAGGTTTACAAGTTGATTTCTTTTTTTGAGAGAAGGAAAGAAAAAAAAAATAAGTAAAGGAGAGGAAGAAAGAGGGAGAGAAAGAGGGAGAGTAAACGAAAATAATTGCTTTATTCTGAAAAAAATTGGGTATTAATAATGGCTAATCAATGTTTCATTTAAACTTATGAGTAGGTGTGATGTGGTATTGACAAGAATGTATATTTTGTGTATTTGAAGTGGAGAGCTCTATAAATATTTATTAAGTTTACTTGTTCCGGATCTGAGTTCGAGTCCTTGATATCCTTATTAATTTTCTGTCTCATTGAGTCTAAGTCTTTATGTATCTGGGTGTTAGGATCGTTAGCTCTTTTTGTTGCATTGATCCTTTTACCACTATATCTTTGTTGCTTTAAAATCTATTTTATCTGCTACGAGAATTACAACTCCTGCTTATTATTTATTTTTGCTCTCCATTTGGTTGGTAAATCTTTCTCCATCCCTTTGTTTTGAGTCTTTCTGTATCCTTGCATGTGAAACAGGTCTGGATGTAACATGCCATTGGGTTTTGGCTGTGTCTTTTGATTGGGGGATTTAGACGATTTAAATTTAGGGATACTGCCATTTGATGTTAACTGGCTGTTTTATCCATTCGTTGGTGTAAATTCTTCTTTATGTTGGTGCTCTTTACTTTTTGGTATATTTTTAGAAAGGCTAATACTGGTTGTTTCTTTCTGTGTGTAATGCTTCTTTCAGAAGCTCTTGTAAAGCAGGCCTGGTGGTAATAAAATCTCTGAGTACTTGCTTGTTCATAAAAGATTTTATTTTTCCTTCAGTTGTGAAGCTTAGTTTGGCTGGATATAAAATTCTGGGCTGAAGGTTCTGTTCTTTGAGGATGTTGAATATTGGCCCCCACTCTCTTCTGGCTTGTAGCGTTTCTGCTGAGAGATCTGCTGTAAGTCTAATAGGCTTCCCTTTGTGGGTAACCTGACCTTTCTCTCTGGCTTCCCTTAGTATTTTCTCCTTTGTTTCAACCCTGGTGAATCTAACGATTATGTGCCTTGGGGTTGCTCTTCTTGAGGAATATCTTTGTAGTGTTCTCTGTATTTCCTGGGGTTGAATATTGACCTGCTTTGCTAGTTTAGGAAAATTTTCCTGAATAATATCCTGAAGGGTATTTTCCAGCTTGGATTCATTCTCTCCGTCGCATTCAGGTACACCTATCAAACGTAAATTTGGTCTTTTCACATAGTCCCACATTTCTTGGAGACTTTGCTCATTCCTTTTTATCCTTTTTTCTCTAATCTTTTCTTCACATTTTCTTTAAGTTGGACTTTGACCTCTGATATCCCTTCTTCTGCTTGAACAATTTGAGTGTTTAAACCTGTGCATACTTCTCGGAGTTCCTGTATTGTATTCTTCAGTTCCATTATTTCACTCATACTCCTCTAAGTTGTCTATTCTCAATAGGATTTCATCAAACCTTTTTTCAAAGTTCCTAGTTTCTTTACGTTGGGCTACAATATGTTCTTTTAACTCACCGAAGTTTGTTATTATCCATTCCTTGAAGAGTGATTCTGTCATCAGGAGGCCCTCGTTCTCCATCAAGCCTTGTTCCATTGTCGATGTGGAACTGTGATCATCTTTAGAGGGAGAGGCATTCTGATTTTGAGTATTCTCAGCTTTTTCACGCTGGTTTCTTCCCGTCATTGTAAATTTATCCTCCTGTCGTCTTTGAAATTACCAACTTTCAGATTAGGTCTCTTGAGTGGGCGTCCAGGTTGTTAGTTCCTAGGGCCAGAGCAGCAGCGTTGAAACTGATCGTGCTTTTCTGCCCAGGATTCTCCTGTCGGGCTTCCTTCTTGTGTCCGGCGACTCTGCCTTCCCAGGGCTCAAAACCTTGGTCAGAAGGGGAACCGGTCCCGTTTACTGTGCGCCAAGCCCTGCCGCGCCGAGGTGCCATCACAGCCGCTGCGCCAGGCTCTGGTGTCCTGCTGGGGCCCTTGTGGGTCCTCTGAACCTGTTTACTCTGCTCCGAGAGCTGCCGCGTCGAGGTGCCAGGAGAACCGTTGCGCCGGCCATGGGAGTCTCGCTGGCGACCTGTGTGTTTCCTCCACTGGGGATCTTCTGCTCCGTGAGCGACCAGAATTTGTCTGAAAGTGTGGCGTCCTCTAGTTCTTCGCGCCTTCACTGAGAGCTGCAATCCCGGATGTTAGCAATCGGCCATCTTGGATAGTTCCCAGGATGGTGTTTTCAATAAATGGTTCTGGGTGAAATCAATAAGAGAAAGACACCTCCAAAAGAAGATATCCATACAAGAGTATTCTCCACATATAAGTTTCAGGGAATTGTAAATTACAACCACAGTAGTAAATTACTGTGCCCCTTCAAAATGACCAACATTAACACAGTTGACAAAAACCTATTGGTGTCGATGCTGAACAATGGGAACTCCCCAGTCATGGCTGGGAATGTAAACCATGTCAACCACTTTGGAAAAGTAAAGCTAAATGTGCATCTACGTTATGGCCTCACATTCCATTCCTTGATACATGTACACTCCAGGAGTGAGCGCCACACAACCCAGCCCTAGACATACACCCTGGAGAAATGGCTGCTTCATAAATCCATCATCAGCCGTGTATAAAAGTGGTCATAGTAGCTTTATTTCTAATAGCCAAAAGTTGGAAACAATCCATATTTCCACCAATGGTAGAATGGGCAAAAACGAAGCAATCACAGATGAAACAACATAAGCAAAAGGTGATGAGATTCATTGTACTTCTGTGTGTATGCTTACACGTGTATGTGTATGTTTGAACGTTTTGATAATAAAAACAGAAATAGGAAACGGCAACTAAAAAGGGTGACGAGCCTGGGGAGGGCCGGCTTTCCTGATGGCGCTCAGCATCACAAACTAAAGCTCACTGTTCCCGGGCATGGAAAGAGCCCTGGGCTGCCTCCCTACTCTCTACTCACATACCGTATCTCCCTTGGCAGCCTGCACAGCTTGCCGGCTTGTGCACAAAGATCCTGACGACCTTGAGGAAATGGAACTACAGCAGCAGGGGAAGCTGAGCCAGGGGAACCGCCCTGGCTCTTTATTTTCATGACTTTAATTTTATTTTTTGAGACAGGATCTCGCTCTGTCGCCCAGACTGGAGTGCACTGGCACAGTCTCGGCTCACTGCAGCCTCTGCCTCCTGGGCTCAGGCAATTCTCCCACCTCTGCCTCCCAAGTAGCTGTGACCATAGGTGTGCACCACTACACCCGGCTATTTCTTGTATTTTTAGTAGAGATGGGGTTTTGCTCTGTTGCCCAGGTTGGTCTTGAACTCCTGGGCTCAAGCGATCGATAATCCACCTTGGCATCCAAAAGTACTGGGATTGCAGGAGTGAGCACCATGCCTGGCCTGGCTCTGTATTTCCATCCATCCTCCCTCTGATTCTTTCAACTGTTTCTTTTAAATCACATGGTTCAAAAGGGAGCATACTCTACATCTTGACTTTTTTTTAAAGGATAATTTAATGAATTATTTGGATTTTTTTTTTTCTGAGTTGAAGTCTCACTCTGTCACCCAGGCTGGAGTACAGTGGTGCCATCTTGGCTCACTGCAACCTCCACCTCCCAGGTTCAAGTGATTCTCCTGCCTTGGCCTCCCGAGTAGCTGAAATTACAGGGGTGCCCCACCATGCCCAGGTAATTTTTGTGTTTTTAGTAGAGATGGGGTTTCATCATGTTGACCAGGCTGGTCTTGAACTCCTGATCTCAAGTGATCTGCCCTCCTTGGCCCCAGAGTGCTGGGATCACAGGCGTGAGCCACTGGCTCACCCTTGGTCTGGATGATTATTTTCAAGAAGATTTTTTGCAAAGGTATACCTTTGTATGTATGAGAATACCACTAGAGATGGTAAAGTCACTTGGATAGTCTTGGAAGGCCATAGTTACTGGCGCTGGGAATGAGACAGCCACCTAGGTTTAACCTGTTTGTGAGGAGCAGTGACATTTGGACTAGGTCTATCACCAACCCAAGACGAGCTCAGAGTGGAAGGCACCCTCACTCTCTTCCCTCATCTGATCTCATTCCCTCACCAGAGGGTGGAGGGCAGAGGAGCTGTATGTGGGGATGCCGCACAGATCACTGCCTGGGGCAGAGAACAGGGTGTTGAAGTGTGGATTTGGAATAGCACTGGAAGCCAGCTGGTTGAGCCACTCTGCATCTTATCTTGATGTTCCGCCTAACCAACCAGTTTTCTTGGTGTATATTTCCCTACATTGCTTACAAGAATACTATATAAAGCTCTGCTTAATGTCTTACTGAAATCTTAGGATGCTGTATTAGGGTTCTCTAGAGGGACAGCACTAATGGGATATATTTAAGGGAGTTTATTAAGGAGAATTGACTCACACGATCACAAGGTAAAGTCCCATGGTAGGCTGTCTACCAGTTGAGGAGTAAGGAAGCCAGTGATGGATCAGTCTGAGTCCCAAAACCTCAAAAGTAGGGAAGCCGACAAGGTGGCCGTTAGTCTGTGGCCAAAGACCTGAGAGCCCCTGGCAAACCACTGGTGTAAGTCCAAGAGTTTAAAAGCTGAAGAATTTGGCTTCTGATGTGCGAGGGCAGGAAGCATCAATCATAGGAGAAAGATGAAGGGCCAGAAGACTCAGCCAGTCTGCTCGTCCATCTTCTCCTGCCTGCTTTATTCTAGCCGGGCTGGCAGCTGATTAGACGATGCCCACTCAGATTGAGGGTGGGTCTGTGTCTCCCAGTCCACTGACTGAAATGCTCATCTCCTGTGGCAGCACCCTCACAGGCACACCCAGGAACAATATTTTGCATCTTTCAATCCAGTCAAGCTGACACTCAGTATTAACCATCACAGATGCACTAAGCCTATTTGCCACTGGGTGAGCAGGAGCTAGATCAGCTCTGGTGTCCAGTATTCCTCTCTTCCTGCTCCTTTCCTCACCAGCTGCTTCTCCGATGCATATTGTTGTTGTTGTTTACATTTTAATGTTTCTGAAATCAGGATGTGATTTGCAATTTAGCAATTTAGATTTAGTGTAAGGATCCTTTTTTCCCCTCTAGATCTTTATGTTGAAAATATTCAAAGCTTTCATTTAGAAAAGTTGCATGTACAATGAAAACCAATATTATTTTTCTCATTAACAATCATTTGTTCTGCCAGATCTAAGAAAAGGGGTTTAAAAAACCCAGTAGTTTGGAGTTCATTTTTATAGAATTATTTCTTATTAAATATTGAGTAGGTATAAAAGAATATTTATTAAATATTTATTACCTGTAGCAACTAATGGTGCTACAAGCACTTGTGTACCTGGTAAGTTGTTTTAAGAAATGTTTGGCTGTGTGCAGGGGCTCATGTCTGTAATCGCATAGTGCCAATGCCCAGGCAATCGAGGCTGCAGTGAGCCATGATCGCACCACTGCAACTCCAGCTTGGGAGACAGAACAACACCCCTTATTTATCAGAGACTGGCTAAAGAAAAAAAGAAGGCTGGGGTGGTGGCTCATGCCTATAATCCCAACACTTTGGGAGGCTGAGGCTAGCAGATCACTTGAGATCAAAAGTTCACGACCCACCTGGCCAACATGGTGAAACAAAAAATACAAAAATTAGCTGGGAGTGGTGGAGCACACGTGTAGTCTCAGCTAGTTAGAGGGCTGAGGTGGGAGACTCACTTGAGCCTGGGAGGTGGAGGTTGTATTGAGCTGATATTGCACCTCTGCATTCCAGCCTGGGCAACTGAGTGAGACTCCATCTCAATAAATAAATAGATAAATGGATAGATAGATAAAAATTAAATAAAATTAATTAGATGGTATGGCTCTCTTATAGCGAGCAAGAGTGGGACAAAGTGGGGCAAAATTAGAGAGGTAGACATTCTCTGAAATCAGAACATCAAGGCCTTGATAAGTGGAGATTTTATTTTAAATAAGATGGGAATCTATGAAGACTTTTATTAGAGCTTTGAGGCACACATGGATTTATAAAACAGAAGTTAGACACCTATGTATCTCTAAAGTAATACCTAATCATTATTTATATAGTTTAGAGGACGAGAAGACCAAACATTAAAAAATACCTCTAAACCTGTATCCTCTCTATTTTGAAATAATCTCTTACTTAATATAAAGTTTTTACTAACTTTTTACCAGTTTATTTACAAAACACCTTTAGGGAGAGACTAAAAGTGTTCAAACAGTGGATCCACTACTGACTGCCTTTTTTAAAAATTTCTTTTTAATGTTTTGGCAGACATGTGCATTGCCATTGCGATTTCTGTTCTCATGATTCTGATATGTGCCATGGCTACTTACGGAGCATACAAGGTAAGCAGCTTCCAGTACGATGCTGGCCTTTTCCTCGGTCTCTTACATGTTTCATCTGTGCTGCTATCTATAGTAAGAAAGAAGTGACTTTCCAGCTTTATGTAAGAATCTCTGAATAATGTTTAAATCTCTCATTTGTATTAGATGGTACTAGCAAAAGCAATAAAATCAGTTCTGGAAATTTTTTTTTTTTTTTTGGAGACAGGGTCTCCACTCTGTCGCACAGGCTGGAGTGGAGTGGCACAATCTCAGCTCACTGCAACCTCCACCTCCCAGGTTCAAGCGATTCTCCCAACTCAGCCTCTAGAGTAGCTGGGACTACAGGTGTGCGCCACCACACCTTGCTGATTTTGTGTTTTCTGGTAGAGACGTGATTTCACCATGTTGGCTGGGATGGTCTTGAACTCCTGACCTCAAGTGACCCACCTTACCCTCCCAAAATGCTGGGATTACAGGTGTGAGCCACCGCACCCCACCTCCTGGAAATGTTCACTGAAGCTTGTTTGTTGACTGCTTGTATTTGGCATACAAGTTTCCACCATGACCTGGTTTAATGAATTTCAATTTTTCCATTTCCTTTCAGAGTAATAAAATATTCCTTTGAATTTAACAAAATAATATTTTGTAATATTGAACACATTAACCTTCTGTTTTCT
This sequence comes from Callithrix jacchus, assembly GCF_049354715.1. NCBI lineage: Eukaryota > Metazoa > Chordata > Mammalia > Primates > Cebidae > Callithrix > Callithrix jacchus. The sequence continues at coordinate 99,023,797 of NC_133517.1, read as the reverse complement.
GTTCTTTTTAGCAACACGCAGCCTGGATTATCCCATTCTTCTGTTACCAGATCTTTGATTTTGCCCTGAACACCTTGGTTGCAATCACTGTGCTTGTTTATCCAAACTCCATTCAGGAATACATACGACAACTGGTATGTGGGCCTCTTATTTGCCGCTGCTTTTCATTAGGGAAAGCTGGTTAAGTAAGGGATGTAGAGTTATAGAGACACAGACATTAATTTCAGGATTTTTAGCTTGCAGCTGAAATTGATAGAATTTCCATTTATTTATTTATTTATTTATTTTTGAGATGGAGTCTTGCTCTTGCCACCCAGGCTGGAGTGCAATGACATGACCTCAGCTCACTGCAACCTCTGCCTCCTGGGTTCAGGCAATTCTCCTGTCTCAGCCTCCCAAGAGGCTGGAATTACAGGCGTGCACTGACATACCCGGCTAATTTTATATTTTTAGTTGGTCGGGCTGATCTCAAACTCCTGACCTCAGGTGGGTGATTCACCCACCTCAGCCTTCCAAAATGCTGGGATTACAGGCCTGAGCCACTGTGCCTGGCCTGATAAGAAATTTTTGAGGGCTGGGGTTATTATTGGTGGCAGTGATGGTGGTGTTTGATGTGACTATCTAAATTATAGTCTAGTTACTAAGAGTCTTGTTTTGGTAAATGTAGTTTTCTCAGTTATCAACAAAGGATAGCTTTTTGCCTCTGCTAGTGTATTGAAAGTGGAACTTGGCTGGTCTGAGTGCAGTGGCATTTACAACCAATTGATCACAGCCAGTTACGGATTTCTTTGTTCCTTTTCCAGTCCCACTGCTTCACTTGACTAGCCTTTAAAAAAAAAAAAGGAAGAAGAAGGATTCTGCTCAAAAACAAACAAAATAATTAGCTGGGAGAGGTGGCGCATGCCTGTAATTTCAGCTGCTCAGGAGGCTGAGGCAAGAGAATTGCCTGAACCTGGGAGTTGGAGGCTGCAGTGAGCCAAGATCATGCCATTGTGCTCCAGCCTGGGCAATAGAGTGAAGCCTCGTCTCAAAAACAAAGAAAAATCAAAAGAAAGTGCACCTCTGCTTTACACTAGTTCCCAAATTCATTTGACCCTAGAATCCCTTCTTTCCCAAGCATCATTTTGGGACTAGTTTATGGTTAAATGTCCTTTGTGACCATATGAGTGAATATTAGTGTCTGGGTATTAAGAAGCTTATAGTGGTTATGAGGTTGGAATACCTCTATAACTTTATTTATGTATTTTGAGACAGGGTCTCTGTCACCCAGGCTGGAGTGCAGTGGCGTTATTATGGCGCACTGCAGTGTTGACCTCCCAGGCTCACGTGACCCTCCCATCTCAACCTCTTGAGTACCTGGCACTACAGGCATGCACCACCATGCCCAACTGAATTTTGTTGTTGTTGTTGTTTTGTATATTTCGTAGAGATGGGGTTTCATCATCTTGTCCAGGCTTGTCTCAAACTCCTGGACTTAAGTGATCCTCCAGCCTTGGCCTCCCAAAGTGCTGGCATTATAGGTGTAATCACTGTACCAGGCCAGCTTTATTTTTATTTTTTGAGATGGAGTCTCGCTCTGTCACCCAGTCTGGAGTACAGTGGTGCAAACTTGGCTCACTGCAGCCTCCTCCTCCCTGGTTCAAGCTATTCTGCCTCTGCCTCCCAAGTAGCTGGGACTACAGGCACATGCCACCATGCCTAGCTGATTTTTTATATCGTTAATAGAGACAGGGTTCACCGTGTTAGCCAGGTTGGTCTCGAACTCCTGACCTCAGGTGATTCCACCCCCCCACCTCAGCCTCCCAAAGTGCTGGGATTACAGGTGTGAGCCACTGTTTCTGGCCCTATTTTATTTTATTTTTTGAGATGGAGTCTTGCTCTGTTACCCAGGCTGGAGTGCAGTGGGTGCAACTGATCTCAGCTCATTGCAACCTCTGCCTCCCTGGTTCAAGCGATTCTTCTCTATCAGCCTCCCAAGTACATGGGATTATAGGCACCTGCTACCATGCCTGGCTAATTTTTCTATTTTTAGCAGAGACAGGTTTTACCATCTTAGCCAGGCTGTTCTCAATCTTTTAGCCTCAAGGGATCCACCCACATCAGGCTCCCAGAGTGCTGGGATTACAGGTGCCAGGCACCACACCCAGCTAATTTTTGTATTTTTAGTAGAGGTAGGGTTTCACCATGTTTGCCAAGCTGGTCTTGAACTCTTGCCCTCAAGGGATCCACATGCATCAGCCTCCCAAAATGCTAGGATTACAGGAGTGAGCCACCACTCCCGGCCACATACTTGCATTTTAATCTCTTTTAAAGATTAGATACATTCTGAAGCCACTTCAAGTGCTAAAGGACAAAAAAAAAAATTAGGCACAGGAACAGTGTGATTTCCCAACAATACCAAGTTATTTTATTCTTTTTTTGGGGTCCAGGGGACAGGGTCTCACTCTGTCACCCAGGCTGGAGTACAGTGGTGTGACCTAGGCTTACCGAAACCTCAATCTTCTTTTATTTTTCTTTCTTTCTTCTTTTTTTTTTTGAGACAGTCTTCGTTCTTTTTGCCCAGGCTGGAGTTCAGTGATGCAATCTTGGCTCACTGCAACCTCTGCTTCCCGGGTTTAAGTGATTCTTCTGCCACTGCCTCCCAAATAGCTGGGAATACAGACACCCACTACCATGCCTTGCTATCTTTTATATTTGTTTAGTAGAGATGGGGTTTCACCATGTTGGCCAGACTGGTCTCGAAATCCTGACCTCAGGTGAGTACCTGCCTCAGCCTCCCAAGGGCTGAGATTACAGGCATGAGCCACCACACCTGGCCTGCAACCTCAATCTTCTGGGCTCAAGTGATCCTCCCACCTTAGCCTCCCAAGTATTTTGGACTACAGACATGTGCCACCATGCCTGAATAAATTTGTATTTTTAGTAGAGTTGGGTTTCGTGATGTTGTCCAGGCTGGTCTCAAACTCCTATACTCAAGCAATCTGCCTGCCTCAGTCTTCCAAAGTGCTGAAATTACAGGTGTGAGCCACCATGCTCAGCCAATTTATTTGTTTATGTATTTGTTTGTTTGTTTGAGGCAGAGTCTCCCTCTGTTGCCCAGGCTGGAATGCTGTGGCGCAGTCTCAGCTCACTGCAACCTCCACCTCCTGGGTTCAAGCAGTTCTCTTGCCTCAGTCTCCCAAGTATCTGGGACTACAGGTGCCTGCCAGCATGCCTGGCTCATTTTTTCAGTTTTAGTAGAGATGGGGTTTTTACCATGTTGGCCAGGCTGGTCTCGAACTCCTGACGTTGGGATCCACTCACCTCTGCCTTCCAAAGTGCTGGGATTTCAGGTGTGAGCCACTGCGCCTGGCCTTTAATTCTTAATAAAAGAATAAAATTGCATGATCTGATCACAAAGATTGTCAATTTTATTTCTTAGATATTTTGTCCTAATATCTAAGATTATTAGGAAGTATATTAGATTTCCTTTCAGTGAAAGGAGACTCTGAAAACCATTAGATGGTGTTCACCCTGGTGAGCAGGAGCCAAACACAGGAGTCATGGGCTTTCTCCATGTTCTTCCTCAACATTGGAAACAACTTTGTTTTAGAATCTTGCTCATGAGGAATCCAAACACATAGTATTGAATGGTGAAGAGATGAAAGATGAGATAGCACAGTAGGCTGCCTTCCCATTCACTTCCCTAGGCCAGTGATGTAGGCGTTGATCAATGCTGTGTGAGTGTTTTGTGGGGAATGTCTGGCAACTCCCTCTAACCATAGTAGCAGACTTTGATCCTCCTGAAAAGGTTCCCTTTGACCTGGTGTTGTGGTCAGATGGTAGGACTTAATTGCCCCACCCTCACCACCCTGGACGTACTTGCTAGTTATAAGAGAATATACTCTCTTGAAGGAAGTATCATCAACAAAAATGCTTTTTGCAAAGAAAACAGGATTTTATTTTATTTTATTTTTTTTGAGACAGAGTTTCGCTGTTGTTACCCAGACTGGAGTGCAATGGCACAATCTCGGCTCACCGCAACCTCCGCCTCCTGGATTCAAGCAATTCTCCTGCCTCAGCCTCCTGAGTAGCTGGAACTACAGGCGTGCACCACCATGCCCAGCTAATTTTTGTATTTTTAGTAGAGAGGGGGTTTCACCATGTTGACCAGGATGGTCTCGATCTCTTGACCTCGTGATCCACCCGCCTTGGCCTCCCAAAGTGCTGGGATTACAGGCATGAGCCACTGCGCCCGGCCCGGAAAACAGGATTTTAATAGGTTTCTGTCCCTTGCCCTGGATACACCCTTTAGAATGGTTCAGAACTAGGCTGGGCATGGTGGCTCATGCCTGTAATCCCAGCACTTTGGGAGTCTGAGGTGGGTGGATCTTTTGAGGTCAGGAGTTCAAAACCAGCCTGACCAACCGGATGAAATCCCATCTCTAATAAAAATACAGAAAAATTAGCCACATGTGGGGGTGCATGCATGTAGTCCCAGCTACTTGGGAAACTGAGGCAAGAAAATCACTCCAACCCAGGAGGCAGAGGTTGCTGGGAACCAAGATTGTGCCATGCACTCTAGCCTGGGCTACAGAGTGAAACTCCATCTGAAGAGAAAAACAAAGTATAGATGAGGCCCAGATGGACAGCAGCTGAAGCCAATCACAATTCTTAAGTATTTGGAAGCTTATGTATCCACATCTGTCTTTTTTCTTTTTTCCTGAGACATGGTCTAGCTCTGTCGCCCAGGCAGCTGGAGTGCAGTGGCATGATCTCGGCTCACTTCAACCTCCGCCACAGAGGCTCAAGTGATTTGCTCATCTCAGCCTCCCAACTAGCTGAGCTGGGTGAGAGAGAGAAACTCCATCTCAAAAAAAAAAAAGTTCAGAACTTGCAGAGAATCAACATTTCAGAGGTCCCTGGATATACAAAATGTCCCTGGATACAGGCTGGTGACTTCTAACTTGTATGTGGTAGGAGGGCAGAGTCACGCTAGAACTTTTGTATTGGTCCTGAATAATAGCTGTCTGCTTTAATCCGTTGCTTTCTGAGAAGCGTGTCTGAATTGCTGCCCAAGGAATACTCTCTGGAATGATGAACGAGATTTGCTAATGAGGCCTTTTTCTTTTGCAGCCTCCTAATTTTCCCTACAGAGATGATGTCATGTCAGTGAATCCTACGTGTTTGGTCCTTATTATTCTTCTGTTTATTAGCATTATCTTGACTTTCAAGGTAAGCATGAAGATTTTACTTATAGTCTAAAAGTATTCAGTATATTCCTGAATGCCAAAGAGGTAAACAGACTTTGGTCAGTTTGTTGTCTTTCTTTGGACATCCAAATTGCTTTTTGATTTCCTAAGATGACAGTTCTTTATGTCTACATTAGAGGAAAGCACTAACCAAAATTCCACAGCTTGATCAAGGGGTCCACAATATATTTGGACAGAGATAAGTTAACATAATGTTATACATTACACAGTATATAATACTGCAACATCCATTATGGGATCTGTGTAACAGGGCCAGGCACGGTGGCTCACGCCTATAATCCCAGCACTTTGGAGACCAAAGTGGGTGGATCCTGAGGTCAAGAGATCGAGACCATCCTGATCAACATGGTAAAACCCCATCTCTACTAAAAATACAAAAATTAGCTGGGCATGGTGGCGCGCGCCTGTAGTCTCAGCTACTCAGGAGGCTGAGGCAGGAGAATTGCTTGAACCCAGGAGGTGGAGGTCATGCCATTGTACTCCATTCTGGGTAACAAAAGCGAAACTCCGTCTCAAAAAAAAAAAAAAAAATCACGATAACTTGTGCTCGTGAGCTACTAAAATGTAGAAAACTCCCTGGTTCTTTATGCTTTGAACTGTTGTTTCCTTTTCTTGTTTCTTATTTATTTTTTGTGAGGCAGGGTCTCTCCATGTAGCCTAGGCTGCCTCCTGCCTTGGTCTCCCAGAGTTTTGGGATTACAGGTGTGAGCCACTGCGATGAGCATGCTTTGAATTTTCAAATCTCAATGCCTTTCATTGTCTTAATCTTGGCATAAAATTACCTCATTCTTCAAAAATCATTCCTCAGTAAACTTTGGAAAGCTGCATTAAGGCAGAAAATTCATATAGGTACTATGATGAAAAGGAGTAGAAACACAGTGGTTCATTGGAAATCATTTGACCAGGTGAGATAGCTCACACCTGTGATGGCAACACTCTGGGAGACTGAAGTGAGAGGATCCCTTGAGTCCAGTATGTGAGGCCGTGGTACGCTACAATAGCGGCACTACACTCCAGCCCAAGTAACAGTGGACCCCAGGTTTTTTTCGTTGTTTTTTTGTGGTTTTTTTTTTTTTTTTTTTTTTTTGAGACAGTCTCTCTATTGTCCAGGCTGTCCAGGCTGCCCAGACTGGAGTGCAGTGGTACAATCGTGTCTTACTGCAACCTCCACCTCCCTGGTTCAAGCAATTCGCCTGCCTCAGCCTCCCGAGTAGGTGGGATTATAGGTGCCTGCCACCATGCCTGGCTAATTTTGTATTTTTAGTAGAGACAGGGTTTCACCATCTTGGCCAGGCTGATCTTAAACTTCTGACTTCCTGATCCACCTGCCTTGGCCTTCCAAAGTGCTAGGATTATAGGAGTGAACCACTGTGCCCAGCCTTGCACCATTTCTTTAAACAATGGCTTTAACTGTCAAATGAGCTCTGGCAAGCTGTATGCCTTTCATAAACAAACCAAAATATTGTCCTCATATTCTCCTATTTTTCTTGCAAAAATGTTAAGCCATCCAAGTAAAAAAAATTTTTTAGGCCAGGTTTGGTGGTTCACACCTGTAATCCCAGAACTTTGGAAGGCGGAGGCAGGCAGATCACGAGGTCAAGAGTTCAAGACCAGCCTGGCCAACAGGGTGAAACCCTGTCTCTACTAGAAATACAAAAATTAGCTGGGTGTGGTGGTGGACACCTGTAATCCCAACTACTCAGGAGGCTGAGGCAGGAGAATCACTGGAACCCAGGAGGCAGAGCTTGCTGTAAGCGAAGATTGTACCACTGTACTCCAGCCTGGGTGAAGGAGTGAGACTCCATCTCAAAAGAAATAAAAATAAAAAACTAAATTAACAATGAAAAGGAAAATTCAAAGGGTTTATGCCAAAAAACAACCAGTCCTCTGCAGCCTAACATTTGCTTTTGGGCTGCGAAGCCACTTAGAGGGCAATCAGGCAGGAGATGATCTCTCCGATGGTCAGCACCATGGTGGTTGGTTAAGTATTTGGTCAGGCAGGCCTCATTTTGGGTGGATGAGCGTACCATCAGCATTCTGGAAAAAATTCTGCAGCTCTGGAACTTTGTTTTTCCCAGCATAATCCTATGCTGTGGAATTGGAGGTCAGTTTAGTTGGTGTGGCAAATATGGTAAGTGGTGCTTCTGTGAAAACCACAGGCTTTCCCTGAGGGCTATAGGCCTCCGAAGCCCATGCTCCCACCAACTTCTGCATGAAGCCACTAAATTTGTAGTACATGATGCCTTGAATCTGGCTTCCCGTGTCCGCTGCCTGCATGACCGCCTCAATTTTTCTAGATTTTAAAAATCTTTGCTGCAGGAAGGTTTGTCTGACCGAGCTAACTGTGCCACTACCAGAAACTGGGAAGTTATAATCTCCCCAATTTTCTTTCCTTCCTTCCTTCCTTCCTTCCTTCCTTCCTTCCTTCCTTCCTTCCTTCCTTTCTTCCTTCCTTCCTTCCTTCCATCCTTCTGTCTCAGCTTCCTGAGTAGCTGGGACTACAGGTGCACACCACCACACCCGGCTAATCTTTGTATTTTTAGTAGAGACGGGGTTTCATGGCCTAAGCTTTTTTATTTTTAGTAGAAAAGGGGCTTCACCATGTTGGCCAGAATGGTCTCAATCTCCTGACCTCATGATCTGCCCACCTTGGCCTTCCACAATGCTGGGATTTCAAATGTGAGACACCATGCCTGGCCCAGTTATCTTTAAACAGGCTTTTAAAATCTTTTAAATAGTTGCACTTGAACTTACCTGAAATACCCACATCAGACTTTGAGTCAGAGGACCTAGGGTTGGCTTCTATCACTATGACTTTTATTTATTTATAAAGGTATAACCATGTTTATCATTACTAGTCATATAGTCTAAATTAGCAAAACCATAGCAAAATAAAATATAATATTAATAATATAGACATTAAAAGATATTTTTGAATACACTTAATTAAAAAAATTTTTTGGGGGTACATAGTAGGTGTATATATTTATGGAGTACATGCGATATTTTAATACAGTGCAGAATAATATGGAAAATTGGGTGTCCATCCCCTCAAGCATTTAGTTATACTCTTTTAGTTATTTTTCAGTTTTATGAGTACTACCTTTAGGTTTGTGGGCAGAGCCTTGGTTTCTTTATTTACTAAATAGCAATACTAATTAATACATTCTGCAGCATGACTGAGATAATGGATGGGAAGGTGCATTACACATTTATTCAGCAAATATTTATTAAGAAGCTCTCATGTGGCAGACTCTATTCTAGTACTGGGGTTTGGTAGTGAACAAGAAAAACCTGCCCTATGTTGCTTTTATAAGTTGCAAAACACAAATATTATCTCATAAATGGCACCATACAAATTGTTCACAGCAATGTCTCCAACCTGGGAGAAATGTGTACGTGTGTGTGATAAAATTTTATTTTATGTATTTTTATTATATATTATATAATATTTTTATAGATGAGGGGGTCTCACTAATGTCGTTCAGGCTGGTCTCAAACTTTTGGCCTCAAGTAATTCTCCTGCCTCAGCCTCCCTCAGTGTTGGGATTGTAAGTGTGAGCCAGCAGGCCCTGGCCAGTGCCTTCATTTTTACATCCCTCCTAGCACTAAACTGATGCCTTGCACATAAAGACTCAGTAATTATTAGTTTATTTTTTTATTTTTATTTTTCTCAAGAGAGGGTCTCCCTCTGTGCCCCAGTCTGGAGAGAAGTGGCCTGGTGCGATCTCAGCTCACTGCCACCTCTGTGTCCTCTGGTGATCCTCCTGCCTGGCCAGTAGTAGCTGGTACTGTAGGCACACACTACCACACCCAGGTGAAATTTTCCTTTTTTTTTTGAGACGGAGTTTCGCCCTTGTTACCCAGGCTGGAGTGCAATAGCACAATCTCTGCTCACCGCAACCTCCGCCTCCTGGGTTCAAGCAATTCTCTTGCCTCAGCCTCCTGAGTACCTGGGACTACAGGCACTCACCACCATGCCCAGCTAATTTTTGTATTTTTAGTAGAGACTGGGTTTCACCATGTTGACCAGGATGGTCTCGATCTCTTGACCTCGTGATCCACCCGCCTCGGCCTCCCAAAGTGCTGGGATTATAGGCGTGAGCCACCACGCCTGGCCGAATTTTTCCATTTTTATTAAAGATGAGGTTTTGCCATGTTGCCCAGGCTGCTCTGGAACTCCTGGGCTCAAGTGATTCCCCTGCCGCCTCCTCCCAAAGTGCTGGGATTATAGGCGTGAACCACATCGCCTGGCTAAGACTCAGTAATTGTTACTTTTAAATAGGCATATGCATGTTTTGGTTTCACATATCGGTTCACTGGATTAATGCCTCTCATCACCAAAATTTGCTCTTATTCTGTGATACATGTTACCACCACAACGATTCTTTGAAGCTCCCAAACAAGACACTTGTCAGCTTTGCTCTGTCCTGACAGAAAAGGACCTAACTGCAGATAGATGATGGGAAGACTATATCAGTGCCAGTTAATTTTGGAAATACACTAAATAGTTCTAATTCAATATTGCAGAAGTGTTAAATAAGAAATCAGGTCAATGAAAAAAGTACCTGGGCTTTACAGACAGCAGGTCAACATTTTTCTTCTTCGGAGTATGTAATAAGTGAATGCATGTGGCCTTGCAAAGTCCCTTGAGAATGCCTATTCTGGGCATTTCATGCAGATACAATATGTTGCCTTTTTTATTTTATTATTTCATTTTTGAGACGGAGTCTCTCTGTTACCCAGGCTGGAGTGAGGTGCAGTGGCACGATCTTGGCTCACTGCAATCTCTGCCTCCACGGTTCGATTGATTCTCCTTCCTCAGCCTCCCAACTAGCTGGGATTATAGGCATGCCCGGCTCATTATTGTATTTTCATTAGAGACAGGGTTTCACTCTGCTGGCCAGGCTGGTCTAGAACTCTTGGGCTCGTGTGATCCACTCACCTCGGCCTCTGAAAATGCTGGGATTACAGGTGCGAGCCACCGTACCCGACCCCTTTATTTTATTGCTGTTATACCATATTGTATAGATGGTACCACATTTTGCCTCTCCATTCGTCAGCTGAGGGACATTTGGGTTGCTTCTGCTTTTTGGCTTTTATGAACCATGCTGCTGTGAACGTTCAAGTTTTGTGTGGATGCATCATTTTCTTGGGTATATAATATGTATATGTATAATATATATGCACATATATATATATATATGTACTATATATGTAGTACCTAGTAGTGGAATTACTAGATCATGTTGTAACTCTGTTTAACCTTTTGAGGAACTGCTGGACTTTTCCAGAGTGGCTACAACCATTTTACATTCTCATAAGCAGTGTATTTCCTGGATTTTAGCAATCTAGTTTCTGTATGTGTTTAAACTTCTTTAATCAGTGAATTTTAATGTTAAGGTATTTAGATAATCCAATTACAAATGATGCAATGAAAGTACAGAGCTCATAGCTTAAGCATCTCCTGTGAACTCATGTTTTATTTCTAAGCAGTGTTTATTTTGGACATTATTTTTAAGTATCTTTGTCAGATATTTCATTAATAAAAGGGAAATGTTTTAGTGAATTTTATTGACTGAGATAAATTTATATGCTATGAAATTTTATAAACAAAATTGGTTGTATAATAAAATTGCAGATAATCATGTAGAATAAAAATTTCCAAAGAAGCAGTTAAAGTATGGTGATAAATGGATTAATACATTCGATGGTTCTGTGAATTCAGGAGCGATAATATTAATTGTGTGCTAGTTCTTTCCAGACACCTAGTCTTAGAAATTTCTTGTTCAATTCTCAACCCCTCTCCCTGCCACCTTCCCGCAGTACCCTCCAGGCACCCCCATTGGTGTGATAGAATACGGCTCCAGTAGCACCGTGCCAAGAAGTTACTATACCCAATATTTGTACTTTTAAGGACTTTTGGTTTAGTAGAGTTGTTACAACATGTGAATTTATTGCTTACGTCAATAAAAGTTTTATAATATGGCTTTATCTGTGTGGTATTTGAAATTACCTACAGTTTGAAAATTAAAAATCTGATAATCACTCCTCATTTTCAGGGTTACTTGGTTAGTTGTGTTTGGAACTGCTACCGATACATAAATGGCAGGAACTCCTCCGATGTCCTGGTTTACGTCACCAGCAATGACAATACGGTAGGTATGATGTCACTTACGGTAGAGATCTTACCCACACCTCTGCTGTATGATGATCTTTAAATGTTTCTAGTGTCTGCTATATTTTTATTGTTATTGAAACATACTCATGAGCTGCTTAGTTATCAAAAGATTCATCTTCGTTATCAAAACATTCATTTAACTTTAAAGTGAAATGAAACCTGTAATCCCAGCACTTTGGGAGGCCGAGGTGGGTGGATCACAAGGTCAACAGATCGAGACCATCCTGGTCAACATGGTGAAACCACGTCTCTACTAAAAATACAAAAAATTAGCTGGACATGGTGGTGCGTGCCTGTAATCCCAGCTACTCAGGAGGCTGAGGCAGGAGAATTGCCTGAACCCAGGAGGCGGAGGTCGCGGTTAGCCGAGATCGCGCCATTGTACTCCAGCCTGGGTAACAAGAGCGAAACTCCGTCTCAAAAATAATAATAATAATAAAGTGAAATGAAATGTATCTTTTTTCTTCAGGACATTATCATGTAGGTGGCTCAACTCTGTTTTATTTTAAAACATATTACAGATAGTATATGTACCTTACCATAATTATGTATCTTAAGCTTGCATTATTAAACCATGGTATATTATTCTAGATATCACTTCTGCATTGTATGACATTATGTTATCTCACTTTATATGTGAAGATAAACTGAAATGTGATGTTTACAGGTAGGTAAAAAAAACTACAAGGTTATTATGTCTTCATAACTTACCCTAAGTATATATTCTTAGTAAAAGAATTTAAATCCCAGCACTCTGGGAGGCTGAGGCGGGTGGATCACAAGGTCAAGAGATCGAGATCATCCTGGTCAACAAGGTGAAACCCTGTCTCTACTAAAAATACAAAAAATTAGCTGGGCATGGTGGTGCACGCATGTAGTTCCAGCTACTCAGGAGGCTGAGGCAGGAGAATTGCTTGAACCCAGGAGGCAGAGGTTACGATGAGCAGAGATCGTGCCATTGCACTCCAGCCTGGGTAACAAGCGAAACTCTGTCTCAAAAAAAAAAAAAAGATCTTTGAAAATGTGTCTTCACTGGAAGAGTCCATGAAAACATATGGACTTTATGTAGATTTTCTTGAAATTTCCTGGTTCATGGTAAGATGAAGGTATAAGTCCTTGGTGTCTCCATCGTAACTGTTTTCAGCATAGGACCTGATGTCATGCTCAGGACCAGGAAGTGCTCCATGCACGGTTAGTGAAAATGATGGCAGTGGATGACTTGTCACTGTGTGGCACAGGACAGGATGGGTGGGTCAAAACAGATAGGATCAGACAGGACAGAATGGACTGGACATGTGAAAGGAACACAAACGGTAGGAGGTCACATTTATACTAGAGCAGAGTTTTATCTTTTTTTCTGGTGACTTGCTCACTCTGACCTTCCCAAAATCATCCAGCCTGTTCCTCACTTTACTTGTGTATAAAATGAGAATGAAACAATTACAGAGTTTGTATGAAATATATAGGTGTAAGCTGCTGTATTACTGAGAACTCTGTGGGATTTTTAAAGCATGTAGGCGGGTGTGGTGGCTCAAGCCTATAATCCCAGCACTTTGGGAGGCCGAGGCGGGTGGATCACGAGGTCAAGAGATCAAGACCATCCTGGTCAACAAGGTGAAACCCCGTCTCTACTAAAAATACAAAAATTAGCTGGTCATGGTGGTGCGTGCCTGTAGTCCCAGCTACCTGGAGGCTGAGGCAGGAGAATGGCTTGAACCCAGGAGGCGGAGGTTGCAGTGAGCCGAGATCGCGCCATTGCCAGTCTGGGTAACAAGAGCGAAACTCCATCTCAAAAAAAAAAAGCATGTTATGCACGAATAGTTTTCCTATATGCTCACCACACATTTCTTGAGTTCAATCAAATATGCATGAGCAATGGTTTGATAGACAGCCATGACCAGATTCACAAAACCTGGCACACCAGATGCTGAGGAGGCTCGTTTTGGGAGTCTGCAGAATTCTGTGTATGCATTAAAGTAATCACGTGTTCTATTCATCCCCTTTAAAAAATCACTCCTGGGTCTATAACTCTCTTCAAAGAAATATCTACTCAAAATTTTTGGTGTGATTTTGATTAAATTACTGGTTTAGGAATTTTTCCCCTTTTCTCTGAGTTGTCAGGTATTTTTCTTTGTTCATTTTACCCATTAACTGTTTTTGAGTCTCACCCAGGCTGGACTGAAGTGGCATGAACTCGGCTCACTGCAACCTCCTCCGCTACCCCCCACCTCACCCCCGCCGATTCAAGTGATTCTCTCCTGCCTCAGCCTGCTGAGTAGCTGGGATTATAGGTGTCTGCCACCATGCCTGGCTAATTTTTGTATTTTTAGTAGAGGCGGGGTTTTCCCAGTTGGGCCATGTTGGTCCCAAACTCCTGACCTCAGGTGATCTACCTGCCTCAGCCTCCCAAAGTGCTAAGATTATAGTCGTGACACTGTGGCCGGCCTGTTTTACATGCTAACTTTTGCATAATGCAAATTGTTTGGTGTTTAGCTATCTATATATTTTTTTCCTGCTTTTTCTTAAAACAAAACAAAAAACTCCATAATTAGTGTCCTACTGAACTTATGAAAAATGTAACCAAGGTTTGAGATTTTTAAGTTTGAGGAACCAATAAAGTTGTGAAACAAAATACATCAGAACCTCTTTCTAAGTTTCATGGCACATAATCTCTCTGTAAGTTTCAGGGCTTATAAAGCCACCATCTTTTAGAATTATGTCAGAGCAGAGAATAATGCCCATATTGCAGGTGCTTGTTTTGATATTGTGGTGTTATGAAAGGGAAGGAGATGCATCCACAGTTCCTGACTCACAACTTCATAGCCATTGTTAGTCTTTGGTTGTCTACCCTAGGTGTGTCCGGCCCTAAGGAATCTCTGATTTACTCCTACCCTAAGGCAGGATTCTAATCTCCCTTCCTTTCTAACTGTGGGTCTTAAGACCTTGCCTAGAGATAGTCCAGCCTCATACCCTCAGGGAAGGAAAGCTGATCATCCTTAGGAACCTGGAGGTTCCTTGAGGGTGGTACATCCAGAAAGGGCATGGAAACTCCATGCCTTTCCCCCGTAACCATGAATCTCTTCATCTGTATCCTTTGCAGTAACCTTTATAATAAACCAGTAAACCTTAGTAATGGTTTCTCTGAGTTCTGTGAGCTGCCGTAGCAAAGTAATCGGATCCAGAGTCCAAAATGCCATGGGAGCCTCAACTTGAAGGCTGGTTGGTCAGAAGCTCCTGAGGCCCAGACTTGCAGTGTGTCGGAGCGGGGAGGGAACACTTTTGAGGGCTGAGCCCTTAACCTGTGGGATCTGACTCTATCTCCAGGTAGATAGACCCAGTTGCTGTCTGCTGCTTGTTCTAAGTGCAGTGGCATGATCTCAGCTCACTGCAACCTCCACCTCCCGGGTTCAAGTTACTGTCCTGCCTCAGCCTCCCTTGTAGCTGGGACAACAGGCGCGCGCCACCATGCCCAGCTGTTTTTGTATTTTTAGTAGAGACGGGTTCACCATGTTGGTCAGGCTGGTCTCAAACTCCTGACCTCATGATCCCCACCTCAGCCTCCCAAAGTTTTGGGATTATAGGCGTGAGCCACTGTGCCCAGCCAGTCTATGATCACTTTCTTACTGTCTGGTATGACAAGATGCTCTAGGCTCATCTTGTCTCTTTCTTGCCCCAGACGTGGAATGAACCATTTCTCCAGGCAGCCCAGCCTATGTTTCATAAGAAATGACCTCTGGAGACCATAATCTGGATTTCTAGGGTTAGAGGACAGGCTTTTTGTTTTGCTTTTGGCTTTTTAAAGCAGGGCTCTGCATGTTTAAAGATTGCCTAGGACTAAAGTAGTTCATGTGAGTATTATCAATTACGAAAACCAAAGTTACTGAAGCCTCCCCCTGAGACTCTAATGGGGGCTGGAATGATCTAGAACTATCATTTTCCCTGGTCTCCGTAGCTATGTGAAGAACCTCACCATGTGTAATAATGTTTGTCTTTTGTTCACATCTTTGTTGGGAATCCACAGTTACATAGTAACATGTCATGCCTTGCTTTCACTTACTTTTAAATATTAGGCCAGATAGCTTTTCTCCCAGACTGAATAGTTTCAGGTCGACCTCTGTGGAAAGATACTGGGTTCTTGCTGGTAGAAAATAAAAGTGCTTTTTTCTCCTTGTCTCTAAAACAGTATGCATATTATTACCCAGATGTGTTGTTTCCCAGATTCTTCTCGGAGAGAGGATAGAGAAGAGTGATTAGTTATCAGAGGTCATTCCCCGGGTTAATGTGTCCTCCAGTTTCCCAGCTAAACCAAACCACATGCTTTGAAAGGAATGCCTAACACAGAAGGTCACAAACTCTGTTTATGATGCTTTAGAGTCATCCCCTGCCAACTGGCCCCCAGCACCCTAGGCCTTTGAAATCAATACCTAACTATTCATTTTATTGAGTAATCATCTCCAAATGACTTAATAGTAGTCCTTAATAGTAGCACTTGTCAGTACCTAACAAGTGCTGGCACATTTTCCTTGAACATTTAAAGTATACCAAGGTGCCCTTTGAGTCCCTGCAGCTCCCTGGGGCCTCAGCAGTGCCTTGGAAGACCCTTCCTCTTAGGGAAGTGTTATGGAAATGACATGGTGGGTATATATTTTATAATACTACACTCTCTACTGCTACCAAAATTTGGCCATAAAAGGAAAAACATTTAAATACAAATCGTATAGATCAGGGGTCCTCAAGTCCAGGGCCCCCTCACAGCAGGAGGTGATCAGTGGGCCAGCAAGCATTATAGTCTGAGCGCCACCTATCAGATTAGTGGCAGCATTAGATTTTCATAGGAGCACAGACCGTATCGTGAACTGCACATGCGAGGATCTAGGCTGCATGCTCCTTATGAGAAGCTAATGCTTGATCTGAAGTTCATGAACCTCAAAATCAGTTCTGAAACTGTTCATCTAGAAACTAACATCACGCCCTCTCCCCAACAACCCCTTGGAAAACTTGTCTTCCATGAAACCAGTCCCTGGTGCCAGAAAGTTGAGGACTGCTGATGTAGATTATGGTAACTTAATTTTATGCAAATTAAATTTTTGGGGGGTTTTTGTTTTGTTTGAGTCTTGCTCTGTCAGGCTGGAGTACAGAGGAACCATCTCCGCTCACTGCCATCTCTGCCTCCCAGGTTCAAGCAATTCTCCTGCCCCAGCCTCCCGAGTAGCTGGGACGACAGGCATGCCACCACCATGCCCGGCTAATTTTTGTATTTTTAATAGAGACTAGGTTTCACCATATTGGTCAGGCTGGCCTTGAACTCCTGACCTCAGATGATCTACGTGCCTTGGCATCCCAAAGTGCTGGGATTACTGGCATGAGCTACCTGTGCCCAGGCACAAATGAACATTTCGAAAACTGTTTCTTAAACCTGTGCGACCTTATTTACTAACATTAATAAGAGGCCTAGATGGCGCTAAGATTCAATATTGTTATAGAATATCCAGGAGACTGGAGAGACCAATGGGTGAAGCAGGAGGATTTTATTAAGGTAGCCGATGGCTCAGCAGATTAGCATCCCAAGGTTGGGCCCCGATAAAGAAAATGGGATACTTTTTATACATCCAGGATGATGTAGCAACTAACAGGTTTGCAGAAGCCAGAACAAAGAACACTTAAGTAATTTGTAACATGTCCTGTGATGTACATTTAAAAAATAGCATGTTTAGAAATGCACTGTACATTCTTCGGGTGTTATCTTGCCCTGTGACCTTGCAGCTGGTCAGCAAGAAAAACTGGAGCCTTGAGATGCCTGGGAACTTTGCTGAGAATGTGGGGAGAACAGATAAGGGAGGTTTTACAAGGAATCAGTTAATTTTAAGCAGAGCTGGGGGTTAGGTTTTCCATTAAACCGCACACATCACAGCAAAATTTATTATATAGCAACTACAAATTATAAGGTTTGTTTTTACTATTACTGCTATTATCTTCTTCAGTATTATGTTAAATCTAAATGTAGGGAACCTGATTCCTCTGGAATTGTGGTGCTGAAAAAGCAGTGAGATTGATATTTAGCCAAGATGGTGTAAGAATTCTGATTCCAGGTAAAAGAATCATAGTTTGGAGTAATGCAGGAAAATTCCTATTTAGGGAAAAACAGAAAAATTTTAACTTCAGGGCATTTATTATTCTGTGTCATGTTGTAGGCACTTATCTACATTAACATTACATGCAAACATATTGTTTTGACTGCAAAAATCAAAACAATTCAGTTCAACCTTGAATTCAAAGGCCTTTCAATACATAGGGGCCTTCTTTTGCATCTAACTGCTTGAAAAATGCAGTTGAAAAAGGTGAGTGTGGCTGCTTTGGTTTCAGAAAATAAATACAAAGAAAAAACATGTATATATATACACATATAAGGTGAGTGGTGACTGAGGCAAAGGCCACATTATTTTCCAGTATCCATTTCCCAATAAATTCTCTTTGAGGCACCTGAGATTAATTAAGGCTGACCTTGGACTGTCAAAAACCACAGAACAAGGTGTTGCCTGACTAAGGGGAATGGGAGGGGAGTCGGATTTAGTAGTGGTCACAATGACTTTCAAAATTGTGCGTGAAAAATTTGTTTTCCCTCTTGCTACCTTTTTTTTTTTTTTAAATAAGAGTCTGTCTCTGTTGCCTGGTCTGGAGTGCTTGGTGTGTTCTTAGCTCACTGCAGCCTCTGCCTCCCGAGTTCACGCTGTTCTCCTGTCTCAGCCTCCCCAGTAGCTGGGACTACAGGCCCACACCACCACGCCTGGCTAGGTTTCACCACATTGGCCAGGCTGGTCTCAAACTCCTGACCTCAGGTGATCCGCCCAACTCGGCCTCCCAAAGCACTCCTGCCACTTGTAGTAGCAGGTTATTACTTCCTAGTGTAGGGTGGATATGATTAGAAACAAGTTCTTGACTGCATAATGTTTCTTTTTTTCACATCATAAAAGTCATAATTAACTTTCTGAAATGGTTTGAAGAAGGCGTTGCCTAAGAGTGGTTACTAGGTTGTCTGTTAATTTAACATGCCTTTCAGTGTTGTACACACCAGATTCATGCACATTAAAAACAGCTCACAAAGAGACAGAGTTTTACCACTGTCATCTGTGTAAATGAAGCAGAGGGCCGAGGGGGCAGTGAGGGGAGCGGGGAGAGAAAGAAGATTCTTCAGGAATTGGACTGGAAGAGTTTGGAACTCTAGCCCATCATTATTGCCTTTCAGGCTTCTTGCCTACTAAGTACTGTAATATAGAAGAGAGATCTAATTACCAATATCTCAATTTTAGGTACTACTTTTTTCTTGTAATTTAGTAATGTAACCTCTCCAAGCATTTTCTTTTCTTTTGATTTTAAAAGCCCAAAACAAAAGTGACAGGTTGATATGGAATAGATTTGGTAAAATCCCAAATAAGCTGAGAGAGCACTAGGAGACTGTTTTCAGAGGCAGGGTTAGAGGCAGCGAAGGTGTGGCCCAGGGCAAGAGGGCAGGGAGTGAGGCGGGCAGATGGGAGAGCTGTTGGAGGTAGTTAATAGTTGATCATTGAGGGAGCTGGAGTGACAGGAGCTGTCTTGTGTGTGACTATCACTTAACATATATAATCATGCACTTGCAGGGTAGGGTAACACCTTGAACGTCATCTGACCCAGCCATCTCTTTTTGAGATGGAGTTTTGCTTTTGTCTTCCAGGCTGGAGTCCAATGGCATGATCTTGGCTCACCACAACCTACACCTCCTGAGTTCAAGTGATTCTCCTGCCTCAGCCTCCCAAGTAGCTGGGATTACAGGCATACACCACCACGTCTGGTTAATTTTGTATTTTTAGTAGAGATGGAGTTTCTCCGTGTTGGTCAGGCTGGTCTCGAACTGACGTTAGGTGATCTGCCTCCTTGAGCCTCCCAAAGTGCTGGGATTACTGGTGTGAGCGGCCGGGCCCGACCTCCAGCCACCTTTTGATGCCCTCCCCTCCTCAACAGTGTGCCCACTGGTGCCATCCAGCGAGGGCTGAGTGACTGCAGTGATACTCTGCTCCTCTCTGCATCTCTTAGACCTCCCTGCTCTAGCGTTTGTGTCGTAGGTTTCTCCACAGCCAGGGGGGTGCTGCCTGCCAGGCCCTGTGCCGAGTGCTTTATGTAGATTAACTCAGTCATACAAGAGTCCTTCACGTACTAGGTCTTATTTCTGCGTTGCAAAAGAGGAAACTGAGGCACCAAGAGGGTAACTTCCTCAGGTCACCCTGCTAGTTGAGTGGCAGGAGGGGGACTACCACCTTAGCAGCCTGGCTGCAGGCTATTCTGACCCACTCACCACCTCCTGTTGTCTAGTTGGGACTGCAGCTGGGGCCACGTGTTCTCACTGCAGTGTCTGGCTGTATTGCCCAGGATGAGGAGTGCAACATGTAGACACTTGTCCATTTAGACAGTTCTTGAGTACCGTCACAAACTTTAAAAGCAGTGGGGTTTTCTGGATTTTGTTTGTTTGCTAGTTTTTAACTTTTCATGCAATAGAAGGGAGGGGTGGGTGACTCAGAGAAAAGAGTTGGGAGAAAAAGAAAAGTCAATTTTTAGGGCAAGGCGGGTGGATCATGAGGTCAGGAGTTCAAGACCAGCCTGACCAACATGGTGAAACCCCATTTGTACTAAAATTACAAAAAATTAGCTGGGTGTGGTGGTGGGCGCCTGTAATCCCAGCAATGGCGCACTCTTGGCTCACCACAACCTCCGCCTCCCGGGTTCAAGAAATTCTCCTGCCTCAGCCTCCCAAGTAGCTGGGTTTACAGGCACCCACCATCACGTCCAGCTAATTTTTGTATTTTTAAGTTGAGATGGGGTTTCATCATGTTGATTAGGCTGGTCTCGAACCTCACCTCGTGATCTACCCACCTCAGCCTCCCAAAGTGCTGGGATTACAGGTGTGAGCCACTGCGCCTGGCTTATTCTAGATATCTTATTATTATTTTTTGAGACAGAATTTCACTCTTGTTGAGCAGGCTGGAGTTCAGTGGCTACAGCTGAGGTAGGAGAATCGCTTGAACCTGGGACAGTAAGTAAATAAGTAAATGTATGTAAATTTCGCATACCAGGGCAGCTTTCTCATCTATATAGTTGTGCTCCACAGTCCTGCCTCCCATACCCCAGCCCCTCCATCTCCCAATGTTGTCATACATGCACACAGCTTCAGATAGACTTACCTGTTGGTTCCAATATCAAAGCATCGTGGTGAGATTGGTCTACATGCCCCTGAGATTTTTCTCCCAAAACCTTTTCCTTGGCTGTGATTCCGAGGTTGATGCTGACAACATGTGATGTTAACTCGGCTCCCATTTCTTTCCTTCTGCATAATATCCTTCCAACAATAAAATTTTTAAAAATCCTGGTCTGCTGGAAATTATCTCTGAGCCGTATAACTTTCCAGTTATTTCATCCCAGAGCAACATTAGAGAAAACTACATGAGCCCTTGTAAACGTCAGGAGGCTTTGCGCCTGGGGGATCCCAGTGTGTTAGAGAAGACGTCTGGAACAGTCGGACCAACACATGGATGTTTGAAAGTTATTTTGGAACTTGAAATAAACTTAGTTTTTGTTGTGAACCATTTTACTATAAAACACACACAGAACTTATTTAATAAGGTGCCTCAGAGTCCACATTGATTTTACTCTAGGGACAAATGAGGCATGGAATTTTATCTTTTTACAGTTTAGGAAAGGTTTCTGGGAATGTATTTCCCTTTCCATTACTGCAAGGAAGGTGGCAGGGAAGGATGTGGGGCGGGGAGGCAGGTGAAATGGGAGTCTGATATTCACAGTTCTGAGCAGTCCCTGCACCCCTCCTTTTCCAGCCAACGTTTTGCGCCAGCAGCTGGGCGTGCTGGGATTGGAGTCCCCTGGAACGGTTGTTGTCATGTATAGTAGGTGGCATAGCACACTCGGTCTTCGGGAACATGGAGAGGCAGCTGCTGGGATGCCTTTGATAGGGTTACCGAGGTGATAGTGCATTGCTTATTCCATTTCCTCAATATTTAAATATCCAATATTTACTTAATTATTATAATACTTAAGTGTGAAGAATCATTTTAACTTTCAATTTGGACCACTGTATTATTTTGGTGTTTTCTAATTTTTGGATCCAATTGAAAATATTTGCAATGTGAAGTCTATATTTTGGGTACAATCTATATCAAATAATTTGGATAGCTCCTTTGCTGAGAATTAAGGTTCCTTACATTTAGATTTAATAGGCTGCCTCCTATTATGAAGTGAAGAAAACAGGAGTTTTACAGTAAATTGAGGATAAAATCAACCTCAGTCTTGTTTGCCTTTGGAAATGACTCCTTGCTCTAGGTGAGAGGAGAGTTTCTCATTAGAACTCCCCAAAATGTGTTTATATTCTCATCTCCTCGTATATTAGATTCATTGAATACAAGATGTGATTAGTTGTCAATAGCACTGTTATTTTAGGTGCTTCTAACTGTGCGGTGCTGTCAGTTACAAGGCACAGCCAAAATTCTGAGATGTTAAGATGTACAAAAATGTATACCTTAGAATAAAAAATACAGAGTTGTGTGTCTGTATTTACTTATAGTATATATCATAGGTGGGGACATTCAAAAAGTTTGGAAACCTTATTCTAGATAGCTTTTTTTTTTTAGATGGAGTCTTGCTCTGTCACCCAGGCTGGAGTGCAATGGCACACTCTTGGCTCACCGCAACTTCCGCCTCCCAGGTTCAAGAAATTCTCCTGCCTCAGCCTCCCAAGTAGCAGGGTTTACAGGCACCTGCCATCACGTCCAGCTAATTTTTGTATTTTTAAGTAGAGATGGGGTTTCATCATGTTGATTAGGCTGGTCTCGAACCTCACCTCGTGATCTACCCACCTCAGCCTCCCAAAGTGCTGGGATTATAGGTGTGAGCCACTGCGCCCGGCTTATTCTAGATATCTTATTATTTTTTGAGACAGAATTTCACTCTTGTTGCTCAAGCTGGAGTTCAGTGGTGCAGTGTGGGCTTGCTGCGACCTCTGCCTGCTGGGTTCAAGTGATTCTCCTGCGTCAGCCTCCTGAGTTGCTGGGATTACAGGCATGTACCAAAATTTTTGTAGTTTTGGTACAGACGGGGTTTCATCATGTTGGCCAGGCTGGTCTTTAACTTCTACCTTAGGTGATCTGCTTGTCTTGGTCTCCCAAAGTGCTGGGATTAGAGGTGTGAGCTACTTCAACCAGATATCATAAAGAGAAGCCCAGATATTGTATACTTACCTCCCCTTTCCTGTTTGGCTTGAGTAAAGGAATCTCACATCAAAATAGGCAAATGTGGTATAAGGAATTTACTTTTTTTTTTTTTTAGACACAGTCTTGCTTGTTTGCTCAGGCTGGAGTGAAGTGGCACAGTCTTGGCTCACTGCAACCTCTGCCCCTGGGTTTCAATCAGTTCTCCTGTCTCAGCCTCCCGAGTAGCTGGGATTGCAGGTGCCTGACACTATGCCCTGCTAACTTCTGTGATCTTAGTAGAGATGGGGTTTTGCCATGTTGGCCAGGCTGGTCTCAAACTCCCCACCTCAGGTGATCTGCCCGCCTTGGCCTCCCAAAGTGCTGGAATTACAGGCTTAAGCCACCTAAATACATTTATTAACGATACTTAGGCTGGGCACAGTGGCTTACCCCTGTAATCCCAGTACTTTGGGAGGCTGAGATGGGTGGATTACGAGATCAGGAGTTTGAGACCAGCCTGACCAACATGATGGAACCCTGTCTCTACTAAAAATAAAAAAATTAGCCAGGTGTGGTGGTGGGTGCCTGTAATCCCAGCTACTCAGGATGCTGAGGCAGGAGAATTGCTTGAACCCCAGGGGCGGAGTTTACAGTGAGCCGATATCATGCCACTACGCTCCAGCCTGGGTGACAGGGCAAGACTCTGTCTCAAAAAAAAAAAAAAAAAAAGAAAAGAAAAGAAAAAGAAAATGTTGCTTTTAACACCATATTGCACACACATCCCTAAAAATCACAGAATCAAAAGATTTGTTTTTTGATCACCCCTGTCACTCCTTCCCCTATCCTCCACGTTTTCACCCCAGCAGAAAACTCTTTCATGCATTTCTTCTGTACTTACCTCCATATTTTAAAATAGTCTCCTTTGCGAGTTGCTGATGATCAATGTGCGATGCCTTTTGCATAGGATGTAACTCTCATCCTTCTCATTTTCTCTGCTGCGTTATCCTCCTCGTTTAGTTTCATCTCACGCTTTGCCTGCGTCATCAGCTAGTGCTTACTTTGCCTCTGAATATGTGAGTATCGTTCAGCACAGAGCTCTGTAGTGTACATTTCCTTCCTCATGCAACTCTCGATTTTCCAAGATTATCATTTGCTTTGTTTTTTTTCGATCTCATAATTTTATTTCTTTATTTTTTACCTTTTACCTAGCCCCAGACTTTTTTAGGTGGCTCTCAGAGCTGTGAGTTACCTATTCATATTATTTTCCAAAGGTTTGATTCTGTAAGACACTTTGTGAGTTCTCTTTCCCGAGGCTTCGCCTCAGCCTGTTCCAGACCAGATGAGGGGCCACACAGTTGTCATCTGGGCATTGATTTTGTTATAGCTTTGCCTCACCCTTATCAGGATGCGGGGGACCAGTGAACAGACTTTCGGTGCAATTACCTTGTGCTTTATACTGCCCCCACACCTAGTGTTAGACCTCAGAATCTCCAAGGTGGTTCTTTGAAAGTCTGATGAAAACTCTAGACACCCTTCCTGGGAAAATAAACACATAGATGGAAAATTTGGCCTGCAATTTCAGGGAACTTGTAGATTGTACGGACTTGCAGTCCGTTTGTGGATCCCCAACAATCCATGATCACAATCAGCATCTCTTTATTTGTCTTTCTTTTTTTGACACAGGATCTTGCTCTGTCATCCAGGTTGGAGAGCAGTGGTACAATCATGGTTCACTGCAACCTCAACCCCTTGGGCTCAAACAATTCTCCCACCTCAGCTTCCTGAGGCTAATTTTTTTATTTTTTGTAAAGACAGGATCTTGCTATATTGTCCACACTGGTCTAGAACTCCTGAGCTCAAGCAGTCCTCCTGCTTTGGCCTCCCAAAGTATTGGAGTTACAGGTGTGAGCTACCACACTAACACAATCATGTCTTTTAACGTTTTATGATATATTCTTCTGAATGTCTGAAGACCCCTGCATAACTTAAACTTCATACTTTGGGGAATGTAATGCTAGCAACTGTAGAATTCCAAATAAGCCCTTAAAGTAAAAGTCCAGTTCCAACCATAGTATCCAAATATTTTCTCTTTTTACCAGTAAATAGTTCTTTCCTCCTGAGCATGTTGTTATTTATTATTATTTGATGGAGTGAATTCATTTTCCCAAAAATGTTTTACAATTTAAATAGAGATGGAGTCTTGCTATTTTGCCCAGGTTGGTCTCTAACTCATGAGCTCAAACATACACCCACCTGACTCAACCGCCCAGACTCCTGGGATTATAGGCATGAGCCACCATAGCCAGCCGGTTCCCCCAAATTATTAATATCTTATAGATTTTTGCCTAGTTAGAATCACTTTTATTCTAGGATGTCAGATTTTGCAACCTTTGACTTTGACTTATTTCTCCGCTCAACTGTTGTATATGTTGATGTAACTGAGGAGAATGAAGTTACCTCTGGTAATACGCTGAACCTCTGTTGAGTTGAATTGAAATGAATGATGAGTTTCTTTCCCACCAGCAGGCTGTCACCTAGCATGACAACTTCAATAGAAGAGGCATTATGTATAGATAGAAGGTAGTCTTTCTTTTTTTTTTTTTTTTAATTGAGACGGAGTTACGCTCTTGTTACCCAGGCTGGAGTGCAATGGCGCGATCTCGGCTCACTGCAACCTCCGTCTCCTGGGTTCAGGCAATTCTCCTGCCTCAGCCTCCTGAGTAGCTGGGATTACAGGCACACGCCACCATGCCCAGCTAATTTTTTGTATTTTTAGTAGAGACAGGGTTTTACCATGTTGACCAGGATGGTCTTGACCTCTTGACCTCGTGATCCACCCGTCTCAGCCTCCCAAAGTTCTGGGATTACAGGCGTGAGCCACCACGCCCGGCCGAAGGTAGTCTTTCTAATGAACTTCTGAGGTCATTAGCAAGAGGGATTTTCCCTTTTGTGTGGAAGAGAGTTCCACTGTCATCCAGCCATTGCATAACTGAACTCATGTTAAGATCAACTCCAAGAAGCTGAACTTAGATTAGAATTTGATTGTATTGAGCATTGCTTGACCTAAAGCAGTCTGTGGTTGTAGTATTAAGCTCATGAGTGTGTTGATCTAGATGCCCCTTGAGTAGCTGCTGCTTTTTAGGAAGTGACTTCAGGAGTAGGACATGACCTATATTCTTAGTTCTTGAAGATTATTTTCAGTCATTCATTGTGAATGGTTAAGTTTTTAAAAACAAAATTAAAAAGAATGGTTTTAAGTAACACCAGCTTCCACAGATGTCAAAATAATAGAGTTGTCACCAGTTTTCTTATATGGCATCATTTTTTTTCCCCTGAGACACAGTTTTGCTCTTGTTGCCTAAGCTGGAGTGCAATGGTGCAATCTCAGCTCGCTGCTACCTCTGCCTCCCGGGTTCAAGCGATTCTCCTGCCTCAGCCTCCTGAGTAGCTGGGATTATAGGCACCCACCACCATGCCCAGCTAAGTTTTTGTATTTTTGCTAGAAACAGGTTTTACCACGTTAGCTAGGCTGGTCTCAAACTCCTGACCACAAGTGATCTGCCTGCCTCCACCTCCCAAAGTGCTGGGATTTCAGGTGTGAGCCCCTGCTCCCAGCCATATGGCATCTTAATGGGCACATTTTATGTTCATTGATCCTATAGTTATTTTCTCAGATTTTGGAGTTCTTTACATATCCTTGTAGTAAAGAGAAACAGCAAGTGCTTTTAGTCAGTAGACTGCAGTGGAAACTGGCAATGCTTCCTTCACCAGCCCTTCTTTTATATCTCACTAGCATCAGCATCACTTAGATAAAAAGATTTACAACCAATTCCATGTGGAGACCTTTTGAAACTAGTCCAAAGGCATCATCCGGAGAATATTTTGCAATCAGTATTTAGTACGTGTTGAAGGAATAGTGAAAACAAGGGAGGGTGTCAGAAACTTTCATGAAAGGAGAAATTCTTTTCCAGGCCTCTTGAGCTTTGGATTAAGGGTCCAAGGCAACAGAATATTTGAAAGAAAAGACTATGAAGATATTAAAGTATTTGCTGGGTGTGGTGGCCCACGCCTGTAATCCCAGCATTTTGGGAGGCTGAGGAGGGCAGATGACCTGAAGTCAGGAGTTTCGGACCAGCCTGGCAATATTGGCGAAACCCCATCTCTACTAAAACTACCACAGTTTACAAAAATTAGCCAGTTGTGCTGGCTCATGCTTGTAATCTCAAGACTTTGGGAAGCTGAGGTGGGAGGATCACTTGAGGTCAGGAGTTCTAGACCAGCCTGGGCAACAGGGAAGACCCCATTTCTATGTATTAAACATTTAAGTCGCTCTACTGTATTTTAGGATAATTTATCTAACGGTAAGTATATGAGTCAGTTAATTGTTTAATGCGGTGGTGGAGCATTGTGCTGAAGCTCAGTCATGCTAAATTTAATATTTCTGGTGCTGGACACAGCTGTTTCCACTTGTTATAAGTTGCTGTATCTAATGTACACACATGTATGTGCACTGGAGGCTCAGTCTTAAAGTCAAATAAGCAGGCACAGAGAAGAGAGCTGTTGCTTAGTTTTAGAGAATATTTTTTACTTCCCTCAGCTCAAACTGACCCTGTGGAACTGCTAGTGGAGACGCTGTTATTAGATACTGGCTAGAACTTGTCAAGGTCGTCCATGAGGCTCTCTTCATGTGCTGACCCTCGCCCATCTTTCCAACTTCATCTCTGCCACATTCTCCCTTCAGTGTTGACTGTAGCAGACCCCTTGCACTTCCCAGAAAGTGCCTGGTCGTGTGCTTCCCTCTTCATTCCCTACCGGAATGTCATCCTCCTTACGCCACGCCACACCAGGTAACCTCCTTCTCATCCTCCTGAGCCCCCATCCTCGACTCTGCAGCCTATATTAGTCATCCCTGTCTCCTTGGTTCATATCTTGTCAGTATCCACACGTGGCTCATGTTGAGTCTTACTGTGTCTGCCGTCTCCTAGACTGCAGGTCCCTGAGCAGACAGAGACATGCCTTCAGGCTCGAGTTGCTGTGACTGAGTGCCCTGGACACATAGATGCTCAGTGGGTGCTGGTTTGTTGGGCGTGGTTTCCTGTTGTGCCTCCAGCGTGTGTTCTGTCCTGAGCCTATCTTGCCTACTCCATTCCTTTTCCACGTGGGCAATTCCGAACATTACCCCAGTGTCTGTACCTTGGGTAGTACCTGATGTATAAAGTATTTAGCACATAGGCAAAGGTCACTACCTCTTTCAGGAACAAAGGCTGGGGAGCTGCTGGGCGTGACTCTAGCGCATTAACTTTGCCTGTGTGTTGCCTGCTGGCCATTCATCTGCTTCTTGCATCCCAGTTCCAGAGTCCTATTTAGCTTGACTTGGGCTGGGCCTTGTGGATGATTCTCCTTTACCTCCTGACCCTGTTCAGCCAGGCCAGCAGGGGTCGCTGGAGGAGGAAGTCCCTCTCCCGTTCCTGTGTGCTTTTGTGGTGTTCAGACCTTGTTGGCAGTGCCCCCCAGGGCCCAGTGCAAGTGGGGACAGCAGCAGCAGCACCTTTTCATGACAGGCCTGCCAGCACCCCCTGCCTCTCAGGTGGCTTCCTGCAGATGCTTCTGTGCACACCTGGTTCAGCCGGAGGCTTCTCCACGTCCAGGGGGCTTCAGCCACACCTTCCCCAGCCGTGTCTCCGCCCAGCCTCAGGGACCTCCGTCCTAGCATGTTCCTTCCCTGAGTGCCCTCCTTCAATCCTCATATCCATTAGTGCTCTCTTTCCCCCGTTAGTCAGTTCCCTGTTCCTCAGTCCCCTGTTAATCATTCATTAAACTTCATTCACATCACTGTGTGGCTTCTGCATTCTGAATGGACCCCAGCTAATACAGATGCCCTCTGCCTAGTTGGCTGAAGGAACCATACCGGCTTTTCAGGGGCCAGCCTAAATGGCACCTCTGTCACTCTGCAAACATCTGAGTTCCTGCTGTCAGATAGGCACTGGACCACCCTCAGGGAAGTGAGACCCAGCTTCAGCCCCACAGGAGCTCCAGGCCTGGGAGGAGAGCAGTAATGAAGTGTGTAGAGCTAGAGAGGAGGGGCGTGTGTGTGTGTGTGTGTGTGTGTGTGTGTGTTTGCGTGTTTGCGAGAGTGCAATGTGACAGAAACTTGAAACAAACTTAAAATTTTAGTGTTGTTCTTGTAGGAGCTAAAGGGACAGATAAATGAAAATTCATGAAATTGATGAATACCACTTTGAGCATAAATGACATCCCTAATAGAAAATCGAACCACGTGTGGTTTTGTTTGTGGCTAGTCTTTCCCTTTCCACCAATCACTTGAGGTTAGTGAGGTTTTATTTTGTCTTCTCATCTCTGAACTCCTAAAGGGCAGGGACTGTCTTTTACATTAATTATCTTGTACCTACAATGATTGTTATGTACTAAATGCGTAATAAATGTCAGTTTACTGAATGAAGGGTGATTATATTGAGTTGACATTCTATTCTATATTCCGTTTTCTACTCCAAGAAAGCCCAAATCAGCCAGTGTGTAGACCACTAACTCTCAGGTATCCCTATTTCATAGTCATGGAAACTGATGTTAAGTAACTTACCCAAGGCTACGCTGATAACGTGTGACTGACCCAGGTTTTGAGTCCAGGCTGATACCAAAAGATTGGTGTTTTCACTACACTTTGCAGCTCTCGCCATGAGTGTTTGCCAGTGGTCGGTCAGGTGCCTGTCGTATTTGTGTGTGCACACTGACACACTCACCTAGGGGTCCTTTTTCCTCTTCAGAGCTATGACCATTTCTTTATTCCTAGAGTTAAAGCCCACTGGGCATCCAGGTACGCATGGACAAGGTTAGAAAAACTCAGGGCTTGAGAGTCTCTCTCCATTTGCTTCTTGAAGGTTTCAGAAAGTCTTTTAATGAAGTATATCCACTTACTAGAAAATTGAACTTGGTACAAGTTGTGGAATGTGTTTACTTGCATAAAAGTTCAGTGACAGCTAAACCTTGGGGAACGTGCGTGGTTCCCCAGGAACAGCTAAACCTTTAAACACTAACTTACCGTCCCTCTTTCTTCTCAGGTGCTGCTACCCCCGTATGATGAGGCCACTGGGAATGGTGCTGCCAAGGAGCCGCCACCACCTTACGTGTCTGGCTGAGCAGAGCTGAGGGCAGCAGCTTGACTTTTTTGACATCTGAGCAGTAGTTCTATTATTTCACTTTGCGATGAGCTCTCTGAGCTTGTTTGTTGCTGAAATGCTACTTTTAAAAATTTAGGGCCGGGCGCGGTGGCTCACACCTGTAATCCCAGCACTTTGGGAGGCCGAGGCGGGTGGATCACGAGGTCAAGAGATCGAAACCATCCTGGACAACATGATGAAACCCCGTCTCTACTAAAAATACAAAAAATTCGCTGGGCATGGTGGTGCGTGCCTGTAATTCCAGCTACTCAGGAGGCTGAGGCAGGAGAATTGCCTGAGAACCCAGGAGGCGGAGGTTGAGGTGAGCTGAGATTGCGCCATTGCACTCCAGCCTGGGTAACAAGAGCAAAACTCCGTCTCAAAAAAATATATATATATATATATTAGATGTTAGGTTGAAACCTGTACTTTTCCGCATATGCTTTACTAGAACACTGTGATAGATGGGCTGTAGAATTCTTTCTATAGGATTCGGAGTGTAATGGGCTTCACTAACCTTCCCTATGCACTGAAACTTCCCCCAAATCTGATGGGCCCAGAGTCAGAGAAGTTCGCTTTTGTACTTGCTGGGCTCCAAAGTTAGGCAATTAGTCACACATTTTCTCTCTACTCCCTCTATTTTGAAAGTGTAAAATAAAACCAAAAGTAGACAACTTTTTCTTAAGCCATTCCAGTGCAGAGAACAAACCCTTATGGAAGCAGGAATGTCAATTGCGTGATCATTGTTCTAATTAGGTAAATAGAAGTCCTTATATATGTATTACAAGAATTTGCCCCCTAGCATCACTTATGACTTAAGTTCAATGACGGTTTGCACTTGGTGGTAAAGGACTTTTCTCCATGGCCTAAATTAAGACCATTAAAAAGTGCTAGGCTGTGGGAGCAGTAACCATCTGATGACTGTCTTGTGCATCCGGGTCCAGGGACATGGGCAACGTGCCTCGTCTGTGTCAGAAGGTGGGACGGGTGCGTTTGGCGCTGCATGGGGTCTGGTGCTCCTCTCCTGGATTCACATCCCTACCCAGGGCCCGCTTTCACAAGTGTTCTGCCCTATCCTGGTTCAAGGAGGTCATCCAGCTGACTTTACCAAGCGGAATTGGGATAGATTTGATACAAATTTGTCTGACGACATGGAAAAGGGTTTTCCTCCTCCTTTCCCTCCAAGGTACATTCTACTGCTTTGAACTTCCAAGTATACTTAGTGACCTTTTAAAATGTTAACGTTTTCAGAAAAATGAAGGTTGCTTTCCTTGTATGCGCTTATTATCTTGACTACCTGAACTGCAAGGGATTTTTATATACTCATATGTTCCTAAGTCAGCAGCTCTCCCGTTGGTTCATTATTGAATGTGCTATAAATGAAGTCTTTTGCAATTAAAAAGAGGTTTGCCCACATCCAAGATGACCTTGTGACTCTCTGCTGATTGTGTCTGAGGACCTTTCCCCCAACATGTGGCCAGGCAGATGCACACAGTTCAGCCTAAGGGGTAGGCTTTATGGTTTGATTGACACACAGTGTTTTTAATATCCCAGTGCTGATAAAATCAGCATCTTAGGTCAAGAGGAATGGAGGACAAACAGACTCGAGCTTCCAACATTCCTAACCATGTGTTCAGCTGTTTTGCTTATGATTGCTTTAAGTCCATATGCACTTTCAGTAAGCAGGTAAGATTTTGCTACATTCCAAGGGAGATTAAAGTAAGAAAGTTAAGGGGTATTTTTTATCCCAAGGAATCAGCCTAAGTTATTTTTTATTTTTTGGTGTATCTCATTGGCATTCAAGAGTTAAACACATGAGTTATTGGGAATGGAGAGGTTGTGGGGGCAGTGGCTCATGCCCATAATCCCAACATCTTGGAAGAACACGGCAAGAAGGTCAATTGAGACCAGCCTGGCCAACATAGTGAGACTTCATCTCTATGCAAAGAGTAAAAATTAGCTTGGGACAATGGCATGTTCCTGTAGTCTCAGCCTTTCATGAGGCTCAGATGGGAGGATAGCTTGAGTCCAGGAGGTTGAGGCTGCAGTGAACTGTGGCCTTGATTATGCCACTTGCACTCCAGCCTGAGTGACAGACTGAGACCTCATCTCAGAATGGGAAAGGCCTATCAGATAGTTCATGATTCCTGGGAAGGCACATAGGAAATCACAGTTAATTGCATGTTGCTCCCCATGATTTTATAGCTCTGCCTAATCATTTTTGCAGTATGAAAAATGGTACAGGCAAGCCTCAGTGGCTCATGCCTGTAATCCCAACACTTTGGGAGGCCGAGGCGGTGTATCACCTGAGGTCAGGTGTTCGAGAACAGTCTGACAGACCAACATGGCAAAACCCCGTTTCTACTAAAAATACAAAAATGATCTGGGTGTGGTGGTACATACTTGTAATCTCAGTTAGTTGGGAAGCTGAGGCAGGATAATAATTTGAACCCAGGAGGTGGAGGTTGCAGTAAGCTGAGATTGCACCATCATACTCCAGCTGGGGCAACAGAGCCAGACTCCATCTCGGAGAAAAAAAAAAGAAAAACGATGCATGGTCAAATGGAAGGAAGTGCTGATTTTCAGAGTCCACATAGGGTTCTTGGAGAGGAAACGACTGCTGATCTTGTTCATGCAGCACTCAAATAGCCCCATAGACTCAGATATCCCTTTGTTCTTAGAGATCCCTTATGGTGGTGGTGATGCTGGCTTTTCCTAACTTGTTGCATAACTGAGGCTAAGGTCGAGAGCTGCCTCCATATTTACCTCTGCAGAGTAAGGAATTGTCCCCACTATGGGAAGGTTGTGATGTTGGATTAAAATGACCTAGAGAGCACATTACGTGCCTTAGCAGTTCACTGTGTCTATTTGTCTCATTGCTAATCCAGATGACTCTTCAATGTATTTCAAATACATTTTGATATCTAGCCCCTTTTTCCTATTTTGTTGTCCACAGAGAAACAAGCAGTTATTTCCTCAGTTTTTCAAGTCTGTTTGCTGGGGTAGAAGGAAGAGGAAAACACACACACCCTCCTACTTAAATTATGATCTGTCCACCCTAGCTAGAAACAGCTTCCGTTGAACAAGCTAGTCAGATTTCCAGGATGCCAAGTTATATAAAAGAGGCTTAAGGCCAATAGTCCCTCTCCTTCCTGCACCCTCTTCCCACATGAATACTGTGTGCAGCAGCTTCTCCAGAGTCTGATGTCCTTGTTCCCGCCCCCTTCCTTTCATCGTCAAGAATGAAAAAACCAGCCAGGTGCGGTGGCTCACACCTGTAATCTCAGCATTTTGGGAGGCCAAGGCGGGCGAGTCATTTGAAGTCAGAAGTTCGAGACTAGCCTGGCCAACATGGTGAAACCCCGTCTCTACTAAAAACGAGAAAATTAGCTGGGCATGGTGGTATGCACCACCTATCCCAGCTACTCAGGAGGCTGAGGCTACTCTAATCCCAGCTACTCAGGAGACTGAGGCATGAGAATCGTTTGCACCTGGGAGGCCAAGGTTGCAGCAAGCCAAGATCACACCACTGCACTCCAGCCTAGGTGACAGAGTGAGACTCTGCCTCAAAAAAATAAGAAAGAAGAAACTTCCGCTACTCGGAGCCTGTCTGTCCCCTTCCCGTTTTTTTTTTTTGTTTTTTTTTTGTTTTTGTTTTTGCTGCTGTTGTTGTTTGTTTTTGTGATGGAGTCTTGCTCTGTTGCCCAGGCTGGAGTGCAGTGGTACAATCTCGGGTCACCGCAACAACCTCTGCCTCCGGGTTCAAGTGATTCTCCTGGCTCAGCCTCCCGAGTAGCTAGGATTACAGGCATGTACAACCATACCCGGCTAATTTTTGTATTTTTAGTAAAGAAAGGGTTTCACCATGTTGGTCAAGCTGGGTCTCGAACTCCTGATCTCATGATCTGCCCATCTCAGCCTCCCAAAGTGCTGGGATTATAGGCGTGAGCCACCATGCCTGGCCCCCCCTCCCCATTTTTTATTCTAGCCAGGAACATTTGTGTAGTTTGACTGCTTAGCCAAACCACATCTCATTCCGTTTGTCTTTCCTCTCTACCCTCAGTTCATTAAGCAACAATACTGATTATTAATGATCTCGATAAACCATCTATATAAACTGCAACTATTAAAGTTTTCTCCATAGACGGATGTGTTGTATTTGAACTATTCATCATTTGAGGAAAGTCTTGCTGTGCGAAGTGAGCATTTTTCTGTGGTAGGAAAACTAATGAGGCTATAAAAACATGTATTTTCCCTTTTTGTTTTTTAGAGATGCGTTTAGGTTTTGCAGCTGGTCTTGAAGCTGACTTAAATATCATTTTAAACTGCATTGGTGCTGGTCACATGGGCAGTCGCAGGTTCTGGAGGGGAGAGGGCAGGTGTCTTTGCCAAGGTGTTAAAGAGCAAGTCATGTAAAAGAACGGCCAGCAGAAAGTGCAGGCTAAGGCTTTTCAAGGTTCCCCCTTCAGACCTAACAAACACCAAAAATAGTGCCCATGGCCCATATTAAAAAGGTTTTTGGCAGCTCAGATACATGTTTTAAAAGGAAAGGAAAAAGGAGGCATTGCAAGGATGTCTCCACACCCATGGAATCACTTAAAGTGTTTCTGCACACTGGCCATGTTTTTTGCTAAGTGGCTCATGGTGTGTGGAAACCAGCCAGATCTGCAACCTTCTGCCCAGAAGCCCATGCAGACCTTCTGCTGACTGGAGTACCACACGGCAGGCGAGCAGCTGTCACTTGGCCAACCCAGAAAAGGTCTTAGCACCATCTACCCATCTCTGTGACCCTTACCAGCAAGTGCAGCTGCTGCTTTAGAATGAAGAATTTGGCTTAAAACAGCACAACAGACTTAAGTTTTCTTTTATTTCATTTAAAACTTAGATTTTAGGCCGGGCGCAGTGGCTCAAGCCTGTAATCCCAGCACTTTGGGAGGCCGAGGCGGGTGGATCACGAGGTCAAGATATCGAGACCATCCTGGTCAACATGGTGAAACCCCGTCTCTACTAAAGATACAAAAAATTAGCTGGGCATGGTGGCGCGTGCCTGTAATCCCAGCTACTCAGGAGGCTGAGGCAGGAGCATTGCCTGAACCCAGGAGGCAGAGGTTGCGGTGAGCCGAGATCGCGCCATTGCACTCCAGCCTGGGTAACAAGAGTGAAACTCCGTCTCAAAAAAATAAAAATAAAAATAAAACTTAGATTGTTTTTAAACAAGAAGTTTATTTAAACAATAAGATACTTGGCTTGAAGGGAAAACTATTTAGGATTCTTTTTTTAGAGTAATTTATCCCTACTTAAAGACAGATTGCCCTACATGTAACAGCTATGTACAAAAAAGTTATAAAATTGTCATTGGTTTTAAAATTAAAATTCTCCAGTTGAAGAAGGTATGCAAGGATTTTTGTTTTCGTTGTTGTTAAAACAAGAGCAAAGTGACTTACTGGAATATAAAGAGTTGAATGAGCATGCCTCTAATGGAGAAAGGGTATATTTTCACAGAAACAGTATTTTTCCCCGTCCCATATCCACTTGATGTCAATCAAAACATACCACTGGCTGTTTAGTTAAAAAAAACACACATACACACAACAGGCAGGGTGTGGTTTCCCATGCCTGTCATCCCCGCATTATGGGAGGTGGGTAGATCACTTGAGTTGAGGAATTTGAGACTAGCTTAGCCAGCATGATGAAACCTCGTATCAACAAAAAATTAGCCAGTTGTGGTGGGCAGCCTTTAGTCCCAGCTACTCAGGAGGCTGAGCTGGGAGAACTGCTTGAGCCTGGGAGGTGGAGGTTGCAGTGAGCCAAGATGGTGCCATAGCACTCCAGCCTGGGTGACAGAGTAAAACTTTGTCTCATTAAAAAAAAAAAAAAAAAAATGCTTGTGCACATGCAGCAATTTATGTACAGTAGGGGAATGAGGAAGGGGTAAATGAAATAGGGAAACCTACACTGTAGTAGTCAGGATGTGGTGGAACCAAGTTGCAGTTTTCTAATTGGGAATATAATCTTGGTCTGTAAGAACAGAGTTCTGGAGTAAAGAAGCAGTTCCCTTTTCAGTAGACACCTCCTGTTTGCTGCTGCAACACATCAATTGTATCTTCATCCTCCATTTCCAAGTGTGCAAGTGTGTCTGTTTCATTGGTTGCCTATCAAATTGGAATCTGAACTCCCTCATTGACAAACCCTGTCCTTGACAATAAGCTTCCATTAGTTTGCTAAGGTGTATGCCTCTTTCCATTTTGTTTTTTGGGTTTTTTGTTTTTTGTTTTGAGACAGAGTCTCATTCTGTCACCCAGGATGGAGTGCAATGGCATGATCTCTACTCACTGCAACCTCCACTGCCCAGGTTCAAGCGATTCTCATGCCTCAGCCTCCCAAGTGGCTGGGATTACAGGCATATGCCACCAGGCCCGGCTAATTTTTGTATTTTTAGTAGAGACAGGGTTTCAACATGTTGGCTAGGCTGGTCTCAAACTCCTGGCCTCAAGTGATCTGTCCACTTCAGCCTCCCAAAGTGCTGGGATTACAGGCATGAGCTATTGCACCTGGACTAGTTTACTAAGTGGTGTATGCCTCTTAAACTGCACCACAGGCTGGGCACAGTGCGCAGTGGCTCATGCCTGTAATCCCAGTACTTTGGGAGGCTGAGGCAGGCAGATTACTAGAGGTCAGGAGTTCAAGACCAGCTTGGCCAAGATGGTGAAATCCCATCTCTATTAAAAATACAAAAATTAGCCAGGTGTGGTGGTATGTGCCTATGGTCCCAACTACTCATGAGACTGAGGCAAGAGAATCACTTGAAGCCAAGAGACAGAGGTTGCAGTGAGCCAAGTTTGCACCACTGCCCTCCAGCCTGGGCGACAGAGCTAGACACCATCTCAAAAAATATACATATATACAAAAATTAAACTTGTACCACAGAACCATCCTGCCCTGCTACCTTCTATATAATATAATAATTGCTCTATCTTGACTCCTTCCTTGGGCTTTTCATTGGCCATGGCCAGCATCTCCTCAGCTGCCACTTCACAAAAGAGATATCAGGTCACAGCCAGGAGCGGTGGCTTACGCCTCTAATCCTAACACTTTGGGAGGCCCAGGTGGGTGGATCACCTGAGGTCAGGAGTTCAAGACCAGCCTGGCCAACATGGTGAAACCCTGTCTCTACTAAAATACAAAAATGTAGCTGGGTGTGGTGGCCTGTAGTCCCAGCTGTTTGGGAGGCCGAGGCAGGGGAATCACTTAAACCCGGGAGGTGGAGGTTGCAGTGAGCCGAGTGCAGTGTTTGAGTGCCACTGTACTCCAGCCTGGTGACAGAGTGAGACTCTGTCTCAAAAAAAAAAAAAAGTATCAGGCTTTCACCAACCCAGGAGCAGCAGAAGTAGTTTTTTTTTTTTTTTTTTTAAGTCATCAATAGTATAAACACAGCTTATATTAAGACAGAAACCATTTAACCCAGAAAATAAAAATTGTATGTCTCTTGATATATGTGAACATGTAGCAGGTATATTGCTTTGATAGAGCAAAGTTAGTTTTGTAAGGCACTGTGAGAGTCAGGGTGAGTTGCACATAGTTCACCAGCAATGAGGGTTGGAGCTGTGTTTCTCTCAGGAAAGGCTGAGGGTGGCATCATCCTGGCTGCTACTTGCTAGTCACAGGTCTGGGCTGCGGTGTTTCAGCCCCTGCTAGCCAAGTGACACGTTCCAATTCCTGAGCTCCTAGATGGGGATGTCCAAGCTAGGCCTACTCAGGGGCAAATGAGGCTTCGCCTGTGCCTAAGGAAAGTCCTGGCTCGGAGAAGATAAGGAACAATGGGTCTGCTGTCTGTGACCAGCAACAGCATAAAGGACCATGTTGTCACATGTGGCAGGGACCCCCCTTGCACCTGGTGTGGTAGCCTTTGTGTGATGTCCATTTTATACTTTTCTCTTTTCTTTTTTTTTTTTTTTTGAGATGGAGTTTCATTGTTGTTACCCAGACTGCAGTGCAATGGCACAATCTCGGCTCACTGCAACCTCCGCCTTCTGGGTTCAAGCAATTCTCCTGCCTCAGCCTCCCGAGTAGCTGGGACTATGGGCGTGCACCACCATGCCCAGCTAATTTTTGTATTTTTAGTAGAGACAGGGTTTCACCTTGTTGACCAAGATGGTTTCGATCTCTTGACCTCGTGATCCACCCGCCTTGGCCTCCCAAAGTGCTGGGATTATGGGCATAAGCCACCGCACCCGGCCCTCTTTTTTTTGAGTCAGAGTCTTGCTCTGTCACCCAGGCTGGAGTGCAATGGTGTGATCTTGGCTCACCACAGTCTTCGCCTCCCAGGTTCAACAGATTCTCCTGCCTCAGCCTTCCAATTAGCTGGGATTACAGGCATGTGCCACCATCCCTGGCTAATTTTGTATTTTTAGTAGAGACAGGGTTTCTCCATGTTGGTTAGGGTGGTCTTGAACTCCCAGTCTGGGGCGATTCGCCCACCTCAACCTCCCAAAGTGCTGGGATTACAGATGTGAGCTACCGTGCCCAGCAGTCTTCCCTATCTTGATGACCTGTTGATATTTTATATTCATTGTGCCCAAAATGGAAAGTTGTCCTCCCTTTTGCCCAGATATGCTCCTGTTGATTTTGTGTGTCTCTGTTGGTGCCCTCCCCGTCATTTTCATCTTCCTGACTTAAGATCACAGGTCCTCTTTGCCTCGCCGCTCTTTCTTTGTCTGTGACTTCTACCCTTTCATGAGGTAGAATGACATTTACCATTTACCGAGCCCTTCCTGTGTGCACACATGCTGCATAGCACTTCAGATATACTAACTCTCTCCCCATTTTGCAGGTGAGAAAACTGAGGCTTTTAGAGAAAAATAACTGGGCCAAAGTCATATAGTAAGCGGCAGAGGACTTAAAATGCAGACTGAATGCATCAAAATGGTTAATGCATATCTTTAAGACATTAGAATTTCAGAATCCTGTACAGATAACTTCTTGCTTCTTGTTAATAACCATCGATTTCTACTAATTTGACTTAATACATCCCAAGAAGGAAAGCAGTTTGTGCAAAGCTGTGTAAACTGTAAACGTAGGGTAGATCTTCAACTTGAGGTTCGTATTACATAAGCAAAGTGGTCACTTTCCCATTTAATTATACTGGAAAATGCTCTGCAAGTATCAGCTTTCCTTGTTATAAAGAATGTATTCAGGCAGGAAGAAGGATCAACAGAGGTGAGCCTTTTAGAATGGTTAATTGTTTTCAAATGAGCAATTTCCTTTTGAGGAAATTGGGCACCATTTTAAACTGTACTGGTCTATCTTTGTTGAGAAGAATACACATATTAAGATTTAAAGCATAATTCGGGCTAGTAAGTAAGAAGAACAGTAATACAATTTGTACTGTCTTGGAGGAATAGTATAGAGCCAACTTATGACCCAACTTCCTTGCCTGCCCCTGCCCCAGAAAGCCAGTATTGCTGTCTATTTTCACACCTATCCAATAAAGACAGAATAGTCATTTCCCATGGGAGTATAGGCTTTATTCTGCCCTCTTGAAGTTAATGCACTGTATCATCTGTGTCCCTGAGAGTTAAACTTCCTTAAATATCTTAATAGAAAATCCAGGTATGAGCAGGCATCAGGACACATTGCAAACTTGTTGATTTTAATAAAATTACATAAATAATGCATTGCAAGAAAGAACAGAAAATATAGCTGGGCATGGTGGCAGGGGCCTGTAATCCCAGCTACTTGAGAGGCTGAGGCAGGAGAATCACTTGAACCCAGGAGGTTGCAGTGAGCCAAGACCACACCACAACACTCCAGCCTGGGCAACAGAGTGAGACTCCATCTCCGGAAAAAAAAAAAAAAAAAAAAAAAAAAAGAAGCAAAGAAAAGAAAAAAGAAAAAAAGAAGAGAAAATAAAGCCTCATCCTTTTGGTGTCCATCTGAAAATGACTTCCTTCTAGAAGCCTATGGCCTACTAATCTGGGTGGCATTCTTTTTTTTTTTTTTTTGAGATGAAGTCTTGCTCTGTCACCCAGGCTGGGGTACAGTAATGAAGTATTTGGATCGAGTATAGAATTAGAACCAAGACAAAAGTATGCCAAATTGCAGGGTCTTTATTGCTGGTGACCACAGGGGACTCACGTCTCTCCAACCCGTGGCCCTGAAAGGAGGGTGACAAGACCCTTTTATGCCCGTAAACCACCTCCGGGGTGAGGGTGTGGGGCGGGATGGGGGTGAAGGGATTCAGACATTCTGAGGGCCAGGGGATTCCGTAAATCACCTCCCGGGCAGAGAGGAGGGTGCAGGTCTCCGGACATTCCAAGGGCTAGGGGACTTGTTGTCACTTCGATTGTTACCTAAGTGGTTTACAGAAGTCAAGATTAGCGTTAGTTTACACATCATCTGGGCAGTGGTGGAATCCACAGATCTTAGTTACTTATTACAAGTTGCAGGGGCCAGGATGGAATTAGCTTGGGCTGCTTATTCTGGTCATTACCGGTAAGCAAAGGCCAGCAATTCTGTCAGTTACTGATAAGAAAAGGTAAGCAGTCATTGTGAGGAGAATGTGGCAGCCGTTACAACTTATTTTTGGAAAACAGCTTTGTCTTTTATAAAATGGCGTTGCTCAGGTTCCAGATATAGCATAGTAGCACGATCTTGGCTCACTGCAATGGCTTTCTACCTGGTTCGGGTGATTCTCCCACCTCAGCCTCCTAAGTAGCTGGGACCACAAGTGTGTACCACCATGTCCTGCTAATTTTTGTATTTTTAGTAGAGACGAAGTTTTGCCAGGTTGGCCAGGCTGGTCTCGAACTCCTGGCCTCAAGTGATCCACCCACCTTGGCCTCCCAAAGTGCTGGGATGACAGTCATGAGCCACCGCACCTGGCCCTGGGTGGCATTCATTTTATGTTCTCCCATGGCATCCTCAGCATCCCCAATCAAGGCATATCTTACTCTCTATGGTTATTGCTTTTCTTGTCTATAGTCCCCCAATAGATTATGAACTCATAGAGAATCTATGTGTTACTTACTATTCTGTTGGTATATGGCACATGTCTGGCAGATAGAAGGAACTCAAAACATATTTACTAGAATAAAATAAGCACATAAGGAAAATTAAAGCCAGCTGTAATCCCACCCCAGTGACTGCAACAGATTATTGAAAACAACTCAGTGGAGCTCAAATTCCACAGAGAAAACTGACAGAAGAGCCCACTAGAACAAAATTCCATTCCATTGGGCATGGTGGCTCACACCTGTGATCCCATCACTTTGGGAAGCCAAGGTGGGCAGATCATTTGAGGCCAGGAGTTCGAGACCAGCTTGGCCAACATGGCAAAACCCTGTCTCTATTAAAAATACAAAAATTAGGTGGGGCACGGTGGCTCACACCTGTAATCCCAGCACTTTGGGAGGCTGCAGCAGGGAGATCACCTGAGGTCGGGAGTTCAAGACCAGCCTGACCACACCTGGGGTGTGCGCCTGTAATCCCAGCTATTAGGGAAGCTGAGGCAGGAGAATCGGTTGAACTCTGGGGGTGGGGGCGGAGGTTTCGGTGAGCCCAGATCATGCCATTACACTCCAGCCTGGGCAACAAGAGTGAAACTCTCTTTCAAAAAAAAAAAAAAAAATTAGCCAGGTGTGGTGCATGCCTGTGGTCCCAGCTACCCAGGAGGCTGAGATGGGAGAAACCTGAGCCTGAAAGGTTGAAGCTGCAATGAGTCCACTGCACTC
Organism: Callithrix jacchus; assembly: GCF_049354715.1. Taxonomy (NCBI): domain Eukaryota; kingdom Metazoa; phylum Chordata; class Mammalia; order Primates; family Cebidae; genus Callithrix; species Callithrix jacchus. Next base: position 98,982,235 of record NC_133517.1, on the reverse strand, counting down.
CAGCCTGGGCAACAAGAGTGAAACTCTGTTTCAAAAAAAAAAAAAAAAAAAAAAAAAATTAGCCAGGTGTGGTGCATGCCTGTGGTCCCAGCTACCCAGGAGGCTGAGATGAAAGAAACCTGAGCCTTAAAGGTTGAAGCTGCAATGAGTCGTGATTTTTTACAGAAGGAGACCCTGTAAAAAAAAAAAAAAAGAAAAGAAAAAGAAAGAAAGACAAAAAAAAGAAAAAGAACAAAAAAGGAAGAAAGAAAGAAAATCATTGATTCCTATAGATGATGCAAGGAGACCATGGGAGGGTCACTGCTTCAGCAAGCCTGCCAAAACCACAGCTAGCGTAGTGTGTACTGGGCTGGGGGGCTTCTGGGGGAACATCTTGACTTTTAGAAGAACGTTGTAAAGGTGATAATAGCAACACAGTCATAAAAGGATTGCTTTCCGAAGAAAGATTAAAGGCCCACTAAGATGAGAGGCTACCTAATAGTCTGCCTAAGTTTGAAATCAAAAGGAAACTGGCATTGTTAGCTCTTACTATTCTTGTGATCAAGTCCCTTTCATGTGAACTTAATTCAGTGGGAATCTGAATAAAAAATTAAATTGCTAGATGTGCCTCCTCTTAGGAGCTTTCTCTTTTCCCCTTCTTTTAAATCACTGTCATAGCAATAAATGACCAAATTTAAGACCTGTGGAATCCCAAGACATTGAATAAATGGGGGTAAATTGTCTGTAGCTGAAATGCAACTTAAGTATAGCAACCTACTTCCTGGTCACTTCAGATTTAAATGAAATCCGTGTAAGAACATGCATGATAAACGTTTGTCTTTCATCCTTTATAAGAATATCACAAAATTCCAATAGTAAAAGCAATGTAAATTCCTCTGTGGTGGGTACCATAGACTCAAGCACAGAAATTCCCACTGCAGGCAATTTCTGCAGTGGAAATGATTTTTGTTTTTTTTTCAGACCCTGTCTCACCCTGTCACCCAGGCAGGAGTGCTCACTGCAGTCTCAAACTCCTGGGCTCAAGTGATTCTCCCTCCTCAGCCTCTCTTTTTTTTTTTTTTGAGTCAGAGTCTCACTCTGTTTAGTGCAGTGGCACGATCTCGGCTCACTGCAACCTCTGCCTCCTGGGTTCCAGCAATTCTCCTGCCTCAGCCTCCCGAGTAGCTGGGACTACAGGCGCACGTCACCATGCCTGGCTAATTTTTAAAAATGTCTTGTAGAGATGGGGTTCTTGCTATGTTGTTCAGGCTTGTCTCTAACTCCTGGCCTCAAACAATCCTTCCACCTCAACCTTCCAAAGCACTGAGATTACAGGTATAAGTTACTGCACTTGGCCTTCCAACTTTGTTCTTTTTTATCAAGATTACTTCGGCTACTCTGAATCCTTTAAACTGCCATATGAACTTTAGCATTAACTTGTCAGTTTCTGCAAGCCTCTGTGACTTCAATATGGATTATGTCGAATCTGTAGGTCAATCTGAAGATATTGCTATTTTATTAAATCTTCCAATCCATGAATATGGAATGTCTATTTGTTTAGATCTTCTGTAATTTCTTTTAATAATGTTTGCAGCTTTTAGAGTATAGAGTTTGCACTTCATTTGTTGAATTTCTTTTTTTCTTTTTTTTTGAGATGGAGTTCAGCTCTGTTGCCCAGGCTGGAGTGCAGTGATGCAATCTCGACTCACTGCAACCTCTGTCTCCCGGGTTCAAGTGATTCTCCTGCCTCAGCCTCCTGAGTAGCTGAGACTGCAGGCTTGTGCCACTATGTCAGGCTAATTTTGTATTTTTTGGTTTTTGTTTGTTTGAGACAGAGTCTCGGTCTGTTGACAGGCTGGAGTGCAATAACGTGATCCTGGCTTGCTGCAACCTCTGCCTCCTGGGTTTAAGCAATTCTCAGCCTCCCGAGTAGCCGGGGCTACAGAAGCCTACCACCATGCCCGGCTAGTTTTTTGTATTTTAGTACAGATGGGTTTTCACCATGTTGGCCAGGATGGTCTCAATCTCCTGATCTCATGATCTGCCTGCCTTGACCTCCCAAAGTGCTGGGATTAAAGGTGTGAGCCACCACACCCGGTCTATTTTTGTTATTCTCGAATCTCCATTTATGGAGCTCTGCCAGCATGCTGGGGGATCTTATAGGGTAGAGGCACACAGACATTGCCCAGGTGTCTGGCAAACTGATTTAACACCAACATCCTTGAGAGAAGGTAGATAGTTGAGTATCACAAGAATGAGGCTATTGGCTTCTGATAGCAGACCACTTCGTGCCAGTTTCTAGGTTTAGGAATGAAAGAAGCAGCAATCTGTGTTGCTGAGCCATGCTTCCATAAATAGCAGGTCCATGCTCCACTCCAAAGTGAAACCTAGTCTGCCGGTAGACAGGCAGCGTTTCAGCCTTGCCAGGATCCAAGAAAACAAGTCAAATTTGTACTCACTATTGCCTATGCCTTAAGGCTCCTCACTTTATTATCTCACCCTTTAACATTAAAAAAAAAAAAATCACCCATGTCGATGAGGTATCCTGAATAGGTCAAATGAGTTGTTCTACCTTGTGGGATGATCTTCAGGTCTGCCAGAAAAAAATGAAGCAAAAGCAAGTTCAACATTCTGAAATATGAAGTCACAATAAACAAGGAAATGATTTCTGGGTTACGTTCTGGATGAATTGCAAGTTGATACTGCCCTGCCTACAGGGTTCCCCTCCCTAGGCTGGAGTCCAAGATAATCCACTACCTTGCAACTTTCCCTTAACCCTGCACCTCCAGCTCCAACACATGGGCAGCTGGCCAGATATGAAGATGTTTCCTCTCCTGCCCATGTACTTCAGGGGGATGGGGAGAAGCTCCAGTAGTCTACATGGGACTCAAACACTGTCTGTCACCAGGGAAACAGTGCAGGTGAGATGACATTGCAATTTTACATGTCTCCTCATGCATTCAGCAGAGCTTTATTTTAGGTTATAAATCCGCGAAGCAACCTGTCTGTTCTTCAGTTTCCTCATACTGTACTCTGGTCCCCTTTGGATTTGACAGTCTCATTTCAATCTGCCCTCTAGGCCAGATAGCTAGATCTCAAGTAAGAAGGATTCTAATGCAAAACAAAAAGTTCTAATGGTTACAAGGAGCGAAGGGATGCTTGTGTTTAAAGTCTAAATTCGAGACTGTTCATGAGTGTGAGGCCTGGGTCAGATGACTCCTCCGATCCAAATCCTCACTCCACAATAGACTACATGGAGACAGAAACTGAGAGTTGGTCCCAAGTATAGCTACTCGGGTTGTGATTCGTTTAAACAGATGTCAATTCCAGTTAACTCGTGAGCTCTTAGGAGCTCTCAGATAATGCATACCTCCTTTGGGAGGTCGAGGTGGGTGGATCACGAGCTCAAGAGATCGAGACCATCCTGGTCAACATGGTGAAACCCCGTCTCTACTAAAAATACAAAAAATTAGCTGGGCATGGTGGTGCGTGCCTGTAATCCCAGCTACTCAGGAGGCTGAGGCAGGAGAATTGCCTGAACCCAGGAGGTGGAAGTTGCGGTGAGCCGAGATCGCGCCATTGCACTCCAGCCTGGGTAACAAAAGCGAAACACTGTCTCAAAAAAAAAAAAAAAAAAAAAAAAAATAATGCATGCCTCATTCTTGTCTGCTTGCATGAGTGCCCACGTAAAAACGAAAAATCTTTTTTAAAAAATGTTATTTTTTAAGAGACTCACTATGTTGCCCAGGCTGGAGTGCAGTGGCTATTCATAGGTGTGATTCCACTAATGATCAGCACGGGAGTTTTGACCTGCTCCGTTTCCAACCTGAGCCTGTTCACCCCTCCTTTGGCAAACTGGTGGTCCCCTACTCCCGGGAGGTCACCATATGGATGAACTTAGTGCGGACACCCAATGGACACAGTGCACTACAGCCCAGAACTCCTGGACTCAAGCTATCCTCCAGCCTCAGCTTCCTGAGGAGCTGGGACTACAGGCACGTGCCACCACACTTGGCTGAAAATCTTTTTTTTTTTTGAGACAGGGTCTCACTCTGTCATCCAGCCTGGAGTGCCAGTTGTGATCTTGGCAAACTGCAACTCCGCCTCCTATGTTCAAGTGATTCTCTAGCCTCAGCCTCCTGAGTAGCTGGGATTACAGGCATGCACCACTATACTCAGCTAATTTTTGTATTATTATTATTTTTATTTTTACTTTTTGGAGTCTGGCTTTGTTGCCCATGTTGAAGTGAAGTGGTGTGATCTTGGCTCACTGAAACCTTCGCCTCTCAGGTTCAAGTGATTCTCCTGCCTCAGCCTCCTGAATAGCTGGGGTTACAGGCTCCTGCCACCATGCCCGGTTAATTTTTGTATTTTTGGTAGACAAGGGGTTTCACCATTTTGACCAGGCTGGTCTCAAACTCCTGACCCAAGTGATCGTCCACCTCAGCCTCCCAAAATGCTGATTATAGGCGTGAGCCACCGCCCAGTCCCAGAACTAAAAATCTTAACTCTACAGTTCTGAATAAGGTTGTTTGTACAGCTAGCACATGGCAGGACCTCTAGCAGAAAAGGCAATTTTGGCCTTCTCCTAATCAAGAGCCTTAATTATCAACTTGCAATTCATCCTGAAGGTAACCCAGAAATCATTTCATTGTTTGTTCTGATTTCATATTTCAGGACATTGAATTTGCTTTTGCTTCATTTTTTTTCTGGCAGATCTGAAGATCATCCCACAAGGTAGAACAACTCATTTGACCTATTTGACTTGGCCCCAAGTGTACTTCGTAGGTAGGTTTCCTGTTCTCAAGAATTCCAGTAGAACTCCCTGGGGGAAAAACACCCATTTTAATTGGCATACAGGAAGGAGAGTCACTGGAATCAGTTAGTAAATTACAATTTCCTTACAATTTGGAAGGGTTGGGGATTGCTATTGTTTTCCTGGTAAATTACTGGATCACACTGGTGTCTTGGATTAAGGCAACACATTTTAAATATAACTTTCCATAAACTGGAGCTCAACTTCCCCAGTTCCTAGGGGATTTTCACTGGCCCAGACTCAGGAAGAATTTTCTTCTATGGGATCCAAGACTTCAGAGACCAAACATTTCCTGAAGACTTTCCTCTGCTTTCTGACCTCCACCTACCTCCTCCCAAAGACATAACAAAAAAACTATTTCTCATCAGTGCAGGCAGCCAAGAGTGCCCAGAGAGCTTAAGGTACTGGGTAAAGGAACAGGAATCCACAATTCTTTCTCGGTATTAAGGTGCCATTGAGTTGCCTGATGGCTTGAGTATGTTAACCCCTTGCTTCATGGCTGGAATTTTAATTACCCCTCCTGGAGCTTTCCTGAAGAATTGATTTTGTACATGACGTTTATTCGTATTTCAGAAACCAACTCTATCATCAAATAGGAGTGTTGGTTAATTACAAAATGATGTCGGCCCAAAGCACCAAATTATCAGTCTGTGGCATGTCCAGAGGTTTTGAAACTAGTTAGCGCTGCTTCCTCTCCTGGTAGCTTGTTAACACCTGAACGGGGTGCATTGGTTAGTGGTTTGGGAATGGAATTTTGGAGCATTGTAGGAGATGTCTTGGTCTGTTGTAGAGCCACTCACCCGGCCTTCAGGAGCTGGGGAGTTGGTAGAGCGGGGTGCCGGCCACTTTGACTGTCACTAGCCAATCCTGTCTTCTGCATCCCTCCAAGGCTCCGTGGGGACATCTAAGGTGAGGTTCCTCCAATTTGCAAAGTTGCAAATGTCTCAGCCCATAATTTCAAAAGTCTTGTCTGAACTAGACTTCCCCTGCTCCCTCGGGGAAGGAATGTTGCCTTCTCTCCATCCTGGCATCTTTACCCCCTCCCCACCCCGGGGCCTGGTATCCAGCCAGTGGACGCTCTGTTAATATGAACTGGCACTGGTGGGGTGCTGTGGGCACTGCCAAGACAGCTCTTGGCCCTTGTCATCTGTTAGCCCAGTCCTCACCACTTTTTTCTCCATCCCCGTCGTCAATGGCGTCTTGCAGATCATGACCCAAAGTTCTAGATATAAGATTCCTGCCATGTCTCCTTTCCCCCAGAAGACCCCTCCTCCCCGCACTCCCACCTCGACAGGCCCCTAAAGCTGCCTGTGTTCTTAGCCTGCGGCTTCCGACCCTTGAGTGATGCCCGCCCCAGCTCGGGCACGGACTGCGTGGAGCCAGGTGGCAGCAGGCAGGGCGTGCCGCCAGAATGCCCAGCTCCCGGGGCTGCCTGCAGGGTGGGGCCGCCCTCGCCGCCGCGCTCTCTCGGCGCCTTCCCCATCCCCAAAGAGGACACCCCTCCTTCCCCACCCGCGCGCGGCACCGCCTCCCTCGCCGCCCGCCCGCCCTGGCCCAGCGCCTCCCAGGCTGCCGGCAAGCGAGGGGAGAGCTCTGGGATGGGACTTGGAGCAGGCGGCGGCGGAGACAGCGGCAGTGGCAGCGGCTGGGGCTCAGTCCTCGCCTCCCACGAGCGATCCCCGAGGAGAGCCGCGGCCCTCGGCGAGACGAAGAGGCCGACGAGGAAGACCCGGGTGACTGCGCCCCTGCTTAGCTTCCCAGGCGCGGGGGGCTGCAGGTGAGCGCGGCCGGGCGGCCCCGAGGTGCAGGCGGACCGACCCACAGACAGACCGAGCCCGGGCTGCCCCGCGCGCAGGCGCCTTCCCAAGCCCCGCACTGCGGCCCCCAGGGCCTCGGGGACCCGGCGCCTCAGACCCCCTCCGACCCCTCCGAGGACAGCGGAAGTGGGAAGGCGGCGCTGCCCGACCCCTCGGCCGAAGAAGTCCCTCCACCCCGGCCCGGAGAACTGGGCGCGCTCCCTGCGCAGGACGCGCCGGAGTGCCCCGTGGAGGCGCTGTGCCCCGCAGCGGGGACGCCCAGACCCGGGCCACCCGGACCCGGGGAAAGGGAGACTTGTTGAGCAGGTATGCGGGGTGATTCCTAGTCCAGGGACAGCCGATGGCTCCCGCCTACCTCTTTGGAACCTGGTATTTTCATGCCCGTGTGATCTGGATTTTGTTCTTGGGTCTCTATGGCAGCCAAAGCTCCAGCTTCCCTATACTGTGGAAGAGGGAGAGAAAGGGGAAGGCATTTTGTGGTAGTTGCTAGAAACCCCAGGACAGTTTGGAGCCGTTTGGGGAGAGGACAGAGAAATGGGGGCTGTCCCTGGTAGGGTCTCCAGGACTGGGGGCACAGGAAGGTGCTCTCCTCAGAGACACACACGCCCACCCTGATCAAACCCAATTGACCAAGTTTCAAATTGTCATAAATCAGGAAGCCACAATGCATCTGCACCAAGCTTGGGTCAGCCTGCTTGGTTTCCAACCCCAGCTGTGAAGTTTACAGAATTGGTAACTTGAAGCTACCCAACTACTGTATGCCTCAGTTTCCTCATCTGTCTAATGAGGATGGTAATATCCATAGGGCTGTGAGGATTAAATGAGATGCGGCAAGTGAAGTCCTTAGAACTTCTCCAGTAGCATCCTAAGATTAGGTGAGCTCCATCGCTTATCTTTCCAGAAATAGCAAGAGCTGCTATGAGCAATGAATGCACCTCTTCTCCACTTCAGAAAGAGAGGCTCTCCATGGATACGCGAGGGTGGCAGATAAGAACTGGCCTGTGTTCAGATGCCATTTCCTTGCCGGAGTCCACTCTGGCACAGTTCTCCCTGCGTGCTTCCAAAGGGATAACCTCATGAAACCATGTCAAAATACCAGATGGGTTTATGATCTGGAACGTTTCCTCTCAGCCCCTGAAACTTGGTGCTTAGAATCCTCCTTGGAGAAGGAGATACTTGTGGCTCTTCACCTTGCATGTTCCTATCTGTCCAAACTTTTTACTTTTATTTCTGCCAGTAGAATTCAATCTCAGGCCCCCAAGTTACCAGGACACTGTCTTCTATAAATCGGGGCTCTGGGGTTCCTTGTTCCCAGAGTGCAGACCCAGGCAACCTAGAGCCACAAAGGCGTGAGCTCGCTTGCTGGAGGTGTCAGTGCAGAGTCCAAATCTGAAACGCCCTTGAGCAGCTGTCAAGCCCTAAGCTCTTATCAGCAAATGCCACATGTCTTTGTTTAGCAAAAGGTAGTTAAAAGTGTGGTAGTTAAAAGGTTGTTTGAAACTGAGATTTAAAGAAAAGGAGAGATATTTGCTCTTTGAAATAAGAGAGCCACTGGAAGTTTCTGGGGGGAAACATTCCACAGTTTATATAAAAATAGTTCTAGCTGGCACCTAAGAGAGGACAAGGGGTGAGGTGGGGAGAGGAAAAGGGGAAGAGACAGGCTTAGAACTCAGGAAAAACTGGCTGAAGAGGGTGTGGAGGGTATAACACTGGCTTGAGCAAGGTGTTGGGGTGTGAGGCTGAACAAGCAATGGGAGAGGTGAGCGGGAGAGGTTTAAGATCAGTCAAGTAGCGGGGTGCGGTGGGTCCTGCCTGTAATCCCAGCACTGTGGGAGACAGAGGCGGGTGGGTCACCTGAGGTCAGGGGTTCAAGACCTGCCTGACAAACAGGGAGAGACCCCGTCTCTACTAAAAATACAAAATTAGCCAGGTGTGGTGGCGCAGGCCTGTAATCCCAGATACTCGGGAGGCTGAGGCAGGAGAATCACTTGAATCCAGGAGGCAGAGGTTGTGGTGAGCCGAGATCGCGCTCACCATTGCACTGCAGCCTGGGCAACAAGAGCAAAACTCCGTCTCAAAAAAAAAAAAAGTCCTGTGCTGTTCCTGGGACTCTCTGCCCTCTGGTCTGTAGCACATGCAGTGTCCGTTTCAGGGATTCCCTGTCTTCTATGGAAGCTATGGAGGACTCCCCTGCTTAAAGCATATGGGGAGGTAACTCAAGAGGGCCAGGAAAAGAGGGAGGCTGAGCATATGCCAAGGGGAGAGTGGGGCATGTGGTTGCTGTGGCTAGTGAACAGTGCCAGGGAGGTCCTTCCAAGGGCCCCTTGCCACTTGGAGCTTCAGCCCATGAGGCCATCCTTGAACCCGGGCTTGCATTCGGCAGACAGCACTCACTGCCTGAAGGGGGCTCAGGTGGAATGACAGGGCTGGGCTGAATTCCAGAAGCCTGGGCTGTTGTCAGTAACTTGTGGTAATGACTATGACAGTGGCTTTGATGTGGATGAGATGGAGTGGGGGTACAACCCAAAGCACACTGCTCTTGGCACCCCAACAACCTGGGTTCCAGTCACAGCCCCTTATACATACAAAGATTTTGGAAAGTTACTTAGACTCTCCGTGCCTGACATCTGTTTCTTCATCTGTAAATGAGGAATAGGATTTTTGGGAGAATTAAATTAACACGTGTTACAGTTCCCAGATCAGAATAAATGCTCGATATTTGTTAGCTTTGCTTACTATCTTTGTCCGAGCCTTGGTTTTATCATGTCAAATGGGTGTGATACTATGTCATAGGTTTGTTGTAAGGGTTAAATGAAATAATTAATGTGGATTTGTACAACAGTGTGTGAAGGACGTAAAGTACTCAAAGTGAGTCAATTGAAATGGAAAATTTCACAAAATACCTGCATGTAAAAATCAGTGGCTGAGCAGGTGAACCAGCTAACATTTTTGGAAAGTTATTCCAAAGGTGCTGTCAGAGGAACCTTTATCTACTTATAGAAAGTGGGGCTCACTGCCCATGGGGATACACTGTAGTTATTTTATGTTGTTGTATCAGTTACCTGTTGCTGGTATAACAAATTTCACAAACAGTGGTTTAAAACAACCCAAAGTTGTTGTCTTGTATTTCTGGAGTTCAGAACTCTGAAATGGGTTTCATAGAGTTAAAATCAAGGTGTCAGCAGGGCTCTGTGTTTCCTTTTTGTAGGCCCTTGGGAAAATGTTGTTCATTTTCTGACTTCTAAAAGCTGACTTCATTTCTTGGCTCCTGGTTTCTTCTTCCATCCTCAAAGCCAGTAACAGCATCTTCCGGCTCTTCTTCCCATTCTGACTCTCCTGTCTCCCATTTACAAAACCCTACCCAGAAAATCTGGGCTAATCACTACATCTCAGAATTCCTAAGTTAATCACGTCTACAAAGTTCCCTCCACCACCACCTTTTTTTTATTTCGAGACAGAGTCTCGCTCTAACACCCAGGCTAGAGTGCAGTGATGTGATCTCAGCTCACTGCAGCCTCCACCTCCCAGGTTCAAGCGATTTTCCTGCTTCAGCCTCCTCAGTAGGTGGAATTACAGCCATGAGCTACCACACCCAGCTAATTTTTTGTATTTTTAGTAGACAGGGTTTCACCATGTTGGTCAGCCTGGTTTCGAACTCCTGACCTCAGATGATCTGCTCACATTGGCCTCTCAAAGTGCTGGGATTACAGGTGTGAGCCGCTGTGCCTGGCCCAAAGTCCCTTTTGCCATGTAAGGCAACACAGTGACAGATTCTGGGGATTAGGCCATTGAAATCTTTGAGGGGCATTATTCTATCTGCCAGAAATATTAGAGTATTAGACTGGGCATGATGGTAAGAAAAACTATTTAGAAAAAAGAAATACTAGAGTATTAGAGAAAATGATCTAAATCAAAGAGTTTTAGCTCACTTCTGTTTAGGGCTTCTCCCTCTACCCTCCCAGTTAGGTGAGTTTGTTTTCATATGTCTTTTTTTTTTTCTTTTCGAGACGGAGTTTTTCTCAGAGTTGCCCAACAAATTTTTGTATCTTTAGTGGAGACAGTTTCACCATATTGGCCAAGCTGGTCTCGACCTCCAGACCATGTGATCTGCCCGCCTTGGCCTCCCAAAGTGCTGGGATTATAGGCATGAGCCACTGCACTCAACTGTATTTGCCTGTTTTTTTAAGCAAACTATTTTTTTTCCTTTTGAGACAGGGTCTGACTCTGTCACCCAGGCTGGAATGCAGTGGTGTGATCCCAGCTCACTGCAACCTTGCCTCCTGGGCTCTAGCTAACCTCCTACCTCAGCCTCCTGAGTAGCTGGGACTACAGGTGTGTCCCATCACGCTCGGCTAATTTTTGTATTTTTTTGTAGAGACAGGGTCTCACTATATTGTCCAGGCTGGTCTTGAATTCCTGAGCTCAAGCAGTCTGCTCACCTTGGCCTCCCAAAGTGCTAGCATTACAGGCTTGAGCCACTGTGCCTGGCCTACAAAATTCTTATTGAAGTTTACATACAGAAAGTGTGTAAGGATGCAGCTGGAGTAATTTTCATGACATAAACCCATGTGTAACCAGTATTTTGATCAATAAATAGAACATTGCCAGCATTCAGAATCCCCCCTCAGCCCCTTTCTGTGCACCAACACCCCAAATATAACCACAATCCTGACTCCTATGATTGTAGATACATTTTGTCTATTTTTGAATGTTATTTTGTTGAATATTGTATTTGTAAACTTCTCATGTTATCATATGCCATAATTAATTCTTTTTTATTGCTGTATAATATCCCATTTTATGGCCACACCACAATTTTTCTGTACTATTATTATGGGTCATTGAGATTGTTTCCACTCACACTTTTTTTTTTTTTTTGAGATAAGATCTCTCTCTGTCACCCAGGCTGAAGCGCAGTAGCATGATCATAGTTCACTGCAGCCTCAACCTCCTGGGGCTCAAGGAATTCTCCCACCTCAGCCTCCCAAGCAGCTGGGACTGTGTGTACCACTATGCTCAGATAATTTAAAAAAAATTTTTTTATTTTTGTAGAGACAGAGTCTCACTATATTACCTAGACTGGTCTCAAACTCCCGGCCTCAAGTGATCCACCTTCCTTGGCCCCCCAAAGTGCTTACAGGGATTACAGGCGTGAGCCAACATGCCTGGCCTGAAAATCTCTTTTTCTTAACGAGTGGACTGACTGCCTGAGAGGGGCCAGGGTAGAATCTTAGTGTTCCATCCACAAAATTTGAAACTCATCTGCCTCACAGAATGATTGTGGGGATCCAATGAGATGATACTGTCCAAACTGCCCAGTTCGCTGGCCGGCCCATCACAGGCACTTGACAAATGTTAGTGTCCTGTCTCCTTTCTCTTCTTGTCTCCAGGTGGGGTTACCACTGGACAGGGGATCTTGCCACCTTCTTTTGGATGGCAGGATCTTGCCATTGGTCTGGTTTAGTCTGAGAAACTTGGCTTCCAGGCCATGCCTCTCATTTTATGGATGACTAGTGAAAGCCCAGAGAGTTGTCACCTAGGTAAGGTCACACAGGTGTGCAGAACCAGGCCTCTGGTCTCAAGGCCCACAGCATACAGTTTTGGCTCCGGAAGGAATTCTCGCCTGTTAGTTTACTGCAACAGTGATGCTTAGAAGAACCCGTAGCTGAGACAGAACAATCTCCTTCCTGCTCTTCCCCTACCCCCTTGGTAAAGTTAAATGAAAAGACTCATTGTTCCATGGAGAAGAGAAAAATCGCTGAAACAAAAGTCAAAGCTGTTGTATTATTTTAAAATATTCTTTCCATGTTCCCAAATGCTTCATGGAATCTGTTCAGATTGAGTTAACCTCTATTTCTCAGCAATTCTTCTCAGAGGCCCATACATGAAAGGAACCGTTCTCAAACATCATTCCATTTTCCAGTTAGAAATGGGTCCTGATCTTCAAATGCTGACAGCTGTAAATGCCAAGCTAAGAAACAACCATTGAGATGGATAAATGCACTGATTTAATTTTTTTCTCGTTACATTGCCATTGCAGTTTTTAGGAAAAAAGTCTATCTTGTCTGGTATTAATATTGCCATACTGATTTTATGTTGGTATCTATATTGTATCCTTTTCCCCATTCCTTATTATTTATCTTTTTTTTTTTGAGACAGAGTCTCACTCTGTCACCCAGGCTGGAGGGCAATGGTGCAATCTTGGCTCACTACAACCTGCTCCTCCCAGATTCAAGCAATTCTTCTGCCTCGGCCTCCCGAGTAGCTGGGATTACAGGCATGTGCCACCATGCCTGGTTAATTTTTTTGTAGAGACAGGGTTTTGCAATGTTGGCCGGGCTGGTCTTAAACTCCTGACCTCAGGTGATCTGCCTGCCTCAGCCTCCCAAAGTGCTGGGATTACAGGTGTGAGCCGCCATGCCCAGCCCTTATTATTTACCTTTTTTTTTTTTCTTTTTGAGATAGGGTTTTGCTAATTTTGTATTTTTAGTAGACATGGGGTTTCTCCATGTTGGTCAGCCTGGTCTCGAACTCCTGACCTCAAGTAATCTGCCCTCCTTGGCCTCCCAAATTGCTGAGATTACAGGCATGTGCCACTACACCCAGCCTATTTATCTTTTTTATAAGCCCACAGCTAATATCATAATTTCTTTTTAAAATTTATTATTTTTAATTTACATTCTTTAAAAATATTTTATATGAAAATTATTCCTACTTAAAGGAAACTTAGAAGAGTTCATGTTAGTTTTCCAGTCACTGTAAGATTTTCTTTTATTTGAGGCAGGGTCTTGCTCTGTCACCCAGGCTGGCGTGCAGTGGCGGCGATCCTAGCTCACTACAGCTTCAACCTCCTGGGCTCAAGTGATTCTCCCACCTCAGTCCTGCCCCCAAGTAGCTGTTCTAAGTTTTCTTCCTTTGTGCCACCATGCCCGGGTAATATTTGTATTTTTTGTAGCAATGGGGTTTTGCCATGTTGCCCAGGCTGGTCTCAAACAGGGAGCTCAAGGGATCACTTACCTAGACATCTGAAAGTTCTGGGATTCTGAGTATTCACCACTGTGCCCAGCTAAGGTTCCAGCTTCTTCACTTCCTCACCAAAACTTGGTTATATCAGTCTTTAAAATTTTTTTAAATATTTTTTTTCATATTCCCAGGTCACTATTATACTCTTAATTTTATTTATTCTAGGGGATTTCTTGTGGCATCTTCTTATTGTGCTTTTAATTTGTATTTTTCTAATGACTAAAGATGTTGACCATCTTTTCAAATGTTTATTTGTCATCCAGATATCTTCTTTGGTAATGTGACTGTTCAAATCTCTTGCGCATTCTGAAGTGGGTTGTTTGTCCTCTTCTTGAGTGATAAGGGTTTATATAGTCCCAACCGGGCAAAGTGGCTCACACCTGTAATCTTAGCACTCTGGGAGGCCAAGGCGGATGAATCATCTGACGTCAATAGTTCGAGACCAGCCTGGCCAACATAGTGAAACCCCATCTCTACTAAAAATACAAAAATTAGCCAGGTGTGCTGGTGCACACCTGTACTCCCAGCTACTCAGGAGGCTGAGGCAGGTGAATCACTTGAACCCAGGAGGTGGAGGTTGCAATGAGCCAAAGTTATACCACTGCACTCCAGCCTGGGTGACAGGGCAAGACTCCATCTAAAAAAAAAAAAAAAAAGTTTATATAGTCTGAATAGAAATAATCGATCAGATACATATTTTACAAATATTTTCTACTAGTCTGTGACTTGTCATGCTATTGCATTTTGTTTGTTTTGAGACACAGTCTCATTCTGTTGCCTAAGCTGGAGTGCAGTGGCATTATCATGGCTCACTGCAGCCTCGACCTCTCAGGATCAAAGCAATCTTACAGTCTCAGCCTCCCAAGTAGCTGAGACTGCAGGTGTGTGCCACCCCATTCAGCTAATGTCTGTATTTTTTGTAGAGATGGGGTTTTGCTATGTTGCCCAGGCTGGTCTCAAACTCCTGACCTCAAGTAATCTGCCCTCCCTGGACTCCCAAAGTGCCAGGATTACAGGTGTAAGCCACTGTTCCCAGCCAATAGTATATACTATTGATTGGTTTGATTACAGAATAATACCAATAATAATAACAGCAAGAACAGGCTGAGTGTAGTAGCTCATGTCTGTAATCCTAGCACTTTGGGAGGTCGAGGTGGGCGGGGAGTTCGCAACTAGCCTGGGCAACATGGTGAAGCCCTGCCTCTACTAGAATACAAAAAATTATCTGGGCATGGTGTGGCACACCTGTAGTTCTATTTACTAGGGAGGCTGAGGCATGAGAATTGCTTGAACCTGAGAGGCAGAGGTTGCAGTGAGCCGAGATTGTGCTACTGCACTCCAGCCTGGGCAACAGAGTGAGTCTCTGTCTCCAAATAACAACAGCAAAGAGCCAATGCTTATTCAGCACTTACTATATGCCAGGCAGTGTTTGAAGTGCTTTAAATACATCTAAATACGAACCTATTTATTCTATATAGCAATTACGTCTTCTGTTATGCCCATTTTAAAGATGAGGAAACTGAGGTCAAGAGAGGGTAAGTAACCCTCTCAGAGTTAGACAGCTAGCATTATTTTGCTTTATTTTTCTCTGTATCGTTCCAATTTTACTATATGTGCTGCCAAATCGAGCACTGCTTTATTTTTAAATCCTCACTCTTCAGCTATCCTCATTGCCTTTTGGTTAGCAATGGTGACTTGAAAGTACAAACATTTCTTGAAATCCACAGTAAACCCAAACCACATGCAACGGTGCTTGTTTTTTGGAAATGATCACACACCACATCATATTCCAAGGGTTTAAGTGCAAATGACTCAGAGTGGAAGTGGGCCTTGAGAGCATGTTGTATACATTTTGAAACAAACAAGCCTGGACTTTTCATCTGCTCAGTTTGGAGAAACGAGAATAGCAATCAAATAATAAATCACATATAAATGATGTTACACACTGAATCGTGTTTTGTAAAATCAGTTGAGGAGGTGTGATGGCGCACACCTGAAGTCCCAGCTACTCAGAGGCTTACGTGGGAGGAGCACTGGAGTTCAGGATTTCCAAGAGGCAGTGAGATATTGTGCCACTGCACTCCAGCCTAGGTGACAGAGTGAGACCCTGTCCCCCAACCCCTAAAAAACACCCTAAGATGTTAAATTGCAAAGCAGCTTGAAAGTAAATAGTAAGTTCAGGATTTGAGAAAGAGGCAAGATGTTTTAAGTTTTCTTCCTTTGTTAAGAAGGAATCTCAAAGCTATGAAAAGGGACCAATCTAATTAGTGAAGAGTTTAAATAGGCTGGGTGTGTTGGCTCACACCTATAGTCCCAGCTACTTGGGAGGCTGAAGTGGGGGGATTACTCGAGCCTGGGAGGATGAGGCTGCAGTGAGCCATGATCACGCCACTGCATTCTAGCCTGGGTGAAAGAGTGGGACCCTCAAAAAAAGTGGGACTCAAAAAAAAAAGAGATTAAATGGTTTAAAAAGTGGGGTGAGCTGGGCACAGTGGCTCACGCCTCTGATCCCAGCACTTTGGGAAGCGGAGGTGGGCAGATCATGAGGTCAGAAGTTCGAGACCAGCCTGGTCAACATATGGAAAGCCCATCTCTACTAAAAATGCAAAAATTAGCTGGGCGTGATGGCGGGTGCCTGTAATCCCAGCTACTCAGGAGGCTGAGGTGGGAGAATCACTTGAACCTGGGAGGTGGAGGTTGCAAAGTTAGCAGAGATTGTGCCACTGCACTGTAGCCTGGGCTACAGTGTGAGACTATGTCTCAAAAAAAAGCGGGGGGTGAGGAAAGTAGTTATTTGTTTTTAATGAACTAGTACAGGGGTCCCCAACCCCACGGAATCCGTCCGTGTTCTGTTAGGAACCAGACTGCACGGCAGGAGGTTAGCAGTGGGCCAGCTCAGCTTCACCTGTATTTACAGCTTCTCCCCATCGCCTGTGTTACCACCTGGGCTCTGCCTCCTGTCAGATCAGCAGCACCACTAGATCCATTTGATTCTTTTTTTTTTTTTTTTTGAGATGGAGTTTCGCTCTTGTTACCCAGGCTGGAGTGCAATGGCACAATCTTGGCTCACCACAACCTCCACCTCCTGGGTTCAGGCAATTTTCCTGCCTCAGCCTCCTGAGTAGCTGGGATTATAGGCACGCACCACCATGCCCAGCTAATTTTTTGTATTTTTAGTAGAGATGGGGTTTCACCATGTTGACCAGGATGGTCTCGATCTCTTGACCTCGTGATCCACCTGCCTCAGCCTCCCAAAGTGCTGGGATTACAGGCTTGAGCCACCACGCCTGGCCCCATTAGATTCTTTTTTACTTTTATTGCTGCTGCACAAATTAAGGCATTAAGTTCTCAAAGGAATGTCAGCCCTACTGTGAACTCCCTATGAGAATCTAATGCCTAATGACATCTGTCACTGTCTCCCGTCACCCCGAGATGAGACCATCTAGTTTCAGGGAAACAAGCTCAGGGCTCCCACTGATTCCTACATTATGGTGAACTGGACAATTATTTCATTATCTATTGCAGTGTAATAATAATAGAAATAAAGTGCACAATAAATGTAATGCACTTGAATTATCCCGAAACCACCCCCCACAGCCGGGTCTGTGGAAAAATTGTCTGCTGGGCAGTGGCTCATGCCTGTAATCCCAGCACTTTGGAAGGCCGAGGTGGGCAGATCACCAAATTAGGCCTGACTAACATGGTGAAACCCTGTCTCTACTAAAAATACAAAAATTAGGCATGGTGGTGGGCACTTGTAATCCCAGCTACTGGGGAGGCTGAAGTAGGAGAATCACTTGAACCCAGGAGGCAGAAGTTCAGTGAGCTGAGATCTCGCCACTGCACTCCAGTCTGGGCAACAGAGTGAAACTCTGTCTCAAAAAAAGAAAAGAAAAGAAAAATTGTCTTCCATGAAATCGGTCCCTGGTGCCAAAAAGATTGGGGACTGCTGAGCTAGTGGGTTCTGGAACTTTACCTCTTATGAGCAATGTAACCTTGGGCAAGTTACTTAACTTCTCTGAGTTACTCTATGAATTCAATCACTTCATACATTGAAGTCATTTGGCCCAGTGCCTGGTACATAGGAGATGCTGAATAAGCATTTGCTATTTTTCATATAATCTTAATGTATAGTAAGATTATATGAAAAATAGTGAGCTAGTTCAATACAGCAACTGTGAAAAACTGGGCTCTGAAGGTTGACAACCCCAGGTCCATTTCCAGGTCAATTCCTGGAAGCAATATGCTAAACGAATACCTCGCTGAAATAGGGAAGTTTTTTTAATAAGCTTTGAAACATGGTCCCTGCCCCATCCCTGCCCTGTCCCTGCCTCTGACAGGAAAACAACTATGGCTTTCCATGACTTGATTTATGGGGATTTTCCTTTCAGATAATTGAGTTTTCCACTAATCAATGCATTGGAAAATTGACCTGCTAGTCCTGGGTTTGATTTTTTACGTTTTTGTTTGTTTGTTTTGTTGAGACAGAGTCTCGCTCTGTCACCCAGGCTCGAAGAGTAGTTGTGCAATCTCTGCTCATTGCAGGCTCTGCCTCCTGGGTTCAAGAAATTCTTGTGGCTCAGCCTCCTAAGTAGCTGGGACTGCAGGTGTAAGCCATCACCCCCGGCTAATTTTTGTATTTTTAGTAGAGATGGGGTTTCTCCATGTTGACCAGGCTGGTCTCAAACTCTTGGCCTCAAGTGATCTGCCCGCCTTGGCCTCCCAAAGTGCTGGGATTACAGGTATAAATCACTGTGCCTGGCCTTTTTTAACTTTTTAAATAAATTAACCTTTTTTTTTTTTTTTTTTTTTGGTAGAAACAGCCTTGCTACGTGGACCAGGCTGGTTTCAAATTCCTGGCATCAAGCAATTCTCCTGTCTAGGCCTCCCAAAGCACTAAGATTACAGACATGAACCATGGCACCCAGCCTTGACCCTAGGTTTGAATTCTGTCTCTGACACTTGCTAACTGTGTGTGATCTTGGGTGGGTCACCGAATCTTCCTGAGCCTTATGAGAATGCAGGAATAATATTAGGTAGTCGAGCAAGTTACTATAGGTAAAGAATTTAGAATAGGGCCTGGCACTTGGCCTCAGTCTAGTACCAGATTCCAAGTCCATAACCACTGTGCCAACACTTGTAATAAATATATGTGGGAGGCAGGGAGGCAGGGAGGCTGGCTATGTGAGGCTACTTTATGTCAACTACACATGAATTTTTTTTTTTTTTTTTTTTGAGACAGTCTTGCTCTGTCACTCAGGCTGAAGTGCAGTGGGGCAATCTCAGCTCACTGCAACCTCCGCTTCCCAGGTTGAAATGATTCTCCTGCCTCAGCCTCCCAAGTAGCTGGGACTTCAGGTGTGCGCCACCATGCCCAGCTAATTTTTGTATTTTTAGTAGAGATAGGGTTTCACCATGTTGGCCAGTCTGGTCTCAAACTCCTGACCTCATGATCTGCCCGCCTCAGCCTCCTAAAGTGCTGGGATTACAGGCGTGAGCTACCACGCCCAGCCATGAATTTTATATATATAATTTATATAAACTAAATGTAGACTGAACGAGTATTGTTACTTGGAACTCTCAGATATAGAATAGTTTTTTCTTGTTCAAATCCAAAATGTAAAATGTGACTATGAGTAATTGATAATGAACTTAACCGATAAGAAATTTCAGGACAGATTTTTCTCAAGTTTTCCTTTCAGTCTTATAGTGATTAAAGGGATGAAAAATTCCAACTATGCATGCCCTGTTCAGAGTGTCCAAGCAGAACCAACCAATGGGGGCTACTGAAGCTCTCAGAGGCAAAACACACAAATGGCATTTTGAGTACAAGTGGCCTGTCTGAACTCTGAAAAGGTGGGGCAGCGGGCCTGCAGCTCCTGGAGTTCAGGGAGACCCAGAAATCTCACCATGCCCCCTTCTCATGTTGTGTTTGTCACAGCCTTGCTCGTCTTGAAAATGGAAAAGATGCTCGCAGGCTGCTTTCTGCTGATCCTCGGACAGATCCTCCTCCTCCCTGCTGAGGCCAGGGAGCGGTCACGTGGGAGGTCCATCGCTAGAGGCAGACATGCTCGGACCCACCCGCAGACGGCCCTTCTGGGTGAGTGATGGCGCCCACCCCCAGAAGTGGGCAGGCGGGGGTGGCTAGGGGAGGGCTTAGGGACAAGGATTGGTGACTGTTGGAGAAGCTCTCCTTTCCCTGGGTACTCATTGGATGTATTGGGCCTGGGGTCCTCGCTGGTGGTGAGGACATGGACTGTGTCTGGAGTTGAGGACGTGGTTGCACACGGGCTTTCAAAATAAACTTTTTTTGAAGCCTTCAATCGATTGTGAAGCTCATGACTTTTTTCCAATATTCAGGGCAAGATTCTCATCTGAAAATATCCTTGTTGTTGGACCTATCTGGGCAAAGGTGTTATGAAAATTTTGTATTGGGTTTGCCCAGCTAGATCTGTTAATGCTTTCCTGCATGGCAGCAGGGAAGAAAGAGCTGGCCCAGAAGAGAGGTGCGACATTGTGAGCTGAATCAAGTTATTGGAATGGAAAATGCCAGGGGTCTATTCGTCTGTTCCAGTGACCATGTTTCTTAGAGAAAGGAAATGTCATGAAGACGCACAGAATACATGTAAATCAGCTGATTCTAAACACGGGCCTTGGTAAGCCTTGGAGGCAATAGGAAGGCTGAGTAGTGCAAAGAGAATGAGTTTTGGCATTGACCTGGGTTCAAGTCCTGCCTCTGCTACTTTCCAGGTGTGTACACATAGGTGATATAACCTTCCTGAGGCTCAGTTTTAGCATCTGTAAAATGGAATGTTAATGCCAAACCTTGGAACATTTCTGTAAGGAATAAATGAGGTAATATACATAAATTCCAGGTACACAGTAAGTAAAAGCTTTACCACAACTATCATTCTATGATGTTCTCTGAAACTGTATTTGACATTTGTATCTTTGGCTAGCCCCTCGAATCTGACCCTTTATGAAGGCGACTGAGAGAACTACCCAGTGACCTGGTAGCCTCAGCGGCATCTGAAATTGCAATCAGGGAACACAGGGACCCAAAGAGCCATTTTTTCAGAGGTCAGAATCTTTATTGATACTAACTAAACGAGGACCCCAGGGATAGGCCTTCCAGGTTCCTGAAAGTCCTTGTTTCCATAGTGATATAAACAAGACTTTCGCAAATGTGAAAAGGACTGGGAAGGGTTTAGTATGTTAATTGAGCATTTTAAAAAACAAATTCCAAGGCGTTAAACAACACACACACACACACACACACACACACGCACACACACGCACACACACATGCACCTGAAGAGCCTGATTTATTTATTTATTTCTCTTTCTTTCTTTCTTTCTTTCTTTCTTTCTTTCTTTCTTTCTTTCTTTCTTTCTTTCTTGTTTGTTTGTTTTTCTTTGAGACTGTCTTGCTCTGTCACCCAGGCTGGAGTGCAGTGGCACAACTTGACTCATTGCAACCTCCTCCTCCAGGATTTAAGTGATTCTCCCACCACAGCCTCTTGAGTAACTGGGATTACAGGGGCAGGACAACATGCCCAGCTAATTTTTGTATTTTTAGTAGAGATGGGATTTGGCCATATTGGCCAGGCTGGTCTCAAACTCTTGGCCTCAAGTGATCCACCTGCCTTGACCTCCCAAAGTGCCAGGATTACAGACCTGAGCCACTACACCTGGCCAAGATACCTGATTTCTAGATCATCAGCAGTGACTGCACAGTTGGGTTTCTGATGGGGCTGGCCTCAGGAAAAGCCAGGACACACTTACCTGGAAAAGCACACTGCTTTTTTTCTCCAAGTCTCTCTCTCCCTCCATTCCTCCCTCTGATACACGCACATAGAACCACATCACCCCCGCCTTCCCTGGTTGTCAGCATTCAGTACTCCTTTGCCTAGAAGCCCATTTTGCTAAAGGCAATCCTGCATCCAGCATTGATTCCTTCTCATTTTTCAAGAGAATGTATCAGGGACAATGAGGAGCATGGGACACAGCCTCTTTCCCACCCCAAGACTGAAAGTGGTGCCTGATGCAGTGGCTCGTGCCTGTAATCCCAGCACTTTGGGAGGCTGAGGCGTGTGGATCACTTGAGTCTGGGAGTTCAAGACCAGCCTGACCAACATGGAGAAACCCCATCTCTACTAAAAATACAAAATTACCTGGGTGTGGTAGTGTATGCCTGTAATCTCAGCTACTCAGGAGGCTGAGGCGGGAGAACTGCTTAAACCTGGGAGGTGGAGGTTTCGGTGAGCCAAGATTATGCCATTGCACTCCAGCCTGGGCAACAAGGGTGAAACTTCATCTCAAAAGAAAAAAAAAAAGACTGGAAGTGGGTGTCGGTGTTTTTACTCCATGAGCTGTGCAAGTGGCTGCTCCCAGATATGCCGGAGGGCTGCTTGGCTATGAAAATGGTGGAATGGCCGGGCACGGTGGCTCACGCCTGTAATCCCAGCACTTTGGGAGGCCGAGGCAGGTGGATCACGAGGTCAAGAGATCGAGACCATCCTGGTCAACATGGTGAAACCCTGTCTCTACTAAACATACAAAAAATTAGCTGGGCATGGTGGCGCGTGCCTGTAATCCCAGCTACTCAGGAGGCTGAGGCAGGAGAATTGCCTGAACCCAGGAGGCGGAGGTTGCAGTGAGCCGAGATCGTGCCATTGCACTCCAGCCTGGGTAACAAGAGCGAAACTCCGTCTCAAAAAAAAAAAAAAAAGAAAATGGTGGAATGACAGTCATGTAACCAGAAGGCCAACACTACAGCTGTGGCCTGATTCTCAAGTGCAATCTGCTTTTGTTCCTATTTTGATGGGGAACAAAGATGGAAAAGCATGCTCATTGGTAGTCCTTGGCTGGAGGGTAGGACCTTCTCTTCATTCTTGGAATAATGCAGTGTTTTGTGTTTTATGCATGTTTGCTTCTCTTGGCTTTTTGGCTATTTGTTCAGAATATGGTGCAGGCCACGTTTTATTTTTTAGTGGCAAATCATTGTGGCTGTAGTTATGGCATCCACCAGCATGATGGGTTTTTACTGGTTATTTGCTTGCAAGTATGTTCCTGAAAGTTTAACAGAGTAGAAACAGCACAATTGTTTCTTAGGTTAATTTTTTATTTGAACTTTCTGAATTTTAAAAATGTTTATCTTTTATGTTTAAATTCAAGTCAGAGTCTCAGTAACAACTTGAGCCAGTTTGAAAAAATAATGCATGTATTTCTCCATTCATCCCGTGAACAACTGCAGGCTGTTCACTCGGCAGCCTGTCATGTCTGTCCAGACGGGCTTATCTCTTACCTCATTCATTGATCTGGAATTTCCACTCTGTGCCAGATACTGGTTGGGGGGCGGTGGTAGTGTTTAAGATGCATGGACATCATCAGGAGATGCACACTGTAGTGGAAGAGATAGCTATGAGAAAAGATCATTAATTTGATAGAATTGGTGTACAAAAGTAGAGGCATAGCTACATCATAGCTCAACTCTACCTGCTGAGCAGGCTTGGTATAAGGCAGTGGTTCTCAAGCTTTGGTCTCAGGATCCTTCCTTTTACACTAAAAATTATTATTTTTTTTATTTTATTTTGAGACAGGGTTTCACTTTGTCTCCCAGGCTGGCATGCAGTGGCATGATTATGGCTCACTGCAGCCTTGACCTCCTGGGCTCAAGCAATCCTTCAACCTCAGCGGCTCAGGTAGCTGGGATTACAGGCACATACCACCACACCTGGCTGATTTTTGTATTTTTTGTAGAGGAGACAGGGTTTCGCCATGTTGTCCAGGCTGGTCTCGAACTCCTGGGCTCAAACTATCCTCCCCTCTCAGCTTCCCAAAATGCTGGGGTTCTAGGCATGAGCCACTGTGCCCAGCCAAAAATGATTAAGGTTCCCAAAGAACTTGTGTTTGTTTGTTTTTTAAGAATCCTGAGGACAATCAAGGGAGCTTTTGTTTATGTGGGTTGGATCTATTGGTTTCTACTTGATCAGAAATTTAAAAAATAAAAATAATAAAATCAGAATGTGTTAACAAATTATATGTGTATAAAAAACTATATTTCCTGGCCAGGTGCAGGGGCTTATGCCTGTCATTCCAGTACTCTGGGAGGCCGAGGTGGGAGGATCACTTGAGCCCAGGCATTTGAGACCAGTCTGGGCAACATAGAAATATCTTGCCTCTATAAAAAATTAAAAAAATTAGGCTAGGTGTGGTGGCTCACACCTGTAATCCCAGCACTTTGGGAGGCCAAGGCAGGTGGATCATCTGAGGTCAGGAGTTTGAGACCAGCTTGGCCAATGTGGTAAAACCCCATCTCTACTAATAATACAAAAATCAGCTGGGCGTAGTGGTGCATGCCTGTATTCCCAGCTCCTCCAGAAGCTGAGGCAGGAGAATTGCTTGAACCCGGGAGGCAGAGGTTGCAGTGAGCCGAAATCATACCACTGCACTCCAGCCTGGGCAACAAGAGCAAAACTCTGTTTCAAAAAACAAGAAAGGAAAAAAAATTTAGCTGCCTGTGGTGGTGCACACCTGCAGTCCCCTGCTTGAGATGCTTAGGCTACAGGATCACTTGACCCCCAGAGGCTGAGGCTACATGAATGAGCCATGATCGTGCCACTGCACTCCAGCCTGGGCAACAGACTAAGACCCTGTCTCACCAAAAAAAAAAAAAAAAAAAAAAAGGAGCACTGTTTTACAGTTTTTCAAATGTTTTAAATGTCTGGCTTAAGAGAGGACAGCTGGACTGTTATTTCTTGACTATTCAATCTGTCATGAAATGTTTTGGTTAGATTATATGAAAACAGCCTTGTGTGGATATGTAGTTGGAAAAAGGTTTTAATAGCCTTTTCATATAATTGTAAATGTTCTTTGATACTACACCAAAACTTGACAAAGAGTAGTTTCTTAAAGGTAGTGGCAATGTGGAATCTAAAACCAAATCAATCAACTTTTTGTTCTCTATATACTCACAAGAGAATGGCAGTATGAAAGACAAACTTTCATGTTATTATGAGAATAGTTCTGACCTCATGGATCCTCCGAAAAGGACTCAGGGACCCCTAGGATTCCCCAAACCACTCTTAAGAATGGCTGGTTCAAGGGAATCATTTCCAGTGAAAGTCGTGGTCATCGAGAGCCCTCTGGGACAGCAGGCGGCAGAGGCGTGAAGATGGAGTGTGGCCGTGGGGCTCCAACGTGGCACTGGGTCTGCCAGGCAGGTGTTCTGAGCTGGAGATAAGCCAGCAATCATTTAGGAACTAGAGGGCTCCAAGGAAGATTTTGAGCTGCATTTTGCAGGGGTGGGAGCCGTGGAGGGCTTTAAGCTGGCAACAGTGGGTGTCACTTTGTCTTTGTACCCACTGTACTTTCTGGACAGACCCGACCTTCCTGGGTTGTGGCAAAAGGCAAGGATCTAACTAGCAGGCTGCAACAGGAGAAGGAATGAGCACCTGTTGTAGCTCAAAGGCCTCTCATTGGCAGGTAGAGTCAGAGAAGCTGGCTGTGCTGTACCCAGAACCCTTTGGACTTCAGATTCTTCCCCTTACCCAGCCTTGTGGGTGGTACCTATCCCCTTCCACACTCCTCCCTAGGTCCTCCTCCAGCGGGCGCTAACTGGGAGGCATACCACCCCACCGCTAATGGCTGCTTGCTTCATTTGTGCGCACTTTTCTTCTTTGTTACACCACTGTCATATGAGGGGGTGGACCTGTTTCCAGGCCGACCAGTGGGGTATATCAGCCTTTTTGGAAACCTTATCCTCCTTGCCCAAACTCCCACTGTATTTTTTTTTTTTTTTTTTGAGACGGAGTCTTGCTTTGTTGCAGTGGGGCGATCTCTGCTCACCGTAACCTCCATCTCCTAGGTTCAAGTGATTCTCCTGCCTCAGCCTCTGGAGTTGGGACTACCGGCACGTGCCACCACACCGAGCTAATTTTTGTATTTTTAGTAGAGACGGGGTTTCACCATGTTGGCCAGGATGGTCTCAATCTCTTGACCTCGTGATCTGCTCGCCTCAGCCTCCCAAAGTGCTGGGATTACAGGCATGAGCCACCATGCCTGGACCCCACTGTATTCTTGGCTGCCCCAACTCCGCAAACTACACTACAGTCACCAGCTTGTGGTCCCCAAGGTTGGTCTGTCTTACGAGAGCTTGTTACATGTGCATCCTTTTCTATATTTACCAACATTGCTCATTTTATTTCTGCTAACCAACCTTGAAATCTTTTTCTTTCTCTATTATGGATTCCCCTTTGGATCAATACTAGCCACTCACAAGTTATGTTTGTGTGGTTTTTTTTAAATTGCATTTTAGGTTTTGGGGTACATGTGAAGAACATGCAAGATTTTGCATAGGTATACACATGGCAGTGTGATTTGCTGCCTTCCTCCCCTTCACCTATATCTGGCATTTCTCCCCATGCTATCTCTCCCCAACTCCCCACCCCCCGCTGTCCCTCCCCTATTTCCCCTCAACAGACCCCAGTGTGTGATGCTCCCCTCCCTGTGTCCATGTGTTCTCATTGTTCAACACCCATGAGTGAAAACATGCAGTGTTTGATTTTCTGTTCTTGTGTCAGTTTGCTGAGAATGATGGTTTCCAGGTTCATCCATATCCCTACAAAGGACATTAACTCATCAATTTTGATGGCTGCATAATATTCCATGGTGTATATGTGCCACATTTTCCCTGTCCAGTCTATCACCGATGGGCATTTGGGTTAGTTCCAGGTCTTTGCTATTGTAAACAGTGCTGCAATGAACATTCGTATGCATGTGTCCTTATAGTAGAATGATTTTAATCCTTTGGATATATACCCAGTAATGTGATTGCTAGGTCAAATGGAATTTCTATTTCTAGGTCCTTGAGGAATCGCCACACTATATTCCACAATGGTTGAACTAATTTACACTCCCACCAACAGTGTAAAAGTGTTCCTATTTCTCTGCATCCTCTCCAGCATCTGTTGTCTCCAGATTTTTTTAATGATCGCCATTCTAACTGGCGTGAGATGGTATCTCAATGTAGTTTTGATTTGCATTTCTCTAATGACCAGTGATGATGAGCATTTTTTCATATGTATATTGGCCTCATGTATGTCTTCTTTTGTAATGTGTCTGTTCATATCCTTCACCCACTTTTGAATGGGCTTGTTTTTTTCTTGTAAATCTGTTTTAGCTCTTTGTAAATTCTGGATATCAGCCCTTTGTCAGATGGGTAGATTGCCAAAATTTTTTCCCATTCTGTTGGTTGCCGATTCACTCTAAGGACTGTTTCTTTTGCTGTGCAGAAGCTGTGGAGTTTGATTATGTCCCATTTGTCTATTTTGGCTTTTGTTGCCAATGCTTTTGGTGTTTTGGTCATGAAGTCCTTGACTATACCTATGTTCTGAATGGTTTTGCCTAGATTTTCTTCTAGGGCTTTTATGGTGTTAGGTCTTATGTTTAAGTCTTTAATACATCTGGAGTTAATTTTTGTGTAAGGTGTCAGAAAGGGGTCCAATTTCTGCTTTCTGCCCATGGCTAGCCAGTTTTCCCAACACCATTTATTAAACAGGGAATCCTGCCGAGCGCGGTGGCTCATGCCTATAATCCCAGCACTTTGGGAGGCCGAGGTGGGTGAATCACGAGGTCAAGAGATCGAGACCATCCTGGTCAACAAGGTGAAACCCCGTCTCTACTAAAAATACAAAAAGTAGCTGGGCATGGTGGTGCGCGCCTGTAGTCCCAGCTACTTGGGAGGCTGAGGCAGGAGAATTACTTGAGCCCAGGAGGCGGAGGTTGCAGTGAGCCATGCCATTGCACTCCAGTCTGGGTAACAACAATGAAACTCCGTCTCAAAAAGAAAAACAAAATAAACAGGGAATCCTTTCCCCATTGCTTGTTTTTGTCAGGTTTGTCAAAGATTGGATGGTTGTAGATATGTTCTGTTGCCTTTGAGGGGTCACACACACTTCAGGTCCTCTGCCAAAGTGCCAGCCCTGTCTGCTTTACATTCCACGAGGTAATAGTGATGCCTACCTCAGAGGGATTCACATGTTAGTTATTTTTGCACTTGTCTCATTTTACTACTAGTAGACTATAAATCTCTTCCATATAGGGACTGAATATTTTTCATTTCTCATAGCACCTATGGAAGGCAACTCTCATGTACTGAGCCCCTGCTGTGAGTTGGGAGGTGTTATCTCACCTAATCCACAGCAGGAGCAAACACTGCAAGGTAATTATTGTTCTATTCTATTTTCAGACAAGGAAGCTAAGGCTCAGGTAGCTTAAGCAGTTTTGGCAAACTTGTTAAGACTTCTGCAAACCTAGACAGAAAAGGTGCCCAACCCCTATCCCCTTTAAGGAAAGGATGCATGGCTTAGGGACAGATATGCCTTGGAGCAAAGAGAAAGGCAGCTGTACTCTTGAATGTACTATTTTATCAGATGAGTAATTGGAAGACAAAACTGATTAAAATATATATATATATGTGTGTGTGTGTGTATGTATATGTATATACATACACACATACACACACCAGATTCTTCCTGCTGAGCCTGCTTTCTCCTCAACCCAGAGTTTTTATGTAGACCATAGGATGCCCTGCCCATCGGTATTTGGAGGTGCTGTTGCAGCCAGTCACACCTGGATTCTACTGACCTCCAGCCCTGGCTGTGATTCTGCCCAGGGCTCAGTGTGTATTGAACAAATGAGTGAATGAGATGTGCAGAAGGCTGATTTCATCCTTATTTGAATGACTCCAATCTTGATTAAACTTCTTCTTAGCAAGGGGTTATTTTCTTCTCCTGGACCTCAGTTCATTCATCTCTAAAAGAAGGAGTTTGAGGCCAGACACAGTGGCTCACACCTGTAATCCCAGCACTTTGGGAGGCCAAGGCGGGTGGATCTCGAGGTGAGGAGTTTGAGACCAGCCTGGCCAAGATGGTGAAACCCCGTCTCTACTAAAAATACAAAATTTAGCCGGACATGGTGGCACACGCCTGTACTCCCAGCTATTCAGGAGGCTAAGGCAGGAGGATCGCTTGAACCCAGGAGGCAGAAGTTGCAGTGAGCCAAGATCGTACCATTTCACTCCAGCCTGGGCAACAGAGTGAGAGACTCTGTCTCAAAAAAAAAAGGAGGTTGAAGTCAATGATCTCTCAGGTCTCATCTAGGATGTGGTGATGTCACTAATTCCCCTGACGCCCCTTCTGTGTGGGAACCCTGATGAAATCTGCAGCTTTTCCTCACTCTCTCCAGGTAGGAAAGCCAAGGAAGGACCATATTCTGGAAGCTAAGGAAGAAGAAGTTTTGAGACACAGGGTGGTCAGTAGGATCAAGCAGGACAGCAGGGCCGGGCACCGGGATCAGGCAACATGGCAGGGCCAGGCACCGGGATCAGGCAACATGGCAGGGCTGGGCACCGGGATCAGGCAACACGGCAGGGCCAGGCACCGGGATCAGGCAACATGGCAGGGCCGGGCACCGGGATCGGGCAATACGGCAGGGCCGGGCAGTGGGATCGGGCAACACGGCAGGGCTGGGCAGTGGGATTGGGCAACACGGCAGGGCTGGGCAGTGGGATCCGGCAACACGGCAGGGCTGGGCAGTGAGATCGGGCAACACGGCAGGGCTGGGCAGTGGGATCGGGCAACACGGCAGGGCTGGGCAGTGGGATCGGGCAATGAAGCAGGAGTTCTCAAATTTCACTGTGCACCAAAAGCTCCTGGAAGGCTTGTTAGAACACAGATTACTGGGCCCTGTGCTCTAAGAGTCTGATTTAGTAGGTCTGAGTTGGGGTCTGATAAGTAGTATTTCCGGAGACCACAGTTTGAGAACTAGTACTGTAGAGAAACCTATAAGGTTGGGTGGAATAGGCAGGAGGAAAAGATCTTAGGAGGAGATGCTGTGGGCCATGAGCTGGAAAGATGATACAAGATGAGTAACATCTGCAGAGAATTGCAGCTGCAGAGAAGAAACTAACTGTAATCTACGTCCTGCCCTTCTGAAGCTTTAAAAATAAGCTGCTAGCATTTTCCAGCCTTACAGGGAATTGACAAAAGGTGGGCTTCAAGCCTACATAGGAGCCAGCCTCTTACAGAACAGCAGTTAGCAATACACATCTAAAGAACTAAGCAGCTGGCCTGTGACTATATCATCAGAATTGATTATATGCATGAAGGTTGATGCATTGAGCTCATCAAATTGTTTTAAAGATAGCAAAGCCTTAAAAAAAAAAAAAAACCTTTTGAAGTAAAACCCCCTCTGTTTTAGTGCTCAGCCGCAGTGCATTGTGGACAGCGCAACGACAGTTGGAAATGTGGACCCCTTGGAAGGACTGTCATGGCCGCTCTCAGCATAGACTTGCTGGTCCCTATCAAATTCATCCTCTGTGCCTATGCTCTGTTTAATATAGAAATCAACCTCTCTGTTATCAATCATTTTTAATTAATTGTATGAAGTAAAATTCTTCATTCCTATCTTGTGATTAATGCTGGGAGAATCCAAAAAGCACAGTACCTGACCTCCAATAAGCCATAAAGTTAAAAGCTTTTCTAGGCAATGAATATATAACCTGATTTTTTTCTCTGACAGATTCTCTCTCTCCCCTTCTTTCTCCCTTTCTCATTCTGTGTGAAACTCTTTCTTTATCCCTTTCCATTTCTATGACCGTCCTTGATCTTTCCCTCTCCAGTGCCCGCCCCCACCACCCACATTCCCTGCTTCAGTTCCAGGATGTTCTCTCCTCAGCTTGCCCATGGGTTTTGCACCTGCAACTCATGTGTGTGTAAAGGAGTAGAGGTAAGGGGTTATCCCTTCCATGAGTGAGAGTCACCTTGCTTTTCTTTGCTGACTGGTGCTGTTAGGAGACAAGATACACAACCTTACCCCTAGGGAGCTAGTCACATCCCTCCTCCCTGATTAATGATAATAATGATAACAACAGTAGTGATGAGGCTGGGTGAGGTGGTTCATGCTTGTAATCCCAGCACTTTGGGAGGCTGAGCGAGTGGATCACCTGAGGTCAGGAGTTCAAGACCAACCTGACCAACATGGTGAAACCCCGTCTTTACTAAAATTAGCCAGGCATGGTGGTAGATGCCTGTAATCCCAGCTACTCGGGAGACTGAGGCAGGAAAATTGCTTCAACCTGAGAGGCAGAGGTTGCAGTGAGCCGAGATTGCACCACTGCACTCCAGCCTGGACAACAAGAATGAAACTGTCTCAAAAAAAAAAAAAAAAACTAGTAGTGATGACAAGCCACCATGAGCCAGGCACTGTGGTAGGGAGCTCACACTTCATTCTGCATGTCCTATTATCCCTTAACTGTCTCATACAAGGTCATTTAACTACTGAGAAGCCAGAGGCAGAATTAAAGAAGCAAACTTGCCATTTTCTCCACTTAAACTCTTGTCACCAGGCTGCAGTGCAGTGGTGTGATCATGGCTCACTGCAGCCTCGACCTCTGGGCTCAGGTGATCCTCCTATCTCAACCTCCCAAGTAGCTGGGACTACAGACATGCGCCACCATACCCAGCTAGTTTTTTCATATTTTTGGTATGTTGACAGGGTTTTGCCATGTTGCCCAGGCTTGTCTTGAACTCCTGAGCTCGAGCCATCCTCCTGCTGTGGCCTCCCAAAGTGTTAGGATTACAGGCATGAACCTCCACACTTGCCCTCCTCCTACTCTTTTCTATAACCCCACCCACCCCATTTTATCCAACCGAATTGGACTAATCTTTCAGGTCTCGATGGAAGTGCTTCTAATCTTCTAGGTTGGGATTTAATACCCTAACTATTGCATTCCCACAGAGTGTCGTATGTCCCCAACACTGCAGTTAGCCTGTACAGCAATTGCCTGCTGAATTGTCTATGTGGTCCATCGTCATACCAGCATGGCTAAGCAAGGTGCCTGGTACACAGCAGGTGTTCCATAAATGCCTATGGGAAAAGTGAACGAACTGACAAATGAACAAAGAGGAAGTATCTAGAGAGGAGCCACCATGCTGGTGAAGGTTTCCCAAGCCAGGGCTTGAGGAAAAGAGTTGAAAGAACTAAGGATGTTTAGCTTGAAAAACAGAAGATGTAGCAGTTCTCTGGAGGCTGCATTATGAAACAGGTTAGACTTATTATTAAAACCTTGAAGAGGAGACAGAAATCCAGACACCCATATGTTCAAGGAAACAGATGTTTCTTCTACATGAAACTTTGTAGCTATTGCATCAGCCTACAAAACAGCGAATTTCAGCCAGGTGTGCCAGGCGTGGTGCCTCATGCCTGTAATCCCAGCACTTTGGGAGGCCAAGGTGGGCGGTTCACCTGAGGTCAGGAGTTGGAGACCAGCCTGGCCATCATGGTGAAACACTCTCTCTACCAAAAACACAGAAATTAATACTGTTGGGTGCCTTTAATCCCAGCTACTCAGGAGGCTGAGGCGGGAGGATTGCTTGAACCCAGGAGGTGGACGTTGCAGTGAGCCGAGATCGCGCCACTGCACTCCAGCCTGGGTGACAGAGTGAAACTCTGTCTCAAAAAGCAAGCAAACAAACAAAGAAATTTCTTGCTGGTGCACAGGGGATATTGAACACCTTATACACAGAGGGTTTAATAAACCTCTAATCTGCAAATCTTGATATTCCTGGATTCCATGGAGGTGCCTGCAGAATTAGGAAATGAGCTGGCAGTGCCTGTAGTTCCCAGCTACTTGGGAGGCCAAGGCAGGTAGATGGCTTGAGTCCAGGAGCTCGAGACCAGCCTGGGCATCATAGCAAAACCCTGTCTCTACAAAATACAAAATTAGCCAGGTGTGATGGCTTACACCTGTGGTCTCAGCTACTTGGGAGGCTGAGATAGGAGGATTGCTTGAGCCTGGGAGATGGAAGTTGCAGTGAGCTGTGACTGCACCACTGCACTCCAGCCTGGACAACAGAATGAGACCCTTCCTCAATATATATATATATATTTTCTAGAAATTTGAGTTGTATGTTAGTTTCCTAGGGCTTCTATAACAATGTACCATGAATGGGGTAGTTAAACAGCAGGAATTTCTTGTCTCACAGCTCTGGAGGCTGGAAGTCTAAGCTCAAGGTGTCGGCTGTGTTGGTTTCTTCTGAGCCCTCTCTCCTTGGCTTGTAGGTGGCCATCTTCTCCCTGTGTCTTTACATGGTCTTTTCCCTCTGTACCTGTGAGTGTCCAGAGTTCCTCTTCTTATAAGGACACCAGTCACATTGAATTAGGCCTGCCCTAATAACCTCATTTTAACTTAATCACCTCTTTAAAGACCCTGACTCCAAATCTGGTTACATCCTGAAGGCCTGGCGGGAGGACTTCATCATATGAATCGGGGCAGGGAAAGGGACAGAAGTCAGCCCGTGACAAGTTGCTTTGCTTTTCACTTTCCCAGTTTGTGGAGGACAGTGTGTTATCTTTCAACATGTTCTTAAATAGCCTCTTTTTCCTTTCGGATTCACTTTATGTTCCCACTTCAGGGTGATATGACCAATGTTGGGGGAAGGATGTTCAAAGACTTGAGCAGTGTGTCACTTATTACCTTACCATCCCATATTTCAGAGTCATTAAAGCAGCTCCAGCAAGTGCAGTGGGCTGTGCAGCTGGCATCCTAGGGCTGCAGATGGGACCTGAGTGCAATCTAACCAGGGTGTGAAGTCAAGTTCGAGGTTTTTCAAAAGCCAAGAATTAGAACGACTAGCTTAGTCCTGTTTCAGTATATCCAAGGGAGGCTGATTTATTGGGAAAGATGAAAGGAGGTCAATGTGTGTATTTTGGCTGCTCAGAAGATTGTGGGGCCAGGAAGGGGAAAGGAGGAAGTTATCATAAACCTACAGCCAGCCAATGAGTAAGAACTTCAAAGAGGAAGCTGAATGGCCAGATGGACCAAGAGCTGGGGCACAGGCAGGGTCTTGGGGAGAAATCAGATAAATGCATGCTTTGGACAACTTGAGCTCAGAGCCAGGAGAGGCCTTTGGAAAGGCATGATGGATTATGTGTACTGTGGGTCATTATACCATGAGAGGTCCTGAGGGGATGAGCCCCAGAGGCCCTTAAAGTCAGGGCGGATCATTAAATAAACTGCACAGGAATTTCTTCCAGGAGGGCTCAGACTTGGCAAAGGTTGGGAAGGGCTGCTTTCCATCTCCAGCTCTTAATTCCCCAGACCTGATGCTGGGGCTCGCTTATTCCAGCCTACTCCATTCATTTATTGAATAAATATATACTGAGAACCCCCTTATTCCAAGGTCTGTGCTAGGCCCAGTGAATGATGAGGAATCCCTAAATCTTTGGGACTTGGTGAGGTCACTGGGGAAACGTCCTCTCCTTTCATCCGTTTGCACCAGATATGGCTGTCCCATGTGATTGTCCCACCACTGACTGAAGCAGGCCTCTCTACTCTCCTCTTCCAGTTAAACCTGAATTTGTCTCCAAAGTTCAGGTTTGGAAGAACAATGGGAAAACCATCAATTTTTTGGAGTTTTTTTTTTTTGTTTGAGCTGGAATCTCACCCGGTTGCCCAAGCTGGAGTACAGTGGCACAATCTTGGCTCACTGCAACCTCCACCTCCTGGGTTCAAGCAATTCTCCTGCCTCAGCCTCCTGATTAGCCAGGATTACAGGCACATGCCACCACGCCCAGATAATTTTTGTATTTTTAGTAGAGACAGGGTTTCACCACGTTGGTCAGGCTGTTCTTGAACTCCCGACTTCGTGATCTGCCTGCCTCAGCCTCCCAAAGTGCTGGGATTACAGGCCTTAGTCACTGTGTCCGGTCCCAAGCTTTTAAACTATACCAAAATGGTTTCATTCTGCTACACCTTTTTTTTTTTTTTTTTTTTTTGAGATGGAGCCTTGCTCTGTTGCCCAGGCTGGAGAGCAGTGGTGCATTCTGGGCTCACTGTAACCTCTGCCTCCTAGGTTTAGGTGATTCTCCTGCCTCAGCTGGCTGAATAGTTAAAATTACAGGCATGTGCCACCACAGCCAGCTAATTTTTGTATTTTTAGTAGAGACGGGGTTTCACCATGTTGGCCAGGCTGGTCTTGAACTTCTGACCTCATGTGATCCACCCACCTTGACCTCACAAAGTGCTGGGATTACAGGCATGAGCCACTATGCCTGACCCTGATATACTATTTTGTTTCATAATTTGCCTGGGTTTTATCATTGATTCATCCATTCAACAAATATATATTGAGAACCTACAGTGTGCAAGGCATTGCTTTGGGTGCCAAGAATACTGCAGGGTCAGGCCAGGGTCACATCTGGCTCACCATTAGTCAGGCTTTAGGGTTTGGTACAAATTCCATGGCCTCAGGCACTATGAGTGCATAGGATCAGCAAAAAAAAGTCCTTATAGAGATGGCAAATTCACTCATAAACCATCTGGGCTTGATGCCTTCTGTAGAGGGGACATATTTGACAACAAATTCAATATCTTCAAAATCCATTTGTGCATTTAAGTTTTACATTTATTCTTAAGTCTATTTTGGTCACTGTTATTTTTCTGAAAAATATTCTCATTTGTTTACATTTTCAAATCTGTTGTTATAAATTACTGCTCATAATACTAAACTGTCTAATAGGGAACATGTATTTTATTAACACATGTTTGTAAATATAGGGTCCCACTATGTTGCCCATGTTGGTCTTGAACTCCTGGGCTCAAGCAATCCTGCCTCGGCCTCCCAAATAGCTGGGATTACAGACGTAAGCCACTGTGCCTGAACAGGGGACATGTATTTTTTTTTTTAACAAAAAGTGCTCAGTGTTAGGCTTGGTGCGGTACCTCACGCCTGTAATCCCAGCACTTTGGGAGGTGGGCAAATCACTTGAAGTCAGGCGTCTGAGACCAGCCTGGCTAACATGGTGAAACCCTCTCTCTGCTAAAAATACAAAAAAATTAGCCAGGTGTGGTGGCAGGCGCCTATAATCCCAGCTACTTAGGAGGCCGAGGCCAGATAATAGCTTGAACCTGGGATGCAGAGGTTGCAGTGAGCCGAGATCTCACCATTGCACTCCAGCCTGGGCAACAAGAACAAAACTCAGTCTTTGGGAAAAAAAAAAAAGAGAAGAAAAAGTGTCCATTGTTTTATTCTCATGGATCACAAAGCTCTTAGCAAAAATTCTGAAGAAACACTGAGACCTGGGGGATGGATGTGTGTTGCCAGGAGAGGAATCTCTATTGCCTCTTGGGTTTCTTTGATAATACCTGGTATTTGTAGAAGAGCTTCACAGTTTTTCAAAGCACCTGTCTTTTGCCTTACCTCTCCTCTCTCCCTTGTCTCCCTGATGCCCCCAACTTCTTAGAATTGCCAGGGCCAGGGCACTGCTGGGCCCATGGTGTGGGTCTACATTCTAGGAAAAGCTTTGTTACCCCCTTCCCCCAACACGGGAGTCTCCTGTTTTTAGGCAGCTTAAGAAAGCAGTCTTGGCCAGGTGTGGTGGCTCACACCTGTAATCCCAGCACTTTGGGAAGCCGAGGTGGGTGGATCACAAGGTCCAGAGATCGAGACCATCCTGGCCAACACCGTGAAACTCTGTCTCTACTAAAAATACAAAAATTAGCTGAGCGTGGTGGCAGGCACTTGTAATCCTAGCTACTCGGGAGGCTGAGGCAGAGAATTGCTTGAACCCAGGAAGTGGAGGTTGCAGTGAGCCAAGACGGTGTCACTCTGCCCTGGTGACAGAGTGAGATTCCATCTCAAAAAGAAGAAAAGAAAGCAGTCTTATCCATGGAGGAATGTCCAGCCTGCTTGGTGCAGATGCTGGGTTTGGGGACCCAGCTGTTTGCAGGAGTAGTCAGGGACCGTGAGACTCCTGGGATGTTACAGTTCCTATGCTAGCAGGGGAAAGACACTGGGCCTGTGAGAAGTTGAGTTTAGGGCAGCCAGTCCTACTGGGAGAAAGGAGAGCCTCAGATGCCAGCTACCTTGTTGTCTAGGCAACCCAGAGTGAGTGTCCAGCCATTTTCTGACAACCCTGCTTATTACACCATGTATGGAAATCAGTGCAGACTTGCACCTGCTCTGAGGGGTGCAGGTGGTGCTCTGTGGAACACACACATGCACGCCTTCACCCACCCTTTCCTGGGCCTTTGGAATTCATGGCATGGGAACACTATATCTGTTGCATTTGGGTGTAGTTATAGTGCCAGTGTAAAGACAGGTTTGTCTGTGGAGTACCTGAATGACAAGAGCATGTGCTGTGTCAGTTCCACGTGGAAGGACTTCCTCACAGACATTGGAAGCGTACCAGTAGAATCTAAGCTCTAGGAAGGCAGGGTTTTGTTTTTTTGGTCTGGCACATGATAGACACTCAGTAAATACTTGCTGGACAGATGGACAAATGGAAACTGGAATGAAATGGAGATGCCTAGGTGGGTGGCATGAAGGACTCTGCCTCTCCTGGTCTTTGCCTTGTAGATGCCAAATATTCTAGGTGGGAACTGGGAAGTTGGAGATGCTGCTCTGTAGAGAGTCAGTGGAGCAAAGATTGGAAAACCATCCAGCCTGTGTCAGCTGGTGAAAGTGGGGTTTGGGGTCTATTCTGTGGTCAGAATATTAGAGGAGGTACCCTGATCCCTCAGGGACCAGAGTGTGAAAATCAAGGGGATGGAGGTAGGGCCACTTGGTCCATCCTTGTAGGTTCAGAGCTATGTCCTATCAAATGCTTTCCCTTCATGTATTAGCGTGATAAGGCGCTCTTTCTACTTCAGCTTGATAATCCAGTGGATTATATGGATAGATTTTCTAATGCTGAGCCAATCCTTGCATTACTGGGGTAAGCATTACTTGATCATAATGTACTTTTTAATACTCTACTAGAATTATTTTGCTAATCTATTTTTTAATTTAGATTCACAAATGAAACTGGCCAGCATTCCCTCTAATTTTCACTTTTTGCACTGTCTGGTTTTGGTATCAAAGTTAAGTTAGCTTCATGAAAATAAATTGTTTTTGTAAAGTAGGTATTAGCTATTCCTTAAAGAGCTGGTAAATTTGCTCATAAAACCGTCTGGGTTGAATCCCTTCTGTAGGGGAGATATGTTTGAAACTAATTAAATTTCTTTAGTAGACATTAGTCTATTTGACTTTTCTATTTCTTTTGAGTCTATTTTGGTAATTGATATTTTCCTTGAAAATGATGCCATTTGTCTACATTTTCAAATCTTTTGGCATATATTACAGTTCCTAATACTGAGCTGTATTTTAATAGGGCACATGTGATTCTTTAATAAAAGGTGCCAGTGCTTTGTTTCTATAGATCACAAAGTTCCTCGAAAAAATTCTGAAGAAACATTGAGACCTGGGGGATGGCTGTGTGTGCCACAGGGAGAGGAGTCTTGATTGACTCTTGAATTTCTCTGATAATATCTGGCATATGTAAAAGAGCCTTACAGTTTTTCAACACATCTATTGCTTACCTTATTTCTTTTGTCTTCTCAAAGTCCTTGAAATGTAGATTTTATGATAATTCTCAATTTATAGATAAGAAAAAGTCAATCAGAGGTATCAGTTTATCTATAATATAGATGAAATCAGAAGCCACTCCTGGATCACACCATTTTGTTTTTAAAGTTTTTTTAATTAAAAAATTTTTAAACTCAGTTTTTTTTTTAAATTTTTCAAATTTTAATTTTTAATTTTTTTAAATTTAGGGACAGGGTTTTACCATGTTGGCCAGGCTAGACTTGAACTCCTGACCTCAAGTGATCTGCCCGCCTCAGCCTCCCAAAGGGTTGGGATTACAGGTGTGAGCCACTGCGCCTGGCTTTAATTTTTTTTTAAGATGGAGTTTCACTCTTATTGTCCAGGCTGGAGTGCAGTGGTGCAATCTAGGCTCACCGCAACCTTCACCTCCCGGGTTCAAGTGATTCTCCTGCCTCAGCCTCCTGAGTAGCTGGGCTTAAGGCATGCACCACCATGCCCAGCTAATTTTGTATTTTTAGTAGAGATGGGATTTCTCCATGTTGGTCAGGCTGGTCTCTAACTCCTGGTGTCAGATGATCCACCTGCCTTGGCCTTCCAAAGTGCTGGGATTATAGGCGTGAGCCACTGAGCCTGGCTAATCATATCATTTTAATTAGAAGAGAGTTTAGAGATCATCTCGTTGAGAGATTCTTAACCTGGGATCCATGGACTCTCAAAGTGCCCTTGGGTAGACTTCAGTGGCTCCATAATTTGGATGAGAATGAAATTACATGGTTTTCACTAAACTCTATGGGGAATTTAGCATTTCCTTCTATTATGATTGCAAGCATCAAACACCAGAGTATTAGCAGTACTGCATCTCCAGTAGAGATCACAGATATTTTCTTTTTTTTGAGACGGAGTTTTGCTCTTGTTACCCAGGCTGGGGTGCAATGGCATGATCTCGGCTCACCGCAACCTCCGCCTCCTGGGTTCAAGCAATTCTCCTGCCTCAGCCTCCTGAGTAGCTGGGACTACAGGTGTGCACCACCATGCCCAGCTAATTTTTGTATTTTTAGTAGAGACGGGGTTTCACCTTGTTGACCAGGATGGTCTCGATCTCTTGACCTTGTGATCCACCCGCCTCGGCCTCCCAAAGTGCTGGGATTACAGGCTTGAGCCACTGTGCCCGGCCCCGATCACAGATATTTTCATGACATGTTGTAGTCATCAGAGATAACTCAAAATATTGTTTACACTCATCACTACCTCAAAATTACACTAGGTAGTAGACCCACCTCTTGATTTTGATATGTTGTTTTCAAAAGTACATATGTTACTGTATACCGGATTTGTTTTTAAAAATATATTGATAACTGTAGTTCAAATAATTGGCCTCCTTTCTAATCCTTTGCATTTTGTTTACTTGTTTATTGTGATAAAATATACACAAGATAAAATTGACTATTTTAACCATTTATGGTACATGTTTGATGGTATTGGGTAAATTTACGGGCCAGGCACAGTGGCTCATGCCTGTAATCCCAGCACTTTGAGAGGCTGAGGTGGGAGCCTCACCTGAGGTTGGGAGTTCAAGACCAGCCTGACCAACATGGAGAAACCCCATCTTTACTAAAAATACAACATTAGCCGGCTATGGTGGTGCATGCCTATAATCCCAGCTACTCAGGAGCCTGAGGCAGGAGAATTACTTGAACCCAGAAGGTGGAGGTTGCAGTGAGCCAAGATTGCGCCATTGCACTCCAGCCTGGACAAAAGCAAAACTCCGTCTCAAAACAAAAAAAAAGAAATTTACAATGGTGTGCAACTATTACCACTATTTCTAGAGCTTTTCATCATCCCAAATAGCAACTCTGTACCTAATTAAGCAATAACTCATCATTCTTCCTTTCCCCACACCCCAGTAACTTCTCTTCTACTTTCGGTCTCTATGAATTTGCCTAAATACCTCATAAAAATGAAATTATATCATATTTATCCTTTGGTGGTTGTCTTTTTTCATTTAGCTTAATGTTTTCAAGGTTCATCCATGTTGTAGCATGTATCAGAACTTCATTCTTTTTGTGGTTCAAAAATATACTACATTTTAATCTATTCTTCTGTCAATTGGCACAGTTGTTTTCACCTTCAGACTATTGTGGGTTGTTTGTTTTGTTTTTTGAGACAGGGTGTCATTTCTATCACCCAGGCTGCAGAGCAATGGCATGATCAGGGCTCACTGCAACCTCAACTTCCTCGGCTCAGGTAATCTTGATAACTGGGGATACAGGCACATATCATGGCTGGCTACTTTTTTGTATTTTTAGTAGAGACAGGGTTTCACCATGTTGCCCAGGCTGGTCTTGAACTTCTGGGCTCAAGCAGTGCACCTCCTTTGACCTCTCAAAATGCTGGGATTATAGGCATGAGCCATTGTACCTGGCCACCTTTGAGCTATTGTGAATAAGGCTGCTATGAACATTGGCATACAAATATCTGCTTGAGTTCCTGTTCTTTTGGATATACACTAAGGAGTGGAATTGCTGGGAAATATGGTAATTCTGTGTTTAACTTTCTGAGGAACTGCCTAACTGTGTTGTACAGAGGCTGCACCGTGCTGCATTCCTGCCAGCAGTGCACGAGGGCTCCAATTTCCCCATAGCCTCACCAATACTTGTTATTTTCATTAAAAAATAATAATTACTATCCTAGTGGGTGTTGCATTTTATTTTAGGCGTGTAAAAACTTTCTTCTGAGAAGGAGTCATGGGCTTCTCCAGACTGCCATGGGGGTCCCTGATACAAATAAAGGTTAGGAAGTTAGGATGAAGGAACTCAGAGCTCAGAGATACTGTCACATATCCAAGGTGAGGTGATGGACAAGCAGCAGCCCACACCTTAGAACTAAGTTTCCTGGGTCCCAGAGGAGCCCTTTTCCCTCCTACCAGATGGTATGTTCTCATGTACATGATCCACCCCAGCCAGGGGCCAGAACTGAGTAAGGGCTGGAGTTAAGCCATCCACCAAGCAGCCACCGAAGCTGAAGCCAGCACGAGAC
Organism: Callithrix jacchus; assembly: GCF_049354715.1. Taxonomy (NCBI): domain Eukaryota; kingdom Metazoa; phylum Chordata; class Mammalia; order Primates; family Cebidae; genus Callithrix; species Callithrix jacchus. Next base: position 98,941,133 of record NC_133517.1, on the reverse strand, counting down.
GCAGACTAGATTGACATAGTTAATTCCTGTTCAGAAGTCACTGCAGCGTAGATCTACCATGCACCACCACAGCAGCTAAATCCTTCTCCACCCTGCAAACATCCGCTGAATGCCTGTGTGCAGATAAAACTCCTTATTCAGTTGGAGTGTTTGGGGGACTTGTACGGGGACATCAACTGACAATTTGTTTTATAGGTATAAAGTTTGGGAGGGAGAAATCACCCTGTGTATGTTTCATTTAACTAAAGAATAGGTGTCTTGGTCTCTCGTTTCTTTGTGGGGACCCTCAGTTCTGCAGAGGCAGGTTCAGATGGCCTCTTTAGCCCCATCGCCTGTTTCCTTACTGAGCTCTCAGTGAGCCATGGCTCCTGAACCTTTCCACACCTGCCACCACACTTGTCAGCTCAGTTTTTAAAATAACCATAGCTGACTTTTTTTTTTTCTTTTTGGAGACAGAATCTCACTCTGTCACCCAGGCTGGACTGAAGTGGTGCGATCTTGGCTCACTGCAATCTCTCTCTCCCGGGTTCAAGCAATTCTCCCTCCTCAGCTTCCCAAGTAGCTGGGATAATAGGAGACTGCTGTCACGCCCAGCTAATTTTTGTATCTTTAGCAGAGACGGGGTTTCACCTTGTTGGCCAGGCTGGTCTCGAACTCCTGACCTTAGGTGATCTGCTTGCCTTGACCTCATAAGCTGTGGGATTACAGATGTGAGTCACTATGCCTGGCCATCATAGCTGACTTTTAATAAAATTCTGGCTCTCCACTGTGCAACCATGAATAAGTAACTTAACCACCTGAAGTTCAGTTGTCTTGTTTGTACAATGAGGATAATAATGATATCTCCTCATAGAGTGGTTATGAGGATGGAATAAGAAAATACACATAGAGGGCTTGGCACATAGCCTGGCACAGAGTAAGCATCCCATAAATGCTGTTATTGTTGATTTTAAAATTTATTATTAAAAGTCACTTTGACGCTTGTAATCCCAGCACTTTGGGAGGCCGAGGCAGGTGGATCACCTGAGGTCAGGGGTTCGAGACAAGCCTGACCAATATGGTGAAACCCATTCTCTACTAAAAATACAAAAAAATTAGTGAGGTGTGGTGGCAGGTGCCTGTAATTCCACCTACTCAGGAGGCTGAGGCAAGAGAATCGCTTGAACCTGGGAGGCAGAGGTTGCAGTGAGCCAAGATTGCCCGTTGCATTTCAGCCTGAGCAACAAAAGCAAAACTTCATCTCAAAAAAAAAAAAAAGTAACTTTGGAAGTTGCAAAGTGATGTTAACAAGTCCCACTCTACAAGATCTTTACAACTAGGAATTAAGCCGATTACGATGGCCCACACCTGTAATCCCAGCACTTTGCGAGGCTGAAATGGGAAAATTGCTTGAGCCCAGGAGTTCCAGACTAGCCTGGGCAACATAGTAAGAGCCCATCTCAAAGAAAACCAAAAAAACTTAGAGCTTCTCACCTTTGGGCCTAAAACATCTGGTGGAGTAGCTTCTCAGGAGCTGTATACTGAATAAATGAATGAGATGACCTGTACTAATATTATTATTATTATTATTTTGAGATGGAGTCTTGCTCTTGTTGCCCAGGCTGGAGTGCAATGGCTGCAACCTTGCCTCCCAGATTCAAGCGATTCTCCTGCCTCAGCCTCCCGAGTAACTGGGATTATAGTCACGCCATGCCCAGATAATTTTTTTGTATTTTTAGTAGAGGCAGGGTTTCACTATGTTGGCCAGGCTGGTCTCAAACTCTTGACTTCAGATGATCCACCCGCCTCCGCCTCCCAAAGTGTGGGGATTACAAAGGTGAGCCACCATACCCGGCCTACTAATAGTATTATTAACGTTTATCTTTTATTTACCTATTTGACCATATACTGTACTGATTTAAATATAAAATAGCAGTTTTTCTGTTTCAACCTGTTTGTTTTTTTGTTTGTTTGTTTTTTGTTTTCTTCGAGCAGAGTCTTACTCTGCCACCCAGGCCGGAGTGCAGTGGTGCAATCTTGGCTCACTACAACCTCTGCCTCCCAGTTTCAAGCAATTCTCTTGCCTCAGCCTCCCAAGTAGCTGGGTCTGCAGGCACACCACCATGCCCAGCTAATTTTGTGTTTTTAGTAGAAACAAGTTTTACCATGTTGGCCAGGATAGCCTCGAACTCCTGACCTCAGATGATCCACTGGCCTTGACCTCCAAAAGTGTTGGGATTACAGACATGAGCCACCATGCCCAGCCCCCCACCTTTTTTTTGAGACAGGGTCTCACTCTGTTGTCCAGGCTGGAGGGCAGCAGCCTGATCCTGGGTTACTGCAGCTTCTGCCTCCGAGGCTCAGGCCATCCTCTTGTCTCAGCCTCCCAAGTAGCTCGGGCCACAGGTATGCACCACCACGCCCAGCTAATTTTTTGTATTTCTTGTGGTAGAGACAGGGTTTCACTATGTTGCCCAGGCTGGTCTCAAACTCCTGAGCTCAAGCGAGCCACCCACCTTGGCTTCCCGAAATGCTGGGGTTATAGGTGTGAGCCACCACACCCAGCCTTTTTCAGCCTTAAATCAAATATCAGTCTTAGAATCAATTCTCTATAGAATTATCATATGAGCCATTCTACTGTCTATTCCTATGAGTTTGGCTTTTTTAGATTCCACGTGTAAGGGAGGTCATGCAATATTTGTCATTCTGTACCTGGTTTATTTCATTCAGCATACTATGGAGCTGCGGAAGTTTTTTCTTTTGTTTTCTTCTTCTCTTTTCTTTTTCCCTGCTCCAGTCAAAGAATGGGGCTGGGGAATTTTTAGATGAGTCACAGGGAGGCCCCACTGAGAAGGTGACCCTTCTTTGCATACCTAAAGGCAGTGACAGGATAAGGAACCAGAGTCATGCTGCAGGCAGAGAGAACAGCAGGCAAGGGTATGCCTGAATTGTGCGTTACAGCAGGGAGGCCTGTGTGGCTCTTGCCCAGTGAGTAAGGGGACTACAGTAGGAGATGAGAGCAGAAAAGTAACAAGGGGGCCTTTGGTAGGGCCATTGAAACAGCTTTGGATTTTCTCTGAGAGATGGGAGCCATTGCAGGGCTTAAAGTAAAAGAATGACATGATTTTGCTTTATTTTTTTTGAGATGGGGTCTCGTTCTATAGCCGACGTTGGAGTGCAGTGGTGCAATTTCAGCTCACTGAAACCTCTGCCTCCCAGGTTCAAGTGATTCTCCCACCTCATCCTTCCAGTAGCTGGGACTACAGGGGCGTGCCACCACATCCAGCTAATTTTTGTATTTTTTAGTAGAGACTGGGTTTTGCCATATTGGCGGGTCTTGAACTCCTGACCTCAAGTGATCCACCTGCCTTGGCCTCCCAAAATGCTGGGATTACAGGTGTGAACCACTGAGCCTGGCTGATTTTGTTTTTAAAGAATCACTCCTTCCAGGAGGAAAATGTTGAAGAAAGAGATTTAAAAAAAAAAAAAAAAAAAAAAGAATCACTCCTACTGGATTGGGAACAGTCTGCGGAGAGGCAAAGGCAAAGGCAAGCAGTGCTTAGGAGGCTAATGCCATCATCCAGGGGAGGGATGACGGAGGGTTGAATAATCTCTGGACCGTAACAAACACTGAGAATTATTTTATTTTGTGGCAAGTGTCCCAAAGCTTTCTTGAACAGCACCAGGTTGCTGGGAATGTATGGAGACAGCCTGGGGAGCACCCTACGGTTTTAGGGAACACGCCTGTAATATAAAGGCATGCAGGTTGAACTCTTGTAAAGTTGTGTGGAAGTTTGTTGTTTCTTGTAGCAAAATCAGAACAATACGAGTTCTAGATTCAAATCATGGTGCCACCAGTTACTGTGTGACTTTGGGTAAATAAATTACCCTAACTTCTCTGAGCCTCAGTTTTCCTTTGGTAAAATGGGGACAGTGGTTGCTGTGAGGAGTAATGAGTTACCGTGTGTACATTTAGCATTATACTGATATATAACATGGCGCAATAAAATAGTAGCTGTCATTATGGATATGGATATAACCATTTGTAAAGGTCAAGGAACATCTCTAACTTTTATTTATTATTTATTTTTTGAGACTGAGTCTAGCTCTGTCACCCAGGCTGGAGTGCAAGGGCACGATCTTGGCTCACTGCAGCCTCCACCTCCTGGGTTCAAGCAATTCTCCTGCCTCAGCCCCCAGAGTAGCTGGGATTTCAGGCATGTGCCACCAAGCCCAACTAATTTTTTTGTATTTTTAGTAGAGACAGGGTTTCATCATGTTGGCCAGGCTGGCCTGGAACTCCTCACCTCCAGTGATCTGCCCGCCTCAGCCTCCCAAAGTGCTGGGATTACAGGTGTGAACTATTTAACTTAGTTTATTTAGAGCATGCTAGAGCTGAAAGAGAACTAAGATGCTTCATTTAGTCCAACCCTCTCATTTTACAGGGGAGAATGAAAACTAGAGATCAAAAGTTACACAGCCAAAATAATATAAAATAAAGTTATGCGACCAGTGTCACCTAGCTGGTGGCAGAGTGGGGACCAGAACACAGGTCTCTGGACCCCCCGTCTGGTACTGTCTCTGCTCTGCCAGGTTGCTCCCATAGAACCCTTGGTGTAACATCAGGTGGGAATAATAATAACAACATTAAGGCTATTTGATTCTTACTTTGTGGCAGGCACTATTCTAAGTACTTTACACACATTTGCTCATTTTATCCTCATGACAACCCTATGAGGCAGGTACAATTATTGTCCCCGTCTTGCAGAAGAGGAAACTGAGGACGAGAGGGATAAAGCAACTTGCCCAGGGTGGAGAGTGAGTGTGGTATGTGGGTCATGGGCAGGAGGCTGCTGCCCCATTACACTGTACGTCCTGCTTCTCCCTTAATTTTTTAATTTATTTTTATTTTTTGAGATGGAGTTTCACACTTGTTGCCTAGGCTGGAGTGCAATGGTGCAATCTCGGCTTACTGCAACCTCCGCCTCCCAGGTTCAAGTGATTCTCCTGCCTCAGCCTCCTGAGTAGCTGGGATTACAGGCGTGTGCCACCATGCTCAGCTAATTTTGTATTTATTTATTTATTTTTAGTAGAGACAAGGTTTCTCCTTGTTGATCAGGCTGGTCTCAAACTCCCAACCTCAGGTGATCCACCCACCTCGGCCTCCCAAAGTGCTGGGATTATAGGCATGAGCCGCAGCGCCCAGCCTGCTTCTCCTGTTATAGAAAGGGAAATTGAATCCAGTCTTTCAAGTCCTTTTTCAACCTTAAAATTTGCAGACCCTAAATGCTTTTCTATTATCGGGTCTTGAAGAAATACTATTCCCCTTCATTACAACTGCTGTCTTTTTAACTAGTCTTCATCTTAATGATCATCTACAAGAAAGACTATTTGTAGAAGAGCCTAGAAACCAAAGTGACCAAGCCTGTGAGAGATTCCTGAAATGTTATTTCTGGCTTCCATAGCAACCCTAACAGAGGGCGTTAAGCTTAATGGAGTCAGCGAGAGCAGCTGGAGCCCGGCATTCAAGCACTGTAGCTCTGAGGAAACAAATCATTGGCTCAATAGTTTTCCTTTTGTGTAATATACTGTCCCAGTGTGTTTAGGGAGTTACGACTTCTGCCAAGTCAAGTAAGAATGGAGGAAATGAAGCATTGTATCAAACTGTACAGTGTTTCCAAGCGAATTGGAGTATGAGTACAAGTCTGTGTCTAGGGGAGTCTCTGCAGAAGATGAGGGTGGGCGTGCAGAGACTAGGGTGGGGAAGAGGGGCAGCTCCGCTTTCCCCAACCTTGGGTGACTAGGTCTTCAGGTGAGCTCAGTGAGGAGGACTGAGCATGCCCAGTTGCATTTTCTGTTCCAACCTGTTTGCCGACCTCAGCAGAGAGTGGGTTTGCTGTGTGAGTGTGGCATCAAAGAGGCCGAGATGCTGAGGTTGACAGAAGCAGAGATGCTGAGGCTGACGGAGCCACCAGGGCCAGTGCAGGAAATAGAGCTCTCTAGGTATTTCAGGAAAAAAAAGTTTAACACAGGGAATTTGGTTACATAGTTGTTGAAAGGGCTGGAAGAGTGGGAGTTCAGGGACGACCGCACAAGAGCACTTCGCTGGGATCAGGATGCTGCTGCCACCAGAACCAACATCTGTGCAGCTGCTGAGCAGACACCAGAACACAGAGTCTGGCTTTCCTCAACCTTGCTTGCCAGCAGAGCCAGCGTCCACCTCATCTCATCCTTTGTGAATGTATTGAATTGGGGTTCCCCAATTCTTACCCAGAACCCTAGTTGCCTGCAAGACAGTCTGGGAAAGTTTGGTTTTGTCCTTTTAGCTTCTGCGACACTGGAAGACTTATGGAGAGAGGTGGGAGTTCACACCAAGTGCCAATGGACATCAATCGATTTTTTTTTTTTTTTTTTTTTTGAGATGGAGTCTTGTTCTGTTACCCAGGCTAGAGGGCTGGAGTGCAGTGATGCAATCTCAGCTCACTGCCGCCTCTGCCTCTGGGGTTCAAGTGATTCTCCTGCCTCAGCCTCCCAAGTAGCTAGGATTACAGGCATGTGCCACCATACCCGGCTAATTTTTGTATTTTTAGTAGAGTTGGGGTTTTGCCATGTTGGCCAGGCTGGTCTCGAACTCCTGACCTCAGGTGATCCACCTTCCTCAGCCTCTCAAAGTGCTGGACTTACAGGTGTGAGCCACCATACCTGGCCTTTTTTTTTTTTTTTTTGAGACAGAGTCTCACTCTGTTGCCCAGGCTGGAGTGCAATGGCAGAGTAATGGCTCACTGCAGCCTCAGCCTCTAGGGCTCAAGCAATTCTCCTGCTTCAGCCTCTCATGTAGCCGGCACTACAGGCCTGCACCATTACACCCAGGTATTTTTAAAAAATCATTTATAGAGATGGGGTCTCAAACTCCTGAGCTCAAGTGATCCTCTTGCCTCAGCCTCTCAAAGTGCTGGGATTACAGGTGTGAGCCACTGTGCCCAGCCTCAAGTCCAGACTTCTTAGGTAGGAGGCAATGCCATCCACCCCCATGGCCCTATCTTCCCCAACTTGTTCTTTAGGACCCAGCCTTGTAATATCACCTGTGGTTCCCCGGGTACGTGTGCATCCCACTCTGTTCTGGCCTCCAGCCTTTGCGTATGCTGCCCTTTTACCTAAATGCCCACTCTGTTCTGGCCTCCAGCCTTTGCGTATGCTGCCCTTTTACCTAAATGCCCACTCCAACTTGTTGCCTTGTCGACACCTGCTCACCTTACAATAACATCATCCTATCATAACACTCATCACTTCATCCAGGGGTCTTCCCCCACCCCTGTCTTGGGACTGGTGATCTACTCCAGGCTCTAATTGCTCATCCTTTTGTTGTTGTTGTTGTTGTGTTTTGTTTTTTGGACAGAGTTATGCAGGCTAGAGTGCAGCAGTGTGATTATAGCTCACTGCAACCTTGACCTCCTGGGCTCAAGCAATCCTCCCACCTCAGCCTCCCAAGTAACAGGGACTGCAGGTGCATCCCACCATGCTTGGTTTATTAAAAAACTTTTTTTGGTGGTGATGTCGTCTCACCATGTTGCACAGGTTGGTCTCCAACTGCTGGACTCAGGAAGTCCTCCTGCCTTAGCCGCCCAAAGTGTTGGGACTATAGCTGTGTGCCTGGCCTGCTTCTGCTTTTTATGAATCTTAATGAACCTGTCTTCTCTATGGGGTTGTAAGCTCCTCCCCGGCTGAGATTGGTTCTCATATGGCATCCCCAGCACCCAGCACTGAGAGGGTGGGTTCCTGCAAAGTTGGTACAGCTTAACCAAAGCAAAATGAGCATAGAAGTGTCTCCAAAGACAAACTTTGCCTTGGCTGGCACAGGGGTGTGGAACCTTGTGCGCTGCCATCTAACTAGCCCCTTCCTCCTTGCATACCTGCACTTCCTCCTTCCAGGGAAAGGCCCCGAGGCGCTGTATTGTGGGGCCTCCGCCCCCTTCCTCTCCTCTTTTGCAGCCCGGCCCTGCATTGCTATTCACAGATCTCTGCTCTGTTCTGGCTTTCTTCTTGCTGAATTCTCAGAAAGTAGATGAAGCAATTTATTCAGTTAAAGTGCTCCTATGGGTCAAATGCCAGTTTGCTTTTTAAAACCTGCCTATGCTTGTTTTTTACTTTGCAGAGAGCAGAAATTACCTGTTTTGTTTCCTGGTGCTTTATGCAGTCTCTTGTATTGAGGGATGGGGTGTGTGTGTGTATGTGTGCTTGTGTGTGCGCACGTATGTACGTATTACGATTTTAAGATACATCTCATTTCTCAATTTGAGAAAGGAAGAGAGATAGTGAGGGGGTTTGAAAGAGAATATCAACATTATTTTGTATGTATTCAGTCAGTTCATTTTTTAGATAAAAGGTTTTAATATCACTGGCTATTTTTATTTTATTTTTCAAGACAGAGTCTCACTCACTCACCCAGGCTGGAGTGTAGTGGTACAATCTCAGCTCACTGCACCCTCCACCTCTTGGGGTCAAGCGATTCTCCTGCCTCAGCCTCCCAAAGTAGCTGGATAACAGGCATGCACTACCATGCTTGGCTAATTTTTGTGTTTTTAATAGAGACAGGGTTTCACTACATTGGCCAGGCTGTTCCCAAACTCCTGGCCTGAAGTGATCTGCCCACCTTCGCCACCTGAAGTGCTGGGATTACAGGCATGAGCCACCACACCTGACCTATTGTTTTTAATTTTAGCTTTAAGTTCAGGGGTACATGTGCAGGTTTTTTATGTAGGAAAACTCATGTGTCACGGAGGCTGATTGTAGATTATTCCATCACCCAGGTATTGAACCTATTACCCATTAGTTATTTATATCTATTTTTTTGAGACGGAGTTTGGCTCTTGTTGCCCAGGCTGGAGTGTAGTGGTGCAATCTCAGCTCACCGCAACCTCCGCCTCCTGGGTTCAAGCAATTCTCCTGCCTCAGCCTCCTGAGTAGCTGGGACTACAGGCACGCGCCACCATGCCCAGCTAATTTTTTGTATTTTTAGTAGAGACAGGGTTTCACCATGTTGACCAGGATGGTCTCAATCTCTTGACCTCGTGATCCACCCGCCTCAGCCTCCCAAAGTGCTGGGATTACAGGCGTGAGCCACTGCACCTGGCTACCCATTAGTTATTATTCCCGGCCCTCTCCCTCCTCCACCCTCTGATGGGCCCCAGCCTGTGTTGTTCCTCTGTGTGTCCATGTTTCCCATCCTTGTGCTCCCACTTATAAAAACCACTATTTCACAGCTTATTTATACCTCCCTTTATCAATTAAGAAGAAGACTGTTTGTATAGCAAACTCTGAGAGAGGATGTGAGGGGCATTTTTTAGTGAGACTTGAGAAAACTGCTTTATGTTGCAAGGAAATTCAATTCATTGGAAACTGTTTTCTCCAGGACTAAACTGGGGCAGCTTTCCTTTTGGCTTCCTCACAAAGAAAATTGTCCAGGGTCTGGAAACCACAGTTGTTGAACCTCAGACGATGTCTCTTTTCTTTCAGCTCATGCAACATTTACTAGAGGAGACTGGTGTGCTGTGGCATGTTTTTCCTTTCCTTTTTTTTCCTTTCCGTTTTGCTGGCTCCTTGGTGCACACTTCCTGAGGGCCTGAGAGGGCCATGTTCCTAAAGGAATTTATGACAGTTAGCAGGGACAACTGAAATTCGAGCTGGTGTGAACCCAGGATCCCTCAGGGTCCTACTGGCGGGGGTCTCTCCTTCTTAAAACAACAGCAAAAACTTATCATGGCATTGCCAAGCATATTTTGCATAAAAACTTCCCGGGATGGATTCTCTCTCCATGGGCAGATGGAATCCATCCCGAAATCATCCTTCTCTGCCAGCACACTCACCCCTCTCTGCTCCGCAAGTGCCCTTCTTGGTAACAGCTTCAAAGGTACAAAGGGAAAATCTGGCAGTTCTCAAGTTTCAGCTTTTGTTTGTGAACTTTGGCTCTGCCCAGGAAGAACTTGTTAGAATAAAGGTTGACATTCAGCCTGTTTCTCGTGCGTTCTTGAGAGAAGCACACGGTGCATGGCATCTTGAATGGCATCAGCCACTTGCTACCCAGCTCTTTGGGACAAGTGGGTCCATGAGAGAAAATACACAGAGCAGGGAGAAGACTGTGCCAGCTCTGGCAAGAGAGGGAGCCTGGCTACCCCAGTTTCTCTTTCCCCCTTTCTTCCTCTGCAACCAGGCATCCAAAGCCGGGCGTATGTGGGGGAAGACCTGGGAAATCGCCTCCATCTGAGTGTACCTTGCTGCTTTTATCCTCAGTAGTTGGTCAAAATGTAAGTGCATCTGCTATACATCTTTATTGGGTTCATTCCCCCCTTATTCAGAAGTAGAATCTCAAGGCTGGGCATGGGGGCTCATACCTGTGATCTCAGCACTTTGGGAGGCTGAGGCTGGCTGATTGCCTGAGCTCAGGAGTTCGAGACCAATCTGGGAAACATGGCAAAACCCTGTCTCTATCAAATCAAAATCAAAATCTCTATCACATCAAATCAAAATAAAAAATTTGCTAGGCATGGAGGTGTGTGCCTGCGGTCCCAGCTACTCAGGAGGCTAAGGTTGGAGGAGCACTTGAGCCTGGGAAGGGGAGGTTGCAGTGAGCCAAGACTGTGTCACTGCACTCCAGCCTGGGCAACAGAGTGAGACCCAGTCTCAAGAAAAAGAAGAAAAGTTTTTTAAAAGTTTAAAAAATACGAATTAAAAAAAAGAGTAGCGACTGTTCAGTGTGATCTGGAGTGAGGCCGTTCTGGTTAAGCATAGATTGTGCTTATTGAACAATAGTTCCTCTTAGCCTGCCTAGCTCTACAGTCGCCCCTAGACTTGTCTCAATGACCCCTGCACTGTGAGCCTCTTGAGGCCAGGGCCTGATGGTACACACCAACCATTGTATTTTGCCCATGGTGCCTTAGGTACAATGCCTTCTGTGTGCCAGCACTGAGCCAGGCATTGACGAAAGATGAATACGTCCAAGTCATGACCTCAAAGCCGGCTTATGGATTGATGGGACTTGCAGGCCAGTAAATACCATAAGTATCTGTGGGGTGACCTCACTTCACATTGTTACTCATTGGGTTTACTGTCATCACGACCTGGTGCTGAGATGGCACATTTGAACTCTGGTAGGTGCAGCAGGTGAGTCTCTGGGGCCTGAGCGATGCCTCCCAGGGCACTGCCCAGGACAGAGTGAAGTGGGGACATTTGCACTTAAGGGAGTGTGTCTTGAGTTGAGCTTTATCTCCTGGGTCTCATTCCAGGCTCAGCTGTCAGTCAGTGTGTTATCTGGTGATGGGGAGGGTAGGAGGGCTCTTCACTCTTGGCCACCTACTGGGAGCAGTGGCTAAAAGTGCAGGTATTAGAGTCAGGCCGACTTGGTTTAAACCCTGTTCCGCCACCACTCATTCACCCGTGGCTGTGCAATTGTCATTGAATCTCTCTGAGCCTCAGCTTCCTCATCTACAGGTGGAGGTAGCAGTGCCTATCTTATTTTCTAAACCTAAGTGAATGCCAGATACATGTGTCATGCACCTGATCTGACTCTGGAACAGAATATTCGCATCAGGAGACATAAGAGACTCCAGGATGTATGACTGCCGTATTTCCAAGGCCACGCCTGGTTTGGGGGAAGCAGGTGACAAGATATGGGAACGGGGTGCGCCGCCACGATCTTCTTTTCTAGACCCTTGGCAGATGGTCCCTCAGGCTCATGTATCCCTAGAGACAGAGTTCTCAGATTTGTTGTGCCTAAGAATCACCTGGAGCAATTACGAGTGCAGATTCCTGGCCCTTAACCCCAGAGGTTCAGATTCCCTGGGTCTAGGGTGCAGCTGGAGTGTGGTGGTGCAATCTCAGCTCACTGCACCTCTGCCTCTCAGGTTCAAGTGATTCTCCTGCCTCAGCCTCCCAAGTAGCTGGGATTACAGGTGCCTGCCACCTTGCCCAGCTAATTTTTGTATTTTTAATAGAGACAGTTTCACTATGTTGGCCAGGCTGGTGTTAAAGTCCTGAGCTCAAGTGATCCACCACCTCGGGTTCTCAAAGTGCTGAAATTACGGGCATGAGTCACCATGCCCAGCCGTCCCCACCTGTTTCAGATGTTTTTGACTGTTGAGAATCTCAGCTGTAACCTGTTCTTTTTTTTGTCAATAATGCCTGCCTTTTATTTATTTATTTTTTTTTTAATTTTTATTTTTTTATTTTTTTTAATTTTTTATTGGATTATAGGTTTTGGGGTACATGAGCAGAGCATGCAAGACAGTTGCGTAGGTACACACATGGCAGTGTGCTTTGCTTTTCTTCTCCCCTTCACCCACATTTGGCATTTCTCCCCAGGCTATCCCTCCCCACCTCCCCCTCCCACTGGCCCTCCCCTTTTCCCCCCAATAGACCCCAGTGTTTAGTACTCCCCTTTCTGTGTCCATGTGTTCTCATTTTTCATCACCCACCTATGAGTGAGAATATGCGGTGTTTCATTTTCTGTTCTTGTGTCAGTTTGCTGAGGATGATGTTTTCCAGATTCATCCATGTCCCTACAAACGACACGAACTCATCATTTCTGATTGCTGCATAATATTCCATGGTGTATATGTGCCACATTTTTCCAATCCAGTCTATTATCAATGGGCATTTGGGTTGATTCCAGGTCTTTGCTATTGTAAACAGTGCTGCAATGAACATTCGTGTACATGTGTCCTTATAGTAGAACGATTTATAGTCTTTTGGATATATACCCAGTAATGGGATTGCTGGGTCAAATGGAATTTCTATTTCTAAGGCCTTGAGGAATCGCCACACTGTCTTCCACAATGGTTGAACTAATTTACACTCCCACCAACAGTGTAAAAGTGTTCCTTTTTCTCCACATCCTCTCCAGCATCTGTTGTCTCCAGATTTTTTAATGATCGCCATTCTAACTGGCGTGAGATGGTATCTCAATGTGGTTTTGATTTGCATCTCTCTGATGACCAGTGACGATGAGCATTTTTTCATATGATTGTTGGCCTCATATATGTCTTCTTTCGTAAAGTATCTGTTCATATCCTTTGCCCACTTTTGAATGGGCTTGTTTGTTTTTTTCCTGTAAATCTGCTTGAGTTGTTTGTAAATTCTGGATATCAGCCCTTTGTCAGATGGGTAGACTGCGAAAATTTTTTCCCATTCTGTTGGTTGCCGATCCACTCTAGTGACTGTTTCTTTTGCCGTGCAGAAGCTGTGGAGTTTCATTAGGTCCCATTTGTCTATTTTGGCTTTTGTTGCCAATGCTCTTGGTGTTTTGTTCATGAAGTCCTTGCCTACTCCTATGTCCTGGATAGTTTTGCCTAGATTTCCTTCTAGGGTTTTTATGGTGCCAGGTCTTATGTTTAAGTCTTTAATCCATCTGGAGTTAATTTTAGTGTAAGGTGTCAGGAAGGGGTCCAGTTTCTGCTTTCTGCACATGGCTAGCCAGTTTTCCCAACACCGTTTGTTAAACATGGAATCCTTGCCCCATTGCTTGTTTTTGTCAGGTTTATCAAAGATTGTATAGTTGTATGTATGTTGTGTTGCCTCCGGTGCCTCTGTTTTGTTCCATTGGTCTATATCTCTGTTTTGGTACCAGTACCATGCTGTTTTCATTACTGTAGCCTTGTAGTATAGTTTGAAATCCGGTAGTGTGATGCCCCCCGCTGTGTTCTTTTTGCTTAGAATTGACTTGGCTATGCGGGCTCTCTTTTGGTTCCATATGAAGTTCATGGTGGTTTTTTCCAGTTCTGTGAAGAAAGTCAATGGTAGCTTGATGGGGATAGCGTTGATTCTGTAAATTACTTTGGGCAGTATAGCCATTTTCACGATATTAATTCTTCCTAACCATGAACATGGAATGTTTCTCCATCTGTTTGTGTCCTCTCTGATTTCGTTGAGCAGTGGTTTGTAGTTCTCCTTGAAGAGGTCCCTTACATTCCTTGTGAGTTGTATTCCAAGGTATTTTATTCTTTTTGTAGCAATTGTGAATGGCAGTTCGCTCTTGATTTGGCTTTCTTTAAGTCTGTTATTGGTGTAGACGAATGCTTGTGATTTTTGCACATTGATTTTATATCCTGAGACTTTGCTGAAGTTGTTTATCAGTTTCAGGAGTTTTTGGGCTGAGGCGATGGGGTCTTCTAGGTATACTATCATGTCGTCTGCAAATAGAGACAATTTGGCTTCCACCTTTCCTATTTGAATACCCTTTATTTCTTTTTCTTGCCTGATTGCTCTGGCTAGAACTTCCAGTACTATATTGAATAGGAGTGGTGAGAGAGGGCATCCTTGTCTAGTACCAGATTTCAAAGGGAATGCTTCCAGTTTTTGCCCATTCAGTATGATATTGGCTGTTGGTTTGTCATAAATAGCTTTTATTACTTTGAGATACGTTCCATCGATACCGAGTTTATTGAGGGTTTTTAGCATAAAGGGCTGTTGAATTTTGTCAAATGCCTTCTCTGCATCAATTGAGATAATCATGTGGTTTTTGTTTTTGGTTCTGTTTATGTGGTGAATTACGTTGATAGACTTGCGTATGTTGAACCAGCCTTGCATCCCTGGGATGAATCCTACTTGATCATGATGAATAAGTTTTTTGATTTGCTGTTGCAATCGGCTTGCCAATACTTTATTGAAGATTTTTGCATCTATGTTCATCATGGATATTGGCCTGAAGTTTTCTTTTCTCGTTGGGTCTCTGCCGGGTTTTGGTATCAGGATGATGTTGGTCTCATAAAATGATTTGGGAAGGATTCCCTCTTTTTGGATTGTTTGAAATAGTTTTAGAAGGAATGGTACCAGCTCCTCCTTGTGTGTCTGGTAGAATTCGGCTGTGAACCCATCTGGACCTGGGCTTTTTTTGTGAGGTAGGCTCTTAATTGCTGCCTCAACTTCAGACCTTGTTATTGGTCTATTCATAGTTTCAGCTTCCTCCTGGTTTAGGCTTTGGAGGACACAGGAGTCCAGGAATTTATCCATTTCTTCCAGGTTTACTAGTTTATGTGCATAGAGTTGTTTGTAATATTCTCTGATGATGGTTTGAATTTCTGTGGAATCTGTGGTGATTTCCCCTTTATCATTTTTTATTGCATCTATTCGGTTGTTCTCTCTTTTCTTTTTAATCAATCTGGCTAGTGGTCTGTCTATTTTGTTGATCTTTTCAAAAAACCAGCTCTTGGATTTATTGATTTTTTGAAGGGTTTTTCGTGTCTCAATCTCCTTCAGCTCAGCTCTGATCTTAGTAATTTCTTGTCTTCTGCTGGGTTTTGAGTTTTTTTGATCTTGCTCCTCTAGCTCTTTCAATTTTGACGATAGGGTGTCAATTTTGGATCTCTCCATTCTCCTCATATGGGCACTTATTGCTATATACTTTCCTCTAGAGACTGCTTTAAATGTGTCCCAGAGGTTCTGGCACGTTGTGTCTTCATTCTCATTGGTTTCGAAGAACTTCTTTATTTCTGCCTTCATTTCGTTGTTTACCCAGTCAACATTCAAGAGCCAGTTGTTCAGTTTCCATGAAGCTGTGCGGTTCTGGGTCGGTTTCTGAATTCTGAGTTCTAACTTGATTGCACTATGGTCTGAGAGGCTGTTTGTTATGATTTCAGTTGTTTTGCATTTGTTGAGCAGTGCTTTACTTCCAATTATGTGGTCAATTTTAGAGTAGGTGTGATGTGGTGCTGAGAAGAATGTGTATTCTGTGGATTTGGGGTGGAGAGTTCTGTAAATGTCCACCAGGTTTGCTTGCTCCAGGTCTGAGTTCAAGCCCTGGGTATCCTTGTTGATTTTCTGTCTGGTTGATCTGTCTAGTATTGACAGTGGAGTGTTAAAGTCTCCCACTATTATTGTGTGGGAGTCTAAGTCCTTCTGTAAGTCATTAAGAACTTGCCTTATGTATCTGGGTGCTCCTGTGTTGGGTCCATATATGTTTAGGATCGTTAGCTCTTCTTGTTGTATCAATCCTTTTACCATTATGTAATGGCCTTCTTTGTCTCTTTTGATCTTTGTTGCTTTAAAGTCTATTTTATCAGAGATGAGAATTGCAACTCCTGCTTTTTTTTGCTTTCCATTAGCTTGGTAAATCTTCCTCCATCCCTTTATTTTGAGCCTTTGTGTATCCTTGCATGTGAGATGGGTTTCCTGGATACAGCACACTGATGGGTTTTGGATTTTTATCCAATTTGCCAGTCTGTGTCTTTTGATTGGTGCATTTAGTCCATTTACATTTAGGGTTAATATTGTTATGTGTGAATTTGATACTGCCATTTTGATTCTAAGTGGCTGTTTTGCCTGTTAGTTGTTGTAGATTCTTCATTATGTTGAAGCTCTTTAGCATTCAGTGTGATTTTGGAATGGCTGGTACTGATTGATCTTTTCTATGTGTAGTGCCTCTTTTAGGAGCTCTTGTAAAGCAGGCCTGGTGGTGACAAAATCTCTGAGTACTTGCTTGTTCGCAAAGGATTTTATTCTTCCTTCACTTCTGAAGCTCAGTTTGGCTGGATATGAAATTCTGGGTTGAAAGTTCTTTTCTTTAAGAATGTTGAATATTGGCCCCCACTCTCTTCTGGCTTGTAGTGTTTCTGCCGAGAGATCTGCTGTGAGTCTGATGGGCTTCCCTTTGTGGGTGACCCGACCTTTCTCTCTGGCTGCCCTTAGTATTCTCTCCTTTATTTCAACCCTGTTGAATCTGACGATTATGTGCCTTGGGGTTGCTCTTCTTGCGGAATATCTTTGTGGTGTTCTCTGTATTTCCTGCAATTGAGTGTTGGCTTGTCTTGCTAGGTGGGGGAAATTTTCCTGGATGATGTCCTGAAGAGTATTTTCCAGCTGGGATTCATTCTCTTCGTCACATTCTGGTACACCTATCAAACGTAGGTTAGGTCTTTTCACATAGTCCCACATTTCTTGGAGACTTTGTTCATTCCTTTTTGCGCTTTTTTCTCTGATCTTGGTTTCTCGTTTTATTTCATTGAGTTGGTCTTCGACTTCAGATATTCTTTCTTCTGCTTGGTCAATTCGGCTATTGAAACTTGCGTTTGCTTCGCGAAGTTCTCGTATTGTGTTTTTCAGCTCCTTTAATTCATTCATATTCCTCTCTAAGGTATCCATTCTTGTTATCATTTCCTCGAATCTTTTTTCAAATCTTTTTTCAAGGTTCTTAGTTTCTTTGCATTGATTTAATACATGATCTTTTAGCTCACAAAAGTTTCTCATTATCCATCTTCTGAAGTCTAATTCCGTCATTTCGTCACAGTCATTCTCCGTCCAGCTTTGTTCCCTTGCTGGTGAGGAGTTTTGGTCCTTTCTAGGAGGCGATGTGTTCTGGTTTCGGGTGTTTTCCTCCTTTTTGCGCTGGTTTCTTCCCATCTTTGTGGATTTGTCCGCTGGTCGTCTGCGTAGTTGCTGACTTTTCGTTTGGGTCTCTGAGTGGACACCCAGAATGTTGATGATGAAGTATTTCTGTTGCTTGGTTTTCCTTCTACCAGTCTAGCCCCTTCGCTGTACGACTGTTGAGGTCCGCTCCAGACCCTGCTTGTCTGGGGTGCACCTCTAGTAGCCGTGGCACAGCGAGGGATGCTACCAGTTTCTTTTTCTGCTCTCTTTGTCCCAGGATGATGCCTGCCTAATGACAGTCTTTTGGATATAGAGGGGTCAGGGAGCTGCTTGAGGAGACAGTTTGTACTTTATAGGGGTTTAATTTCTGAGCTGTGCACTCTGTTGTTCATTCAGGGCTGTTAGGCTGCTATGTTTGATTCTGCTGCAACACAGCTCATTAAACAACCCTTTTTTTTTTTCTCAAATGCTCTGTGTTGAGGGGTTTGGGCTTTATTTTTGGATGTCCGATCAGGTGTCCTGCCCAGCTCAAAGGCAGACTAGCCACTGTTTGGCTGCCGAGGCTCCGCCCTGCTGTTGTGTGATTCGAGCTGTTCCTGCCGGCTCTGCTGTGGTCTCCGCCACGCCCTGCGTCGGAGTCTCTTCGTTGTAGTGTGTTGCCTCAGCAACGGCAGGCTGCGTCAGCAGTGGGCGTGTATCTCAGTAGGGACGGGTTGCCTCGGCAACGGCTGGCTGCGTCAGCAGTGGGCGTGTATCTCAGTTGGGGCGGGTTGCCTCGGCAACGGTTGGCTGCGTCAGCAGTGGGCGTGTATATCAGTTGGGGCAGGTTGCCTCCGTAGTGGTGGACGCCCCTCCCCCACAGAGCGTCTCGGACCGTCTGCCCGGGATAGTTTGAAATGGCGGTTTTGTTCGTCCCACTGGGTATCCCAAGCGATCTGTCCCTGCAATCCCCTGGGCTGGGCTACTGTGCAAGTCTCGTTCAGTCTCAAGTCCAGCCCTCTCAAGTCTCGGGTTGCCGGTTCAACAAGGCACCCGGACAAGCGCGCCCTGTGGGGATTGCTGGGTAGGGCCGGCCGCCGCCGCCCCGGCTGCCGGCTTCGCCAGGCAGACCTACTGCCTGGCGTCCGGTGTCTTTTTATACTTGGGAGTTTCCCCGTTCTGTGGGCAACAAAGATCAGTCTGGAAATGCAGCACTGACTCACCGTTTGCGAATTCAACGCGGGCTCCAATCCTGGGTTGTTCTCACAGCGCCATCTTGAGTCCCCTCCCCAACCTGTTCTTTATTATGCCTCTGCTGACCAGCTTTCCCAGCCCATTCCAGCTCATGGCAGGGTAACTGCAATCTCTCTTCCCTGCCCTCCCACAGCACCCCCCTCCCACCAAAAGCCTTACCTGGAGGCTCATGTACACACCAAAGGAAATAAGCAAGGACCCAGACAGGATAGCCAGATACCTGGTACTAGGTCGGGTACTAGGGATTCATAGAAGACACTGAGTATGGCCAGGTAGCTGCATGTCTGAGATACTAGCGGAAGACGTTCAGACAGAGGTATGCAGGGAGTGCTGGGGCTCAGAGGAAGGCCACTGAGGCCAGTGGAGGGTGGCCCATCAACGAAAGGTTTTCCAAATGGGGGACAACAACAGGGCTGAGTCTTAAGCTGAACTGGGAGCTGAGGGCATTCCTAGCAGAGAGGGCATGTAGGGACTACAGACAGGCAGTTTGACATTGTTGGGGTATAAGGTATAGGGCAGGGAGTGGTGGGCCAGTGGAGGAGTCTGAGTTCATGGGTTCATTCTTCCTGAACATCAGCAACCTTGCCATTAGTGACCCTTAGATGGTGGCTTTTGAAGAAATTGCTCTGATAGAATTGCTCCCTGAGACTCATGGATACTGGGAATTTATTTATTTATGAGACAGAGTTTCGCTCTGTCACCCAGGCAGGAGTGTAGTGGCATGATCTCGGCTCACTGCAGCCTCTGTCTACTGGGTTCAAGCATTTTCCTGCCTCAGCCTCCTGAGTAGCTGGGATTATAGGGGTGCATCACTACACCCAGCTAATTTTTGCATTTTTAGTAGAAATGGGGTTTCACCATGTTAACCAGGCTGGTCTCAAACTCCTGACCTCAGGAGATCCACTCACCTCAGCCTCCCAAAGTGCTGGGATTATAGGCCTGAGTCACTGGGCCCAGCCTGATACTGGGAATTAAAAGCTGTCATTTGCAGCTCGTGGGAATCAAATCAATGAAACTCACCAAAATATTCATTCATGGGAAAGTTCTGGCAGAAGGAGGAAGATTAAGGTCCATTTTTGTCAGGAGAGTCTCCAGGAAAGCCGTCGATGAGATGACTGGGGCATAGGTTGGGAGGAGTCTAATGGGAGTGATTGGAAAGTGACATCTTGAGGAAAAATCGGTTTCTTTTCATAAGCTCCCTCTAGTCTATGGGTGATGAGAGCTTGGGGTGCTGTGTCAAGAGGAATTTGTGGATGAGCTTTGATTCTGAGACCAGGACTGATTAGGGGTGTTGGCCACAGGTGCCAGGGCTGGGGACATGGGGGTGACATGCAAGGCTTGGACTTGCCATCCTGGCTCCAGATTTTATCATGTGACAAGCTGTCTCCTTTGCTTGGGTTTATACAGTTGATTTCATACCCTATATGCAGGCTTGACATTTACCAGCTACACTTCATCTTATTGGTTCCTACTCATGACTCCAGCCCTCAGAAACCCTCTTCCAGCCTCTTACTCAGCTTATTAGCGGTTCCTGCCAGCCTTGTATGCAGTGGTGTAGGGAGAGCCACAGATGCCTCCAGAATTTGCAAAAATGTTTGGAAAATGTTACTAAGTGGGAAATGATTTGCTAATGAGTTCACAATATGTCTTAGATCCATTAAGTAGTTTGGGGTGTCTCCCTAATATAGTAGAAGCGAGTTTTCAGAATATTCCCCAGTGGTTCTTTCAGAAAATATGAATAGAGCACGACTGAGTCAAAGAGAGCCCTAGCTCATCAACTGCATTCTACACTGTCAGGCTGATGCAATGTCGCAGCTGGCGGCTGACTAATAAGGGAATTGGAGAGGGAAGAATTGATTATTTCCTGGCCAAGGACCATGGTGCCCTAATCAAGTGCCCTAAATGCAGGTGATGCAGGGGAAGTCGCACTGGGGTAAAAAACAAAGATAGCCTAAATTACATCTGAAATATCCTTTCAATTACCCGTAAGCACTGAGAGCTGGTCACAGTCTGGAGGCAAGCAGGGACAGAAGCACCTGAGGGGACTCAGGGGCCGCATCTCAGGTGTCTGTGGGTGGGATCCCAGGGCTGTGTTGCATTGTCGTCTTTGCTGTCAGTCCATCTGTCTCTCTGTCCTCTTTGACAAGCCCATGTAGTTCAAGTCTCGTAAATCAAATGCTTATAGCTGGGGTTTTTAAGCTCCAGGCTGTGGACCAATATCAGTCCATGCCTGTTAGGAACCAGGCCGCACAGAGGAAGTGAACGACAGGTTAGCATTACCGCCTGAGCTCCACCTCCTGTGAAATCAGTGGTGATGTTCAATTCTACCAGGAGTGCAAACTCTATTGCAAACTGTATGTGCAAGGAATCTAAGTTGAGCACTCCTTGTGAGAAGCTAATTAATGGCTGATGATCCGAGGTGAAGCAATCCCCATTCTGTCCCTGGAAAAATTGTCTTCCATGAAACCAGTCCCTAGTACCAAAAAGATTGGGACCTGCTGGCTTATCGGATGCAACTTCCTTGTATTCTGATGTGCTAATTTTATATTCTTTTTTTTTTTCCCCCAAGACAGAGTCTGGAGTGCAGTAGCATGATCTCAGCTCACTGCAACCTCCACCTCCTGGGTTAAAGTAATTCTCTTGCCTCAGCCTCCCAAGTATCTGGGATTATAGGCATCTGCCACCAGGCCTGGCTACTTTTTTTGTATTTTTGGTAGAGATGGGGTTTCACCATGTTGGCCGGGCTGGTCTCAAACTCCTGACCTTGTGATCCACCTGCCTGGGCCTCCCAAAGTGCCGAGATTACAGGTGTGAGCCAACATACCCGGCCTTTCTTTTTCTTTTTTAAAGATGGAGTTTTGTTTTTGTTGCCCAGATTGGAGTGTAGTGGTGCAATCGCAGCTCACTGCACCCTCCACTCCTGGGTTCAAGTGATTCTCCTGCCTCAGCCTCCCGAGTAGCTGGGATGACAGGCATCTGCCACCAGGCCAAGCTAATTTTTTGTATTTTTAGTAGAGACAGAGTTTCACCTTCTTGACCAGGCTGGTCTTTAACTCCCAACCTCAGGTGATCCACGGGCCTCAGCCTCCAAAGTGCTGGGATTACAGGCCTGAGCCACCGCGCCTGGCTTGTTTTATATTCTTGTAGTGGAGGATCCATACCGCTCTCACGGTTTGATGAGAATTGTCTCTTACGATCTTTCTGTTTGCTTTGCTCTGACCCCATGCCCACCTGGCAGCCCTTGATCATGAATGTGGCTTTACCTGGAAGCTCAGGTGCTAATCCTTCACATGGCCAGCCTTGTCTGCCTGCCCTTATTTCTCACTGAAGAAGAATGTTAGCACTTATAATCAGACAGTGTCTCATGTGATTAGCTAGTTTATTCAGTTTTTCAGACATGGGTAAAATTGAATACTTCAATCTTTGTTGCAGAGCACCAGGCTCTAAAACTAGGTTGGCAGAAAGATTCTATTTCATGTGCCAGTTCTCACACATTGTTTATTGGTACTTGAAGTGCCATGTTGAAAGAATCCAGAAAAAAAAAAAAAGTCCCAAGAATATTTAGTTCAAAAAAAGAAAAAAGAAAAAGAAAAAAAAAAAAGCCAGGCTGAGGGGGACAGGGCCATAATTGATTAATAATGTCTACCAGGGACTGAAAATAATGGCATTGCTAAGCTTGCCATAGAGCCTGAGATAGCCAACCATTCCCTCTCTCCTTCTCTACCGAGGGATAGTCAACCATTCCCTCTCTCCTTCTCTACCAAGGGATAGTCAACCATTCCCTCTCTCCTTCTCTTTTTTTTTTTTTTTTTTTTCTTTTTCTTTTTTTTTTAATTTTTTATTGGATTATAGGTTTTGGGGTACATGAGCAGAGCATGCAAGACAGTTGCGTAGGTACACACATGGCAGTGTGCTTTGCTTTTCTTCTCCCCTTCACCCACATTTGGCATTTCCCCTCTCTCCTTCTCTACCAAGGGATAGTCAACCATTCCCTCGCTCCTTCTCTACTAAGGGATAGTCAACTATTCCCTCTTTCCTTTTCTACTAAGGGATAGTCAACCATTTCCTCACTGTCCTCTCTCTTAGCACATATCGTTAGAGACCTCCTTCCAGACTGACTTGATATGTTTATATTTGTCAACAACAACTCTGCAGCTTGTTGGTCTGCCTGCTTCATTGTGTCACATTATTCTTTGTGTCTCTTTCAGGTGGGGGTCTTTTCCTTCCGTGTACCCCAGGGCCTGACACACAATAGGTAGTCATTAAGTATTTGTTGAATGACTGGCTCTACCTAACAGTTCTACCTGATTGTTCTGTATACAAGGAATCTGCCTCATTAGGGTCAGTCATTTGCCTGACTGAGATCCATACTATAGAGTTCTCTGGATCCTCTTGATCTGTTCCATCTAGGAATAAACATACATTTTGCATGCCCTGGTTTTTTTTCTTTCTTAAACTACTGTGGCTCATTATGATCATGGCTTGCCATCTCTCTCTCTCTCTCTCTCTCTCTCTCTGTGCTTCACTCATCATAAAACAGCTTTAATTTTTCTCCCCAATGTCCCTTTGAAACTCTTCATGAGCTAGTTTTTTTCTCTGTCCCTTCAGAAAATTTTAATCATGTTTTTAATCATGTTTCATAGTGTTTTGGGTCACCCTTAGGTAATTTTTAAAAATTCTCTGGTTATCCGTAGTTCCAAGAACAGTTTTAGCTCTTGGCTTGCTGCTACTCTGTCCAGCATTACTCTTGTCATAATTATCATGAATCATCCTTTAATAGTTTTGAGATTCTTTTCTCCAATATTCTTGTCTTCCACCAGACCACTCACTTATCTCTCTCTCGTTTTTGTTTCTTTGTTTGTTTGTTTGATTTTCTGTTTGAGGCAGAGCCTCTTTCTGTTTTCCAGATGGGAGTGCAGTGGCACAATCTTGGCTCACTGCTACATCTAGCCTCCTGGGTTTAAGCCATTATCCTGCCTCAGCCTCCCAAGTTGGGATAACAGGTGCCTGCCACCATACCTGGCTAATTTTTGTATTTTTAGCAGAGACAGGGTTTTACCATGTTTGCCAGGCTGGTCTTGAACTCCTAACCTCAAGTGATCCACCCACTTTGGCCTCCCAAAGTACTGGGATTACAAGCATGAGGCACTGTTCCAGGCTAGATCTCAACCACCCTATTCTCTTATCTTGACCCTATAATTACAGTAACTTTAATCCTGCCATAAATTCAGTTTAAGCCTCCTATCTTCCCAGTTCACCCCTACTAGTATTCCAACTCCAGCAATTCTGTGACCTCATCTGGACTTTCAGTTCATTGATCCCACTCTCTTTTCACCATCCTTCACCTCAATTCCTCTGTTCCCTGCTTCCCCAGATTTAATTCCATTGGGAATCACTGTAGTCACTGCCACTACCTTTGTCCCTTTCCTGATTCATCATTCTCACTTGGCTACATGATAACCCTGGTTAAATTCAACTTTTGCCAGCCTTTCCCACATATCTGTGTAGCTGAATGTGGCTCCAGCAAAACATAAAGCCGCGTGGATTGGTCTCATGTAAATTTCATAATAGCAGCCTTCAAGTAGGCCTTAGTGCTGCCTGGAAATCATACGCTAGTTCCCTAATCCCTTCACTCTTCCACTGTCCTAGAAACTATTACAGTTTTTTTTTTTCACTTGTATCATTAAATTTTTCACAGTTCTCTTATTAAGTGCCCACAAACCATCTGCTCGTGGGAACTTTGCTGGGAATTGATATGGAGCATCACATTTTCTGAAATCCATTTTCCTGGGTATTTGCCTAATGTCCAGACTGTAGTCCGTCTATTCCCAAGAGCCCCTCAAAGATCGGTGACTTTTTCTTTCTGTCACACCTGTCCCATCCTTCATTCTCCCCTGGGCCCTTGCTCTTACTGAGCTCTCCATAAGTGCTTATCGAGGAGTAAGAATGGGAACCACCAGCGGCTTGATTTACTGGACTGCTGCTGACTGCAGCTATCCAGGGAGGCAAGCATCTGTTTTTATCATATTATTAAGTGGTTTTTTTTGCACTTGGCAGGAGTTAGGCAAGTTTGGACCACAGCTCTTAGGCCCTGAATCCAGGCAAGGAAAGAACTGACCCCAGAGAGCCAGCGCAGTCCTGTGTGTCTTGAGTATTTTGGAAATGGCAGATCTAAAAGCACAAAATCCTTTCATACTCATCTTGAGTATAGCTTGGTGGTTAAGAGTGCGGGCTACGGAGCCATCACAATGGGTTCAGATCCCAGCTCCTCTACTTCCTAGTGACAAAAAAAAAAAAATTCAACCAAATTAAATTTAAAGGAGTTTAATTGAGCAATGAATGATTTGGGAATCGGGCAGCCCCCAGAATCACAGCAGGTTTCCAGAGACTCCAGTATAGCCGCGTGGTGGAAGAAGATTTATAGACAAAAAACGGGAAATGACCTACAGAAATCAAAAGTGAGGCACAGAACGGCTGGATTGCTTAGAGGCTGGCATTTGCCTTATGTGAACACAGTTTGAACCCTCAGCAGTGTATGAATGGTAGAAGTATGACTGCTGGATTAGCCAAAACTCAGCTATTGTTACAGGTGATACTCCTAAATTAGGCTTTTAATCTTGTCTACTTACTAAACTTGGTTGCAGTTTTTCGACAAGGACTGAAATATAGAAGTACCGAGTCCTTCTCAGGCCATATTTAGTTCCCTTTCACACTAGGTAGGAGAACTCAAGCAAGTTTTCTAACCTCTGTAGACTCACTATCCTCACCTGTTAAAAAAGAACCGTAACAACACCTACTTTCTAAGGTGTGTATGAAGAATAAACAAGCCGACACCTGTAATGCATTCAAACAGGGCCTGGCGCTAAGTGCTCAATAAATATTAGCTATAAATTATGATTATTTTCTCTTTTGAGTCTCACAACAGTATTGTAAGGTATTATTATCCCTATTTTGCAGAAAAGACTGAGGGTCAAACAGGTTAAGGAGAGGCTTAAGATCATTTGGACAGAGGCTGGGCTTGCATGGGGTCAGAGGACTCTGATACTGTTTCACTTAGGATTCCAGAGCCCCCTTTAGTCTCCAGATGAAATAATTTTTCCCTTGTCATGGAAGGTAAAATTCAGATCCCTTCCTTCTCCAAATGTGTCCTAACTTCCCTAGGCAGACGGCACCAAATGTTTACAGGATGATTTCATGGCAGTGATTGAATTCAGCCAGAATGGGGGAGAGGCTGATGAGTGACAAGGCTGCAATCTTGAGAGGAGGAAATAGTTCTGAGGTTGTACCTTGTCATTCTGCTGAAGTAGGAATGTTGCTTGAAATTGTCCTGGCTCAGTTCTCTTTCTCTGAAAGGGTAGAAGACACTCATTTGCCCAATACGTGGACTTTGGAGTCAAGCTGACATACCAGAAGAGCTGTTAACAGAGTCCAGATCATCACTTTATGGTCGGAGTGATGGCGTTTTATTATGGCCCCATAAACTCTCTTCCAACTGTGGCTGAAAATCCTGTCATGAGAGGCATTGTGTGTTCTTCTGCCAGGCCAAGGAGACAAGGATGTCTTTTATCAGAACCAATTGTCAGCATAAGAACACACACAAAGGAAGTTTGTTTTCTGGAAACATCTTTCAACAGTTCCCATGTAGAGAAGCTGTGAGGCTTTTCACAGCAAATGTTTTAGGGCATTCCCAGGTATTTGCAAAGCTCCTATCATAATGCTGGCTGTATTGATAATTTCCTAAGGGTACCTGCCATGAGATGATGGAAAGGTTGTCAGGTCTAACCATGGGGAGCCATGAGGGCCTTGCAGAGATAATCAACTCTCTGAGCCTCAGTTTTCCTTTCTATAAAGTGGGTGACTTGGACTCTGTTGCGACCCCTCCACCTTTAAGATTCTGCTAGTTTATAATTCCATGAAGCAAACTTCAGAAGAGGTTGTGCTCCCTCATAACATGGCAAAGATTTGGGTCCTAGAGTCTCCAGCTCCATTAGAAGGACCACACCTTCTCTAGAACTGTTTGGCTCTGTGTGTCATCATCTTCGTCAACTAATGGCTCTGATTCAATCTCTTTCACGTGAAGACTCGCTTCCACCTGAATTCCATTTAATTCTACAGATGTTGACTGAAGACTTTCTGTGTTTCCAACTGCACGCCTACAAAGATAAATGAGACTAGCTTCCTAACCTTGGGGAATTCCCAGTGAGATAGTGAGGACAAGACTTTAGAAAACTTCTTTTCTCTGAGATCTCTTTGTTTCTTGGACTCGTGTGTGTCCCTAGACCAGTAACATTGACTTCGCCAGGGAACTTGTTAGAAAGGGAAACCCACTGAATCAGAAGCTCCGGGGTTGTGGTGCACTGGCCTTGGTTCTTAACAAGTCCTCTAGAGAAATGAAATGTACCCGCAAGTTTGAGAACCACTGAACTATCCCTTCCAGGGACAAACTACGAGACTGTGGTTCTGAGCCCTCAAGGGACCTAAGGAGACATTTTGAAGGAAACTCAGTCACTTGGGCTGCTAGGACTTGCTGTTTTCAACTCAGAATTACAGCTTTCTTGGAACCTCCAACAACATTTTGAGCCTTTGTGGTGTTTTTGTAAATGTACAAATGTGGTGGAAACTACCCATTTGTTTACAAGGGAAAGAATCCAATTTAGCACACGATTCTCCATGGAACTTCCAGGCTTCCCTTTAAATTGATTGTGATGCTTGCTCATGACTAAGACCCATAATAAAAGGACCAATCCAAGGAGGTTCCCCTACTTCCAAAGATCTCCAAAGGAACAGAATTCTCAGAGTGCGAGTCTTGTGTGAATTTTCCTCCCTTCACAGGTGCCTGAATTAATATCCTCCTCCATGGTAGGGTCTAAGCCTGGCCCCTCTTCTCCTCAGCTGGTAAAGATTATTGGGTGACATTCTCCCTGCAGTAACTTCAGACATGAAGGGTGGGGCAGGGGCGGCTCTTGCAGAGGGGCCTGGCTGGGTCCTGGGAATGTTCCCTCTTGTCCTCCTTCCTGGGATCTGCTGGTCCATCATCCACTGCCCCAACCAGGACTACATACTAAACCATAGGAGCCTTCAGGAAAATTAGAAAAGCACCCCCTTATGGTGCCTCTTAGGGTAGGTTCAGCCACTGGGACTCATTTCAGTTCTTCTCACCTCCTTGGGCAGGCGCCTGTGCGCAGTACCAATCGCACAGCCACAGCTGCAGCCCTGCCCCTAACCGGCCTAGGGCTGGACAAGAGTGAGGGCTGGCGGAGGGGTGGGCAGGGAGAGGCTGAGGCTGTGCATGCAGCCAGCAATGTCAGGGGTTCCCACTTGCTGGCTCTTTCATTACATCATTTCTGTAAATTCTCACAGCTACCCAATAAGGTGGATATTGGGGGCACCTCTATATTTTTTTTTTCTTTTTCTTTCTTTTTTTGAGACTGAGTCTCGCTCTGTCGCCCAGTCTGGAGTGCAATGCTGCAATCTCGGCTCACTTCAACCCCCGCCTCCCAAGTTCAAGTGATTCTCCTGCCTCAGCCTCCCAAGTAGCTGGGACTATAGGCATCTGCCATCATGTCCGGCTAATTTTTTTTTTTTTTGTATTTTTAGTAGAGATGAGGTTTCACTGAGTTAGTCTGCATGGTCTCCATCTTCTGACCTCATGATCCGCCTGCCTTGGCATCCCAAAGTGCTGGGATTATAGGCATGAGCCTATAATATATATATATATATATAAAATATAGTGCCTAGTCTAATTTTTTCTTTTTCTAAGTTATGAAAGTTTTCAAACTCCCAGTGCTCCCATGTTCTCATCTATGCAGTGGGTATGATGCTCCTAACTCCTTTCTCAAAAACTTGCTTTGAAAATTAAATGACAAAGTGCTCCTGAAAAAAAGATGTTAACACATCCTGCAAATGTTAGATTTCATGTAGATTTTATCGCTAAGCCCTCAAAGGCAGTTTCTGGGGCCTCTGTTTCGAGACATTCACCCAGGACTCACCCAGCCCCCAGGGTTATTCATGGGTATGGCAGAAGGTTGGTTTCCTGCCAGGCTACTGGTGTTTGGGGGTGCCTCCTCCCCTAAAATCATTAGACTTGTGAGGTGGCAAGGATGAGGTGTGTGTGCAGGCACTCAGGGACGAGTCACCGCCTGGCGAGCTGGCCTGGACAGGATGACCTCACAGGCCTTTCCCACTTCTCATTTTTATGACTGGCTTCACTGTTTCATTTTTGGCTTTCTCTCTCTTTCTTGCAGCTGTGGTGATTGGGATTTAGGACAAGCATTTGGGAAGCCTTTTCTAATCCCTTTCAAATCCTGATTCAGCTGCAAAGTCCGGGAAGGGGAGAGAGAACAGTGAAGGCGGGGGTTGGGGGGGCAGGGGGGGCTCACCCTGGTGAAAGGCAGTAGCTCAGAATATCTGAGAAACTCCACAGGAATGCCCAGCCTCCACCCACTGAGGCAGGAGGCCTCTCATCTCATCTGAAAGCATCCTGTTGCTAGAAACACGAAAGGGTTTTTTGTCTATGAACTCAAACCCTTTACAGCCTTCTTGCTTAGATGCTTAAGACGTAAGTATGGTAGTCATTGTGGTAAGGGAAAGATTTAACATTTGCCCTTTTCCAGTTTAACTGTGTCCTTTGTTGAAATATTTCTTAGGTCCCCTTTTCTCCATTTCCACTACTGTCTCCTAGGATTAGATGTGAGTCCCCCTCTTGACCAGATTAGTCCAGAAATTGTGTAGCCCATCTGTCTTGCAAACCACTGCCAAACTCTGTTGACTTTTCATTATGTAACTTCCCTATGGGAGAGGTAAGTTACCTAATATGATGCCCCTCACTGGTGGCATCACATACAAATTTCTCAGTCTGAATGTAAAGGTCTTTTTTTTTTTTGAGATGGAGTTTTGCTCTTATTGCCCAGGCTGGAGTGCAATGGCATGATCTCAGCTCATTGCAGCCTTTGCCTCCCAGGTTCAAGTGATTCTTTTGCCTCAGCCTCCCAAGTAGCTGAGATTATAGGTGCCTGCCACCATGCCCAGCTAATTTTTTGTATTTTTAGTAGAGATAGGGTTTCACTATGTTGGCAAGCTGGGTCTTGAACAGCTGACCTCATGCGATCCACCCACCTCGACCTCCCAGAATGCTGGGATCACAGGCGTGAGCCACTGCACCCGGTCTAAGGGTCTTTTTTAGCTGGCTTCAGGCTATCTCTCCAACTAATTTCTGCCTGTGACTCCTAGTGCTCCCTCTGCTATAGGGTCCCCCCACTTACTGTCTTACCCACCATGTTGATTCCATCTTGGGCTTCGGTTCGTGTCATCCGCTCCATGTGCTCATTCTCTGTAATCCAACACCACACATCGTTAAGATCAGCTCATGTCTCATCACCTTGACCGCAGCCCATTCTATACCTATTCTCTTATCAGCTATTGTCAGGACCACACAGTTTTCATGCCAGTTATTCTTTCATGGTTTTATTAGTTAAGTCTCCCCAGGTAGACATGAAGCTCCTTGACTTTGGACCCTGTCCTAAGCTTCTGTTATATTCTTTGTAATGCCCAGCCAAGCTTATGTGCCATGCGGTAAAAAAAAATAAAATAAAATAATTTTGACCCTGATCAGGTGTTTGACTACCTAAAAGCTGCATTGGCACCATTTATTTATTTGGGACAGAGTCTCACTCTGTCGCCAGGCTGGAGTGCAGTGGAGCAATCTCAGCTCATGGCTACCTCCACCTCCCAGGTTCAAGTGATTCTTTTGCCTCAGCCTCCCAAGTGGCTGGACTACAGGTGCACACCACCACATCCAGCTAATTTTTGTATTGTTTGTTTGAGACAGAATCTTGTTCTGTCACCAGCCTGGAGTGCAATGGCACAGTCTTGGCTCTGCCTCCCAGGTTCAGTCGATTCTCCTTCCTCAGCCTCCTGAGTAGCTGAGACCGCAGGTGTGTGCCACCAGGCCTGGCTAATTTTTTGCATTTTTAGTAAAGACAGGGTTTCACCGTGTTAGCCAGGATGGTCTCAATCTCCTGACCTCATGATCTGCCCACCTCGGCCTCCCAAAGTGCTGGGATTACAGGCGTGAGCCACTGTGCCCAGCCTCTCTTCTAATGTGTTTGACTTCTCCTCTTTCCCCAGAGAGCTCCTGTGAGAACAAGCGGGCAGACCTGGTTTTCATCATCGACAGCTCCCGCAGTGTCAATACCCATGACTATGCAAAGGTCAAGGAGTTCATCATGGACATCTTGCAGTTCTTGGACATTGGTCCTGACGTCACCCGAGTGGGCCTGCTCCAATATGGCAGCACTGTCAAGAATGAGTTCTCCCTCAAGACCTTCAAGAGGAAGTCCGAGGTGGAGCGCGCTGTCAAGAGGATGCGGCATCTGTCCACGGGCACCATGACGGGGCTGGCCATCCAGTACGCCCTGAACATTGCATTCTCAGAAGCAGAGGGGGCCCGGCCCCTGAAGGAGAATGTGCCTCGGGTCATAATGATCGTGACAGACGGGAGACCTCAGGACTCCGTGGCCGAGGTGGCTGCCAAGGCACGGAACACGGGCATCCTAATCTTTGCCATTGGTGTGGGCCAGGTAGACTTCAACACATTGAAGGCCATTGGGAGTGAGCCCCACGAGGACCATGTCTTTCTAGTGGCCAATTTCAGCCAGATAGAGACGCTGACCTCTGTGTTCCAGAAGAAGCTGTGCAGTAAGTCTGCTCCTCTGTCACTCTTCTAGAGGAATCATTAGAATTCATTCATTCATCTTCAAGTGTTCATTCTGTGTTACTGTGTCCAGGTGCTGTGCTGGTAATGAGTTTCAACGAAGGCCAACATAAACACCGTGTGCTCTGGGAGCTTACACTTTGGCCAGTGAGACAGATATTTTTATTTATTTATGTTTTAGAGGCAGGGTCTTGCTCTGTCACCCAGGCTGTAGTGCAGTGATGTGATCACAGCTTACTGTAACCTCGTACTCCTGGGCTTAGGTGATCCTCTTGCCTTAGCCTCATGAGTAACTGGGACTACAGGTATGCGCCACCATGCCTGGCTTATTATTTATGTATGTGCGTATTTATTTATTTATTTATTTATGAGCTGGAGTCTCACTCCGTCACCCAGGCTGAAGTACAGTGGCATGATCTCAGCTCACTGCAACCTCTGCCTCCTGGGTTCAAGGGGTTCTCCTGCCTCAGCCTCCTAAGTAGCTGGGACAGGCATGTGCCACCATGCCTGGCTAATTTTTTGTATTTTTAGTAGAGATGGTGTTTCACTGTGTTAGCCAGGATGATCTTGATCTCCTGACCTCGTGATCAGCCCATCCCAGCCTCCCAAGTGCTGGGATTACAGGCATGAGCCACCGTGCCCGGCGATTTTAAAATTATTTATAGAGACAAGGTTTGCCATGTTGCCCAGGCTGATCTGAAACTCCTGGCCTCAAGTGGTCCTCCTGCCTTAACCTCCCAAAGTGCTGGGATTACAGGCATGAGCACCCAGCTGAGACAGACATTAAATATCTAATTACACAAATAAGTAGCTATAGTTGTACCAGTGTAATGGAGGAAGAATTGAGAACATGATGGGAGTGTGCAACCCCAGGACCTGAACTAGGCCTGGGAGCTCAGGGAGATTGCTCTGGGGAAGGGACACGTAAGCCCAAGCCACAGAATGAGGAAGAGTAGATAGACAAAGTTTTTCTTCAGCACACTGAGCTGCCCTGGAATTCCCTAAGTTGGAATTCCTGAGTTGGGATAGGGATAGGAATGGAAGGGGAGGAAAAAGTAACATAACCTCTCCTTGGATGGTGTGGAATACTGAGGCATTTTTGTCCCATGGTGGTGCTAGCAGAGGACGTTTTCTCAGCTGACAAAGAGGTCCAGTGTACACAGAGGACCAAGGTGTGCTCCTGGAAGCTCCCTGCCTGTTCAGATTGTAGGGGCCGCTCTTCACCCTGCCAAGTCTTTCTGCAGAAAGATGCCTTTCGGAGCCCCTGAGCTGCATTCTTCTACGCTGGAAGCTTTCCTCCCTCCTTTGCTTTCTAACCGTCTTTTCCACAAGGCTTCTCTGTCCCTTCCTTCCCTGCACTTTCCAGTTATCTCCACTCCTAGCTCCTGCCCCCACCGTTCTCAGCAGGCCAGCCTGCATTCTCCCTGTTTCCTGCTTCTGCGCCTGCCTTTTTGATCCTTCCTCTTCCAGGAGGGCAGCGGCCCAGTGGCCCAGCGGCCCAATCCAGGAAACTCACGTCCTGATTTGGTAAACAGTGTCCCGCCCTGACATGTCCATTCCCAGTGGTTCCTGTCCCCTCCAGCTACCATGAATCTTTGACGGGGAAATAAAGGGAAATATCTATTTGTAAATGGTCTATATGTAAATATCTATTTGTAAGATATCTTTTCCTAAAGCAGAGTGGAGAATAAGCTTTAGAGCCAGACTCCACACCAGCTCCCCAGGAAGGGGCACCCAGGAGGGGGCTCTCAAAATGGGACATACTCTAGACCTCTAAGATACAGGCCCCGGGGAAGAACAATGTGCTTTCTTTTTTTTTTAAAGATGGGGTTTCACCATGTTGATCAGGCTGATCTTGAACTCCTGACCTCAGGTGATCCACCCGCCTTGGCCTCCAGAGTGCTTCGATTACAGGCGTGAGCACTACGTCCAGCCACAATGTGCTTTTGATTTGTAGTAAACAAAATCCCCTGCTGATAACTAATCTCAAAAAGCAGAGATCCCATTTGTTCTTGACTCCAGAATCAAAAGATTTACTTAAGAAATGAATGCCATGAAGGAAAGAGAACATGCAGTGTCACTTGGAAAGTGTTCAGAAGTGCCATTTCCCTGGTGCTGCAGAGCTGTGTTGTGGTAGTGGCGTGGCCTAAGTCAGCTGGAACACTTCAATCAGCAGAACACACTGCAAACATTTTTAAGGTTTATGACTTTAAATGACTTCTGCAGAATTTGTGTTTCCCTTTTCCTGGAAATATTAAAAGGGAAATTGGTTCTGTAACAGTTTGACAGTTTATTCATTTGTGCTGGAAAATTTTAATGGAGGGGTTCTTTTATAAGCATTCTGGATTTATCAGAAAATGGAAAGATAATATGATAAGACTGAGGAGCTACACAGTGGGACTGCCCCCTCTCCTGTGGGGGATCCATGGAAAAATCATCTCTGTGTGCATTACGGCAAGGCAGCAAAATGAAGGTTTGGATTTTCCCCCGGTCATCTTCTTTGTTATAATCTGTAAGTTCTAAGAAAGCATCAGTGTTACCCCATTTGTTCCTGTGGCCTGAGAAATGAATTCCCTGTGAGAACCCCCACCTACTCTCTAGGAGACAGGGCTGCTCTCTCTCACTTCACTGCACCGCCAGGCTTTGCTCAGCAGACTCAGCAGCTATCTTGAAAGCTTAAAGAGGCCCCAGAGCCTCTTTATCGACTGCACATTAAGGCCACAGTAACTAACATTTATGAAGCACTTTCCCTTATGTTATCACAGAAAGCCCTGGGAGACGGGCAGCACACTCCTATCACTCTCTTTTTATAGGTTAGGAAACTTGCTAAGTGAATCACCCAGAAACAAACAGCCCACAGATAGCCACATGCTAATTCCAAATCTCTTGCTCATTTCACTCCTCTGCATGTCAAGAATTATAAATTCCTTTTTCAAGGTAAACCATTTTCTGATGACTACCTCCACAGTCCAGCCTAGCCAGATAAATCTGCCTTGCAGTTGGCATTCACTTGAAATAGGTGAAACTCTGAAGGGAGCCTTCGTAGGGGGAAGAGAAGCTGACTCCAGCTGTGCAAACTTGAGCAAATTCTTTGTGCTCTCTGAGCCTCAGTTGCCTCATCTATTAAGTGCGGATTTTATATGCTGAAAGTAGATGAGTGAACAGGTGTTATAAATGGTAGAGTCAGTGTGCACTCTCATGTATTATTATAAACAAATGCCCTGAGGACCCACAGGCGAGGCAGATGGCCTCAGTTTTGATCTGCACTCAATCAGACAACAATAGTGAGCGTCTTCCAAGTTGCACATGATGTCTCTGAGGTTTGGGAAGTCTCATTTGTCCCTTAAATGTTCATTGAACTTGTAAAGTATCTGAGACAGGTCTCGATCAATTTAAAAGTTTATTTTTCCAGCCGGGTGCAGTGGCCCATGCCTATAATCCCAGCACTTTGGGAGGCCGAGGCGGGTGGATCATGAGGTCAAGAGATCAAGACCATCCTGGTCAACATGGTGAAACCCCGTCTCTACTAAAAATACAAAAATTAGCTGGGCATGGTGGCGCGCGTCTGTAGTCCCAGCTACTCGGGAGGCTGAGGCAGGAGAATTGCCTGAACCCAGGAGGTGGAGGTTGTGGTGAGCCGAGATCATGCCATTGCACTCCAGCCTGGGTAACAAGAGCAAAACTCCGTCTCAAAAAAAAAAAAAAAAAGTTTATTTTTCCAAGGTTAAGGACATGCCTGGAAAAAAGGAACACAAAATCACAGAAACAATCTGTGGTCTGTGCCTTTTTCCAAAGATGATTTTGAGGGCTTCAGTATTTAAAAGGGAGAGAGGGAGGGCATGGTCACATTCCTGAATCCACCTGTTGCAAGAGAAAAGGTAGGGGAACAGTCAATTCTATATTCCTCTAGTGCTCAGTAAATCAACACTTGCATAAGGTAAGGTGAACATAGAGTAGCTACCTGTGGAGAGATTTGACCTTTTATCTGTAGCTATCTGCTTAGGAACAAAAGCAAACGCAGTCTCTTGCTTTACTCAGCTTTTGAGCTTAATTTTTTTTCTTTTAGCATAGTGAATTGGGTTCCTGAGACTTTATTTTCCTTTCACAAACTATACTCCAATAATAGCTAATGTTATCCTGTGCTAGGCACTTTTACACTTTTTTTTTTTTGTCTTTTCAATTTTTTTCCTTTTTGTGGAGAAGGGGGTTTTGCTATATTGCCCAGGTAGGTCTCAAACTCCTGGGCTCAAGCTATCCTTCCACCTCTGCCTCCCTAAGAGTTGGGATTACAGGTGTGAGCCACCATGCCTGGCACTAGGTACTTTTAAATATGTATTCCATTTAATACTTAAAATAGCTCTTTGAGGCAGGTACTATCATCCTCTTTTTCTTTCTAAGAGATAGGGTCTCACTATGTTGTCCAGGCTGGCCTCAAACTCCTGGGCTCAAGCAACCCTCCCACATCAGCCTCCCAAGTAGCTGGGACTACCTGTCACTATACCTGGTTCTATTCTCCCTATTTTACAGAACTGGAAATTGTCGGGGTCTGCCTGAGGGCCCCAGAAGAGCTTTAAAGAGAAGGTGATACTAATAATCACTAACATTTCTTGATATTAATGTATGCATGTGTTGTTGGAGCCTATTAGCATACGTTAACTCACTTTATTCATGCAACAAACCTGTCGAGTAGATGCTCTTATGATTCCCATTTCATGGAAGAGGAAATTGAGAAGCAGAGGTTAAATAACTTGTCCGAGGTCACATACCTGTAAGCACTGGAGCTTGTTTTTTTTGTTTTTGTTTGTTTTGTTTTTTTTTGAGCAGGGTCTTGCTCTGTCACTCAAGCTAGAGTGCAGTGGTATGATCATAGCTGACTAGTGCCTCAAAGTTTTATCCCAGCTTAGACTACAGGTGTGCACCACCACACCTGAAAAATTTTTATTGGAATCTATTTTTTTTTTTTTTTAAGAAACAGTGTCTTAACTATGTTGCCCAGGCTGGTCTTGAACTCTTGGGCTCACATGACCCTCCTGCCTCTGCCTCCCAAAGTGCTGGGACTACAGACATGAGCCACTGTGCGTGGCCTGTAAGTTGTAGAGTTGAGACATGAGCCCAGGCCTTCTGCAGGCAGAAGTGAAAATCAGTGCTGCATCTGCAGATTGGAAGGGACAGGCGGTGTCTGAGTGTGATCAAGGCAAGATCTTTATCATACAGTGAGGAATAGATTAGGCTGTGGAGCCAGACCTCGCTGGGTAAGAATCCTGGCTTTGTCTCTTTGGCTGTCTGGCTATAAACCTGAGCACAGTGGAGGCTTTATATCTGCAGGACTTCCCATACCAGCCACAGCACGGGGAATCCTGAGGTTGTATTCTCAGGCCACCGCAGAGACCACAGGTACCCCGTGGATTGAAGTCCTGTTTATGAGGCGACCAACACCCACACATCCTGGAGAATGCCATTTTTGCCACCCACTAAGAGAAAACACTGAATCTAGGGGCAGACAACGCTGGCCTGAGTGTTCTGGTGATTCTTGCCACCTGGGCAGGACTGCTTTTAATTAACCTCTAGGTGCTGACTTTATCAGCCTCGTCGGCATTTTGAAGCATGGAGCCAGGCTGTTCCTACCTTAACAGGCCCACCCCACCCAGGCCAGGCACAATTAAAGGCCCTAATAGTATTCCTAGGACACACCCTTCATGAACTGGCCTGGGCAAAGTCTACACTGATTGTACCCCTTTGAGGCCCTGCTGTGAAGTGGGGAGGCTGGACTGACTTCACAAATGTGGAGTCTACTGTACTCAGTAATACCAGACCTCCGGTCCACCTCCCCACACTGACCACTGCTTTAGTCATTCATACAATCATCAAAAAAAAAAAAAAAAATGGGCTGGGCACAGGGGCTCACTCCTGTAATCCCAGCACTTTGGGACGCTGAGGTGGGTTGATCATGAGGTCAGAAGTTCAAGACCAGTCCGGCCAACGTGGCGAAACCCCGTCTCTACTAAAAATACAAAAAAATTAGCCAGGCATGGTGGCAGGTGCCAGTAATCCCAGCTACCCCGGAGGCTGAGGCAGGAGAATAACTTGAGCCCAGGAGGGGAGATTGCACTGAACTAAGATTGTACCACTACACTCCAGCCTGGGCAACAGAGTGAGATACTGTCTCAAAAAGAAAACAAAACAAAGCAGAACAAAACAAAACAGCTGCTGAAGTCTTTTCTATTTTAGAAAGGTAGTATGAATACTTGTTCTACAAATTAACTACAATTTATGGTAATTTGCTAAATGTTTTTCTAATTTTAAATGCAAGAGTCTATCATATCTTTACTCACAAAACAACAGGCACTGCTAGGGGTCTTAGGCTAAGATTTGCCACCCCAGCAGTCTGCATGGCCCGTAAGCAGGTGTGGAGAGGACCAAGTTCACCTGTCAGCGGCACCAGGGAATCGACTCTCCAGCCTTTCTGCCATGAATTACCATAGATATGGCCTTTTTCCTGATATTCTATTCCCACTGGAGGCTTTTGATTAAGAGCTTGTTCCTGTGAACACATCTGGGGCACAACATATTATCTTCAAGGAGCGGGGCTGGAAAACTGGAAGCAGGACGAACAGTGCACTCACTCCATTCTTGCTCTTCTGGAACCCAGGCTTGACCAGCATGAAACTGCAGGTGAACCCAGCCATCGGTGTCTGCGGGGAGATTTTCCCATGGACCACATACCACCTGACACCGCTGGCTTCTTGTGGAGATTCCACTGCCTCTGGCATCCTCGCCCTGGCTGATATTCTCACCCAGGAGGCCAGCACAGCCTCTGGGGCAGAAATTGTCACCACAACTGTATTAACTCCCTCAAGGAGAGCAGTAGGCTCTTTCAGAGCAGGCAGCCCTTCTGCAGGGGAAGAGCCACTTGAGGAGGCTGTGTCCCAGAACTTTGCAAGCACATTTTCCCTTTCTCCACCTTTAATTTATTTTGCAATGATTTCTGGAGTGGGCCTCTTTTGCTGTGCTAGGAAAATCCTTTTGGTTTGGGTAAGCAAAGGCACACAGGCACTTAAATGCGTCCAGTTTCTGGCCTCTGGTGCTAAGCTTTAATTGTTGATACCAGGCCCACACGATGTCCTGGTGGATCAGATTAACAGGTGGCAGTTTAGAGGGTAATGGAGGGATTGGTGTCTTCTGAGGTCTGGGGCTGTCATACTCTGCCTGCCTCTTAGGGCAGAGCACTCTGTCACCTTTAACAGATATTTCTCCTTTGGTTTCACCCTTCGCTGATGTTCCGGGCAAAGCAATTGTGTTTGGTTGATTAGAAGCCCGCTGATCTTCTTCCCTCGCCTTCTCTGTGGAAGTCCACTCCTTGCCTTTTCCTTCTCCATATTCACATAGGAGGCGGAGCTTGGCCAGATGCTTCCAAAATGGCCCCTGGCGCACAATTCAATTTTTGTATTTTTAATAGAGATGGGGTTTCACCGTGTACGCCAGGATGGTCTTGATCTCTTGATCTCATGATCTGCCCACTTCGGCTTCCCAAAGTGCTGGGATTACAGGGGTGAGCCACGGTGCCTGGCCATCTGGCTTATATTTATATTTTTAGTAGAGATAGGATTTACCATGTTGGCCAGGCTGGTCTCGAACTCCTGGACTCAAGTGATCTGCCCACCTCAGCCTCCCAAAGTGCTGGTATTACAGGCATGAGCCACCATGCCTGGCCTAATTTCCCCATATGATAGGTAAAGAAAGTGGAGTTCAGAGAAATCAAGTCATTAGCACAAGGTCATAGGGAGTGGTCTGAGCCTTCAGGTGGTCTATTTCTAGCAGCCATGCTTTCCCCACAATGCTGCCTGCTGCCCAGCAGGTATTTTCTCTGCCTCACATCTCCTGTCTTTTTATTTTGTCTGTTAGGGTCTCAGCAAGAAGACAGGCAGCAGGTACATCACTTGGGCCTCCCACTCATGGCTGTGGGTGACTGCCGTGTACTTGGTTGCCTGGACACTACACTTCCTTAATTATGGAGAGAGACAGTGACATGCTGTGAGAGCCTCAGAAATGTCCTCTGCCTGTGGGTAATTTGACTTCAGCAGTCCAGGAAAAGACAGTATTCCAGGATGCAAAGCAAATGCAAATTAAAAGTGGAATAATGATTACCCCTCCCCACCATAAGATGGTCAAAACTTACCAAGTGCTGAAGTTTTGAGAGGATGGGCATCATTAGGACCATCATTGCTGATATGAGCTATCTTGGAAGGCAGTTAGACCATATCTGTGTAAACTGAGACCCAGTCCTAGAGAAACCATTGCACATGCCTTCAAGGAGACATGTTCAGGAAAGCACATCACAACACTGAAAGTGAAAACTTGGAAACCATCCAAATGCTGACTAATGAGGAAATGGCTAGATAAAATGAGGAAAGTCATGACCGATGGATAAATCAACTGGGAGGGATAAACTAAAGGTTTTGATTAAATCTGAAATAGTTAGTTTGCATTATCCACAATAATTATGTTTTATAAAGTCACTGCAAACACTGAGTTAGTGAATACTAAACCATTGCTTCTGTGGAAATCAAGGGTTAGGTACCTGCTATCCTCTGGTGCTAATATTTTTGTCAACTGATCAATCCATAGCCTTGTTTCATGTGTGTTTCTGTTTAAAGACATCTTACTTGTTTTGTTGTTGTTTGTTTGTTCTGAGACAGAGTCTCGCTGTGTCTGCAGTGGCACAATCTTAGCCCACTACAACCTTCGCCTCCTGGATTTAAGCAATTCTCTTGCTTCAGCCTCCCGAGTAGCTGAGATTACAGGCACCTGCCACCACTCCTGGCTACCTTTTGTGTTTTTTTTTTTTTTTACTGGAAACAGGGTTTCACCATGTTGGCCAGGCTGGTCTCAAACTCCTGACCTCAAGTGATCTGCTCACCTCGGCCTCCTAAAATTCTGGTATTACAGGTATGAGCCACCATGCCCAGCCAAAAACATCTTACTTGATATATACCATGGATTCATTAACATCAAACTCACAGGCAACGATAATATAACTCCTGACTGAATGAAACTTACCTAACACGCATTTTCCCTGTAAGGCACATCACAGCCTTTCTGCACTGAGAAACACTAGACAGCACGTGACCATTTTAAACAGCAAACTGACTTACAAAAAGCACAGAAATGAAAAAAAAAAAAGTGGCATTAAGTAGACTGTAGAAAGGATACTTGTTTACAGAGTGAAAGCTGAAACAAGAGGCAGAGTGGCTCCTTGTTCAACCTCAGCTGAGAATATCTGCACCAAGCAACATATTTTTCTGTAGTCTCAACTACTTGGGAGGCTGAGGCAGGAGGATCACTTGAGCCAGCCCCAGAGATTGAGGCTGCAGTGAGCTGTGAATGTGCCACTGCACTCAAGCCTAGGTGACAGAGCAAAAGCTTGTCTCACAAAAGAAACTAAATGCAGAGATACTTTATTTATTTATTTATTTATTTGAGATGGAATTTTGCTCTTGTTGCCCAAGCTGGAGTGCAATGACACGATCTCGGCTCACCGTAACCTCTGCCTCCCAGGTTCAAGCGAGTCTCCTGCCTCAGCCTCCTGAGTGGCTGGGATTACAGGCATGCACCACCACACCCAGCTAATTTTGTATTTTTAGTAGGGATGGGGTTTCTCCATGTTGGTCAGGCTGGACTTGAACTTCCAACCTCAGGTGATCCGCCCGCCTTGGCCTCCCAAAGTGCTGAAATTATAGGTGTGAACTACTGTGCCTGGCCAATGCAGAGATATTTTAAATTGAGTGCTCATGCACTCTGAGCCTGTTCACTAGTGACTGTGAAAACTCTGTGAATATTGGTTTGGGCTTACAGATACATTTTAGAGAGTAGGCAAATTCACAACTATGGAATCTGTGAAGAATGAGGATCAATTGAATGTGTCTTCACAATTTGACATCTCTGAAACTGGAGTGCATTTTAGATTCCATGAAATGCAGTACGTGTATCAATATGGATAGAATCTGTGGTTAATGCTGGGCGAAAACTGACTTGAAGGTCAATATACATAGGAGGAACCTATAGATGTAAAATAAGACAAAATGCCACCATAATTCTCTTTGCTGTAAAAAAGCAGGCATCTTCAGCATTCCCTAGTCACTGTTCTCAATACACTACCATCTCCATTAATTTAACCCTTTCGAGGTTTTTATAAGGCAGATGCTATTTTTATCCTCATGTTCTATAAAGAGGTTAAGAAAATTGCACAAGGGGCTGGGTGCGGCAGCTCAAGCTGTTGTCCTAACGCTTTGGAAGGCTGATGCAGGAGAATCACTTCAGCTCAGAAGTTTGAGACCACCCTGGGCAACATAGTAAGATATTATCTCTATTTGATATAAAATGAGAAAACTTCTACTTTATTTAATAATAATCATAAAAGAAAATTGTACAAGGTCACAAAAAAAGCTGTTTATTTTACCCTGAAGTAAAGAGGACTGATTGGATCTGCAAACCTTCTTAGTGTTATTTGTATCCTAACAGGAACCAAAACACAGACAATCAAACTCAGAACGGTACGTTCTAAATTGTATTATTGTGAAATAAAACGGTTTCACTTCCCTAGTTCATTTATTGCCCACCATATTTCTTACTTCAATGTAAAGGAACAGAAATTTTAGATGGATTTAATCATAGCTGAGTTTTCCAAAGCACCGGATTAATGGAATTGTTCTAAGCTTTTGATAGTTCCTTCAATTTTAGCTTCACAAAAATCCATTTCTACATAGACATCTTTTTTGTTTATGAGAACACTTGCATAACTTGTTATGTTTATACTGTTGCTTGTTAATTTTAAATACTATCAAGTTGTATTACGTTGGGTAAAGTCATAAATTTGCACATTAAAAAAAAAGAGAATTTTTATGAGCTACAAACTTATGCAAGAACTAATGTACCAAAAAAGCTGAGGTACTTCAGAAACTAAATGCAGAGGGCAGGTGTGGTAGCTTATGCCTGTAATCTCAGCTCTTTGGGAGGCCAAGTTGGGAGGATTGCTTGAGCCCAAGAGTTTGAGACCAGCCTGGGCAATGCAGTAAAACCCTGTCTCTACAAAACAAAATTTCAAAAACTGGCCGGACATGGTGGCACACACCTGTAGTCCCAGCTACTCAGGAGGTGAGGTGGGAGGATGGTTTGAGCCCAGAAGTTTGAGGCTGTAATGAGCCATGATTGTGCCACTGCCCTCCAGCCTGGGAGAGAGAGCAAGACCCTGTCTCAAAAAAAAAAAAAAAAAGAAAAAAGAAAAGAAAAGAAACTAAATGAAGAGATGTCTTAAATTGAGACATAAAGATTACAGAAACATGAAACATATGAGTGCATTTTTAACTCCAGAATTTTGTGCATACTTTTGCATGTTAAAAATTGCATTACTGTGGAAAGATGATTTTGAGAAACTGTTGGTTCCTTAACACATTCTTGTTTATTTAATAGCTTTTCCTCCAGCCCCACTGCTGCTTGCTGAAAATCCACACTTAAGCCAAAGCCCCTTCTGATGTTGGCAAACTTTTCTGATTCCCCTGCCCACCACATGGGTATTATTAAGTTAAATTGAAAATTTTCGTTTTGTTGTTATTGTTTTTGAGATGGCGTTTTGCTCCTGTTGCCCAGGCTGGATTGCAATGGTGCAATCTTGGCTCACTGCAACCTCTGTCTCCCAGGTTCAAGTGATTCTCCTGCCTTAGTCTCCTGAGTAGCTGGGATTACAGGCATGTGCCACCACATCCAGCTAATTTTGTATTTTTAGTAGAGATGGGGTTTCTCCATGTTGGTCAGGCTGGTCTCAAACCCCTAACCCCATGTGATCTGCCCATCTTGGCCTCCCAAAGTGCTGGGATTACAGGTGTGAACCACCATGCCCGGACCACTTTTTTTCTTTTTTTTTTTTTGGTAGATCAAAACCAATCAGTTATTCAGCAATTTCATATAGTTCAGCCTAACACCCTTTCTTTTTGACTTTCTGTGGCCCTTTATCTGGCCACTTTGGACTGTGAGCCCCCTTGAGGGTGGGGACTGCAGCTTATTTCTTGGGTTCTGCCCGCAGGATAGAGTAGGCTCCGAATAAATACTTGCTGGCTGGAATGGAGTGAGAGAAGGCACCACTGTTCACTCACCTTCCTGTGTCTTTCCTTTCAGTGGCCCACATGTGCAGCACCCTGGAGCATAACTGTGCCCACTTCTGCATCAACACCCCTGGCTCATATGTCTGCAGGTGCAAACAAGGCTACATTCTCAACTCGGATCAGAAGACTTGCAGAAGTAAGATTGCTTTGCTGATGTATTTGTGCTTTCTTGCTCTTCCCTCTTCCTCTCTCTTCTTTTATCTGGGCTTATTTTATTCCTCTGTGATCATCTTACCCCAGTTATCATCTCTTAGGGACAGAAACAAAGTTTAGTATTTTCTGTTGACCCCCATCACAGTGCCTCGTTCAGAGCTGGGCACAGAGTAGACCATCAAGAAGAGTTCGAAAGATGGGTGGAAGCACCATCTCAGAAATAGCCTCTTTGAATGTCTGAACTGGTCTCCTTTACTTCCAAGCTTGTTCTTTAGCAGGGACTCTGAAGAGCCTTTTAATCCACTGTCTTTATTCACTGTAGCCTAAGAAATTGTTTCTATATTTTATTATCTTCTATAAAGCATGGATTTAGGAAGAGTTATTAACCTTGGCTGGGAATGATTATTCAAGTTCTCTTTTAGAGAGGTGCAGGGACCTAGTTGTTTTGGTGTAGAACACCTTATAGGTCTTCTAGATTTAAAAAAAAGGGGGTAAACAGATGTAAGATATTAGAACTCCCATTTTCTTTTTTTGCTAAGCCCCAAATACCAGACAATATACTGATATTTGAGCCAGCATGAGGTAATCTGCTCCTTAAAAGACGGAATTACTCATATGTTGAGTACTGTGTCCTTACTTTTTGAAGTTATGGATAAAGCCACTGGGTTAATCCCCAGATGGTGAGGGTACCAAAAGCAAGGCATGAGGAAGACCAGCCTACATGGAAGCAAATACAGCTCAGCTAATCTGACACGAAATTCATGTAGTGCGTAACTGTTGCAATGTGTAATTGTTACAATGCATAATTGTTGCCATGTGTAATTGTTATAATACATAATTGTTGCAATGTGTAATTGTTATTGTACTTCATGGTAAGCAATTAAGCATTAATGGAAAGCAGTTTGCACAAATGGCTGTAATTAATGCTGCATTTATAGAGGCAAACCACCTTTTCCACATTTCTTTCACTTTTCAGTTTCAGGGTTGAGTGGGTGGCTGGAGGTCTCCCTGACCCTCAAGAATAGGTAACATCTGCTTGACCCTTCAGTTCTGTGTGGCCTGTGGAAGCCTAGAGCCCTCTGGATTCTGTGAATCCCAGGAGTGTGGGGCAGCGGCAGTTTGGGGGCGGGGGGTGTATGTGTTCTCAGGCTCCTCTCAGACCCCAGGATCCCAAGCTGAGTGCA
This sequence comes from Callithrix jacchus, assembly GCF_049354715.1. Lineage (NCBI taxonomy): Eukaryota > Metazoa > Chordata > Mammalia > Primates > Cebidae > Callithrix > Callithrix jacchus. The sequence continues at coordinate 98,896,365 of NC_133517.1, read as the reverse complement.
GCCTGAATCATCCTCATCTTCCACTTGAAGATCTGATGCTTCCTCAAGATCCACAACAAAAAAAAATCACTTCCACCAAATACTCGTGGGTTCATAGAGTTTCCTAAAGAACTGGGGGAGCCTGGGAAAGGTCATCTCACACACTGCTCAGCAAACAACCTAGAGATCTCTTTAGACACCTCCCTTTAGATACCTCCACCTCTTCAGGTGTTCTGCCTCCCCACAACCATCCTCTAGAGGAACCCCTCATCCTCTTCAGGCATCGTCCCCACTGCCCAGATGCTTATCTGGCCCATCTCAGCCTCCCACCATCTTGCCCACTCTCTTCCTCCTCCTCCTCCTCCTCCTCCTCTTCCTCCTCCTCCAACTCCTCTTCTTCCTCTTCCTTCTCCTTTTCCTTTGGTTTGTGTTTTTTTGAGACAGGGTTTTTCTCTGTCACCCAGGCTGTAATACAGTGGCACAATCATGGCTCACTATAGCCTCAACCTCCCAGGCTTAAGTAGTCCTCCCATCTCAGCCTCCTGAATAGCTGGGACCACAGCTGCATGACACCATGCCTGGCTAATTTTTTTGTAGTAGTAAGGTTGCTCAGGCTGGTCTTGAATTCCTGAGCTCAAGGGTTGCATCTGCCTCAACCTCCCAAAGTGCTGAGATTTATGATAGTGAGCCACTGCACCTGGCACCCTTCTCTTCTTAGAAGCACAAGGAATTCCTTTCCTTGTCTCATGCCCCAGTGAGTGACTGGGATCTGGGAATCTGCTCATATTTATTTTCCGTGGGCTGGCTGAGCCAAGCCAGAGGAATTCTGACACTAGCAAATAAAAAATAAAATGTTCTAGCCCTGATTTTATGAGTAAGCCCTTCTCCACACAGCAGGGTTTGCCAGACCCCTGCCCGGGCCTGCCACAGGCCCTGATATCCCCTGGCTCTCAAGTACTGCTGTAGCCTTGGCTTCCTCCTGCCCAGGGCTGAGGCACAGGAAAACATGAAGTAGACCCTGCCTGGGCTTCATACAGACTGACCAGGTGGAGGGGCAGGGAGGCCCAGGCACAGGAGGGCTAAGAGCTTAGGGCAGAGGTTCTCAAACTCAGTAACTAAGAATTAGCCAACAAGTCAACTCCTGGGCTCACCCTCAGAGATTCAGAGTCAACAGGTCTGGATTTTCAATTAACTGAGGAATACTTCCACACGTTGAGATTCACTGGCCTCCGGCAGTGACAGGTCCCAGGGAAGGGCTTAGCAGAGCTCTGCTGTCCCATCTGACCCAGTCCACCGGTCACCTTGAAGCAGTTAATCCATCTTAACCTTCAGCCAGACTTAGTTTAATAAATGTGCAGTAATAAAAAGGCTGGGTATGGTGGCTCACGCCTGTAATCCCAGCACTTTTCAGAGGCTGAGGTGGGCAGATCATGAGGTCAGGAGTTCAAGAGCAGCCTGACCAATATGGTGAAACCCTGTCTCTACTAAAAATACAAAAATTAGCCAGGCGTGATGGTGCACTCCTATAATCCCAACTAATCAGGAGGCGGAGGGAGGAGAATCCCTTGAACCCAGGAGGTGGAGGTTGCAGTGAGCCAAGATTGGGCCACTGCCCTCCAGCCTGGGTGACAGAGTGAGACTCCTTCTCAATCAGTCAGTCAATCAATCAATCGATGTTCAGTGATAAAGAACAGCTCTTTCTCTTTCAGAAGAGGATAATATTAACAACTCCTTTGCTTTCCCAAAATTGGTGTACCAGTGTCCTTGGGGTAAGAACAAAGCCTTCACTGTCCACAGATCTAAGCTTGAACCCTGACCTTATCACTTACCAGATACAGCTGTTTCACTCTGAGCTGGTTATTTAAACTCCTTAACTCTCAGTTTCCTCACTCATAAGATGGGAAGGGAGGTGACAAATCAATACCTATCCATTGATTATGTCTTTGTTAGGCCCTGTTTTTGGTCTGGGGGACAGTTAAAAGCTGTGCCAAGTGACAGCTGTGCCATCTACTGACCCCTGCTGATGAGCAGGGACCTATGCCTGCCAACACCGAAAGAAACTTACAATGAGCCTGGAGAGGAGGGATGCACTCCACTTCTGGAAGCTATTCCACTTAATTTCCATGTCCTGGGCATAGCTGGATAGTCTCCCAGATGAAAAGCCATGTGGGTGACACCTCCTCCCCAAAGCATCTCTTACTCCCTAAGAAGTGCTGCCGTTCATTCTTCCGTACATTGATTGGTTCATTTATTTTTTCATTTAACAAATGTTTTCAAGCATAGAAATGTACCAGACAGCATGCATAGTACTGGAAATAAAATAGTGATGAACACAGCAATATACTTTCTTTTCTGGAGCTCACATTTTTGCATAGAAGTGAATCAAATTAATAATCAGGGTAATTTCAACCAAAAGTGATTGCAATCCATGTCCACCTTAGTGTGCAGCACATGAGGTCAGGCCTAACTATAGCCACTTTTTAGGTGTTTACCATGTGCCAGAAGCTCTCCTGAGTGTTTTATATCTGCTCTGTCACTTAATTCTCACAATGGGCTCTTTTTTTTTTTTTTTTTTTTTTTGAGATGGAGTTTCACTTTTGTTACCCAGGCTGTAGTGTAATGGCACGATCTCTGTGCACCGCAACCTCCGCCTCCTGCGATCAGGCAATTCTCCTGCCTCAGCCTCCCGAGTAGCTGAGATTACAGGCACGCGCCACCATTCCCAGCTAAGTTTTTGTATTTTTAGTAGAGACGGGGTTTCACCATGTTGACCAGGATGGTCTCGATCTCTTGACCTCGTGATCCACCCACCTCGGCCTCCCAAAATGCTGGGATTACAGGCGTAAGCCACCACTCCTGGCCACAATGAGCTCTTAAAGTGGGTTTTATCACTCTTATTTTATAGATAAGGAAAATAAGAAGCAAAAAAGTTATAAGATATACCCAATGTCACATGGCTAGCAATGTGATCGAGCAAGAATCCAAATCCTGTTATGTCCTAGCTCTTGGCCATCATTTGAGTCTGTCCCATGACCCTTGAGGACACCCAGATGGCAGCAGGACAACCCTTCAACCAGGGAACCTTCTCCAAGCCAGGAAGACAGACAGGTTCCACAGCCCACTAATCCCAGGGAGGCTTAGAGCTAATTCAGGACTAACATTCAACTGATTGTTATTTCCCCAAATCCAATGCCAATTGCTGTTCTACTGTCATTGCACAGAATAATAGTGGGAGGGTCTCTTCAGCAACTGCCTTCGAATACACACATGCACATACACACTATAGAATATATATATATATATATATACTCTCTTTATATAAATATATATAAATGAAATACATATATATACTTCCACCATTGTGTATTTGTAATTTGTATGGAGAGGGGAAACAGACACAGTTGATTCATACATTCTTTTATTTTTTGAGTTGAAGTCTCACTCTGTCACCAGGCTGGAGTGCAGTGGTGCCATCTTGGCTCACTGCCACCTTCTCCTCCTGGGTTCAAGCAATTCTTCTATCTCAGCTTCCCAAGTAGCTGGGACTACAGGCATGTGCCACCATGCCTGGCTAATTTTTGTATTTTTAGCAGAGACAGGGTTTCCCCATGTTGGCCAGGATGTTCTGTCTCTTGACCTCATGATCCACCCACTTCAGCCTCCCAAGTGCTGGGATTACAGGTGTGAGCCACTGCCTTAGACATGATTCATACATTCTTTGAATGGTAACGGACCTTGGCTATTAGACTTCTGGCTTCCTCTCCTATGGGACTTCAGAATTCTTTCCCCTCCCAGTGCTCCAAAGGGTGATGGTTCTTGAGAATCCGGTTATTACACAACACCTGAATCCCATATCCAGACAGCCTGGATCAGCGGTTGAGCTGAGATCCTACCTGTCTATAATTCTCACTTTTGATCCTATTTCTACCATCTGAAGCCATATACCAAAAAGTTATTTCCTTATCCAAATAAAAAGAGAAAGCCCTTCAATTATTGAAGAGTGTTATTCCCACACACTGACCCCACTCCTATCAATTTTCTCTTTTTCAAGGGAAAACACATCTTTTCATGACCTAGTTTTGGGTCTCTTCACTGTCCAGGTAACCCTCTCTGGGTGGATATTAGTTGTCTAAAAAGGGCCTTTTCATTCAAAGACTAGATCAAATGCATTCAAGAATCTTAGCTTCCATCACTTCTCAGCCTTTTGGCTAAGATCAAGGTGTAGAATTTTACCTTCCAAGTTGTGCCTGTATGGGCAGTTTTGAATGTACTGGATGTCAATATTGTGGATTCCTTCTGCCTTTCAGAAAGTCTTCCCTATCCAATACCATTATATGAGACATATGCAAAAGCATCAGCATAATACTAGAACAATGGAATATTATGTTCCTTCCTTTTCCCATTTTAAAAAAATGGGGGGAAAGGAAATCTCACGAAGTGTGCCCCACTTTACATGCTATTTATTCTTATCCTTCCCCTTCCCTAAATTCCTGTCCTACTAACAAGAAAGAGTGTTATCTTGCTTCTTTGTCTTGATATATTTTTCAAAATAAGGAATTCTCCCTTTCTTCTGGAGCATTTAATCTATTTGGAAGCTGGTGATAATATAGCATTGAGAAAACTTCATTTGGCAGAGAATGTAGACTTTCTGTCCAGCTTAACGTTTTTCTCTCAAGAACGATACCAAATGCATTTTACTGCTTTCATTCTTTGGAAATGTTCCTAAGATTATTTTTCCCAAGCTACATAAGTGATTTAATAGATTTATGTTGGAGTTTAAACAAGGAGCATGACCCAGAAAAACTATTGAATTATTAAAGAGAGAAAACTAGAACCAACATTCTTCATGAATTTAGATGTGAGAATTCTTAAAAATATAGCAAATAGAATTCAACAATATATGAAAAGAACAATACATCAAGACCAAATGGAGTTTATTCCAAGAATGTAAGTTTTGTTTAACATTCAAAAATCAATCAGTATGACTAATAATAATGTCCAGGTGCGGTGGCTCATGGCCGCAATCCCAGCACTTTGGGAGGCTGAGTTAGGCATATCACCTGAGGCCCACAGTTTGAGACCAGTCTGGCTAACATGGTGAAACCCCATCTCTACTAAAAATACAAAAATTAGCCTAGTGTGAGCCAGGCACAGTAACTCATGCCTGTAATCCCAGCACTTTGGGAAGCTGAGGTGGGTGGATCACGAGGTCAGGAGATTGAGACCATTCTGGCCAACATGGTGAAATCCCATCTCTACTAAAATAGAAAAAATTAGCCAGGCATGGTGGCGGGCGCCTGTGGTCCCAGCTACTTGGGAGGCTGAGATGGGGCATTGCTTGAACTCGGGTGGCGAAGGTTGCAGTGAGCTGAGATCACACCACTGTACTCCAGCCTAGGCAACAGAGCAACACTCTGTCTCAAAGAAGAAGAAAAAGAAAGGAGGAGAAGGAGGAGGAGGAGGAGGAGGAGGAGGAGGAGGAGGAGGAGGAGGAGGAGAAGGAGAAGGAGGAGGAAGAAGGAGAAGAAAACAATAAAAATTAGCCTAGTGTGGTGGTGCATGCCTGTAATCCCAATTACTCAGGAGGCTGAGGCAGGAGAATCACTTGAACCCAGAAGGTGGAGGTTGTAGGGAGCTGAAATCGCACCACTGCACTCCAGCCTGGGTGACAGAGTGAGACTCTGCCTAAAAAAAAAAAGCCACTAAAACTAATAAATGAGTTTAGAAAGGTTGCAAGATAAAAAGTCAATATACTTAAAAAAAAATTACTTCATTGTATTTCTGTATGCTGGCAACAAAAGTCAGAAAATGAAATTTTAAAATGCCAGTTATAATATCATCAGAAAATGTAAATTAGGGAGAAATTTTAAAGATGTGTATGATTTACACACTGAAAAACACGAAAGCCTTCTGAGATTAATTTTAAAAGACCTAAATAAATAGAGAGATATACCATACCATGAACTGGAAGACAATATGGCCAAGATGTCATTTGTTTCCAAATTAATCCATAGATTCAAAGCAATCCCCTTCAAAATCCTAGCAGACCTATTTTTTTTTTAGAAATTGACAACTGATTTTAAAATATATATGAACATGCAAAAAAACATAGAATAGTCAAATACCATCAATTCTCATTATTCCAAGTAGTTATGATCTATAAAATATCCACAGACACTAAATTGGAAATTCTGAATCATTACTCCTGGATGAAATACAGAGTTGGGTTCCTGAGAGCTTCCAGTCACAAAATTCACCAATAAATACATGAACTTGTTTGACGTTCTGTTTAAAAATACTTTCTTGAGTATATACTGTTGATTCATTAACATTGAAAGCTATTGTTCATGTCTAAACAAAGCTTACCTAACACATATATTTCTCCATAAGGCACATCATAGCCCTCTTGTACTTAGGAACAACAGACAGCATTTCAACACTATTCTTGGGGGCTATTTTCAACAGTAAAATCACCAACCAGACATACAAAAAGGCAAAAAATGTAGACCAGGCACGGTGGCTCATGCCTGTAATCCCAGCACTTTGGGAGACTGAGGCAGGCAGATCACAAGGCCAGGAGTTCAAGACCAGCCTGGCCAATATGGTGAAAACCCATCTCTGCTCCAAAAAAAATACAAAAATTAGCCAGGCATGGTAGTGGGCACCTGTAGTCCCAGCTACTTAGGAGGCTGAGGCAGCAGAATTGCTTGAATCTGGGAGGTGGAGGTTGCAGTGAGCCGAGATCATGCCACTGCACTTCAGCCTGGGTGACAGAGTGAGGATCCATCTCAAAAAGAAAAAAAAAAAGGCAAAAAATGTGGCACTACATTGACCACAGAAAGGATGCTTGTTTATGGGATGAGAGCTGAAATAAGAAGACAGAACATTGCCTCCTTTGACCTAACCTGGGAACATGTGTACTGGGTGACTCAAACTTTTTGCCACTCTGCACATGTCCATGAATGGCTGAGAGAGTGTCAAGGACATTGACTTGGGTTACGAGCACATTTTAGCAAGTAGGCAAATGCACAAATAGGAATCTGTGAATCATGCAGATTAACCAAAACTTTGAAAAAGATAAAGTTTATCTTTAAATTTTGTTTAAACTACCAGATTTCAAGACCAATTATAAAGCAACGGTAATCAAGACAGCGTGGCACTGGTATAAAGATGAACACACAGAGCAATGGAACAGAACAGAATTGAGAAATAAACCCATATGTATGTGGTGAAATGATTTTTGACAGAGGGGGAAGGCAATTCATTGAGGAAACAATAACATCCTCAGCAAATGGTGTTGTAGCAATTGAATTGCCATGTGCAAAGAAAGCAAGCAAACAAGCCAAAGGAAAATAGATCTTGTCTTTACCTCATACCATGTGTAAAAATTAATTCAAAATGTATTCTAACCCTAAATGTAAGAGCAGACACTGTTAAATACCTTGATGAAACTGTAGAAGACAAATCTTGGTGACCTCAGGTTAGCAAAGATTTCTTAAATAGTACACAAAAAGCTATAAAACATAAAAGAAAAAAACAATAAACTTCATCCCAATGAAAACATTTGCTCTTCAAAACACTCTGCTACTAAAATGAAAAGGTAAGCCACAGACTGGCATAAAACATTTGCAAAGCTTATGTCCAATGAAGGACCTTAGAATATAAGGAATTTGGCCTGGTGTGGTGGCTCACACCTGTAATTCCAGCACTTTGGGAGGCTGAGGCAGGTGGATCATGAGGTCAAGAGATCATGACCATCCTGGCCAACATGGTGAAACCCCATGTCTACTAAAAATACAAAAACTTAGCTGGGCATGGTGGTGCACACCTGCAGTCCTAGCTACTTGGGAGGCTGAGGCAGGAGAATTTCTTGAACCTGGGAGGTGGAGGTTGCAGTGAGCTGAGATCATGCCATTGCACTCCAGCCTGGGAGACAGAGTGAGTCTCCGTCTCAGAAAAAAAAAAAAAAAGAAAAGAAAAAAAAAATAGGAAATGATACCTACTCAATAATGACAGAGAGCCGATTAGTGGGTGCTTAGGGCCAAGGATGGGGAAGTGGCAGAGAGAGGGATTACAAAGCGGAATCAGGAAAATTTGGGGGTAACGGCTGCTCATTATCTTGATTGTGGTGATGATATATTAATATGCCCGAAAAATCAAACTGTACACTTTAAATATGTGCAGTTTAGTGTATGCCAGTTGTAACTTAATAAAGCTGACATTCATTAATCAGAACAAGGTTTCAGAAGTAAGTGGTGCCGAGACGAAAGGCTCTGAGAGAACAGATGGGACAGCCATGGCGCTAGACCAGACTACCTTTCTGGAATAGTGCGTCTGTGGCACCAGTGGAGGATGAGAGAAGGAATGTAAGCTGGGATACATTATGGAGCAATTTGATTCTCAAGCTAAGTTCCAACAGTGTCCTTTGTTGAGTAGGGGGAATTGAACATGGGGTGTCGAGGGCAATACCAGGTCATTTTACTAAATTGGGGCTGGCAATAATGTTTGTGCTGGATTAGAAATAGAGAGTGGGGCAGAGATACATTCACTCATCTGCTCATTCATTCAATACCTTTGGATTCCCCTCTGTGGGCCTGGCACTCTTATGGGGTATTTTTCTTACAAACTTGGGACCCAAGAAACATTCAGATCCTGGCTTCCCTTTCGCCCCCCACACAGAAAGCAGACTATGAAAGATGGAATCAGAGAACAAATCTAATCAGTCCAGTCAATTCAGTGTATGTTTCTTATGGCCACAGAATTAAGTAGGAGACCACAGCAACCATCCCAGCCCCAGGGAGGAGTTGATGACATCAGATAGGTGATAGCTGGTGGGGCTGGAGTAATTGAGACTGACAGACAACTTCAGAGAGGAAATCTAGTTTTGGGGCAAACGGATGTGTCCAGGAGAGAGCCCACACACGGGGCTGGGTGCAGCTGGAGATGGAGGAATTCGAGTTCAAGGAAAAGGCCTACGCAGTAGGTGGTTGGTGGTGGTCATTGACCCTGAAAATAGATGAAATCTTGGAGGGAGAACGCGGGTGTGGAAAGCGAAGGTCAGGGTGCGAGCTCTGGGGCAGCCCACAACGAGAGCGTGGAGCAAAGCTGGAAGGTGAGCAGGCCGCGTGCGCACACATGCAAAGCAGCTGCCTTCGCTGACAATCAGCAGCAGCCATGTGAGCTGCCTTCGCTGACAATCAGCAGCAGCCGTGTGAGCTGCCTTCGCTGAACCACCATGAGCCGAAGCAACGGGCTTGCTGAACACCGTCATCCAGCTTCCCCTTCACCCTGGCTGTCAGGCCTGGGTTTGGGAGTTTAGGCTGTGCCAGGGCACCGGGTTTTCTACAAAAGAAGGAATCTGGGGTGAGTAGAGCCCCATGGGAGAACTGAGCTGACTAAATGTGAGTGGAGAAATGCCAATCGTGAAGAAAATACATCAGCGGAACACGAGCTTGAACCTTGTACAGCTTTTCCTCCGCTTGGCTGTCTTTATGAGCACCCAGGCAAGTGGTTCTCAAAGTGTGATCCCCTCGGAAAACAACATCAGCTTTGTCCTGAACTTACTAGAAATGCAAGTTCCCAGGCTTACCCTAGATCCACTGAATCAGGACCTCTGGAACTGGGGCCCAGGAATGTGGGGTTTCCCAAGCCCTCCAGGGAATATTGGTGTAAGCTGCAGTTTAAGGATCACTGACTTAGATGTTTCAAACAAGATCTCTCTCTGGGGAGCGCCCACTCAAAAGGGGATTTATATTAACATAATGATGTGACAACAGTTTGGAAATTGAAAAGCACTCTACAAGAATATAACATTATTCTTGTTTGTTTATTATTTGTATCAACCTCATTCACTCAGATTGACCCATATTTTAAAACTTCATTTCAGAGATTCTCCCCTTCCTCCTTTTCCGTTCCCCAAGGAAAACCAAAATCTTGTTAGTGAATAGAATTGATTGAAAATATATTCAACTGCTGTGGGAAAGGAGGAGATGGGGCACAGCTGGAGTCTGCCTGAAAGGATAGTTTTTCTCAGTGACATTGGGTTTGTTTTGTTTCTTTCAATGTAGAAGCACGAGGCTGATGACTCATTCACCATTGGAAGTCTTTAAATCCAAACTGCAGTTGTCAAAATAAGATTAGTGCCTTCAGATATGATGAAAGAAAGGGCATGGTCTCGACAATGCAAGCTTGGGTTTTGCCTGCATTTATGGAGCCCCGACTCGTAGCAAGCTTTCCTGTGGGAATGGGCAGACCTCGTTTACCCAGTTGAGTTAAATAGCAGCCCTAATAACACATTTCTCCTCTCTTGCTGTGATAAACAATTTCTGATTTCTACATCTCGGGTTAAATAACAGCAAGAGCTATAAAAAGTGGAGGGTGTCTTCTAAAGGTATTAATTTACTTTAACTCCAAAGATGAGATTGAACTGTCATTGGTGTCAACAGCGTGCAGTGCAGCTTCTCTCAAATTCTGAAACGTCAGTAAAAACCCTTTGATTCAGCCCTGGATGATGGCCACAGCCTTCACCGCCTTGCTTGGTACTCCCTCTTTCCGGTGTAAGCAGATGAGTTTCCAAGTTCTCTGGACTAAGATACAGGCGCCAGGGTTTCTAAAGGAAGGCACTTAAATCTAGGGTGCATGGGAGCCTCTGAGGAAACTGTGGTGGGTTTGAGCACAGCTTTGGGGCTCTTGGCAGCAAATCTTCACTAATTAGTTTCACCTGGGAAGACTGAGTTATCCCCCTTAAAACTCTCCAGGCACTGAAAGAAGCAAGCACATTTTGCTGACTGTCAGATATGTGCTAATGGTTGGCCCTTGGCAAGACATAGCTCAAATTTAGCCAGGTCTTTTGTTTTGAAATTCAAAATTACCTACTTTGCTATATCACTTGAATTCAGCATAGAACTCACAAACCAAACTTAGCCAGAGATACTTTTTTTTAGAACGTTAGAATCTAATATTCATGTTTGTAGGTTTTTTTGATTTGTTGTTTTTTGAGACTGGGTCTACTCAGGAGGCTGAGGTGTGAGGATTGCTTGAGGTCAAGAAGTGGAGGTTGCAGTGAGCCTAGATTGCACCATTGCACTCTAGCCTAGGTGACAGAGCCAGACCTTGTCTCAAAAAAAAAAAAAATTAATTAAAAATAAATAAAAATATCTACTGTGAGACAGATCCTTTGTCCACCTACATTAATCTCACTCAACCCTGCAAATAAGATATTTAACCTCTTTACGATGACTGAATCTCTCAGGTCCCTTACTTGAAGTCATGCATGTCACTCAACTGGGGCCAAGTCTGGCTCCAAAGTCTATATTCTTTTCACCTGCCTGCTTCACCCCTCCCCTTTCTGAAGAGATATAACTGACATCCTGTCCTGTGGCTCCCTTCATCATTTTTCGTATCACCTCTTTCAGGTCCAAATAAAAATTTGGAGAAGGTCAAAATCATCTTTTCAGTTCATACTGTTAAAAATGGAAGCTCTGCTCTCTCACCACTCCCTTTCTTGCTTATAACATATCACATATTTTTACCTATTTGCTTTGTTTGCTATCATTCCCATCAATGGTCTTCTGCTAAATATGTAACAATCAGCTCTCCAGGAGACAAAAGCTCTGATTTGTAGTGTCTGCCAATTTCCATGGTGTAATTACTACCACTATGGACATTTCAAGCTACCAACTTGGCCTCTTTGAATGCAGATGTGGGAGGAGATGCTTGGCATCGTGTGAGTCAGTACAAGCTGCCTCTAGCACATGACTGATTCCCCCCACTGGACCATCAGCTCTATAAGGGTAGAGATTTTTGTTGTTGTTGTCCATTTACTCACTATTGTTTTCCCAGGACTCTGAACCATTTCGTGATTGAATAGATTTAATAAGTCAGTCATTCACAAATATTTTTAAAATATTTGTCAGCTGCTAGATATTTGAACTAGAGTGCTGAGCAAGACAAGCACCGTAGCTGCCCTATGTGACAGGGGAAATAGACATGAAATAATCAGTTGCAAATTAAGAATTAAATTATAATGGTGATGAGACGACAAAGGGAAACTCTGAGGGAGGACTTCACCCCTAGTGGCAGGTCAGAGTTTCCTGAGAAAGCAGACTTTCAGGTGAGTCCTAAAGAAGGTGAGGAAGAAGTTTGAGCATTCTAGGCAAAAGGAATGGCATGTGCAAAGGTCCCACGGCATGAAGAAGCTTGATTTGAAAATGGAGAGGGCAGTGTAAATGGTGCAGAGAAAATAAGAGGAGGCTTGAGATAAGACTGGAGAGGTGAAGGGGTGGGCCTTGTAACCCCCTTGGCCATCACATTAGAGTTTTTGGACTTCATCCTAGAAGAGTGATAAACCTTAAGGGTTTAAGCAGAGGAGAGGCAGGAGCAGATTACTCTGGCTACAGGAGAATGCTAGGCTGGGATAAGTACAGGGAGACCAGTTAAGAGGTTGCCATGGCTGCTCAGCCAAGAGCTGATGGTGGCTCCATGGTGGCAAGGGAGATGAAGATAAGTAAATCCAGGATTGACTGGATCTGAGGGGTGCAGGAGAGGGAGGAAGGCCATGACTTTCAAGTTTCTGTTGCCATCTTTGACCCTAGGGTAAAAGTTAGCTATTCTAAAAATTCATCTTTCTAAGGAGAAATTAAAGGATACTTCAGGATCATCCCCAGCTGTCCCATTTCTGCCCAGTGATATTTATTAATTGAGACAGTGCTCTAGGCTGGCCAGCAAGAGGGGATGCCAAGTCAAATCAATAGATAGCTACTAAGCATCGACTGTGTGAAGTGCATGGCATTATACAGGCACCATGAGGAACACCAAGACTTAGAGAGATGGCCCTGTCCTTCACAGACCTTACAAGAGTAGGTAAGAGAGATGAGTTAGGAACACCTGACAACCCTGTGTTTGCATCATATGAGCATGAGTTCATTCATCTGTTCAACAAGTATTTGCTGAGCAAGGACAATGTGCCAGGCACTGTGCTAGATGCCAGGATGCAGTGGATAGCAAGGCACACAGGTTCCCTGTCATGACAGCTTTTCTGGTGTCTGTAGCTGGGGGCTGACTCTGAGATGTCATTGTGCTCTTGATGCAGGACAAGTGAGCCCCAAAGTGGGGCTTAGCCCATGAGGGTTCTTGGCTTTATCCAGGAAAGAATTGAAAGCTGGGGTAGAAGAAAACAGCTTTATTGAAGAGAGAGTGTTACAGCCCTGGCAGTGTTATGCCTCCGTGACTGCACCTGCCGAGCAGGGCTATCCTTATAGGTAGAGAATAGGTAGTATAGCTCAGGGCAGTTTTACAGCCATATTTATACCCACATTTTTTTTTTCCTTTGCACGGCAGAGTCACCCAGGCTGGAGTGCAGTGGTGCAATCTCAGCTCACTGCAACCTCTGCCTCCAGGGTTCAAGTGATTCTCCTGCCCCAGCCTCTCAAGTAACTGGGATTACAGGCACCTGCTACCACACCTGGCTAATTTTATATTTTTTAGTAGAGATGGAGTTTCACCATGTTGGCCAGGTGGGTCTTGAAATCTTGACGTCATGTGATCCACCACCTTCCATCTCCCAAAGTGTTGGGATTATAGGTGTGATCCCAGTGGCCTATACCCACTTTTAATTGCATGCAGATTAAGGGGTGGTCTATGCAGACAGGAAAAGGGTGGTAACTCAGGTTATCAGGTCATTGACATGGAGAGGGTTGGTAACTCCTGGGTGTTGTCATGGCAATGGTAAACTGACATGTTACACTGGTGGGTGTGTCTTATGGAAAGCTGCTTCTGCCCCAGCCCTGTTTTAGCTAGTCCTCAATTTGGTTCCTTGTCCAAGCTCTGCCTCTGGAGTTGAGTCCTGCCTTCTACCTCAATCTGAGCCCTCTTCTAGTATGTGAATACCTCCTGCTGGGGATGAGGAGAGGCAGAGAGATTTGGAGAGTTTTGTTCCCATCTCAGTCATCTTCTGAGGACCCCACATCTGATGGAGGAGGGTATTATTAAGACTTTAGGACCATCCCTGTTGGGAGGCAGGGAATCTGGGCCTTTTTCATTGTTCATTCAGGAAATGAACTCTTTTTTTTTTTTGAGACGGAGTTTCGCTCTTGTTACCCAGGCTGGAGTGCAATGGCCCGATCTCGGCTCACCGCAACCTCCGCCTCCTGGGTTCAGGCAATTCTCCTGCCTCAGCCTCCCAAGTAGCTGGGATTACAGGCATGCGCCACTGTGCCCAGCTAATTTTTTGTATCTTTAGTAGAGACGGGGTTTCACCATGTTGACCAGGATGGTCTCGATCTCTTGACCTCGTGATCCACCCGGCTCGGCCTCCCAAAGTGCTGGGATTACAGGCGTGAGCCACCGCACCAGGCCTGGAAATGAACTCTTATGGAGACCAAATACACGTGCTAGGACACTGTGTTAGGCTCTGGGGAGACAAAACTGAGCCACTTATGATGGGGCAGACAGCCGTGATCAAGTCCTTCCAATACGATGGGATCAATGCCTAAATGCTTGAGTGGGGCCCTGTCTGTAGTGCTGTGGGGGCCCAGGGGAAGAAGCCTTAAGTCCAGCCAACTTGAAGGAGGCTTCCCAGAGGAGGTGACATTTGACAGGATTGTAAGCCATTCATGGGGGTCACCAGGTGGAGAAGGTGGAAAGGCTTTGCCGGGGCAGCGGGTAGCTCTGGACTCAGCACTTCTCATCCTTCAGTGAAATCCTCCTGGTCTCAGAGAGAAAAAGGGCTGTTTTTCAAAAGCATAAGGAATCATCCAAAAACATCTGTATTTGTTTCAAAAGGAAATGGCCACTGCCAGAAAAACAGCAAAGTTGTTTTGTCAGAACCCAGTCTGTATTTATTCCTTTGTCTTTGTTTAATTAGATTAATCCCTGAATGGTTTCCCTTGGGTCGGTACAAATCACTTGTAGCCATAAATCTCCAACATTTCTAAAAACAGAAAGGACAATCTGCATAAAGCCAGCTGGCAAGCTTGCTATTCGTGGGACAGTTGTGGAGTGCTAGCAGTAAGCTTGCATCTGCACGTAGGTGTTTGGGCTTCTTTTAGCCTCTTGGACAGGGTGGCAAGGGCAGCAGCCACTCAGATTTGTTTAAAAGAGGAAAGCTGAACCTTAGGGGCTCAGGCATTAAAGGGGGAGCCTGACTCCTGGATCTGGGCACCTTCCCCATGGAGGATTGTGGGGAGCTTTGTCTGTTAGGTTCAATGACATTCAGCCTGTCTACACACTCAGGCCACCTGGGGAGCTTTAACAAACACTACTACCCAAATCCCACCCCCGCCAGTCTAATTTAATTATGGTGGGAAGTACCTTGGCATCAAGATTTTCAAAGATCCCCTCTGCTTCTGTAGATGGGATCTTGCAGTTACGCACAGACTCTACTGTGGATATCCCAGCCTGCCCTGAAAGGAACAAGCATGTCCTTGCCTTTCTTTACCTACCCTGCACAGAGAAGCCTTTTGGAAAAAAAGATAGTTCTGTCGAGGTTCTGGTTCATTGCTTTGGAAATAGTACTTTCAAAAGGGTTCTTTTGACCAGGCATAGTGGTTCCTGGCTGTAATTCCAGCACTTTGGGAGACTGAGGCGGGCGGACCACCTGAGGTCAGGAGTTTGAGACCAGCCTGACCAACATGGAGAAACCCTGTCTGTACAGAATTAGCCAGGTGTGGTGGTGCATGCCTGTAATCCCAGCTACTTGGGAGGCTGAGGCAGGAGAATCGCTTGAATCCAGGAGGCAGAGGTTGTGGTAAATGGAGATCATACCATTGCACTCCAGCCTCGGCAACAAGAGTGAAACTTACTCTCAAAACAAAACAATATAGGTTGATTTTTTTTTCTTCCTTCATTATTATAAAAGTTCCTGTTAGAAATTTTGAGATCAGACAATTATAAATAAAAGAATGAAAATCACCTGTATTCCTGTCACTCCTTGGTAACCATAGTAGGCAGAGTTCCTGCCAGACCCCTGATAGGGGCAAGGCAGCATCTGCAGCAGAAATTGGGAGGACTCAGGTGGAGAAGCTGCTGCCACCCTCCCAGAGCTCATTCCAGCACGCTGGAGTGTCACCTCCCAGCCATCAGGACTTTGTGCAGGGATGCTGCCCATCCACTTAGGGAGCTTTGAGTCTAGTAAGAGAGACACAGTATGCTGGGCATGGTGGCTCATGCCTATAATCCCAGCACTTTGAGAGGTTGAGGCAGGCGGTTCACCTGAGGTCAGGAGTTCGAGACCAGCCTGGCCAACACGGAGAAACCCCGTCTCTACTAAAAATACAAAATTAGCTAGGCATGGTGGCACATGCCTATAATCCCAGCTACTTGGGAGGCTGAGGCGGGAAAATTGCTTGAACCCAGGAGGCAGAGGTTGCGGTGAGCCCAAGATTGTGCCATTGCACTCCAGCTTGGGCAACAAGAGCAAAACTCTGTCTCAAGGGAAAAAAAAAAGACACAATAAATCCATCACTCCATAAACACATACGTAGTTAACATTATGACTCATGCCAGGAGGATGACAGCTGATGGATGAGACCAAAAGTTTAAAGAATGATTAAAGGTCCTCATAGCAAGAGGTTAAATTTCTCATCATTCAGGCAACCCAAAGCTGCTTCAGCCCGGAACTCAGAAACCTACTGCTGTTCCCAGGAAAGCAATGCTTTTCATTGAATTTTGCTAGAGGTTCTTAAATTTCCCACACCTGAGAAGATCTGTGGCGCTTCCAGACTTACCTTCCAAAGCACAACTTGGGTAAATTGCTGCTCTCTCTTTTTAAGGTTTTTCTCTTGAGTGGTCCCCATTGCCCACTGATTGGAGTTCAGCCTACTCAGTCTGTGGGCCAAGGTCCCTCTGCCTCTGGTGTCAATGGTCTTTCCCATCCTCTCTTTTGCTACTTCTGGAATTTCCAGAGCAGAATTCAGCTGCCACGCCTCTCCTGCTTCCCTCTCTGTTTACTCATGTGTCCCAAGCCTGGAGCGCCGTTTCTCTTTCTCCATATCTACGAGCCTTTCCCAATCCCCGCTTGACTTGCAGTAATCTGTCCCAATTCTGAACTCCCATCATTTTCTTGGCAATTCTCTTAGGGATTTTTAATCATGTCCAACCTCACGTTAGTTATTTAGGTGGCATCTAACAGCCACTCTGGCCTTTCTGTTCCTCAAATGGGGTTGGTTTGTTCTACTTCACGACCTTTGTATTCACTGTTCTTTCAGCTGAAAATACTCTTCCTAAAGCTTCATGTTTCAAACCCCTAGTAGAATACAAGCTAAGTGACAGCAGAAACCCCTGGTCTGTTTTGTTCACCACAATATCCCCAATACCCGGGACATAGTAGATGCTCAACACCTATTTATTGAGTAAATGAAAGAATATTGTGAGATTCCGACATTTCTTAGATCTCTGGCCTAGCTTGTTTAGGTTTTCTCCTTTGATTACTCACTATGATTTTTGTATTAGCTGAAGTTTTCTTGTTTATGGCTGTTTTCCTTACATCTGAATCCATAGGAAATCTACATTGAACATTCTGGTTCAATTGGAAATCTAAGATATAAACATACTGGTGAGAGGTAAAAGAATTTGTGTCTATAAGGTTTTACCATCTGCTTTATTGATTTGGGAGTAAAAATACTTCTTTAGGATTTTAAAACCAGAATTTTTATTTGTAGAATCTTAGACCTAAATGTTTTTAAAATGTGATGATGTAAGTTTTAATGTTTAAAATTGTTTAATGTTAATGTTTAATAGAGATGCTGTATCAAATCAGCTTTTATGTTTTTAAAAATCCATTTGATATTTTGTATTTATCTAAAAGCAAAATAAACTATGAAACGCAAAGATCTAGAAGATAATATTAAAATGTAGCCATTGGATTCAGGAATTAATCAAACTCTCTAGGTAATTGAGTTTTTTTAAAATCATACCTGTTGTAGTGATAGCTTTTAACCAGAGAAAATTCTCTTTAATATATTCAATCCCTTTAATGCTCTCTGATGGTCTCCAGTTTTAATGGTAAAGACACTGGTACAGCTAGCTGTTTCGTGGTATCCGAGCTGTTCTCCTTGCTGGGAAATAGTGTCAGAGACTGAGTCAGTAATGGATGGAAGATGCCGTTAATCTTCTCATCCACCACTATATTCTTAGTTCTGTTGCAGTAGATACATACTGTAAGTCCATTCCTACATTGCATGTGAATAAACAGCCAGAGATTAGCACTTTGTGGACACGTAATAAATATTTGACCAAAATAAGACCACAAACAGGCATGTATCTATTTCTCCCTGGTAATATTTATCACCTCTACCTAGCCTCTTTTTGCTTCTCCATTTTCCTCGTTTGTTACTAGAATGAATAAATAGAGCATAAAGAGGGTTTCCAAAGAGCCTTGTCTCATTCTTCCTTATACCAGCAACAGAGTGAGACTCCATCTCAAGAAAAGAAATATTTAATGTGTGTCATAGAGGTGATGAGTAGTTCCAACTTTGAAAAATGTGTTTTTATATTTTTAATTATATTTATTTATTTTGAGATGGAGTCTCACTCTGTCACCTAGGCTGGAGTGCAATGGCATGATCTCGGCTCACTGCAACCTCTGCCTCCCAGGTTCAAGCAATTCTCCTGCCTCAGCCTCCTGAGTAGCAGCAACTACAGGCACACATGTCCAGCTGATTTTTGTGTTTTTAGCAGAGATGGGGTTTCACCATGTTGGCTAGCTGGTCTTGAACTCCCAACCTCAAGTGATCCACCTACCTCAGCCTCCCATAGTGCTGGGATTACAGGCATAAGCCATCATGCCTGGCTGAAAAATATATTTTTATATACATGCAGCAACTCAGCTGGAAAGAAAACTCACCAAAAGGTTAACAGTGGTTGCCTCTGGGTGGTAGGATTACAGATGTGGGGGATTACAGGTAGATTTTCTTTTATCTGTTTTTTATGTTTTCCAAACTTTCTACTATGATCACATATCAAATCTTACAATGTTTCTCAAACTTACTTTGGTGAGGGTTCTGGAGTTGCTTGTTGCATCGCCCTGTGCTGGGGGTGTTCTCAGGTGTGCCTGACACTGTGTTTAATGGCGTGACTTTGCCTCAGTCCAGGATCTGTGTGCCATGGAGGACCACAACTGTGAGCAGCTCTGTGTGAATGTGCCGGGCTCCTTCGTCTGCCAGTGCTACAGTGGCTACATCCTGGCTGAGGATGGGAAGAGGTGTGTGGGTGAGTACCACTCCAGCTAGGCTTGGGGGGGAAGGACAAGTTGAACATGGTGTGGAGAGGAAACCCACGCGTACCTCCCACATACTCATTTCCTCACCTTTGGGTTTCCACAAAGTGCTCAGTTGTTTGGTGTAGTTGTTAGGCAGAATTTGAACTTTAAAGGCTTCACTTATGGCTGAGGTCAGCGTTTTCTCATTCTGGGTCTCCAGTAAAAGGCACTCTTAGGATAATCCATGCAAATATAACTGCATGTTATTGCATCTCTTGAAAAAGACTGGGTGGATTTTCTTCAACTTTGGAGGGTATGTTTGGGATGGCCTGACTCACATGTAACTCGTGTGTTATACATAAAATTTACTTGGGTGGGTTACTGAGTGACACATCAAAGACACAGGCAGCCTTCCTCCCTAATGTCACCTATAGTTCAGTGAGAGGCCAAAGTGACCATCAGATGGCAAAACCCAGCTATATGAGCTCAGTGTGATCAGACAGCGTGGTCAGTGGAAACTAGCAGTATCCTCAAACACAAGCCCAGGAAATGAGGCTCAAGGGCAGTGCCCGATACTGCAGGCATCCCCAGCTTGTCTACAAAGCCCTTGCAACTTGTGTGGTCTCATTCCTCCTTATCCTAACAAACAGTGCCTGGTGGATAGTAGGTGTTTCCTAAACTGAACTGAATACTTATGAGGCAGAAAATCTGGAAGGAAAAGAACTTGACAGACATCAAAACTAGAATGTACATTTTTTTCCTAAATCCTGCATTTTGTCTTTTGTGTTCTATTGTTTTCAGGGGCCCTGTTTTATTTTGCTTCTCACAAACAAAGTATGCTATTTTTTTTGCACATAGAATTTGCATTTTCCGGCACACCTTCATTTTTAGCTAGGGATATGGAAAGTAAAAATAAAAATCAACAAAACAAAAATGTAGGTGGTAGCCTGCAATTGGCAGGTGAGTGATGGGAGTATCGTGGGTTTGTTTTTACGCACTGATAGGGAGGAAGGCAACTTCTGCCTCTGCCTCTCACCAGAGGCCCACAAACGCAGCTGGTCTCCTGGGCCTTGGGTTGTTTTTTTCTTAATCTGCTGGTGGTGGCCATGATAGAGTGGCAGATACCACGCTCACTACCACTAGCAAAAAGGAAGCCAACATGTATCACCCATGGTTATTTTGGCTTCATTAATTGTTATTATGCAGGTAATACCCATTCATAGAGAAATGTAAACAGATGAGAAAAATCACTATTAATAGATTATTGTGTTTTCTACCAGACTTTCTCCATATAAATATCGACTTTTTTTTTTTGGAGACAGAATCTTGTTCCGTCACCCAGGCTGGAGGGCAGTGTCATGATGTCAGCTCACTGCAACCTCCACCTCCTGAGTTCAATCAATTCCCCTGCCTCAGCCTCCTGACTAGCTGGGATTACAGGTGACCACCACTGCAAATTTGTGTATTTGTGTAGAGTCGGGGTTTCACCATCTTGGCCAGGCTGGTCTCGAACTCCTGACCTCCTGATCCACCCGTCTCAGCCTCCTAAAGTGTTGGGATTACAGGTGTGAGCCACTGCACTGGCCAAATATCTACTTTAAAATATTTTGTTGACCAGGCACAGTGGCTAATGCCTGTAATCCCAGCACTTTGGGAGGCCAAGGTAGGCAGATCACTTGAGGCCAGGAATTTGAGACTACCATGGCCAATATGGCAAAACCCCTTCTCTACTAAAAATACAAAAATTAACTGGGTGTGGTGGCATGTGCCTATAGTCTCAGCTACTTGGGAGGGTGAGGCAGGAGAATCACTTGAACCCGGGAGGTAGAGGTTGCAGTGAGCTGAGATTGTGCCACTGCACTCCAGCCTGGGCGACAGAGCAAGACTCCATCTCAAAAAACAAAAAAACATTTTGTAAAGATTTAACAAAATGAGGTCACATTATCTATTTTATTTTTTAACCTGCTTTTCCCCTTTACTATTTGTTAAATAGGTAGAAACTTTGGGTGCTATTGGGTCAGGAGGAAATCAGGCCGTTGGGAGTTAAGCCAGTGGGGGAGCTTCAGGAAACAGGATGAGGGTGACTGGTTGATTAGGACAAGGAAAGGGACAGTAGAAACAGGGCTCACATTGGTCACAGGGAGTAGATGGGGCAGGAAGCCCGCCTTGGCCCGTGGGAAACTGGAGGCCACTGAGGAACCCAGTTCTCTAAGTGTTTCCAAATAATTACCTGCTAGTCCATGTGTGGTAGAGAACCTTTGTATCTCTGAGAATTTTGCTGTAACTTTTGGAATCTGGCATTTATTGAAGAGCTACAAGCATGAGAGGGTAGATGCTGTCATTGCCAGAAAGCTTTGGTGTGCTGTTTATTGGAGATAGGCATTGCTCTTGCTGCTGCTTGATTGTGAATAAGAATGCATTTGCGCAGAGGCGATCCGATCTGAAGAGTGGGAAAATGGGAGAGACTGTGCATCCCAGTGCAACCCAGGTCTCCTCTGCCAGATGATCCTAGCATCACCAGCCTCACCACCTTTTCCCCAGTGCTTGTTACAGCGGTTCACCAAGCACCCAATCTGTTAGAGGCTCAAGTGAGATATGAAGCAGCCAGGGACCTTTGTTGCCAGTAGCCTTTCTTAGGGACTCCAAACGAATTCCCACAAACGTAGTTACTGCTTGATAGGGCTATGGTGAGTGCAAAGCAAATGATAGAGAAAATAGAGGCCACAGAAGGTCAGAGAGAGATACCGTAATGGCTAAGCTGGAAGATCTGGTGTGGAAGGAAGCGTAGCAATTGGATAAATGTCCAAGGCAGGGGGAGATATGAAGGGCAGTGACTGTGGAGGTGACAATGCTTTTCAAGCATGGGGGCTGAGTCTGGCCTGGGAGGGGCAGAGCCAGCTCCTGGAAGCTGGTAGGTCAGAGGGAGACTTACAGTGAGAAGGCCAAACTGAAAGCTAACCAGGCGGCCTAACCTGAGGGCCGGAAGGGGGCTTATCAGAGATGGAGACTCCAGGTACCAGGCTTAGAGCAGGAGGTTTAGAGGAGAGAAGAGGCTGGTGAGGACTCTGGACATACTCCATTAGTAGCTGATCTGGGGTGGCCTGTGGGTAGATGGGCAGGGGACATTAAGAACAGAGTGATCATACCTCCCAAGTAATACAGGACAATCCCAGTTTATGCCCTGTTGGTCCAATTTTTTTTTTCTCTTTTCTGAGACAGATTCTTGCTCTTTTGCCCAGGCTGTGACCACAGCTCTGCAGCCTCAACCTCCTGGGCTCAAGCAATACTCCCACCTCAGCCTTCTGTGTAGCTGGGACCATGGCTGTGCACCACTGTGCCAAGCTAATTTATCTTTTGTAGGGATAGGGTCTACCTACATTGTCTAGGCTGGTCTCAAGCTCCTGGACTCAAGTGATCCTCCTGCCTTGGCATCCCAAAGTGTTGGGATTACACGTGTGAGCCACCTCGCTTGACGCCATTTCTTTTTATTTTTAGACAGGGTCTCACCCTGTCATCCAGGCTGGAGTGCAGTGGCGCCACCTCGGCTCACTGCAACCTCCGCCCCCAGGCTCATGAGATCCTCCCATCTCAGACTCCCAAGTAGCTGGGACCACAGGTGCACACCACACGCCTGGCTAATTTTTTTGTATTTTTGGTAGAGATGGGGTCTCACCATGTTCCCCAGGCTGGTCTTAAACTGAGCTCAAGCAATCCACCTGCCTCAGCCTCCTAACGTGCGGGGATTACAGGCATAAGCCACTGTGCCCGGCCACATCTTTTCACTTTGAAAGGGGTTCCAGTTTGGATGATAAATTACACAGTCACCCTAGTTAGGGCTGTCCAGATTGACTTAAACAAACTGTTAGGTTCAGCAGAGAATTCCTGTAGGCATGAAGTAGGAGGTGGAGTTGAAGACAACAGAAGGAACCAGATTGTTCAGGGCTTTGAAAATCAGATGTAGAGCCTGGATTTTATCTCTGAAAAAGAGCCACTGGAGGGTTCATATTTGAGTGACAGATGCAAAGCTTCATTTTAGGAAACTTACCCTCATGGGGAACTGCAGGTTGTGTCCCGGGAGAAGAATGGCAAGAAGTGGGAAGACCAGGTAGGAGACTGTGGCAGTTACCAGGTGAGAGGGGACAGGAGCCAGCCGGGATTTGAGGTGTGACTGTAGGAAAGGAGAGGAAGACAGTCGAGAATGAAAGGGGGTGCTATACATAAAAGGAACAAGGAAAAGTCAGAAGTGACTAGGCCAGGTATTGTGGCTCGTGTCTGTAATCCCAACACTTTGGGAGGCCAAGGTAGGAGGACTGCTTGAGCCCAGGAGTTCAAGACCAACTTAGGCAACATGGTGAGACCCCATCTCTATCAAAAAATTAAAAAATTAGCTGGGCATGGCCGAATAGTATGGCTCATACCTGTAATCCCAGCCCTCTGGGAGGCTGAGGCAGGCAGATCACCAGAGGTCAGGAGTTTGTGACCAGCCTGGCCAACCTGATGAAACCCCATCTCTACTAAAAACAAATACGATATTAGTTGGGCATGGTGGTGGTCACCTGTAGTCTCAGATCCTCCACAGGCTGATGCAGGAGAATTGCTTGAACCCAGGAGGCAGAAGTTGCAGTGAGCCGAGATTGCACCATTGTACTCCAGCCTGAGCAATGAGAGCAAAACTCCATCTCAAAAGAAAAAAAAAAAAATAGCTGGGCATGTTGGTACATTCCTGTGGTTCCAGCTACTTGGCAAGCAGAGGTGGGTCAGTATTAATGTCACGCTCCGGCATGGCCAAAGGCACCAGGGCTTACAGAAAACCATGAACTTGAGTCACTGATTCACCTCTGCAAACATTTCAGAACTCTGCCAAGGGCTCTGCTAGGCTTGACGGACACAAAGGTGGCCAGGAGGCCATTGATAATGGCAAAGCGGGGGAACAGTAAAGGGCAGATTTCAAGAGGCAGGGAGGGGGTGATGAGAGAGTATGGGAAGCAGGTTCAAACTATTTATTTAAATAAATTTGGTAAAAGTTAAGCATGTCCAGCTGATTGCAGGGCAGGCAAGTCCCCAAGTGAACCTTAGCCTATCTGGGTTCTTGGCTTTGCCCCGGAAAGAGGTGGAAGAAGACAGCCTTATTGAAGAGGCAGCGTTACAGCTCTGGCCATGTTGCAGCTCTGTGACTGCTCCTGCAGAGCAGGGCGACCCTGTAGGCAGAGAATAGCAGCTTAGGGCAGTTTTACAGTCATATTTATACCCAGTTTCAATTGCATGCAGATAAGGGGAGGTTTATGCAGAAATTTCTAGGGAAAGGGTAGTAATCATTGGGTCATTGCCATGGAAAGGAGTGGTAACGCCCAGGTGTTGCCATAGCAACAGCAAATTGACATGGCATACTGGTGGACCTGTCTGATTGAAGACTGCTTTCACCCCAGCCCTGTTTTAGCTAGTCCCCAGTCTGGTCTGATATCTCAGCCTTGCCTCTGGAGTCAAGTGCTGCCTCCTACCTCACAGCTACTAGTGAATTGATGCAGTGAGTTTTCATTTTTAACCCTTTCATGGTTCTAGTACTTCTTTTGTTACCAAAACATTAGGAGTTCAGTCAAGGTCCTGCTGCTTGTTGCATAGAAAGCCAATCACTGAGACAAGTATTGCCAGGAACGAAGGCTTCAATCAGGTGCTATAGCCAAGAAGATGGGAGATCAGTCTCAAATCCATCTCCCTGTCTGACTAAAATTAGGGGTTTAGGCTGGATGTGGTAGCTTATGCATGTAATTTTAGCATTTTTAGAGGCCAAGGTGGGAGGGTTGCTTGAGAGGAGTTTGAGACCAGCCTGGACAATGTGGTGAGACTCTTGTCTCTACAAAAAATAAAAAGAATTGGCTGGGCACCGTGGCTCTCACCTGTAATCCCAGCATTTTGGGAGGCTGAGGTGGGCAGATCACAAGGTCAGGAGTTCAAGACCATCCTGGTCAACATGGTGAAAACCTGTCTTACTAAAATCCAAAAAATTAGCCATGCGTGGTGGTGGGTGCCTTTAGTCCCAGCTACTTGGGAGGCTGAGTCAAGAGAATCACTTGTACCTGGGAGATGGAGGTTATAGTGAGGTGAGATCACACCACTGCACTCCAGCCTGGCAAAAGAGCGAGACTCTGTCTTAAAAAAAAAAATCATCTGAGTATGGTGGTGCACACCTGTAGTCCCAGCTACTCGGGAGGCTGGCCAGGAAGACTGCTTGAGTCTAGGAGGTTGGGGCTTCAGTGAGCCATCATTGCACCACTGGATTCCAGCCTGGGTGACCGAGTGAGACCCAGCCTCAAAATAAAATAAAATAAAAATTAGGGGCTTATATAGCAGGGAATAAATGGATAAATGTAACAATGTGGGGGAAAACAGGAATTAGGGAGGAGTATGGAAGAGGAGTTGTTCAACAGGCAGCAGGTGGTTGGTTAGGCAATCATAAATGGTGAGGGGTCTGGCATGTCGTTGCCCAGATGCGGGGATCTGGTAAGTTTCAGCTCCTTTATACTGCCTAGAAGGCCTGATGGTTTGTTTCTTAAGAAAGGTTCTCAGATAAAACAAATGTAATTTTCTCAAGTTTCAAGACTGGAAAGGTAAATTTCTATGTTTATTCAAAATAAACCATAAACATCATTTCTATGGGACAATTGGGCTGGTTTCACTTTGACTCATCCCTGAATTACTATGTGACCTGCATGAAAAGTCAGTTCTTAGTCATGGACTCAGCATTTTGTATAGATTTCCACACATTTGAGTAAGTGGAACGTTCAATTCCAGCACCAGAATTCCAACTCCCTAACTCATTTCACCATTGACAGTCCTGAATTTATTTTCATATTCAATGGTAGATTGCTGACTAAGAACCTCCTTTGCTTTAGCGGAGTCCCTGAATTTGTAATTCATCAGCTGCCACTGAAGTCATGCCATCCAAAACTATTTTTCAAAGGCCATTAATATAGATCTCTGAACATGAATTTTCTGCTGTACTTGCTCACCTGGTGTTTACAAACTGCCTTTTATTTTGGTGTGACTTTGGTCCTGCTCGCATCTTTTCTACCCAGGCAGACTGTAAACCCTTGAGGGCAGAACCACTTGTACTTTTCATCTTTCACAGAATGGACTTGAAATACATTTTTCCTGAAGGACTGACTGAAGTTGATCGCAATCTCATGCATTCATATTTTGTGAAAAATATTTTCCCCATTGACTGATTTTTAAGTTATAAAGTCATTCTTGCTTATTAAAAAAAAAAATATATCAGTCCGGGCAGGGTGGCTCAAGCCTGTAATCCCAGCACTTTGGGAGGCCAAGGTGGGCAGATCTCCTGAGCTCGAGAGTTTGAGACCAGCCTGGTCAACTCTACAAAGAAATAAGAAAAATTAGCTGGGGGTGGTGGTACACACCTATAGTCCCAGCTATTCAGGAGGCTGAAATGGGAGAATTGCTTGATCCCAAAGCTAAGCCATGTTTGTACCACTGCACTCCAGCATTGGCAAGGAGAGTGAGATGGTACCTGAAAAAGAAAAAGAAAAAGAAGTTAGAATACAGATGTGTATAAAGTCAAAATCTGAACATCACTTCTCCCCAGTTTTACTTCCTAGAGGTGATCACTGCAAACACCATGGCTTGTCCTTCCTGTGTTTCTTCTAAAACATCTTATATATGGCATTTGCTTGTCATTACCATCCAGGGTTTAGTACAATGCCTTTTACTAATTGGTAATATTAATATAGTAATTGCTGAATAAGTGGTTGTGGAATAAATGAATGTCATTTAGATATCTAAAGTCTCAAATTCGACCTTATCTAATTAGAGATGGCAGTGTAAAAAATATACAAACTACATTTATTGAATGTTATTATGTCTGAGGATCTGTTTGAGATATTTGATCTATATTGCAACAACCTATGAGATAGGTACATTATCCACATTTTATAAGTCTCTCAACTGCTTTATGTTTCAGTTACTTTCATAAATTGAGGGTAAACTACCTGCCTCAGATGTTTTTGTGAGGGTTAAATGAGTTAATATGCATAAAGCATGTAGAACAGTGCTATATAAGTGTTTGTTAATATTATTACTATCTAATAGCTGGGCAACCTATAAACAGTTGAATATTAATTTATATATGAATTTTGTCTTCTTATGAACACTTAAATCTACAAGTATATTGAAAGTATGGTACGTTTAAAAACTCATATTGAAGTCCATGAATACCCAGAATGATGGTGGGTGGGACACAGCATGGGATTTTGCTTTTGGATGGCACAAACGGGAGCCACCACACCCCACCACACTTCCTCTTCTTATAAGGATACCAGGCATTAGATTAAGGCCACCCTAACAACCGTGTTTTAACTCAGTCTCCTCTTTAAAGCTCCCATCTCCAAATATAATCACATTCCGAGGTATTAGGGATTAGCGCTTCAACATGTGATTTTGGGGGCAAGGGGATACAATTCAGCCCTTAACACTCCTCCGTTGTTATCAATATCAACAAGAAATTTCTCCTGATTGGGCATGGTGGCTCATACCTGTAATCCCAGCATGTTTGGAAGCCAAGATGGTGAATTGCTTCAGTCTAGGAGTTCGAGACTGCTTGAGCAACATGGCCAAACCCTGTCTCTACTGAAAATATATAAAGAAATTAGCCAGGCCTGGTGGCTCGTGCATGTGGTACCAGCTACCTGGGAGGCTGAGGTGGGAGGATGGCTTGAGTGTAAGGGGCAGAGGTTGCAGTGAGCCTTGATTGTGCCACTGAATGTCAGCCTGGGTGACAGAATGATACACTGTCTCCAAAAAAAAAGAAAAGAAAAGGAATTTTCTCTGGGTTTTAAATCCTGCATTTGGAATTTCAGTCATGGCTTGGAGGGAGAGGTTTTGTGAGTCTGACTCTGTGTGTGTGTCTAATGTATGCTCAGCAAGTAAATTAGTTCTACCATTTCTCAAAATGACAAATTTTGATTTTCTTCTTTTGTTACCAACAAACTTTAAAACCCAAATGCTCCTCTCTAAAATATCCTATTTCTGCTAATGCCATCCCCTTGCAGACTGATTCCTGCTGAGAAAAACCTTAGAAGAGGACCAGGTTGTAAATCAGAAATCATTGATTTTAGGGTTTTATTACCTGTAGCAAGATATCATTTATTCTTAGAGACACTGGAGTGATTTCTCCCATGTTGGGCAGAGAATGAATGTAGCAAGACTGACTTCTGACTCTGGGATCTTAGTACTTGTGATTTGGAGGGCCAAAGAGCTACTGCTGGAGAATTACTCTTTCCATTTATAAACAAGAGTGTAGCAATTTCAGGCAAAAAATGACTGAGAACAGATTTTGTGGAACTAGATGAGAACTTGGAACAATAGAGCCATCATTGATTTATATACGAGGTCACCTCCATACATCTGCTTCCCTAATCTTGACCTCTCTTGACCTACCAAAACTATAAGTACAGTTTTGCAACCAAGGAAGTTTTGCAAAGAACCAAACCATCTGGCAAATAACATCAGAGCTGAATGCACTAGAACTCTTGTGGCCATAAAAAAACTGTTAAGGTCACGTGACTGGCAGTGGTTTCTTCCACGTCCAACCACTGCACTGATGGCCTCATTTGCTGTCCCCAGAAGCCTAGCCATGCGTCAGTGGGTGGATCTCAAATCAAGATGGGATTTGACACCTTAAAGTTTTACAGACCAGGGACTCGGGACCCAGGAATGCATGAATCCTGCCTTGCCAATCACCTCCCCAGAGAGCTATGTACACAAAGAACAAAAACATCATGAGAGTCAAGATTCAGAGAAGCTCTCTTATCCCATGAATTGGGCCTGTGGTTAGCAGATTAATGAAAAACATCATTCAGAAAGAGGAATCCTAAAAACCTGCATATGCAAACCCACCTTAGTCATTTTATTTTATTTATTTTTTGAGATGGAATCTCACTCTTGTTGCCCAGGCTGGAGTGCAATGATGAGATCTGAGCTCACCATAACCTCCACCTCCTGGGTTCAAGTGATTCTCCTCCCTCAGCCTACCGAGTAGCTGGGATTCCAGGCTTGCACCACCACACCTGGCTAATTTTGTATTTTTAGTAGTGATGGGGTTTCTCCATGTTAGTCAGGCTGGTCTTGAATCCCGACCTGAGGTGGTCCATCCACCTCGTCCTCCCAAAGTGCTGGGATTACAGGCGTAAGCCACTGTGCCTGACCCATTTTATTTTTATTTAAAATGCATAAATGTATGCTTAGTAAAAAATTACTTTTATACTTTTAAAAAATACTAATTTTAAGTAGAAGAAAAAATATGACATTTACAATCTTTTTTTTTTTTTTTTTTTTTTTGAGACAGGGTATCTGTTGCCTAGGTTGGAGTACAGTGGTGTTCATTTGATCTCCCAGACTCAAATAATCCTCCTACATAAGTCTCCCAAGTAGCTGGGATCACAGGTGCATTCCACCATGCCTAGCTAGTTTTTGTATTTTTTGTAGAGATGAGGTCTCACTATGTATCCCAGACTGGTCTCGAACCCCTGGGCTCAAGCAATCTTCCTGCCTTAGCCTCCCAAAGTGCTGGGATTACATAAAAATCTTTTTTACATAAACCATACCCAAAATGTGTTGTCTATGATATTTTAGTTTTGGTTTCTTTAAATTGGAGCAACGATTTCAAGACAGCTGAAAAGCAATCTAACAGCAGAACTCTTGTAAATTTTAATGGAAAATTTCCCAATATTTTACATTTGTTTCATCCATGCCTGGTTCTACAGCAATTTTGGTTAGCAGATTGCTTTAATTTTTTGAAAGCTTTCAACATCATTTTTATTTTTAAAAACTCAATTTATTTTAGTGCTAATATTTTATTGGTTTTGATTTGATTTGTTTTGATTTATATTTATTTATTTTGAGACAGAGTTTTGCTCTGTTGCCCAGGCTGGAGTGCAGTGGTGCAATCTCAGCTCACTGCAACATCCGCCTCCCAGGCTCAAGCAATCCTCCCACCTCAGCCTCCCAAGTAGTTGGGACACAGGCGCCCACCACCACACCCGGCTAATTTTTGTATTTTTGGTAGAGATGGGGTTTCACTGTGTTGGCCAGGCTAGTCTCAGGCCCCTGGACTCAAGCAATCCACCTGCTTCGGCCTCCCAAAATGCTGGGATTACAAATGTGAGCCCTCATGCCCAGCCCAGTTTTTATAATATCTAAATTACTTACAATAACATGTACAAATGACATACACAGGTTTGGAAACAAAAAAACAACCTTGACTCTTTAACAATGGCTCTCAAATTTTAGCATGCCTTAGAATCACCTGGAGGGCTTGTTAAAGCACATATTCCTGGGCTCCACTCCCAGAGCTTCTGATCAGTAGGTCTGGGGTAAAGCCTGAGAATGGGCATTACTGACAAGTTCTCAAGTGATGGTTGATGCAGCTGGTTTACAGACCACACTTTGAGAACCAGTGTTTATAAGCATACGTCTCAGTCAATGGTGGAAGTACACAGGTGTCCTAGAGCCCGTGTGTTCCACCACGGCTGCTTTATTAGCATACAACCTACCAGTGATAGACATGCACAGGCGTTTTAAAACACAGGTGTTCTAACTGGCTTGAACATGTAGCATGCCCTGGGTTATCAGGATTCATATGGTCAAAGGGAATGAAAGCGTTGCTTGATCAGGAGTTGGTTAAAGAGTGGTCAGTTAAAAGCATCTTTGGACTGGGCATGGTGGTTCATGCTTGTAATCCTAGCACTTTGGGAGGCCGAGGTGGGTGGATCACCTGAGGTTAGGAGTCGAGACCAGCCTGACCAACATGGTGGCATCTCTACTAAAAATACAAAAAATTAGCCAGGCATTGTGACATGCACCTGTAATCCTAGCTACTCAGGAGTTTGAGACAGAAGAATTGCTTGAACCCAGGAGGCGGAGGTTGCAGTGGGTCAAGATGGCACCAGTGCACTCCAGCCTCCAGCCTGGGCAACAAGAACAAAACTGTGTTTCAAAAAAAACAGCATCTTTGTACAACCTTTTTTTTTTTTAACTCCTGAGCCAATTTGGATACTCTATTCTACAACATTCTGGAAAAGGGGAAAGTTTGGAGTATGTGGCTTAGACTCAAGGCTTAAGCCAAGCCTTCAACACCTCTCTAAATTATTACATTAATCTAAATTATGGGCCAGCATGATTACAGGGTATCCCTCTGAGGGACAGAAATGGCTGGGCTCAGATTATACCCCATGGTGTGAGAGGGGACATTCAAGAGAGAGGTAGAGTCTGAGTTTCTGACTTTCAGATGTCATGACTTGACCGCTCAACATTGCAGTGCCACCAACATCCTGCAAGTTGGAAGTCAGATCATCAGCTCCTCTCTTTGTGGGGGATACCAAAAAGTGGGTGGTCATAGATAGGACTGGCTGACTGACAGCAGGCACCCATATCCGAGATTGGGAGATTTTCATGATGGTGAGTCAAGCCCAGCATGAGGAAGTTGAAGGTGAGGCTTGGATTACTGACTGCTAATACAGGCCCATGACTGGACCATGTGCCAGGGCTTTGCCTTCCTTGATCTCAATGTTCCCAGTGTCACCATTGATTCATTTAATGATCCCTTGGTTCTTGAGAAATGAGAATTAACTATTAGAAGGATTTGGTGCTAGCTCAGTCTTTCTGTTATGACTCAACTCTAGCAAACAACTAATGTCCCATGACGTTCAGACCCTGAAACATCATTAATGCCCTATCCCCAGGATAATGACTTGTGAATTAAACCTACAAATACTAGGTTTAATTTAGGGAGGTGAAGTTACAAAAACAATATTTAGACTGAAACTTTTTTTTTTTTTGAGACAGAGTCTTGCTCTGTCTCCTAGGCTGGAGTATAGTGGCACTATCTTGGCTCACTGCAACCTTCGCCTCCTGGGTTCAAGCAATTCTCCCTGCCTCACCCTCTCGAGTAGCTGGGATTACAGGTACCCACCGCCATGCCCAGCTACTTTTGTATTTTTAGTAGAGACAGGGTTTCGCCATGTTGGCTAGGCTGGTCTTGAACTCCTGAACTCAGGTAATCTGCCTGTCTTGGCTTCCCACAGTGATCTGATTATAGGCCTGAGCCACCACGCCTGGCCTAGACTGAAACTTAATGAAGCTTTAGAGCAAAAGAATAAACATAACACAGATTATTACCCTTTACAAATCTTAAGTGTTTCTCTTTGCATCTTTTTATTACTATGCTAAATATGTCGTTACCTTCTCCATCCATGGTTTTGCTTTTTAAATTTTTACATATGTATTAATTTTGTAGATTCTGTTTCCTTGTTATTATTTAAGTACTTTTAATACTAATATATCCTAAAACAATGTAGGGGGTACTTTTTTTTTTTTTGAAAAGGGGCTGGTCTTGAGCTCCTGAGCTCAAATGATTGTCCTGCCTCAGTCTCCCAAGTAGCTGGGATTCCTGAAAACATTTTTTTTTTTTTTTTTTTTTTGACACTGAGTCTTGCTCTGTCATCCATTGTCCAGCCTGGAGTTCAGTTGTGTGATCATAGCTCATTGCAGCCTCCAACTCCTGGGCCCAAGAGATCCTTTCACCTTAGCCTCCTAAGTAGCTGGGACTACAGGTACATGTTACCATGCCCCACTAATGATTTATTTGTGTGTGTGTTTGCTCATTTTTATTTATTTATTTTTGAGATGGAGTTTCACTCTTGTTGCCCAGGCTGGAGTGCGATGGCATGATCTTAGCTCACCACAACCTCTGCCTCCCGGGTTCAAGTGAGTCTCCTGCCTCAGCCTCCCAAGTAGCTGGGATTACAGGGATGTGCCCCCACACCCAGCTAATTTTGTATTTTTAGTAGAGACAGGGTTTCTCCTGTCGGTCAGGCTGATCTCAAACTTCCAACCTCAGGTGATCCACCTGCCTTTACCTTCCAAAGTGCTGGGATTAGAGGAGTGAGCCACTGGGCCACGCCACATTTTTTATTTTTTGTAAAGACAAGGTCTCACTTTGTTGCCCAGGCTGGTCTCAAAGTCCTGGACTAAAGTGATCTTCCTGCCTTGGCCTCCCAAAGTGCTGGGATTACAGGAATGAGTCATTGTACCTAGCCCTGGAAAACATTTTTAAAGGAAAAAAATCATCTATAATCCTACTACCCTAACACAGCAAGCATTTTAATTTATAATTTCTAGGCTTTGCCTTAGAGCTATATTCTACATAGATATAATAATCACTGTGAATCCAGAATTTTGAGATACACTTTATTCCACAAATTCTTCCTATTTACAGTTATGCTGCCATAATGATGATATTGGTGGCCGCTTAATGTCCAAAATGGAACTGATTTTTCCTGCCAAACCTGCTCCACCTGCGCCTTTCCCATCTCAGGTACTGGTAGCTCCATCCTTTCAGTTGCTTACATCAGAATCCCCAGAGTCAACCCTAGGTGTGCTTTTTCTCATTTCACCTCTAATCCAGCAGGAACCCTGTTAGCCTCGCCTTCAATATTTGCCCGGTGTATTCGTGTGCTAGGGCTATGCTCCGGCTCGGATATGGTTTGTTTGGCCTCACCAAGTCCCATGTTGAAATTTGACCCCTGTGGCCAGGCATGATAGCTTACGCCTGTAATCCCAGCACTTTGGGAGGCCGAGGAGGGTGGATCTGTTGAGTTTGAGACCAGCCTGGCCAACATGGCAAACCTCATTCCTACTAAAAATACAAAAATTAGCCAGACATGGTGGCGCACGCTTGTAGGCCCCCCGCTTGGATGGCTGAGGCATCAGGATCGCTTGAACCCAGGAAGTTGAGGCTGCAACGAGCAGAGGTGGTGCCACCGCACTCCCTCCTGGGTGACAAAGTGAGACCCTGTCTCAAAAAAAAAAAAAAAAAAAAGCAAAAGAGACCAGGTACGATAGCTCATGCCTGTAATCCCAGCACTTTGGGAGGCTGAGGTGGGCAGATCACCTGAGGTCGGGAGTTCGAGACCAGCCTGACCAACATGGAGAAACACTGTCTCTACTAAACATACCAAAAAAAAAAAAAATTAGCTGAGTATAGTGGCACATGCCTGTAATCCCAGCTGCTTGGGAGGCTGAGGCAGGAGAATCGCTTGAACCTGGGACATGGAGGTTTCAGTAAGCCAAGATCAAGCCATTGCACTCTAGCCTGGGCAACAAGAGCAAAAAACTCTGTCTCAAAAAAAAAAAAAAAAAAAGAAGAAGAAGAAGAAAAGAAATTTGATCTCCAGTGTTGGAGGTGGGGCCTGCTGAGAGGTGTTTGGGTCATAGGGACCGAGCTCTTCTCATAAGAACACCAGTCCTATTTAAATAGAGCCTACCCTAATGAGCACATTTTAACTTGGTTACTTCTGCAAAGACTCTATTTACAAATAAGGTACTAGGGTTTGGGACTCCAACATACCTGTTTTGGGGACATAATTGAACTCATAATTCCCGGAACACCACTTCCCCTCATCCCCTGCAACAGCCTGGTTTAAGCCTCCACCCTTCCTCACTGGGATTACTGGAATTGCTTCCTAACTGGTTTCCACTCTCACATTGCCCTCTAAGTCTATTCTTGACCCCTAGTCCAGTGACTAGGGTGCAGTGACTCCCAACTCATTCAGACTAAAAGCTGAGGTCCTTGCATGGCCCAAAGGTCCATCCGGACTGCCCCCTTCTTGTCTCCCACCTCTCTCCCCACTCTAGCCGCCCTGGCCTCATGGCTGATCCTCCAGCCCACCGTGTAGAGTCCCACCTCCTGGCCTTTGCACTTCCTGTTTCTTTTGCCCAAGATACTCTCTCCCAGATATTCTCATGGCTTATTTATTTTTTCTTTTTGAGATGGAGTCTTGCTGTCACCAGGCTGGAGTACAGTGGTGCAATCTCAGCTCACTGCCACCTCTGCCTCCCAGGTTCAAGCAATTCTCCTGCCTCAGCCTCCTGAGTAGCTGGGACTACAGGCGTGTCCCACCACGCCTAGCTAATTTTTGTATTTTTAGTAGAGATGGGGTTTCACCATGTTGGCCAGGATGATCTCGATCTCTTGACCTTGTGATCCGCCCGCTTTGGCCTCCCAAAGTGCTGGGATTACAGGTGTGAGCCACCATGACCCGCTGTATTTTATTTAACACTCTGACTAACCACCCCTTCTCGAGGGACCACCTCTGTTACATCCCACCCACTCCCCACTCCCCAACTGACCCTACTCCTATTCATTGTTTTATTTTTCTCCGGAATGCTGTTTATCTCTTAATAGACTATGCTATTTACTTATCTATTTTATTTCTTGTCTGTTCCCCACTCCCACCATTATTATCCAAATATAACCTCCTTGGGGGCTGGAATTTTTGATATTTTGTTACTTGCTCTATCCCTAGCACCTAAAACGGGACCTTGGCCATAGTAGGTACTCAGGAAATATTTGTGGTACTAATGAAAAATCAGCCAGTGCATTTTCTCATATGTAGCTAAACCATTTACCCTTATTCAATGTTCATCTTATTGTATAGGATTTTTGTTGTCGTTGTTATTGTTGTAAAGAATGCTGTTAATAGCTTATTGCATATAATTCACCCTTTCCCCAGCTATTTCTTTGGGTTTCATATCCACGGTGAACACTGTCAAATTGCCTTCCAAAAGGATCCTTCTCAATTTACAATGCCCCCACCATTAATTACGCTGCTGCTTTTCTACCACTGGGTTTTATCTCATCTTTATTTTTGCCAGTTTACTAGGTGTAAGTGTGCCTTGTGATCATTTTGATTTGTAGTTCTTTAACTTTTAAATACAATTCTTCACATGTTCTCTCCTTTTTTTTTGAGACAGAGTCTCACTGTGTCACCAGGTGCCAGGCTAAAGTGCAGTGGCGCAATCTTGGCTCACTGCAATCTCCGCCTCCTGGGTTCAAGCAATTCTCCTGCCTCAGCCTCCCAAGTAGCTGGGACTACAGGCGGGTGCCACCACGCCCAGCTAATTTTTGTATTTTTTAGTAGAGACGGGGTTTCACCATGTTGGCCAGGATGGTCTCGATCTCTTGACCTTGTGATCCGCCCGCTTCGGCCTCCCAAAGTGCTGGGATTACAGGCATGAGCCACGGCATCCAGCTGTTCACATGTTCTTTAGTTTATCTTCCTATATGAATTGCCCAATATAGACTCCTAATTTTTTTTCTTTTTTGATGGAGGCAGAGACCTTGGGTTCATATCTATTTATCCTACTCTTTTTGGGGGCAATAATATTAATCCTAATTAATATCTGTTATGAGTATGCCTTCATCTTACCATTCCTCTTTCCTCTGTTTGCATTTCTAATTCTGCATATGTTTTATTCTCGCCAGCTGTGGACTACTGTGCCTCAGAAAACCACGGATGTGAACATGAGTGTGTAAATGCCGATGGCTTCTACCTTTGCCGGTGCCATAAAGGATTTGCTCTTAATCCAGATAAAAAAACATGCACAAGTAAGTTAAATATACACATGCACACACACAGAAATATTTGATGTTATAGCTGTGATGACTGTGACCATGGAAATCTCTCAAGTATAGATGAGCATATAATTATGCCATGGGGGTCGAATACCTTTTGCTCCATTCCTCCTCTGTTAGGCCTTTCTTGACTTGTCTTAAGACCATGAACCACTATATCTCAACATCACTATTCAAGGAGCATGATGAAGGTACCACGTGTAGGACTGTTCCTCCAGCATCTGCTGAGCCTGCCGATGATCAGACCAACTTACTTCATGCTAACTCAGCCTGACTGTGGCCATCAGCACTAACAGGGCTTGAGATGTTTTCACTGAAGCTTTGTGGCTTGTGGGCTTTAGCTCTGACTCCACACAAGAAAATCGCTGAGCCAAAAAGAATTGAAAGCAGTTTCTTCTGGTGGACAGCAGTTTGCAGAGAACTGCTCATTTTTAGTTTGAGCTATTTGGTTCAATTTGATTTTAACTATAGATATATAAAAATCAGAATTAATTTTAGTTCCTAAAATCTGAACATAAAACTCTGTAAACTAAAGATGATGATTAGTTTCACAAAAGAGATTATCACTAGTTGCAAAAAGATTCCAAAAGTTTTCTGTTAAATATAAAGGTAGGTCAGGGCTCCTAAAGGATTGTGTGTAGATTATGATCCTTCTGTAGGGAGGATCACTTGAGAAAAGCTTGTTTATTAGGGCCCAGTATTTATAAAAAGTGAAATTTAATCACAATCTAGAATAAGATAAGGCACCTCAGAGGCATGTATCAGTGAGAAAATAGGATTTTAATTCATAAAAATTTCATGTACTTACAACTTTTCTAAAATGTATTCATTATGTATACAGGATACATTGGCACAAAACCTCTTTAAACATAAACTTACCTCCTAGTCTTTAGTACCTAAATATCAGCAGCTTACAGGCACCAGAGCTGGAGGTGTGGGTGATAGATGAACTGTAAGGGAAACATTAGGTCAAAACCATCCATTTCTGGAGCTCCAACCATGTGCCAATAGAAATGGATAAGGCAAGGTCCCTAATGGAGAATATACTGTGGCTAAGCCTTGGAGGTGGAGCTGTCATTCACTAGGCAGAAAAGGGTGAGATGGGGGTTCCCAGAGAAGGAAAGAAGTCGAAGATGTGGACCAGGCAGAGAACTGGAGTCTCCATGCCCAGTGCATGACTGGCATGTACAGTCGTTTATTTGTTTTGCTTATTGAGAGGGTAAGTAAATGATTGAGTGGTCTGCTGTGTTTCTTGTCTCCCTTCCCTTCTGAATATTCTAAACTGTAAAATAGCAGCCTGGGCTGTCGTCAAGGTTGGGGAGTCGTGGTTGCTGGGCTGATGAGTCAGTGTTCCTCATCAAAGAGGAGGCTGTGTGCTGCCAGCAGCCGGCCTTGGCTCCCGTCCCAGCTTCTCTGCTTTTTCTCCAGGTGATCTTGGGCAAGTTATTTATGCCTCAGTTTCCTCAGTTATAGTAGAGGATGATAATACTGCCTACTGCCTAGCATTATTCTTTCCTTTTTTTTTTTTGGACACAGGGTCCTACTCTGTCACCCAGGCTGGAGAGCAGTAGTGTGACCTCGGCTCACTGCAACCTCCACCTCCTAGGTTCGAGAGATACTTCCCCCTCAGCCAGCTGGGTGGCTGAGACTACAGACTTGTACCATTACACCCAGCTAACTTTTTCGGTATTTTTTGGTAGCGACAGGGTTTCACTATATTGGCCAGGCTGGTGTCAAATCCCTGACCTCAAGTGATTCGCCACCTCAGTCTCCCAAAGTGCTGGGATTACAGACATGAGCCACTGCACCCGACCGTAGCATAATCTTGGAGACTGAATGAGGCTGGGCACAGTGGCTCATGCCTGTAATCATAGTACTCTGGGAAGAGAAGCAGGAGGATTACTTAAGCCCAGGAGTTGGAGACCAGCCCTGGTGATATAGTGGGACCCTATTTCTACAAAAACAATTTTTTTTTTTTAATTAGCCGGGGTTGGTGGTACATGTTTGTACTCCCAGCTACTTGGTAGGCTCAAGTGGGAAGATCACTAGTTGAGCCTGGGCGGTTGGGGCTGTAGTGAGTATGACGGCACCACTACACTCCAGCCTGGATGACAGAATAAGAGCTTGTCTTTAAAAAAGAAACTCTAGCCAGGTGCAGTGGCTCATGCCTATAATCCCAGCACTTTGGGAGGCTAAGGTGGGTGGATCACCTGAGGTCAGGAGTTCAAGACCAGCCTGACCAATATGGTGAAAGCCTGTCTTTAAAAAAAAAAAAAAAATCTAAAAAGGGACAATGCTAGCTTCAAAAACTTTATTTTATTTTTTATCATTATGTTTTTTAGAGATAGGATCTTGCTCTGTTAAAGGAGGGCATTAGTAAAATTGAGGACATTAGTAAAAGGAGGACAATAATATAAAACAAAACTTTATAATTTGTAGTCGCTATATAATAGTTGCTATGTAATAAAGTAAATTCACATTAAATAAAATTCTCCTGCGACCCCATAGATCTCTCCAAATCTCTAATTTCCCGCTATACTGTCACCCATGCTGGAATGTAGTGGTGTGATCCTAGCTCACTGCAGCTTCCAATTCCTGGGCTCAAGCAGTCCTCCCACCTCCGCCTCCCAAAGTGCTGAGGTTACAAGTCATGAGCCACCACACCTGGCCTCCAAAACTCTAAAAAAAAAGAATATTTATTGTACATATACCATATGCCTGGGCTAAGTTTAAAGGTGCATAAACCATTCAAGACTTCCACGGCAAGCTGCTGAGAGACACTAGCCATAGTCACACTGAGTAGCTGAGTCACGGTGCCAGGAGTTATGTGACCGAGGGCACATGGTGTGGTGCAGCCAGGACCGTAGCAGGAGATAGGGGAAGGAGACCAGTTAGACCAGAACAGGTGAGCTACTGCCTTGCAGGGATGAGGCCTGCAGAGAAACACATATCCTAGCCAGTCTCTTTCCTGCCTCTCCAGACTGCACCCCCTGGCTGGGGTCACCTAATTTCTACCCCAGCACCAGCCCTAGTTCCCAGAGTGGCATCATCTTCCCCACCCTGTGGCTTGGCATAATTCCTGTCCCAGATCCCCAGCCCAGGGTGGTGCAGGCAAGGAGGGTGTTAGAGCCGGGTATCAGACCCTGGAAGTAGATACCGCAGGCAGTGTAGGGGGACTAGAGAGGAAGTTTGACTAGGAGCCGAGGGAGGGGCTGATCCAGCTGTGAGGTCTCAGCAGCTAGGCAGCAAGCCCAGCAGTGCAGTTGTCAGAGTCAAGACCCAGAAATGGGCTGCCCCAACACGTGGGCTGGGAAGAGTGCTGGGAGATTGGAGGGTTCGGGCAGGTAGCCTCAGGGATATATCCCTTGGAAGGGCCCTCTTTCCATCATGCTTGGGGTGGGCAGGTGTCAGGAGGAGGGAGACAAGAGAAAGAAAGGAGGCAGAGTACTTGGAAAGTTGGGAGTAGAAAATAAGGCAAAAGCCCAGTCGTAAGAATTAAACACTCAGGAGTGCTCCAGATCCGTGGTAGGGACAAAAACTGAAAAATAGGGACCCATTAAAAGGACAGAAACAGGATGGAGGCACAAGCTCAGAACCAAGGCAGCCACCCTGTTAGTACCAAGGCCTCCCACCGGCTTCCAGCCAAGTCAACCTGGCTACGCTGTGATGGTGAAAGATTTTTTTTTTAATTCTACTTCTTATAAATGTGCAAAAAATAAACTCAATTCCTTAAATTTCAGCCTATATTTTAAAACAAAAGTGTATTTGAAAGCTAATCCAATTAGTAAGTAAGTGTGCAATTATTATCTTAAAAAGGTAGACTAGTTGGCCAGGCATGGTGGCTCATGCCTGTAATCCCAGCAATTTTGGGAGGCTGAGGTGGGTGGATCACAAGGTCAGGAGTTCAAGACCAACCTGACCAACATAGCGAAGCCCTGTCTCTACTAAAAACACAAAAATTAGCCAAGTATGGTGGCATGTGCCTGTAATCCCAGCTACTCAGGAGGATGAGGCAGGAGAATCACCTGAACCCAGGAGGCGGAGGTTGCAGTGAGCTGGGACCATGCCATTGCACTCCAGCCTGGGTGACAGAGTGAGACTCTGTTTAAAAAAGGTAGACTAGTCAATGTAATAAACCAAGCATGGTTAATTTATGATTAAGCCAAAATGTACATAATAGGGCTTTATGTTCATGAACCAGTACTACAATTTGAAATATGTAAGTGGTGTTCAAAAAAGCAGCACCTTTATGTCAATTTCTTACCCTAGAGCAGCCCATCCAAATCTAGAGGGGAGAAAGGTAGAAACACAAGGTACCATCAGTTTGCAAAATGTTAGGGAGACTTTTTTTTTTTGGTACAGTTGTAAAACATACATAATATAAAATTTACCACTCTACCCATTCAGTGGCACTAAATACATTCACATTGTGAAAAATATATATCCTAGCCTGTTTCCTTCCTGCCTTTCCAGACCACATACCCTGGCTGGGGTCACCTGATTTCTCCCCCAGTTATAACTATCCTCACCGTCCATCTCCAGACCTTTCCATCATCCCGAACTGAAGTGCTATACCCATTGAACAGTAATTCCCCCCTGCCTGCCCTGTCAACCACCATTCTACTTTCTGTTTCTGTGAATTTCACTACTCTCGCTACTTCATGTAAGTGGGATTGTATGCTATTTGTCCTCTGCTGTCTGACATATTTCACTTAGCATAATGTTCTCAAGGTTTATCTGTGTTGTACTATATATCAGAATTTGCTTTCCTTTGAAGACTGCATAATATTCAGTTTTACGTCTATACCCCATTTTGTTTATTCATCTGTTGATGGACATTTGGGTTACTTCCACCTCTTGCGTACTGTGAATAATGCTATTATTAACATGGGTGTTCAAGTCCTTGCTTTCAGTTCTTCTGGGTTATGATACCCAGAAGCGGAATTGCTGTTCATATGGTAGCAAGACTTTTTGAGACTAGATTGAAACCCTTACAGTTGAGCCAAGCATGAGAAAGAACACTCTCAGATATCCAGGATCTCTTCACCAGAAAGATCTATAGAGGACTTCAGTCAGTCGGACAGGGATTTATGTCTTTGGTATCAAGGAGACTGTGGGCTTTGAGTCTAAAGCTTAATTGTCTAATGCCTGTAGTGATGAATAAAGGCAATTGTGGACACCATCTTTTTTTTTTTTTTTTGAGACAGAGTCTCGTTCTGTTGACAGGCATCAGGCTGGAGTGCAGTGGCGGAATCTCAGCGTACTGCAACCTCTGCCTCCTGGGTTCAAGTAATTCTCCTGCCTCAGCCTCCTGAGTAGCTGGGACTACAGGCGCGTGCCACCACGCCGAGCTAACTTTTGTATTTTTTTAGCAGAGATGGGGTTTCACCTTGTTGGCCAGGATGGTCTCGATCTCTTGACCTTGTGATCTGCCCACCTTGGCCTCCCAAAGTGCTGGGATTACAGGCGTGAGCCACTGCACCCAGCCAGACACCATCTTTTTCATGTTGCCATTTATTATTTTCATACTTGGAGGTCATTATGCTCACTGTTTTTCAGTCTCCAATGATAACTTGGTTGACATTTCCATCCTTATTTTTTTTTTTTTCCTGAGACGGAGTCTCACTCTGTTGCCCACGCTAGAGTTCAGTGGTGTGGTCTTGGCTCAATGCAACCTCCACCTCCCAGGTTTAAGCAATTTTCCTGATTCAGCCTCCTGAGTAGCTGGGACTACAGGTGTATGTCATCACGCCTGGCTAATTTTTGTAATTTTAGTATAGAGACGGGGTTTCACCATATTGGTCAGGCTGGTCTCAAACTCCTGACCTCAGGTGATCTGCCTACCTCAGCCCCCCAAAGTACAAGATTACAGGCATGAACTACTGTGCCCAGCATCCATCCTTATTTTTCTTTTTCTTTTTTTTTATCCTTATTTTTCAAATAAGAATGTGTTGCACAGAGTAA
Source organism: Callithrix jacchus (assembly GCF_049354715.1). Classification (NCBI taxonomy): domain Eukaryota; kingdom Metazoa; phylum Chordata; class Mammalia; order Primates; family Cebidae; genus Callithrix; species Callithrix jacchus. Next base: position 98,853,742 of record NC_133517.1, on the reverse strand, counting down.
GGCACTGAATGAATATTTTGTGTTTGCATTAAAAACAAAACACAGAAGGAAAAACACTTCTTTAAGTAGAGATGGGGACTTGCTCTATTGCTCAGGTTGGACTAGAACTCCAGACCTCAAGCAGTTCTCCCAGCTTGGCCTCCCAAAGTGCTGGGATTACAGGGTGAGCCACCATTCCCGGACAGAAATAATGTTATACTGAATCAGTAATAGAAGAATGACATAGTATCAGTTGTCAGGTTTTTTTGCCCAGGGCAAAAAAATGCCAAGTGCCACTACGTTCCTACAGCCTGTAATATGCCACTTTAGTGAGGGCCTATGTGTATGAATCAAAGGCTCTTAGTTGGAAGAGGCCTTAAAGTTTAACCTAGTTCTTGCCCAACTATCTATCCTACAATATCCTCACTGAGCCGTCATCCAACCTGCACTTGAATATCCCCACTGACAGGATATTCACTGTACCCCACGGCAGTTTGTTCCACTTTGTACAGCTCTGAATCTTAGAAAGTGATTACCTAGACTGAGCTGAGATCTAGTTCCTTGAGCTTAGAAATGAACAAAACAAGGCTAGGCGTGCTGACTCACACCTGTAATCCCAACGCTTTGGGAGGCTGAGGTGGGTGGATCACGAGGTTAGGAGTTCGAGATCAGCCCAGCCAATATAGTGAAACCCCATCTCTACTAAAAACACAAAAAGTAGCCAGATGTGGCGGTGGGTGCCTATAATCCCAACTACTCAGGAGGCTGAGGCAGGAGAATCGCTTGAACCTGGGAGGCAGAGGTTGCAGTGAGCCAAAATTGTGCCACTGCACTCCAGCCTAGAAGACAGATGAAGACTCTGTCTCAAAAATAATAATAATAATAAGATAAAATAAATGAATACAATGAATTTGGTTACTTGCATTCTTTGTGGTCACTAAGAATGAGTCATATTAGATAGAGTAACTATTTCATTTAGTAGACTAGCCAGGCATGGAAAATGTAGTAGTGGCCCTCTAGACTTTAATAGGCATTTAACCAATTTGTATATGGACAAATTTATGCTCAATGAATGACTGGTTGGGTTTGTAACTAGCCGAATGTCTGTACCCAGAGCATGCTAATTGTTGAACTGAGATCCTCCTAGAAGGAGATGTTTAAACAGCTTGCTGGGAAGAAGCCTTATGGAGGGCATGAGAACTGTCTTCCATTCTTAATGTCCCCCATGTTGGTTCTTGGTGTGCAATGTTTATGCATTGAAACCCTTACAAATATACTCCAGTAAGAATAATACCAGTAACCTTTTATTCATTTCACAAATATTTGTTGAGTATCTACTGTGAGTCAGATATGATTGTAGATACTGGGCATGTCTTAATAAGTTAAACAGATCAAAAAAACCCCACCAATATCTGTCCTTATGGAGCCTACATTCTGTTGGAGCAGGATAAGAGAATATGATAGGTCTCAACAGCAAAGTAATACTGGTCTTTGATTAAAGACTTGAAGGCAGTGAGAGGGAGGAACTCTGAGGCAGAGGTAGAAATAAAATTCTATGAAGTAGAATGATCTATGATACTATCATACAGCACCAGTACAAAATGGATATTATTTTAGTCCATTTGTATTGCTGTAAAGGAACACCTGAGACTGGGTAATTTATAAAGAAAAAGAAAGGTTGATTTGGCTCATGATTCTGCTGGCTGGAAGATTAAACATCTGGTGAAAGCCTAAGACTGCTTCTACTCACGGCAGAAGGTGATGTGGAGCCAACGTGTGCAGAGATCATCACATGGTGAGAGAAGAAGCAAGAGAGAAAGGATGGGGAGGTGCTGGGCTCTTTTTAACAACTAGCTCTCATGAGAACTAAGAGAGCAAACGTACTCATTACCATGAGGACAGCACCAAGCTATTCATTAGAGATTCCCCACCATGACCCAAACACCTCCCATTAAGCCCCACCTCCAACACTGGGGATTGAATTTTAACGTGAAGTTTATGGGACAAACATCCAAACTGTAGCAGATATGCACATCTGAGGATGTATATATTGTTTTCAGCAATGTTCCCTCATTATTTTCTTCTCCAAATCACTGGACACATCCCACATTGTTCTTTTTTGTATATTATTTGGGCCGTTTTTCATAGCAACTAGCTTCACAATTACAAATGTGTACATTTATTTTTAGTACTTTTTCTGATTACAAAAGTAATACAGGCTCATTGAGGGAAACTGGTTCCTATAGAAATGAAATTCCAAAATACACACACCCACACACACACATATATATACAGAAAAATAATGAACAAATTTATGCCAATAACTTTAACCACTTAGATAAAATGGACAGATTCCTTGAAAGACACAAACTCCTAAAGTTTGCCCAAAAAGAAACAGAGGTTGGACATGGTAACTCATAGCTGTAATCCCAGAACTTTGAGAGGCTGAGTTGGGAGGATTGCTTGAGGACAGGAGTTAGAACTCTAGAGACCAGCCTGAGCAACATAGTAAGACCTCATCTCTACAAAAAAATAAATTAACTGGGCATGGTGACAAGTGCCTGTAGTCCCAGCTACTTGAAAGGCTGAGGCAGGAGGGTTGCTTGAGCCCAGGAGGTTGAGGCTACAGTGAGCCGTGAGCACAGTGGGAGACCAAAGCGGGCAGATCACTTGAGGTTAGGAGTTTGAGACCAGCCTGGCAAACATGGTGAAATCTTGTGTATATTAAAAATACAAAAATTAGCCAGGAGTGGTGGTGGGGCCTGTAATCCCAGCTCTTGGGAGGCTGAGACAGGGGAATTGCTTGAACCCAGGAGGCCGAGGTTTTAGGTGACAGAGCAAGACTCTGAAAGGAAAAAAAAAAGAAGAACAAACCATTCAATAATATGGGCAAAATATTTGAATCAACACTTCATCAGAGAATATATGGAGGGCACAAAGAAGCATGTGAAAATATATTCAACAACAGTAGTCATTAGGTAGATACAAAGAAGTCATAATGAGATAATTACGGCATTTCCACTAGAATGACTAAAACTACCAAGTGTTGATGAGGATACGGAGCAACTGGAACTCTCATAAACTGCTGGTGGGAATGTCTAAGAAGTTAAGCATACATGTCCCATTTGGCCCAGCCATTATGCAAGAGGAATGAAAGCATCCGTCTACACAAAAACTTGTGCATTCATGTTCATAGCTGCTTTATTTGTGATCGGCCCCAACTGGAAACAGGTAAACAGTCCTTCAGCAAGCGAGTGGATAACACTCTGCGGTATAATCACATAGTGAAATACTACTCTGCAACAAAAAGGAACAAACTATTGACACATATATGAATGTGGATGAATCTCAAAATGATTATGCTGAATGAAAGAAACCAGACCAAAAAGAATACATACTATATGATTACATTTATTTAAAATTCCATGGGGAGAAAAAAAAGATAAAAAATAAAATTCTAGAAAGTATAAACTGATTTATCTGAATAGAAGAGAAATGATTATTTGGAACTGGAGAGAGTGCAGAAGAATGAATTAGAAAGGGGCAGGAAGGAAGTTTTGAGAGTAACGCATATGCTCATTACTTTGTGGTGGTGGTTTCACAACAGGATACATAAACTGCATCAGATTGTTTTTCTTGAGTATGTGCAGTTTGGGTTTTGTCAATTATACCTCAAAAAAAAAAATAACAAGTAGAAGAGTCTATATTATTTCAAAATTCCTATGTCATAAAACACAAAGAGAGGCTGTGGAAATGTTCTGCCATCACTATCCAGTGGGACACTCTGGTTGATGGGAATGCTTTGTTTGCACCGTACAGTACAGTAGTCAGAAGCTATGTGTGGCCATTGAGCACTTGAGATACAGCCAGTGCAACCAAGGAACTGAATTTTTGTTTCGTTGTGTTTTCTTGCTAGAGACAGGCTCTTGCTTTGTTGCCGAGGCTAGAGTGCGGTGGTACAGCCATAGCTCACAGCTCACAGCAGTCACCAACTTCTGGGCTCATGCAATCCTCTGGCCTCGGCCTCCCAAGTAGCTGGGGCTACTGGCAGGTGCCACAATACTCAGCTAACTTAAGAAAAAATCTTTTTTTAGAAATGGGGTCTTGCTATGTTGCTTAGGCTGGTCTCAAATTTCTGGGTTCAAGCAATTCTCCAGCCTCAGCTTTGCAAAGCATTGGGATTACAAGCATGAGCCACCACCCCTGGCTGAATTTTTATTGTTATTTCATTTTAATTAATTTTGATTAAAATAGACATATTAGGCAGCATGGTTCTAGATTAAGGGAGGCTAAGCAGATATGAAAATGAAATACAATTTCTGACCCTAGGCAAGATCCTGCACTGGAAGGTGAAAAATGTTATGAAGAACATTAAGTCAACTGACAAGATTAGAATATGGATGGTAGATTAAATCAAAGTATTGCATCGATGTAAACTCGTGAAATTTATAACCACACTGCAGTTATATAAGGGAATATCCCTCCCTTAGGAAACACAGACTTTTTTTTTTTTTTGAGACAGAGTATTGCTATTGTTGCCCATGCTGGAGTGCAGTGGCATGATCTCGGCTCACCGCAACCTCTGCTTCCCAGGTTTAAGCGATTCTCTTGCCTCAGCCTCCCAAGTAGCTGGGATTACAGGCATGCACCACCACACCCAGCTAATTTTGTATTTTTTTATAGAAACTGGGGTTTCTCCATGTTGGTCAGGCTGGTTTTGAACTTCCAACCTCAGGTAATACATCTGCCTCAGCCTCCCAAAATGTTGGGATTACAGGTGTGAGCCACAGTCCAGTCAGGAAACACAGAGTGTTTTAAGGGAAAGGACTGGAGTGTATATAATATGCCCTCAAATAGGTCAGAGAGATGATCACAGGAATGGGGTAAAATGTTAATGTAGGTGAATCTGGGTAAAGATATGCAAGTGTTTCTTGTACTCTTTTTATGTTTGTAACTTTTTGTAAGCTTGAAATTGTTTTCAAATAAATAGATGTTTAAAATTATTGCAGTTATGTTGTTTATAAAGAGTCCCAGTGTTTTAAAGCTACATTATGAAGTACTTATGGAAAAGATAATGCAATTTCTGGTGCATGCGCAGTGGCTCACGCCTATAATCCCAGCACTTTGGAAGGCTGTGGTGGGTGGATCACTTGAGGTCAGGAGTTCAAGACCAGCCTGACCAACATGATGAAACTCCATCTCTACTAAAGATACAAAAATTAGCCAGTGTGGTGGCACGCACCCGTAATCCCAGCTACTTAGGAGGCTGAGGCAGGAGAATCACTTGAACCCAGGAGGCAGAGGTTTCAGCGAGCCTAGATCATACCATTGCACTCCAGCCTAGGTGACAGAGCAAGACTCTGTCTCAAAACAAAAACAAAATAATAATAATAATAATAATAAACGTCTGGAGTTTGCTTCAAAGTAATGTAGGACCTAACTATGGAGAGTGAGAATGTAGCTGAAAGAAGAGCCGCCATAGATTGATTCTCTTGAACCTGGGTGCTATGTACATGGATTTATTATACGACCTAGTCCATTTTTGAAAGTGGACATTATTGTATATTTTGCGTAGCATTTCCATAAGTTTAAATTAGGAAAAATTGGCATCTTACTCAACATTTCTTCCTTTTAGAAATATTGTATGCCTTTCTCTTACACAGTTTCTTTCCTTCGGTATGGACTGGGAAAACTCTCATCTATACCAAATTCTTTATTAGGAAGATTATGCAGTTCAAATGTTTCTTAAAACAATAAAAGCCCTCATGAAAACAAAGATTCCTTTTAAGATTTTGTCAGTGGTCATTTATTTCAAGCAATTTTAAACAATGTGTCTAAGTTCCACTATGGAAAAATACTTTGCTCAGATTCTGCAATAAAAGTTTCTTTCCATATTTAAAAATGCTTATACAAAAAAAAGAACAAAAAAAGAAATAAAAAAGAACAAAGACAAAATAAAAACATTTATGCAAGTAAAATTCCATTATAACAGATTTCACGAAATACTTAAAAACATTTTTTTTGGTTTAAATTACTGTATCCCTAGAGATCACATTCTCTGTGAATCTTGAGGTAAAGATCTTATTTGTGCAGCTGAGCCTAATGACGTAACTAGGATGTGTTTTGAACTTAGAGTATTTACGCCTTTGACTCCTAGGCCTTATTTTTCCCAGGATATGATTTTGTGTCTTATTGTTTGGCTCATTGTTTGACGGGTTTAAGTGGTTTGGAGTTTGGCTTTGGGAATGTTTAATTGCTTTAATTGCTTAAATTCCATAAAACACTCAGCTAAACTCTTCTCAGCCTACAGTCTGGCAAATACCCCATTTTCATTTTAGTGGCTCTTCCGTGAATAAAGACAAGGAAAACATCTTTACAAATTTGTTGCATAAACATTTTGTAATATGTCAGAAAGTTTCTCTTTGCCTAGCAGAAAAGTCCAGGTAATAATAATAGGAAGAAAAAGAGGAGGAGGGGGAGGAAGAGGGAGGAGGGGGAGGAAGGAGGAGGATAAGGAAAAGAAGAAGTTTCTCTTAGGAGAGGCCATATCTCTAAACATGGAAGTAGCTTTATTGGGAGACCCCTTTATGGTGTGACTCTTTGAGGTATGGCATTTTACCTGTTTGGGAAGATGAAGACTGGAAATCCATAGTTTTCGTGTTGCTAGCTTTATTGATTTATTTGCCATTCTTGTGATTTTTCCTTCTTGCCAGAGATAGACTACTGTGCCTCATCTAACCATGGATGTCAGCACGAGTGTGTTAACACAGATGATTCCTATTCCTGCCACTGCCTGAAAGGCTTTACCTTGAATCCAGATAAGAAAACCTGCAGAAGTAAGTCACAGTGGGAGTTGGAGAAGGGCCTGTTCCGCTAAATGCTCTTTGAGTTAGTTTTCCTTTCCTTGCAAATCGTAAGCAAGATGTGGTTGTATTCAGCATTGTGACTATTAACATTATTCTGCCCTTCATTTTACTTTTTGGCTCACTAGGTCCTATTATGTGGATGATTTTAGAGACTGAAGGAGTCTGGCCATTGGATTCAATTAGCCAAGTGGGGGCCCAAGCTGAAGCTCCCACCTATGTGAAATGCAGGTGCACTTTCCCTCCCCCCTATTCCCATAGCATTGGAGTGTGGGAGAAAGAAAAGAATGGGCCCAGAGATGAGAGGTAGAAGGAGCTGGTTTCTTCTAATCCTACAAGATAAGACACTTGATGGATGCTAAGAGCAGGGACACTGCAGCTCTACTCCCTTTGATGGGAAAGAAGAAAAATGAGACTCTAGGACATCCCAGCAGTATTCAAGGGGTACAGGGTGTCAGTGGGGTGGTATTTAGGGTGTGCTGAGTTCCTCAAATGCCTGTCATCTGGCACATCAAGAGGCATGAGTGGGGATCTGAGCACAGGCCCCAGAGGGCACCTGTTTAAGACAAACCATTCATGGTAGAACTGCTAGAACGGATGGCTTTTCTCGCTGCTGAATTCTCAAAAGCTCAAAGAGTGCTTGGCATTCATAGATGTGCACCATGTTTGCTGAATGGGAATGAATAAGGGAATCTTTCCAGGATGCACCATCCTGAAGAAGTTGCAGGTATTATTTGAATCCTTCAATCTTATTAGAAACAATAGCCTTTTTTTAGGCATGCAAGTTGTGCATTGTTTTTGAGAAAGTCTTTCCCTCATCAATCCACACTTATGCACACTGAATTGTTTGGGGTCTGCTGACAATGCCATTCGTAGAACTCTCTGGAGCTGCCATTGAGGGATGTCATTTCCTGTATGCTCCTTCACCTGCTTCTTCCTGACGGTATGTACAGCAGCATTCTGCATGGCAAGACTGCGTTTTCAAAGGTTTCACATCTATCTTTTTTGAAAAGCACCATGAGCTATTTAACTGAATCCAGATGAGTCACATTCTGCTCATAGCACAGATTAGCTTGCATACTCATTTTAGCAAGTGTTAAACTGTGTATAGTGGCAGATGGTTGCAAATCCTCGATTTTGAAACTGAGCCTCTCTTATAAAACTATTCCCACCACCTTTCAAGGGTACAAACTCTGGACACATTCAAGCATTAAATGGAAATTTTAATTGAGAGCATTCAGAATGTGAAAACAATTAGATAAGCTATTTTCCATAAGACCACACATGCCTGCAGTAGGTCAGAGGGCCAACTTTTCTGGTCTGGCCCCTCCTGTCTGTGCTATTTACACCTTTTGCTAGGAGTGGGTGTGTGAGGGACTGGCTGCACCCAGGGAAAATCACTGACAGGTGGACTCGTATTTGCAGACCCAAAGCTTCTCTGTGGGCAGTGATTCGATCTGGTTCAGCTCAGATGCTCATTGCGGTTTCAAGCTTCCTCAAGCGTTACTAATTCAGGGAAAAGAGGAAACAAGTTAGGCTTGGGGCCAGGGGTGGAGGACATTTCCTTGAAATTCTGCATCTCTTACCAATAGTCTGAGTCCCTTAAATTCTGCTACTCCCTCCACACCCTTCCTGGAGAAGCACTTGGAATAAGAGAAGGTCCAGGGCAAGGCAGGCATCATTATCAAGGGAAAAAGAAGGCTGGGAACAGAAGGGCAAGTAGAGAGGGAGTGGCCATTTGGGAGTGGTCTGAGCACTGCAAATTGGGCCCTGAGTGGGCCTGTTTGCAAGCTAGCCATGGCCCAGACCAGAGACCCCAGTGCTCATCCATGTATATTCAGTGGGTATAGCACCTCTTCAGCCAAACGCCCTACTTTTTCATCCAGAAAAAATGACATTTGTTCCTAAAAGCCCATGTCCTCCTCAGCCCTCACCCAATGTCCCACCTCATCATTATATTTTCCATTGTCTGCTGTGAACCCAGCCCTGACTCCTGAGGTCAGCCTGCGGGAGCCGCCCCTGACTTCATGCTTACACTCAGCCCATTAGGACAGACAGCTGTAAACGGAAGCGAGTGCTCACTGTCTCTCTGGAGCATTATGTGGATGAGGGTAGCCAAGAAATTGGGTTTAAAAATCTGGAGTTTGTTATTAGAAGCCTGAGGTCTCTCGAGCGATCTGCATATTACAGACCTGCAGCCCAGGGTACGGCCATTTACATTTAACAGGAGGTTGAGGGATGTGGGCAATTTTCAAATCTAATATGAAATGTCTTTTTAAAGGAATTTGATGTCATCCAAATTAAACTGGGGAAAGGATGAAGGCAGAATCCTACTAGGAAAAGACTCTTGGCCAGGATTTGTTCTTGCTCCTCCTGAAGATTGCGGTCATCAGTTGAAGGCATGAATTATTAAAGCAGTAGTGCTAAGCACAGAAACTGCGATTGCCCTGGCTGCCCGTTTAGAGCCATTGGGCCTAATTAGGTGTGGGTGCATTCCCTCTGCTGGGCTCCAGGATCCCTGATTCTGGTACCATGATGGGCACTCTCAAAAATCAGTGTGAAGCCTGCGGGTTGGATTGAGCCAGGAGGCATGAGGCTCAGCCTTGGCAATGTCACTCATATTGGTTGTGTGACCCTGAGCAGCTACTTTCTACTTCTCTGGAGCTGGATTTCCTAAACTGTAGGAACACGACTTCCTGCCTTAACACCCTGTTGCCGCTCCAGTTTTTTAGAAACTATCTGTGCAATCAGCTGGTATCAGAATGTACGGCCTGGGGTCACTGATCTTTCATGGTTTCAGTCTTACCTCCTCAGGGCTCCAACTGTTTCACATGTTAGCACTCAGAAAGATTGTTTGATTTGTTATCTGACAGTCCTGCCATCTGACCCCACAGAGCTTTAGTGGACACTCTGGGCCTTACCAGATTAAGTTGCGTCCAAGCCTGACCTGTGGGTACCATGTCAGAACACCATGGTACCAGATATAGGATGCATAGTAGGTCTTCATTAAATTTTTAGTGAATGAATAAGTGAGTGAGTGAATATCTGAGAAGCACACACATGAGGAAATATGACAGGCGTGTGGTGAGAAGGCAAAAAGACAGTTAAACCTCTGCTAAAAAGAATCATTTGGGAAAGGGTCTTTTTTTTTTTTTTTTTTTTTTTGAGGAAGAGTCTTGTTCTACCACCCATTTTGGAGTACAGTGGAGCAATCTTGGCTCACTGCAACCTCCGTCTCCTGGGCTCAGTGTTAGTCTCACTTCAGCCTCCCAAGTAGCTGGGACTACAGGCGAGCGCCAACAGGCCCGATTAGTTTTTGTATTTTTAGTGGAAATGAAGTTTCACCATGTTGTCCAGGCTGGTCTCAAACTCCTGGACTCAAATGCTTCTCCCTCCTCAGGCTCCCAAAGTGCTGGGATTACAGCATGAGCCACCATGCCCAGCCGAAAAGCATGGGTTTTGGATTGCTGTCTGCCAGGTGGCTGGGTGATAACCTCTTTAAGAATCTAAATGTTTTCCAGTTGAATTATCTCATGTGTAAATCATTCTTTTTTTAAAAAAATATATTATTTGAAACCTTAATTACTAACTTATTTTAATTTTTAAAAAATGTTTTCCTTTTTATGTTTTTATTATATGTACTGCAGAAGCAAGCACTCCTTTCTGAGGTTTTAAAATTGATATAACATAGTTGTATATCTTTTTAGTATTTATTTTTTTAATTGACAAATAAAAACTGTATATTTTTTATTGTGTACCATATATTGTTTTGAAATATGTAAATATAAATCTTTCTTAAAGACAACATTGGCTTTTTTTTTGAGACAGAGTTTTGCTCTAGTTGCCCAGGCTGGAGTGCAATGGAGTGATCTCAGCTCACTGCAACCTCTGCCTCCTGGGTTCAAGTGATTCTCCTGCCTCAGCCTCCCAAGTAGCTGGGACTACAGGCTTGCACCACCACGCCTGGCTAATTTGATATTTTTAGTAGAGATGGGATTTCTCCATGTTGGTCAGGCTGGTCTCAAACTCCTGACCTCAGGTGATCTACCCACCTCAGCCTCCCAAAGTGCTGGGATTACAGGCATGAGCCATCATGCCCGGCAACACTGGCATTTTTATTGTGGCAAAATCTATATAACATGAAATATACCATTTTAACTCTTTGTGAGTATACAGTCCAGTGGGATTAAACACATTCACATTATTGTGTAACCATCACCACCTTCAATCTTCAGAACTTCTTCATCACCCCAAACTGAAGCTCTATACCCATTAAACAATAATTCCCCAGCTCCCCTTCCTCCATCTCCTAGCAGCCAGCTACCAATCTACTTTTTGTCTATGAATTTGATTATTCTAGGTGCCTCATATAAGTGGAATCATAGAATATTTGTCCTTTTGTAACCAGCTTATATTGCTTGACATAATGTTTTCAAGGTTCATTCAGTTGTAGGACGGGTGAGAATTTCCTTGTTACGGCTGGATCATAATCCATTGTATGTATACATCACTCGTCCTTTGATAGACCCCGCGGTTGCTTCCACCTTTTGGCTCTTGTGTATTAATACTGCTGTGAACTTGGGTGTGTATACCCAGAAGTGCAATTGCTGGATCATGTAGTTAATTCTATATTTAATTTTTTGAGGAACCGCCATGCTGTTTTCCACAGTAGCTGAATGATGGGTTTTAAGAGAGTTGACTGCCAGCCACGGTGGCTCATACCTGTAATCCCAGCACTTTGGGAGGTTGAGGTGGGTGGATCACCTGAGGTTAGGAGTTTGAAACCAGCCTGGCCATCATCATGAAACCCCGTCTATGCTAAAAAATACAAAAAAAATGAGCCAGGTGTGGTGGCAGATGCCTGTAGCCCCAGCTACTCAGGAGGCTGAGGTGGAGAATCACTTGAACCCAGGAGTTGGAGGTTGCAGTGAGCTGAGATTGCACCACTGCACTCTAGCCTGGGTGACAAAGTAAGACTGTCTTAAAAAAAAAAAGAGAGAGAGAGATTGTTGGCTAAAGATTGTTCACCTTTCCCTGATAATGTAATGGAGTGATTCCCAAAGGCCCCAGACTATGGGCCCTTCATGTTCTGTGTTTGTCCGTCTGTCTGTGGCTGGTGTTTTACTGCTAGGCCTGTTTTTCCTCCATCGAAGCTCTTGGCTTGTTTCCTGGCACTCAGTTATGACCTGCACAGAGGTTGTTGATGAGTGTCAGGTAGATGAACAGAAACTGCACACAGCTAACAATATCCCCCCTCTCCTCACATAGGAATGAGTTCCAGAGACAATGCCAAGGGTCAGTGACACAGCAAGGTGATGTGGCCAGCCCTGCTTGCTGCGGCCTTCTCTCCATGGATTCTGTCTGCAGGTGTTCTGCTCATACTCTGGGCATGAAGGAAGCTTCAGCCACCAATTACCTGGGAGGGCACATTGTGGATTCTTTTTTTTTTTTCTTTTTAAAGACGGAATCTCTGTCACCCAGGCTGGAGTACAGTGGCATGATCTTGGCTCACTGCAACCTCCATCCCCTGGGTTCAAGTGATCCTCATACCTCAGCTTCCCGAATAGCTGGGACTACAGATGTGTACCACCATGCCCAGCTAATTTTTGTATTGTTAGTTGAGGCGGTATTTCACCATGTTGGCCAGGCTGGTCTTGAACTCCTGACCTCAAGTAATCCACCCACATTGGCCTTCCAAAGTGCTGGGATTATAGGCATGAACCACTGCACCCACCCAGATTCTCTAACAGACCCTTTGAGGGGTCCCTCAGGTCTGGGCCCCACTCACATCTCTGTTCTTACTAGCAGTGGGTCTTGATCAAGTGGTTAACCTCAGTAAACCCCAATTCCTCAGCTTTGAAATATGGATAACAATCACACACATCTTACAAGGTCAAGTGAAGTCGTGTTTGTAAAGTAGGTGGCACAGCATCTGGCATTTAGCAGGGTTTAAGAAATGATAGCAGCTATGATTATCATCACGAAAGGTACTATTAGACTGCCACTGATAGTGAGAAAAATAAAGATGGCATGGTTCCTGCTCGTGGAACTCAGTCTAGTGAAAGAAACAGACTTTGAAGTATCACAGATACAAAACACACTACATAAGCATTGTGGTGAATGCTATGACAGAGTGGTCCTGTAGAAAGAACTGACTCCATCTGGGAGGTCATATAGGATGACAAAATGACGTTGAGCTGAACATGCAGGAAGATGGAGGGGTTAGCCTGTGCTAAGAATGAGCCACTGAGGCAAGAGGGTGACATCATACCTTCAATTGATTTGTAGATGTGAGCTTCCTGAAAGAATTTTTGGGGAGATACATGGTAAAAATAAAATGTATTCATTACTTTATGATTTTAGATTATTTCCCCTGTATCAGTTATGGTGCTTTTTGATCACACAAAACAGGAAATCCAATTAATGGTATCTTAAGTCAGAAGGACATTTACTTTACTTTTTGTTTTGTTTTGAGATGGAGTGTCGCTTTATCGCCCAGGCTGGAGTGTAGTGGCGCAATCTCAGCTCACTGCAACCTCCACCTCCCGGGTTCAAGCAGTTCTCCTGCCGCAGCCTCCAAGTAGCTGGGATTACGGGTGCCCAGCTAATTTTTGTATTTTTAGTAGAGACAGGGTTTCACCACATTGGCCGGTATGGTCTCCATCTCTTGACTTCATGATCTGCCCACTTCGGCCTCCCAGACTGCTAGGATTATAGGCATGAGTCCCCTCGCCTGGCTACTTTTTTACCTAACAAGTCCAAGGGTGGTTGGTCCTATGGATGGCTCAGTGACTCAGTGATATTATCAAGAACCCAGATTCTTTCTGTCTTTCAATTCTGCCAAAGCATGTTGCATTTTCGTCTTCATGCTTGTCACCTTGTGGTTGCAAGATGGTTGCTGCAGCTCCCAGCATTATATCCTCACACTGCTAGACTTGAAGGCAAAAAGGACAAAAGACAGAAGAGAAAAGCATTTCTCATTTCTCTTCATACACCTTTGTCTTTTTTTTTTTTTTTTATATGGAGTCTTGCTTTGTTTCCCCGGGCTAGAGTACAGTGGCATAATCTTGGCTCACTGCAACCTCTGCCTCCTGGGTTCAAGCAATTCTCATGCCTCAGCCTCCCAAGTAGCTGGGATTGAAGGCATGTGCCACTGTGTCCTGCTAATTTTGTTTTTTGTTTTGTTTTGTTTTTTAGTAGAGTTGGGGTTTCGCCATGTTGGCCGTGCTGGTCTCAAACTCCTGGCCTCAAGTGATCTTCCCACCTGGCCTTCCAAAGTGCTGAGATTGCAGGCGTGAGCCACTGTGCCTGGCTGCCTTTGTCTTTTCAGGAAGAAGAGAGGTGCCCCAGTAAACTTCTTATGTCTCATTGGCCAGAACCAGGGCATATTCCCACCCCTTGACCAATGATTGACAAAGAAGAACATGGTTGCCATGCTGGCTTAGACCAACCATGATTCATGCTTGGGGGTCATGAGATAATGGTTATTGGCAAGACAACCAACAGTGTCTGCCACATCCCCAGAAACAGAACAATGCTGTGCAGTTAAACTGATCCAGCCCAGCCAATGAGGTTGGTGGTGACCTTTTCCCACAACACCAGTCTCATAAAGGCTCCCCACAAGCTCATTTTGTGCCCTTTTCTCTGTCTCCCCTGGAGCCTGCTATGTGTGGGGTCCTATGGCTTTAGCATTTTCTACCAGGAAAGGAATTGCTTATTGGCTGCTGGTTGTGACACAGTTTTTCCATCTGCTGGCCTTTCCATAGAGTGACAGGACTGCAGTAGCCTGGAGCAGCATCAGAGATGCGCCTCCTCCAGTCCCATGATACGATGCCAGTGTGATCTGAACAGAGCAAGGCAAAGCATCCGGACCCTTCATGAAACTGCTAACTCCTTCCTCCCTAAGTAGCTGGATATTTTGCAAGATCACCTTTTGTTTCTTCTGCTTCATGCCGCTCGATGTCACTGTCAGATGTCACTGTAGACAGAAGCTGTCTACATGCTTTGAGCCCTAGTGATCAGGTTAACTTGAGAGAGACACTGGATTTTCTTAGCTTTTCCATCTTTCTTTTTTTTTTTTTCCTCTTCTTTTTTTACTATCATGCGCATAGAGAGCTTTTCCATCTTTTTTGGAAGGAGGTCGGCTGGGGAGTGTGGCTTTTGCCCCGGTTCTCAGCTCTTTGGCCACTGACTCAGTTCAGTTCAGCTCAACTGAGCCTCGGCTTGCTCTTTGTCCATCAAAGGGGGAAATGCTGGAGAATTCACAGGTACACTTCAGGTACCAGGCTCCTTTAAACAAACTCTCAGAGAGCAGGAACTGTTGTCTCTGTCCTATAGAGCACCTGGTTTCCTGAAGATTTAGTGAAGTTTGCCTGCCTTTCCGCCTCTACTGCAAAGTCTTCTTCAAGGCATAACCTTGGCCTTGTCACTTCCACCAACATTCTTACCTCCAGTCACCTGTTCAGAGCCTTCACTGCTCCATCCTGGGGCTTGCAAGACCCTGCACAACCAGCCATGCTCAGCTGGGCCAGCTCACTCTGCCTCCCAGCCTCATCTCTCTCCTCACACTCCAGCCATACTCAGCTTCTCACAGCTCCCCAGGCGTGCCCCTCTCCCTCATCCCCAGGCATTTGTGTACACTGTCCCCTCGTCCCCAGGAATTTGTGTTCACTGTCCCCTCATCCCCAGGAATTTGTGTACACTGTCCCCTCGTCCCCAGGAATTTGTGTACACTGTCCCCTCGTCCCCAGGAATTTGTGTTCACTGTCCCCTCGTCCCCAGGAATTTGTGTTCACTGTCCCCTCGTCCCCAGGAATTTGTGTACACTGTCCCCTCGTCCTCAGGAATTTGTGTTCACTGTCCCCTCGTCCCCAGGAATTTGTGTTCACTGTCCCCTCGTCCCCAGGAATTCGTGTACACTGTCCCCTCGTCCCCAGGAATTCGTGTTCACTGTCCCCTTGTCCCCAGGAATTCGTGTTCACTGTCCGCTCGTCCCCAGGGATTCGTGTACACTGTCCCCTCGTCCCCAGGGATTCGTGTTCACTGTCCCCTCGTCCCCAGGAATTCGTGTTCACTGTCCCCTCGTCCCCAGGAATTCGTGTACACTGTCCCCTCGTCCCCAGGAATTCGTGTACACTGTCCCCTCGTCCCCAGAAATTCGTGTTCACTGTCCCCTCGTCCCCAGGAATTCGTGTACACTGTCCCCTCGTCCCCAGGAATTTGTGTTCACTGTCCCCTCGTCCGCAGGAATTTGTGTACACTGTCCCCTCGTCCCCAGGAATTTGTGTTCACTGTCCCCTCGTCCCCAGGAATTTGTGTTCACTGTCCCCTCGTCCCCAGGAATTTGTGTACACTGTCCCCTCGTCCCCAGGAATTTGTGTTCACTGTCCCCTCGTCCCCAGGAATTTGTGTTCACTGTCCCCTCGTCCCCAGGAATTTGTGTTCACTGTCCCCTCGTCCCCAGGAATTTGTGTTCACTGTCCCCTCGTCCCCAGGCACTTGTGTTTGCTGTCCCCTCTTCCCCTGGTATTTGTGTTTGCTGTCCTCCCCTAATCCCTAAGCATTTGTGTTGGCTGTCCCCTTATCCCCAGGTGTTTGCATTCACTGTCCCCTCATGCTTAGGCATTTGTGTTCGCTGTCCCCTCATCCCCAGGAGTTTGTGTTCACTGTGCCCTCATCCCCTCGTATTTGTGTTCACTGTCCCCTAATCCCCAAGCACTTGTGTTTGCTGTCCCTTCATCCCTGGGCGTTTGTGTTTGCTATCCTCAAGTCCTCACGTTCTCCTTCCTTTGGACCCCGCTTGCCTATGGAACTCCTCCTCCTCCCTGGGGCCTCCAGTTGGCCTCATCTCCTCTGGGAAGACCCCCTCACCCCAGGACTCAGGGAGGCCCCTGCTCTATGCTCTGCATTGTCTTATGGTTGCCATTCCCTTGCCTGTCTCCTTGCCAGAGCCTGAACACCTCAAGGCAGGCCTCCATCTTAATCGCCATTACATCCCCGCGTCTAGCTCAGGGCCTGGCACTTGGTTCGTGGATAAATGAATGAATGATCTGTTCCAGCTTACCTCAGCACCCAGCACCCACCAGTCCTCTCCATGGGGGCTCACAGGAGCCCCAAGGGGCTGCCCTCAGCCCTGGAAGAAGCCCAGAGTCTGAAGGAGGGTCTGCCCTTCTTCCCCTCAGGGATCAACTACTGCGCGCTGAACAAACCGGGCTGTGAGCACGAGTGCGTCAACACGGAGGAGGGTTACTACTGCCGCTGCCGCCGAGGCTACACCCTGGACCCCAACGGCAAAAGCTGCAGCCGTGAGTGTACCCTAGGGGCGGGGTGCTGACGGAGGGTGAGGTCCACTCACAGGCACCAGGCGGGCTCACTAGCAACCAGTCATGTCTGGAGCCCCCTGGGGTTTCCTGATGGTCTGTCAGGTGTAGCCTTCCTTACCTTTAGTTTCCTCATCCGTAGAATATGACTATTAATACTAACAACTACCCAACCCAACAGACTGGGTTGCAAGGATTAAAAGAATGAATAGGGGCTGGGTGTGGTGGCTCATGCCTGTAATCCCAACACTTTGAGAAGCCAAGGCAGGTAGATCACTTGAGGTCAGGAGTTCAAAAACAGCCTGGCCAACATGATGAAACCCTGACTCTACTAAAAATACAAAAAATCAGCTGGGCATGATGGCAGGCACCTATAATCCCAGCTACTTGAGAGGCTGAGGCAGGAGAAATGCTTGAACCTGGGAGGTAGGGGTTGCACTGAACAGATATCACGCCACTGCACTCCAGCCTGGGCAATAGAGCGAGACTCCACCTCAAAAAAAAAAAAAAGAATAGGAGTAAAACTACTTAGAACAGTGCTGCTAGGCATAAGCACTCAATAAATGTTAACTAATATTAGTATTTGCTGTTGAGAGCATTTCCTAGGTCAGACAGGCCTGATTTCAAATCCAGCCTCTTCCCCCTACTAGACGTGTATGACCTTGGACAAGTTATTTACCTTCTCCATACTTTGACTTCCCATCTATGACAAAAGGTGAAACTAATGTTGGATTGATCCCACAGGTTCTTACAGGGAGAAATAGGAGCCATTTTGCTATCTTAGCCTGGTGCCTGACATAGGGTGAACTTCTAGTCAAGGGGAACAGTTCCTATGGTGGAGCCTGTGAGAGTGGCCAGTGCCCGGCCCCAGATTGGGACAAGAGGCCAGAGGGAACAGATCTTAGAAAGCAAGCTACAGAGGTTGATCTGAGGGCAGAGGCAAGAAACATGGGACTTTCTGCGAAGGCTTATCTTCATTTTCTTGTGTCAGAGCCACAGCGAAGCTCCACTTGGTGATGTAAATGTGTAGGAACTTGCAGGCTCTGCCAGCTGGGTGGCTCCATGGTTTTTTATGAGGCACCATCCCCACGGGTCCTGGACAGCAGGGTGGGAGTGCCTGAGTGTGGCTGTGGAGCCTGTGCCCTTGGCATGCGGGAGAGGGGCCCATCTCCATGGCACGGCACATGCAGAGGGGGCCCTTTGTGTGCCTTTCCACTCAGCAACCCCACATCTGCTCCCCTTGGAGACAGAGAGAGATTGTGAGTGAGGACAGTGCAGCTGTTGAGCACTGGGCTCCACACTGCCCACAGGGAAGTTTCCTACATGAAATATGAGGGCCAGGGCAGTCCTCAGGAAAGTGTGGCCCTCCAGTGTCTAGAGAGAACAAAGGAACAAAGTGCCACAGTGAAGTCTCACTCTGTTGCCCGGGTTGGAGTGCACTGGCGTGACCTTGGCTCACTGCAACCTCCGTCTCCCGGGTTCGAGTGATTCTCCTGCCTCAGCCTCTCGAGTACCTGGGGTTACAGGCACATGCTACCATGCACAGCTAATTTTTCGCATTTTTAGTAGAGATGGGGTTTCACCGTGTTAGTCAGGATGGTCATAATTTCCTGACCTTGCTGATCCACCCACCTCAGCCTCCCAAAGTGCTAGGATTAGAGGCCTGAGCCACCAAGTCCAGCCTCAGTTAAGGCTTTATAAGGACTGATCTCAGAGGCCAAAGGGCTTTTGAACTGGAAAGTTGGTACCAAAGTCAGCGCCTGCTGTACATTGCCTCTGCATGTCTCAGTCTAATGAGAGGCCAGCAGGGAGCAGGGCTCCCATTCAACAGGAGACGCCCTGGTTACCATGGATCTGTGCATATCTGGCATATTTCCTGGAGTGTCAGGTCTGCCAGCTGATAGCCCTGGCAGTTTTCCCAGGGCAGGTGGGCCTCACCTGGCCAAGCCCATGCAGGTCACCAGGGACATGGCCTGACCGCCCCTCCCAGCATGCCTCTGGGGGCCAGAAGAGCTCTAAGGATGAACCACAAGATATTGGGACCCTCCATTCTCTCGGGGATCTAGTCAACTCAGAGCAAGTATAAACCAAGCCATTTCTGTCTTGCAGTTTGTAGAGAAAGCCATGGGGTTCTGCTTTCCCTGAGGGATCAGGGACCCCAGGCCATAAACACAGCAAGCCCTTCTGAGGCGCTCACTCTGTGCTGGCAATGCCCTGAGCACGTTCCATGCATAAACTCACTGCATCCTCACAGCTGCCCTACTAGGCACCCACATTCTTGTCCCTATATGAAGAAGGGGAAGCTGTGGCACAAAGGGATTAAGTCACTGTCCTGGGGTCCTGAACTAGTAAATGGCAATACCAGGATGTGAACACAGGCATGGAGCTCCCAAGATCCAGCAAGTGTTTGCATCCACTGGTGGAATGTTCCAGAAGGCACTAGTCCCAGGCTCTGCGGAGTCAAGAGGCCCACTTGGCAGCCCTGCACAAGGCCTCCAGTGTCTGTCCAGTCTCTGGAGGTGCATTTTCTCCATAAGGAAAGCCTGGGAGGCAGCCTGCAGGGCTGTTGGTGGGAGCTGTCCACCACAGCTGTGTGTTCATTAGCCTTTGGTGCTTGCTGCCCGGAGGACCAGCTGTGCAGTGTTCTGATGCCAGGATGGGCCACACATGCAGGCCCAGGCGTTGGTTTGTTTTTTGAATCTGGATGTCCTGATGATGGGGGTAAAAAAAAAAAAATCGAAATTGATTTTACTGAGAAGGACAATTCTTTTTCATTTTCAATTAGAAATGAAACTATAAAACTAGTTATTACTCAGCACTAATTGATCATAATAGTGTCTTCATTAAGTGGTTGCTGTATGCTAGCTACTGTTCTAAGCACTTTACATGAATCAACTCCTCTTATTCTCACCCTATTCCTGTAAGAAAGCAACCATCTTCCTCCACATTCACAAGTCAGAAACAATGGCTAAGAGGCCATGGAAATGCCCAGCATCCATAGCTAGGAAGTGGAAGAGGTGCGGTGTGAGCCCAGGTAGTTTGATGCCAGAACCTGCATTCTAAGCACTGCCCTATCAGCTGTGTGGTTTTGACCTTGACATTCCTGAGCCTCACTTTCCTTTCTGTGAAATGAGAATTGCACCTGCTCTCAGAGGTGCCCTGAGACTATAGATTCTGTGTGCCATGGTCCTGGCAGAGTGCCGCTGTCATCAACAGGGATAGCATTTCCCAGCCGTTGGGGTTATACACTTTACTCTTCAAACAAAGAAATGGGAAAAAAGGCTGGGCGTGGTGTCGAGCACCTGTAACCCCAGGCTGAGGCAGGAGAATCGCTGGCACCCAGAAGGCAGATGTTGCAGTGAGCCAAGATCTCACCACTGCACTCCAGCCTGGGTAAAAAGGGAAAGAAAACCAACAAGCCAGGCTGATTTTCTAGAGGGGCCAGGGACGTGGGATAGAATGACAGCTTCCCTGTGGCTCGTTATGTCTCCAGTTTTGTTTTTCAATCTCGGTTACTGGTGGGGTGTTGCCCCCTCAGCTCCTCTATGGTTTTGTGTGTGTGACAAATGCAGGGGTGGACCACTGTGCACAGCAGGACCATGGCTGTGAGCAACTGTGTCTGAACACAGAGGAGTCCTTTGTCTGCCAGTGCTCAGAAGGCTTCCTCATCAACGAGGACCTCAAGACCTGCTCCCGTGAGTCCCTCCACGCTCCTCTCCTCCTAGGGCAAAGTTTACACCAGGAGTGAAACCTATGTGACTGCAGAGGGTGCAGGTCATGCTTGGGCAGCCCTCCCCTGCCCCCTTGCCCTGCTCCAGGAGACAGTGGGGATGTCCACTGGGAATGCATGCCTTCAAGGGAGGGTGGGGTGAACCTGATGGTCGCTTCATCCCATCACCATAGCCCAGAGGTCTCACTGATGGAGGACTGCTTGGCTATTGGTTTTGCAGGGGTGGATTACTGCCTGCTGAGTGACCACGGTTGTGAATACTCCTGTGTCAACACAGACAGATCCTTTGCTTGTCAGTGTCCTGACAGACACGTGCTCCGCAGCGATGGGAAGACATGTGCAAGTAAGAAGGATAAGTGGGACTGTGGGTGTGGGTGTGGGTGCCCTGCCAACGCGTACGTGTATGTGTGCCTGTGTGTCCTGTCTCCAGGCTTTGCTGGGCCCGCATGAATGTGCGTGACAGCATCTCTTAGCCATTGAGCCTTGGTGGCTGCTCCTCCCCCTCCCCTCAAACTTCCTTTCCTCATCCCCTGAAGCAGCTTTTTGCTGTTTCCACAGCCCACCTCCGTGTCATTCTGAAGCTGGACAGAGCCCTAGTCCTCAGCTCTCTCTGCTCTATCCCAGTCAGCTAGTATGGCACATGAATAATAATAATGTGGACCCCTCGCTGACTGCTGGCTGCATGCTGGGTACTGTGCTAAGCACACATGCTGTTGCATTCAAGGGACAGATGAGGAAACTGCAGCTTAGATTAAGAGCCTAAGGTCACCAGCTAGTTAGTAAGTGGTGGGTTGAGATTCTGCTGGGTGTGATTCCAGTGAGTCCTGGGAGAAGAGGACGCTCCTGAGAGAGCCTTTGCTCTGCTTTCTGATCCTGGTGACCTCACAGCACATGGTGAGGCTGGCAGTGATAGGTCCTGGGTATATATTTCCTTGCAGCTGGTCTCAATTAAAAAAAAAATGCTCCCAGACCTCCTTCCCTCCATCACTGAAGAATGCTGCTGTGTTTGTTGCCCTGCAATTCTGTTTCCAAGTGGACCAAGATAAAGAATTAAAATATAGTCATTTTGAGAGAAGGGATCAGAAATGGAAGAAAAGCACCATAATTTACCTTCCCCAGCCTGCTGGTCTTTCTAGTTATAGGGCCAGGGTCCCTGAGCACTGGTACAGTTGTAGGCACAACCTAATTTATCCACCTTTTTATATCATCCATTCATCTAGGCAGATGAGCTGGCTGCACAGCTGGGTGTGCCTCTCTATGCTGCCTGTGAGAAAGTATTTCCAGTTTGGGACAGATTCTTGAATCTCAGCAAATGGGTTATCCATGTTATAGCTTTCGGTGGCTCCCTGCCCAGCTGCCTCCCAGACTGCTGCTGCAGCCAGCTCAGGGAGGGATTGGGCACAGGGGATGCAGAAAGGGTATGTCGAATCGCATGGACATTGACTGCATGCCAAAGCCAGAGGCAAGGGGTTTGCTGGTTTGTTTAATTCGCCATCATTTTAGATTATTCATGTCCTCTATCCACCTCATTCCTGTGATAATCAAGAACTGACTATAAGATGGTTGCAGGGCTGGGCATGGTAGCTCACACCTATAATCCCAGCACTTTGGGAAGCCAAGGTGGGCAGATAACCTGAGGTTGGGAGTTCAAGACCAGCCTGACCAACATGGTGAAACCCCATCTCTACTGAAAATACAAAATTAGCTAGGCATGGTGGCACATGCATGTAATCCCAGCTACCTGGAAAGCTGAAGCAGGAGAATTGCTTGAACCAGGGAGGCAGAGGTTGTGGTGAGCCATCAAGCCATTGCACTCCAGCCTGGACAACAAGAGCAAAACTCCATCTCAGCAACAAAAAAAAAGCTGGCTGCAGGACCTCTAAGAAATTCTCATGAGCCCTTCTAAACAAATGTAGTCCTATCTCCTTTGAATCATGTGCCCCTTTCTCTCCCCTGCCTAGGTCCACATCTGGGTTATAACTCAGCCAATTTTAAGTGTTGCCCATTTTCTCATTTAAAGTGGGTTTCTAACCAATGGCACAGTGGAACCATCTACGTGAGTAAATGTCCAACAATGCAATGAATAGTGATTTTTGTTATTTATACATGGTTGTGTCTAGATGAGAACTTGTGAGATAATCAGATAAGTTAAAATTGTCCTCAGGAACTATACATGAGAGATGCATTTAACCCACCCGCTGATACATACGCGTTGAGCTATTCCCCTAATTGAAGACTTTCTGCCTGCCCCAGAATGATTCATTCTGACTGTCCTGTCCTGTAATAATGGGCTAGGTTTTCAGTGTGGCCACAGCTAACCGGAGGTTGGGATGTATGTCCCCGAGCTCTACTCCAGATGACAAAGAGCTAGATGGCATGACTGTACCTTTTTGGAAAAGCCTGTTGGGGATCAGCCAGGCCTGGCTCAGCAGATAATAGTGTCCTTGGTTCTTTATATAGAGGCAGCCTTCACTTAGAGCTTTGACAGCAAGTGGTCTTAAGAATGTGCCACTCAGCCGGGGGCAGTGGCTCACGCCTGTAATCCCAGCACTTTGGGAGGCCAAGGCAGGCGGATCATGAGGTCAGGAGATCAAAACCATCCTGGCTAACATGGTGAAACCCTGTCTCGAATTAAAAAAAAAAAAGGAATGTGTCACTTACCTTCTGGAAAGTTCTCTAAAGTATGGAGGGGCTTCTGCAGCCCAGGGATGAAATGGGCTGCCATCCCCCTACTCCTTCCGGTGCCTTGGGCTCCCTGCCTCTGGAGTGATGTCCCCTCCCTTCCTCCAGCCCCCTGATCCCAAGCTCTGCTTTCCCAAATGCTCCCTAGCAGCCCTCTTACCTCTGACAATTAGATGCCCAGACTCAGGGTGTGGAGGGGAAGGGATGGGGCAATCGCTTGTACCAACTGCAGCTGAGAGGAGTCCTTCCCTCTCTAGACATTTCCCTGAGACTGACCTTGTACAAGGGCATCCCAGTACTGAGAAAGACTCCACAGGCCTGATGTGCATGGAGCACACTGCCTACTGGCCTGCAAGCTCCTGGAGGTTGGAGGTCAGAGGCCAACATGAAATGACTGGAAGGGTGAATGGAGAGGCCACCTGTCTTCTTGCCCCGTGGCCCCAGTGCAGGGTCCACTCCCCACTTGATAGCCTTTAGTGGCTCCCCACTGTCTCCCAGAATAAATTTCCATTGCATTCCTTGACTTGGCGGCATGCAGAGCCCCCCTTCCACTTCTTTAGCCTTGCCCCAGATCCTCCTGAAGCCTCTTGTTCTTCAGCCAAAGTGGCAAGTCCCTTATTCTCTGAAGGCCCTGTGCCCCAGTGTCACCCCCATGGGCAACCTTCTCCCCCACCTGATAGGCTCTGCTCTCCTCTTCCCAGCCCAGGCTCTGTTGGGGCCTCTCTGCAGAGGTCTCCTGCCCAGCCTTGCCCTGCAGCTCTCTGTGCACAGGTATGAGAAACCGTGTGGCAGAGCAGAAAGAGTACTGCACTGGAAGCCCAAAGACCATTTAAATCATGTCACTTCTACCCTAGGCAAGGGAATTGGCCCTCTCGGGGTCTGACTGCTCTTCACCAAACTGAGAGTAGTCGTTGCTGCCTTTGAACACCACTGTGTGGCCCAGAGAGACTGCTGTTGCAGTGCTGTGTGAACTTGCAGACTGCCATGACCCCTAAGGGATTCCTCCTCTTGTCTACCCGCCCCAGCATCAGAACGCCCTGCACTGAGGAGACTCGGAAGGGAGCTCCTGGCATTGCTGCCTGGAGACCCATCTTCCAGGGCCGGTCCTGCTTTCCTTGGAGGGGCCCCAGAGATGCACAACTCTGGACAGGGGCTGGACTCAGGAGTCCAGGGGCTGTCATAGGAGGGACCCTCCCTTCTGCAAGCAGAGAATGCCAACCCAAATCAGAGCAGTCAACCTAGGGCACTGGGGGATCACTGTTGGTCATACTCCCAGTCCAGCTATCACGGGCAGATCTGCGCAGGCCTGTTAGGCTACCTGAGGACCTGAGCTTGGCCTTCCGAGGCTGAGGCAGCCCTAGGCAAGGCTAGGGGAGTGTCTTAGTCTACTCAGGCTCCCATCACAAAATACCATAGACTGAATGTTGTTTCTTAACCACAGAAATTTATTTCTCACAATTCTGGAGGCTGGAAGTCCAGGATCTGGCCTGGCTGGGCTCTGGTGAGGGCCTTCTTCCTGGTTTACAGCCAGCCAGCATCCAGCTGTGTCTTCATATTACATGGGTTGTAGGGGGTAAGAGAGCAAAAGAGTGCAGGCAAGCTCTCTGGTGTCTTCTCTTATAAAAACACTAATCGTATCAGGTCAGGATCCTGCCCACACGACCCCGTCTAAACCTAATTACCTCCCAGCCTCCACCTCCAAATACCATCACATCAGGGGTTAGGGATTCAGATGTGAATTTTGGGGGAAACACTCTGTAGTAGGGAGTAGGGGAGGGCCACCCTCACTCTCATGTATTCACATTACAGGCTTGATGCAACAGAAGGAAGTTAGAGATTTTCCCTTATTTTGTGGGAAACGGACACAGGGAGGAAACTGATGCCTCCAAGCCAGCCCTGGTCGGGGAATCAGTGGTAGAGCCGGGACCAGCGCCCGAGTCCCGATTTCAGGATCTCTTGCCCAGGGTGAGATGCCCTGGAAAAGTACATCTCAATTCTGCTGCTGCTTGGTTTGTCTGAGAAAAAACCTAAATGGAGTTAGCAAAGGATTGGCTGCTCCTAGTTTTATTACAAGAAAATCAAGGAAGCAGTGTAATTCTATCGTCGGTTACTGTCTTGGCAGATGGCCGCTGTGGCTTTCTCTCTCTGGGGTTGGGGTTGGTTTTAACAACGTCTTACGTGGAGTCCCAAATGCAGGATTGCTGTCTGTCATCACAGCAGATGTGCAAGTCCACAGAACATGCTGCCCCACAGTTGCTGTGCCACAGACACATGTGACTCACCTGTGTCAGCATGCAGGGCTGCTGGACATGGACCCTAAAGACCTGTGCTACATCCTAAAACTTCTAACCATCCTGAGCACATGCTGCAGACTTCATTATGAGGGTTTAATTAAATATGTAGGCCTGGGTCCTTATATGTAAAAGGAAGAGAACCCTTCTTTGAGAGGAAAAACGTTTTCTTCCTCCCTTTTGAAATTTCTCATATGTCCTCCCACCCATTTCACTTAAGCAATGGTTCCTAATGGAGTCTCTCTTTACTCTTCTCTCAGTTTGAATCTAGGTACTTCCTTTAAGCACTTGGTTCCTTCACCCTCATTGTCTACAAATATTTACTGTGTACCTGCAGTGGGCAGGGTGCTGGCAATCTTTAGGGTTGACACAGATTCCACTTGCTCCCTAGGGAAGAAGGATAACAGATGGAGCAACCATTCCACGTGGTGAGCGTGGTGATGTGGGAATGAGGGTGCTGCGGGACCCTCCCCTAGTCTAGAGAAAGATGTTTGATCCAACACCCAGAGAGCGAGTACAGTGAGCCAGCCAGAGATGGAGGGGAAACGCTTCCCTAGGAGCCAGAGAGTGAACCACAGGAAGTTCCATTTTCTGAGTATGGGGTACTGAGTATGAGAGGGAGGCAGGCAAGAGTCAAGCCTGGGGATGCCGGTGGGACCCATCACCTACCTACAGCCCGGAGAGGTACGAGAGACTTCCTGGCCGGCCTCCCTTGAGAAAATGACTTTTGTCTAGTTTGTCTTCTGAGAATCTTCCAGGCTGTCTCAGCACACTCTCTTAAGCTAGGATGATCAGTGGATGTGCAGCTGGACCAGGGACACGGAGGTGACAGACTTGGATATAGTCCCATCTCTGCCCTCAGGACAGCTAAGACCAGTCACCTCTGAAGGTTAAGGGACATTGGGAAAGTCACTTCCCCTCTCACCATCAGACATTCTCATCTCTCTTTTTATTTTATTTTATTTTTTTTGAGATGAAGTCTCGCTCTGTTGCCCAGGCTAGGGTGCTCAGACTGAAGTGCAGTGGGGTGATCTCGGCTCACTGCAACCTCGGCCTCCTGGGTTCAAGCAATTCTTCTGCCCCACCTTCCCAAGTAGCTGGAAGCACTCACCATCATGTCCAGCTAATTTTTTTTTTTTTTTTTTTTTTTGGTAGAGATGGGGTTTCATCATGTTGGCCAGGCTGGTCTTGAACTCCTGACCTCAGATGATCTGCCAGCCTCAGCCTCCCAAAGTGCTGGAATTACAGGCGTGAGCCACCGCACCCAGCCGTCTCATGTCTAATGAAGGATTGGACTGCTTCATCTCCAATGAGATGAACTTCCAGCCCCCAGACAAGGATATTGCCTGGCTCAGATAAGTGTTTCATAAACACTTGCTGAATGAATGAACTTACTGTGGTGCCCACCAGTCTCCCAGGCTGAAGACACCGCATGGTAGTGAGTCAGGGGTGGTGGCTCTCTTTGCCTGGTAGGGGACCACTGAAGCATTTTCCTATAGGGGAGTATCATTGCCCTGGGGAGAAACTGACACCATGTTGGTTTCCAGACTTGGTGGATAGAAGGCTAGTGCCTGTGGTCAGGAGGTTAATTATTGTCCACCTTTGGCATTCTCTAATTCCCCATCCATGGTTCTCTGAATTATTAAGTGGCCCAGAACATCACTGACAGGCAGAAACAGGACACTTTGCTGAACAAATGTGAGTCGTGCATTTTGCAAGGCGGGCTTGTTGGGGGGAGTGGGAAGCCTAGCTGGCCACAGCAGCCACATACCCCATGGGGTTCTTATTTAAAACATCTGCACAACAGCCCTGTCAGGTGGACCTAATTACCCTCAGTTTTCAGAATAGAAAATGGAGGAAATAGGTTGGACATGGTGGCTCACACCTGTAATCCCAGCACTTTGGGAGGCTGAGGCGGGTGGATCACCTGAGGTCAGGAGTTCGAGACCAGCCTGACCAACATGGCAAAACCTTGTCTCTACTAAAAATACAAAATTAGCCAGGAGTGGTGGTACATGCCTGCATTCTCAGCTACATGGGAGGCTGAGGCAGGAGAATCACTTGAACCCAGGAGGCGGAGTTGTGGTGAGCCAAGATCGCTCCATTGCACTCTAGTCTGGGTGATAGAGTGAGACTTTGTCTCAAAAAAAAAAAAAAAAGTTTTCTTTTGCTCAATGGGTCTTTCTAGAGGTCTGTTAGGCACCAGGAATTATGGCCACTGCCAACATCTCACCTCTGATGATTCATCGAAATCATCTATGGGACTTGGAAAAAATATAAAGGCCTAGGCAGCACCCCAGAAACTCATCAGAAACAGAAACAGAGACTGTCTTACATTGTTGGTGAGAGTAGAGATTGAAATAATCTCTTTGGAGGATGATTTGGAAATATTTATCTGCCTTTAAATACTCATACCCTTTACCTAGGCAATTCTGCTTCTGGATGTGTAACTGTCAGATATGCCTCCACATTGTATGTAAAACTATAATGCACAAGAATATCCATTACAGATCAGGTGTGGTGGCTCATGCCTGTAATCCCAGCACTTTGGGAGGGCAAAGCAGGAGGATCACTTGAGGCCAGAAATTCAAGACCAGCCTGGGCAACATAGTGGGACCCTATCTCTACAAAAAATATGAAAATTAGCTAAGCCTGGTGTACCTGTAGTCCCAGCTACTCAGGAGGCTAAGGCGGGAGGTTCACATGAGCCTGAGTTGAGGCTGCAGTGAACTGTGATGACACCACTGCACTCCAGCCTGGGCGACAGAGCAAGACTCTGTCTCAAAAAACAAAAAGGCTGAGCTGAAGCTAAGAGGATGGAACTGGGCACAAGGGAAGCTCCAGGAAGGAAGGGCGTGCTCAGAGGGCTGTCTGGATTATGGCTTGACAAGGCTGACACAAAAGAGCTATAGCTATTTTATTATCATGGAAAATGGAGTAGTAGTATTATAAATTCATGGCAGGGGAAAGGAAAAGACACCTCACCTCCATAGCCAGCTAGTTGTCTGTATTATGAATCACTCAGTTGTACTTTCCACTCTTACACTACACGAGGAACTACCCAAGCCATCGGGAAATGTTCTGCATTCAGAGTGAGTCTAGATTTGCAGTAGCTTCAAAGGAAAAAAGAAGAAAAAAAAAAGAGTGAGTCTAGAATTTGCTGAGAAAAGTAAGCCGTGTTCAGGGCAGGCAGGAGGATCCAACCCGGCCTTGAGCTTCCTCTGCAGCTGTAATTGGAGTTATCAACCTTTTCCCGTTCTTCAGAGATTTTGGCAGTGCTTCTGCCCAGAGAAAGACAGGCAGAATTCCCTTCATGTTTGAAAGCTTGCTTTAGAATATAGCAATACAGTGTAGTAAAAAAAAAAAAACAAACGGATTTATTTGTAAGATTACAGTTTAAGTCTGGTTCTTCCTCTTGATAACAGCTGGTCTTGACAAGCCATTAGCCTTCCCAACCCTTAGTTTCCCTAGCTGGTGGGTGAGAATAACAATAGCCTTAACTCATCCAAAGGTGGTTCTGAGGAGGCCTCTCCAGAGAGATACTGCAAAGATGCTTTACCAAAAAAAAGTGTGTGGTTTGTGGCTGATTATGAAAGTCATTATCTAGGCTGGGCGTGGTGGCTCATGCCTGTAATCCCAGTACTTTGGGAGGCCAAGGCAGGCTGATTACCTGAGGTCAGGAGTTTGAGACCAGCCTGGCCAACATGGTGAAACCCCATCTCTACTAAAAATACAAAAATTGGCCAGGTGTGGTGGTGCACACTTGTAGTCCCAGCTACCCAGAAGGCTGAGGTGGGAGGATCACTTTAGCCCAGGAGGTAGAGGCCGCGGTGAGTTAAGACTGCACCACTACACTCCAGCCTGGGCGACAGAGTAAGACCCTGTCTCAAAAAAGAATTTTTGCTCCTAGACATGCTTTCTGTTCTGAAATGTGCACTGTAGGATAAGGCACTGTTTTAATTCAAGGTGTCTGAAATGTCTTTTATGATTGAATAAGCCACTAATATATGAGTCATTTTCTTCTTCTGTTTGTCTAATTCCCATTTGATTCTCAGAATTGGACTCTTGTGCTCTGGGGGACCATGACTGTGAACATTCGTGTGTAAGCAGTGAAGATTCATTTGTGTGCCAGTGCTTTGAAGGGTACATACTCCGTGAAGATGGAAAAACCTGCAGAAGTAAGTTTGTACTGGAGGTGGCTCCTACTGCTATGCCAGACCACTGTGTGAAATCACTATGCTCATCTCTGTATACCTCAGTTCCTCTCAGAAGTCAGTGCGACACAGTAAAATGTAATGTAGTGTCCTGCATAGGACCCCGAAAGAGAAAAAGAACATTAGGGAAAAACTAAGGCAGGGCTCGGTGGCTCACGCCTGTAATCCCAGCACTTTGGGAGGCCAAGATGGGCAGATCATGAGGTCAGGAGTTCAAGATCAGTCTGACCAACATGGTGAAACCCTGTCTCAACTAAAAATACAAAAATTAGCCAGGCATGGTGGCAGATGCCTGTAATCCCAACTACTGAGGAGGCTGAGGCAGGAAAATCACTTGAACCCGGGGGGTGGAGGTTGCAGTGAGCCAAGATTGCACCACTGCACTCCAGCCTGGATGACAGAGCAAAATTGTCTCAAACAAACAAACAAAAAAAAAATGAAAACTAAGTAAATGTAAATAAAAGGTAGACTTGGGCCAGGCGGGGTAGCTCATACCTCTAATCCCAGCACTTTAGGAGGCAGAGGTGGGTGGATCACCTGAGGTCGGGAGCTCAAGACCAGCCTGACCAACATGGAAAAACCCCATATCTACTAAAAATATAAAATTACCCAGGTATATGGTGCATGCCTGTAATCCCAGCTACTTGGGAGGCTGAGGCAGGAGAATGGCTTGAACCCAGGAGGCGGAGGTTGCAGTGAGCCAAGATTGTGCCATTGCACTCCAGCCTGGGCAACAAGAGCGAAACTCTTGTCTCAATTAAAAACAAAAATGTGTGTGTGTGCGTGTGTATACACACACACACACACGTAGACATTAGTTAATAATCATGTGTCAATGTGGGCTTATTAATAATAACAAATGGACTATACTAAGGTGAGATGTTAACAATAGGGAAAACCAGATGTAGGGTATATGGCAATCCTCTGTGCTTATCTTCTCAATTTTTGTGTAAATCTAAAACTGTCCTAAAAAATAAAGTCTATTAAAAAAATGGACAAACGAAAGAAGTCAACACCAGAGCTGCTACTGAAGTTCTTCGTTTCCATGCTGTGTGGCAGGAAACAGTGGTTTGGCAGTATGCTCTAGTGGGAAGACGTATAGTCAGAAATCCAAGATTCAGTCAACTTCTGTCTCTGCCATTTATTAGCTGGGAAAATTGCCTAACTTCTCTAAGCCCCTCTGCTTGTCTATCTTTAATAATGTTGTTGTTGTTATTTCTGGTGCGCAAATCCCTCCCAGAGGGCACCTTGTGAAGCCATTTTTACGTTTCAGAAGGCAAAGCCTCTTAGATAGGGCTGCAGCTAGCCTGCCCGGGACAAGCAGCCGTAGAGTGAACTGCTGCTGTAAATCTCAAGACACATCTCTGAATAACCAAAGGGGACTGTGTGACCCTGATTGCCATCCCTGTAAGTTATCTTCTTCTCAAACTTCTCAAAGCACTTTATAAAGAGCAACTCACATTGACACTTTTGGAAGAAAAGACGGGTAACTGGAGTAATTGCTCTCATTTTTTGGACAGCAAAGCTAAGACTCCCAGAAGTGATTCTCCTAAATCATACACGATGTCAGGGACAAAGCCAAAGTTAGATTTCAGTGCCGCTAATCTAAATTGAGGTTTAATCGCCTGAGGCATTGTATCAAGTGTTTCCATTCTGATGTCAGAAACTCTGTCTACAGAAAGCTGATGATGGACTGCTTTTTTTATTTTTTTTGAGACAGAGTCTCGCTCTGTCACCAGGCTGGAGTGCAGTGGCACAATCTCAGCTCACTGCAACCTCCACCTCCCAGGTGCAAGTGATTCTCCTGCCTCAGCCTCTCAAGCAGCTGGGACTACAGGCATGCACCACCACACCCAGCTAATTTTTTTTATTTTTAGTAGAGAAGGGGTTTCACCATGTTGGCCAGGATGGTCTCCATCTCTTGTCCTCATGATCCGCCTGCCTCAGCCTCCCAAAGTGCTGGGATTACAGGCGTGAGCCACCGCACGTGGCCAATGGACTGCATTTTAACACTAAAGTAGTGCTGGTGAATGATGATAGTGAAGATAGTGAAACAGTCTGAGTTAGCCTGAATCAGAGCCACTGAACTTTGTTCTCAATTGTATGTTTATGCTCCATGGATCACCAAGCTCAGGTGGCAGTAGAGTCTACTGGCTGACTCTAGTGGATGGGTCCTCCAAAATGAAGTCCATGCGAAATGTATGTTAGTGAAATTGTTGTAACTTGCTCTCCTGTCTTCAGGGAAAGATGTCTGCCAAGCAGTAGACCATGGCTGTGAACACATTTGTGTGAGCAGTGAGGACTCATACACATGCAAGTGCTTGGAGGGATTCTGGCTCGCTGAGGATGGGAAACGCTGCCGAAGTAAGTAGCCTTGAGGTAGAGAAGAACTTTTCCCTCTGTGGACTCAGTTAGAAAACTTCATTTAATCCTTAAAGTCCTCCTTTACTACCACTGTCACAGTGTCAGTTCCTGCCTTAGGTGCTCTGAAAGTGTTTAGCTTGGCTGGGCATGGTGGCTCACACCTGTAATCACAGAACTTTGGGAGGCCAAGGTGGGTGGATCACCTGAGGTCAGGGGTTCAAGATCTGCCTGGCAAACATGGTGAAACCCCGTCTCTACTAAAAATACATTAGCCAGGCATGGTGGTGCATGCCTGTAGTCCCATCTACTTGTGAGGCTGAGGCAAGAGAATTGCTTGGATCTGGGAGGCGGAGGTTGCAGTGAGCCAAGATTGTGCCACTGCACTAGAGATCGGTTCAGTAGACCCATGCTTCTTCAGCAATTTCTCAGTCAAGGTCCTGAGTTGTTGGGTTCTTTGCTTCTCTTCATTTTCTGCCAGCTGTTGGCCCTTTCTATAGCAGTTGTGTGAAAGCCCAGAACCTTGCACAGTGCCTGGCTAGTCACTGGACTGAATTAGAATCTCTGCCAGCAATCACTATAAGGACTGAAGGTTAATTACAGAACTTTCTCCTCTTGGTAGGCCTTATGAGTAAGGGTAAAGGGTGAAAGGGTGTATTAGTCCATTTTCACGCTGCTGATAAAGACACACTTGTGACTGGGCAATTTACAAAAGAAAGGGGTTTGATGGACTCACAGTTCCACTTGGCTGGGGAGGGCTCACAATCATGGCAGAAGGTGAAGGGCATGTCTCACATGGTGGCAGACGAGAGAACTTGTGCAGGGAAACCCCCCTTTATAAAACCATCAGATCTTGTGAGACTTACTCACTAATCACGAGAATAGCACAGGAAAGACCTGCTCCATGACTTAATTACCTCCCACCGGCTCCCTCCCACAACACCTGGGAATTGTGGGAGCTACAATTCAAGATGACATTTGAGTGGGGACACAGCCAAACCATATCAGAGGGATTTCCTGTGGGTTTTATTTTTTTATTATTTGTATCATTTGCTTCTATAGGTCACTCAGACTCTGAGAGTTTTCATTAGAAGGCATATTCACCAGAGTTCTGCAGAGAAACAGACCTTCTCTATGTATATATTTGTCTTCTATTATATATAAATATAATAGAAGACATACATGTCTTCTGTGGTCTGTTCTATTAATATATATATATATATATCATAGAAGGTATATATACATACATATGTATACAATGCTCTGTTTCTATCTTCTATGAATATATCATCTCCACCAAAAAAATGAACATATATATATATAATAGTGAGAGAGGAAAATATTGGCTGATTTTTAAGGGATTGGCTCACACAGTTGTCATGGGCTGGCAGGTGCTAAATCTGCAGGGCAGCCTGGAGACCCAAGCAAGAGCTGATGCTGCAGCTCAAGTTCGAAGGGAATCTGGATGCAGAATTCCGTTTTCCTCAGGGGACCTCGGTCTTTTTCTTTTTAGGCCTTCAAGTGATTAGATGAGGCCCATCTACATTATGGGGAGGGATCTGCTTCACTCAAAGTCTGCTGATTAAATGTTAATTGCAGCTAAAAATTAGCTCACAGCGTCATCTAGACACTGTTTAGATGTCCTGTTGTTTGACCAAACAACCGGGCTCTGTAGCCTAGCCAAAGCGACACATAAAATTAACTTTCACAGTGCCCAGAGAAAGAGAGGGATGTGGTCAGAGCTCAGTGAGGTGGGCATTAGGAGAGTATGGGGCAGTGATTTTTCCCCGCCTTGAGATTCTGAGCTGGTAACTCCCTCTTTTGGGGGAAGGGCGGTTGACAGTGTCGACTTGCTTTTGTGACACTTGGCCGCAGTGGGCCAAACAACCCTTTTTCATATAAGGCAAAATATGTTCAGTTGCTTTCGAGGTTGGTTTTTGGGAATTTCCTCACATACTCCTTTGAGATAACTGGGGACATTCCACACACCAACAAGATTTGGTTGGATGGCTCTCAATGACCACTTTTCCCGCCGGGAAGAGGGACTCCTACCTTTAGCAAGAAGTTCTGTGTGAATGACTGATGCCTAGGATGCCTGTGTACCCTGGCCTAACTCTGCAGGGATTCCCCTCATGACTGTAGGTTCAGCATGATACCTTAGCGGCCCTCTTATGGAGACTTTGTCTATAATTCTGCCCATTGTGTCTGCCTGTGCTGCTTATTCATGTTTTTGTTTTTGTTTTGAGACAGGGTCTCATTCTGTCACCCAGGCTGCAGTGCAGTGGCATGATCCTGGCTCACTGTAACCTCCACTTCCTAGGCTCAAGTGATCTTCCCACCTCAGCCTCCTCAGTAGCTGGGACTACAGCTGTGCACCACCACACCTGGTTATTTTTGTATTTTTTGTAGAGATGCAGCTGCCCAGGCTGGTCCTGAACACCTTAGCTCAAGCGATCTGCCTGCTTCGGCCTCCCAAAGTGCTGGGATTACAGATGTGAACCACCATGCCCAGCCCTCAGGTTTTTCTTTTTGCAAACATCTGCACACTCACACACACTGTTTATTCATTCAACACATTTGTTGCTCAGTAAATTAAGCTACTGTACACAAGGCACAATTTCTACCTCTGGAATTTGATCCTAAATCATATTTCACCATTCCTGCTTCCTAGAGGGATGTGTACTTACTGATTCCATTTTTGTGTGAAGCCTCTCCGTTTAAGGGCTAATGACAGGAAAGAGCCATAGGCTCTCATGCTGTGCAGGAGCACTCAGGAGACAGCTGTGTCATCAACCTGCCAGATGAACATGGGCAACAGTGAAGCTTTCTAAGGATCTGATTCTTCATTTATACCTTGACTCTAAGTATCCCTATCTTCCTCCTCTCACAGGATGTTGTGAGGTTAAAGGGCTGTAAGTAACTCGAAGAGTTTAAAGTACCTCACACATGAGAAATGTTCATTAGACAATCCCACTTGGAGTGTTTGGGATGTCTATGGCAAAAAAAAAGAATTAGAAATTTGGCTAGGAGCGGTGGCTCGCGCCTGTAATCCCAGCACTTTGGGAGGCTGAGGTGGGTGGATCACCTGAGGTCAGGAGCTTGAGACCATCCTGGCCAACATGGCGAAACCCCATCTCTATTTTAAAAAATAGTAATAAAAATACAAAAATTAGCTGGGCATGGTGGCATGCACCTATAATTCCAGCTACTCAGAAGGCTGAGGCAGGAGAATCGCTTGAACCCGGGAGGCAGAGACTGCAGTGAGCTGAGATCACACGTCTGCACTCCAGCCTGGGCAACAGAGCAAGACTCCATCTCAAAAAAAAAAAAAAATTAGACTAAAGCACATCTAACAATAGGATAGTAAATCAAGGACACCTAATCACCCATTGTACCATTCAGACTCATGGGAGCTGGAGTTTTCTAAGAGGAGCTTTTTCCCCATCTTGACTATGAGACTAAAAAAGACGTTATGAAGGAGGTTTGAAGAGAGGCATTTTCTTCTACTCACATGACTATTCAATATACCTCGTTTCTACACTAATGGGATTGTTCACTTCCCTCAGGGAAAGATGTCTGCAAATCAACCCACCATGGCTGTGAACACATTTGTGTTAATAACGGCAATTCCTACATCTGCAAATGCTCGGAGGGATTTGTTCTAGCTGAGGACAGAAGACAGTGCAAGAGTAAGTGATCTGAACTTGGCTCTCTGCTTTAATTTGGTTTTGGAGTATTTTCAGGCAACAAATTCCTCACCTCTGGTTCTTGCATAAATATAAATGCATAAACACAAATACAGAATGGGGAAGGGAGGGCTTAACTGCAGCACCTGTGAAAACACTTTGTTTTAATTGACAGTAAATTCATTATCAGCCAAGAGGCCAGGGTGATTGTAGGCTGAAGAGCAGTATCTGGATGAAGGAGGTAGACAGAGCTGTGCTCTGCTCTGTGCTGGAGAATTACATTCAGCTCTGGGCATGGTACTTTAGGAAAAGAGAGATGGATCAATGGTTTAAACATTAAAAAAAAAAAAAAACCCACAAAATAGCAAAAGGAGTCTTGAGAAAATTATTTTATAATCTGAGAGAATATCTTTCTAAACATGACATGAAATTTAAAAGCCATAAAAGAAAAACAAAGGAAAAATACATAGTAAGACAGTAAAGCTGTGATAACCTTTTTTAACCTATTAGTTACCAGAGATCGAAAAGTTTGATTCCTTATGTTGGCAAAGGTATATTGTGGTAGGGAATTATAAATGGATCAGTGGGTATCTGAATTGGTACAGCCTTTCGGAGGGCAATTTGGCAATGTTTTGAATCCAGTTCCACGTCTAGCAGTTTACAGATATATGCATGTTTACAAAACCATATATATAAGGAGATTTTATAGCACTATTTGTAGCAGCAAAAAACTGGAAACATGCTAAATGATCACCCATTAATCTGGCTGAATAAATTATGGCACATGTATGTAATAAAATATGTTGCAGCTGTTCAACAAGCAGGTCTGGATGTGTCCCCAAGATTTTTTTTTTTTTTGAGATGGAGTCTCACTCTATTGCCCAGGCTGGAGTGCAGTGGCACAATCGTGGCTCACTGCAACCTCCACCTCCTGGGTTCAAGCAATTCTCTGCCTCAGCCTCCCAAGTAGCTGGGATTACAGGTACTCGCCACCGTGCCTGGCTAATTTTTGTATTTTTAGTAGGGATGGAGTTTCACCATCTTGCCCAGGCTGGTCTCGAACTCCTGACCTTGTTGTGTTCCACCCACCTCGGCCTCCCAAAGTGCTGGGATTACAGGTGTGAGCCACCACACCTGGCATCCCCAAGGTATTTTAAGTGAAAAAAGCATGGTGCTGAATGGTTTTTATAGTATGTTACTATCGAGATATTTTGTAAAACCCTCTAACATACAGTCTTTCTCTATATATGAATGTGTGTGTATACCATTATATACATATATAATGTGTAAGTCTGGGCGTAGTGGCTCACTCCTGTAATCCCAGCACTTTGGGAGGCCGAGGTAGGCAGATCACCTGAGGTTGGGAGTTTGAGACCAGCCTGACCAACATGGAGAAACCCTTCTCTACTAAAAACACAAAAAATTAGCCGGGTTTGGTGGCGTGTGCCTGTAATCCCAGCTACTTGGGAGGCTGAGGCAAGAGAATCACTTGAACCCAGAAAGCAGAGGTTGTGGTGAGCTGAGATTGGCCACTGCACTCCAGCCTGGGAAACAAGAGTGAAACTCCATCTCAAAAATAATAATAATAATGTGTATACCCTTATACACACACACACACACACACACACACACACACACACACACACTCTTTTTCTAATTTTAAGTTTTGCTCCAAATCAAATACAGGTATTATTTTTTAGGAAAACAGATAAACACAATTTAGAAAGAATTAAGCATCATGTGAGGAAGTTCAGTATTATGTTAAGCAGAAAAAAATTAGGAAACTGGGGATCTTTGTAGAAAAGAAAGTTTTGAGGTACCAAATACCAATGTGACTGTCATCTCACTCATGATTTGTATGACACCCCCCTGCCACCACACCCCACCCCAGAAAGAAAGGACACTGGGGAGAAGCTACAGTTCAGCACAAGGACAAAGGAGTTTTCTACCAGGGAAGCTGCCCGCCTAATTAGTTCAGTGCATAAGCTTTGGCTCAGACAGATCTGGATTTGAACCCCTATTCATACTACCTGTGTAACCTTGGTTGAATTATTTAACCTCAGCCGGGTGTGGTGGCTCGCACCTGTAATCCCAGCACTTTGGGAGGCTGAGGCAGGTAGATCACCTGAGGCCAGGAGTTGGAGACCAGCCTGGTCAACATGGCAAAACCCTGTCCCTACTATAAATAAAAACAAAAATTAGCCAGGTGTGGTGGCATGTACCTATAATCCCAGCTTCTTGAGAGGCTAAGGCAGAAGAATCACTTGAACCCTCCAGGAGACAGAGGTTGCAGTGAGCTGAGATTGTGCCACTGCACTTTAGCCAGGGTGACAGAGCAAGGCTCTGTTTCAAACAAACAAAACAAATCATTTAACCTCTCAGAGTCTCAGTTTCCCCATCTATAAAATGAGGATAATATCTCACAAAGCCATCA
Source organism: Callithrix jacchus (assembly GCF_049354715.1). NCBI lineage: Eukaryota > Metazoa > Chordata > Mammalia > Primates > Cebidae > Callithrix > Callithrix jacchus. Next base: position 98,815,183 of record NC_133517.1, on the reverse strand, counting down.
CAAGGAATACACAAGATCACGTATCTAAAGGTGATGAACAGCTGGGCACAGTAGCTCACGCCTGCGATCCCAGCACCTTGGGAAGCTGTAGCAGGAGGATGGTTTGAGCTCAGGAGTTCAAGACCAGCCAGGGCAACTTGGTGAAACCCTTGGCGAAAATGAGAAAAATTAGTCTGGGCACAGTGGTTCAACACTTTGGGAGGCTGAGGTGGGCAGATTACCTGAGGTCGGGAGCCTGACCAACATGGAGAAACCCCATCTCTACTAAAAATACAAAATTAGCTGGGCGTGATGGCATGCACCTGTAATCCCAGCTACTCAGGAGGCTGAGGCAGGAGAATTGCTTGAACCAGGTAGGTGGAGGTTGCAGTGAGCTGAGATCATGCCACTGCACTCCAGCCTAGGGAACAGAGCAAGACTACATCTAAAAAAAAAAAAATTTAATTTAAAAATAAAAATAAATAAAGGTCCTGAGCCCAGTGCTGACATACACTTAAGTGCTCAAAAAATAATTGTTCTTCACAGTAGCAAAGATATGGAATCAACCCAAATGCCCATAATGATAGACTGGATAAAGAAAATGTGGGATATATATACCATGGAATACTATGCAGCCATGAAAAGGAATGAGGTAATGTCCTATGCAGGGACATGGATGGAACTGAAGTTGTTATTCTCAGCAAACTAACACAGGAACAGAAAACCAAACACTTCATGTTCTCACTTCTAAGTGGGAGCTGAACAGTGAGAACACAGGGACACAGGGAGGGGAACAAGACACATGGGGGCCTATTGGGGGAGTGATGAACATAAGGATAAAAAGCTAATGCATGTGGGGCTTAAGACCTAGGTGATGGGTTGATAGGTGCAGCAAACCACCATGGCACACATTTGCCTGTGTAACAAACCTGCACATCATGCACATGTACCCCAGAACTTAAATACAATTTAAAAAAACAACAGACAGGCCAGTTATGGTGGCTCACACCTTTAATCGCAGCACCTTAAGAGGCCAAGGCGGGCAGATCACCTGAGGTCAGGAATTCAAGACCAGCTTGGCCAACATGGTAAAACCCTGTCTCTACTAAAAATACAAAAATTGGCTGGGTGTGGTAGCACTTGCCTGTGATTCTGGCTACTTAGGAGGCTGAGGCAAGAGAATCACTTGAACCCAGGAGGCGGAGGTTGCAGTGAGCCAAGATCACGCCACTGCATTCCAGCCTGGGTGAGACAGCGAGACATCATCTCAAACAACAAAACAACAAATAAACAAAATGATCACTATTGTAATCATCAACAGCAGAGATGTCCAAAGATGGGGCTTTAGTGGTAAGGTGACAAATTCCTCATCAGTAGAGGTGTTGAGGCCCAGGCTGAGTGGTCACTGGGTGGGAAAGTTGTAAAGAGGATGTAAGCAACAGCAGGAGTGGAGCAGATGATCTTTAAAGGGCCTATCCAAACTTGAAGTTCTAGAACTTTTTGAAAATTACGTTCTGAAAGGAAGTCACAGCTCCATTCCAATCTTATCGACTTAACTGCTAAAAAGAAAATGCCCACGAAAATTGGGAATTACCCTCTGGCAAACAATAGCTAACAAGTGGGGCTGTCTGTCCTTTGATAGTTGAAAGCAAATATCTGGGCCCTGCTCTCCCTGATGCTTCTCCACTCTACCTTGTTTTTTGTTTCCTGAGAAGCCTTCTGGACCTCATTCGGTGTGTGTGGGGGCCAGGGTGGGGGTGGGTTGCAAGTGCTAGGTTTGTTCTGTAAGAAAAATGTGTACAGGGAAGAGGGGAAAACAGACTCACTGCTGGAAAGTTATTTCGGTATTTTTGAAATTTGCTGAAGAGCCACATGCATGCTGCCTGAATCTTTTTTTGGTTCACTCAGGAACAGACGATGAATGTAAATGAAGCTTTGAGTGGCCTTTTCCTCTTTCACTAATAAAAGATCGATAGGTTGAGTGATGAGGATAAGCACTTAATGGAGAAACAGAAGAACCCAACCCCCCGACATGCACGCGCATGTGCATACACACACTCTCTCTCTATGATGTTAAGCATGTTATACTTGCCAGGCATATAAATATTTTTGCATGTGTGTGTCTTTACTTATATTGTTGTGCCTCACTTTGAAAGATTAGACAGCTGCTTGATATATAAAACAGAATGTTTATCAAAGATAGTAGATTGTTTGAAATGAGATCATCTATTTTGGATCTGTTCATTTTTCTTATGCAGTCCTAATAACAAAAAGTCTCCCCATACCCAAATTGCTTAACATAAAGCTTTTATCTCTGACTTACTGTCAACCATCTATTAATAGTTGCCTGAGACCAGGCACAGTGGCTCATGCCTATAATCCCAGCACTTTGGGAGGCCAAGGCGGGTGGATCACCTAAGGTCAGAATTTCAAGACCAGCCTGGCCAACATGGCAAAACTCTGTTTCTACTAAAAATACAAAAACAATTAGCCAGGCATGGTGGCGCACTCCTGTAATCTCAGCTACTTGGGAGGCTGAGGCAGGAGATTCAATTGAACCCAGAGGCAGTGGTTGCAGTGAGCCGAGATCATGCCATTGCACTCCAGCCTGGGTGACAGAACAAGACTCCATCTAAAAAAATAAATTTTAAAAAGTTGCCTGAAAAGCTTCCATGTAAAGAACTTACTGTGATAATTTTTTTTTTTTTTTTTTTTGAGAGATACAGGGTCTTCCTCTGTCACCCAGACTGGAGTACAGTGGCAGTCATAGCTCACTGCAACCTACAATTCTTGGGCTCCAGCAATCTTCCTGCCTCAGCATCCCAAGTAGCTAGGGCTACACACATGCATATCATGCCCAGCTAATATTTCTTTTTTTAAGAAAGGCACTGTCACTATGTTGCCCAGGGTATTCTCAAACTCCTGTGCTCAAGCCATCTCCTGCCTCAGCCTCCCAAAGTGCTGGGGATTACAGGCGTGAGCCACTGCACCAAGGCTAAAAAATCTTTCGTTAAGTTTTACTAGGTCAGTAGAGTACTTACAGGTATGCTACCCAATGGACATTACCTCATTCACTTACTCTGTCACCACACATTTGTTGAATACCTTTTGCATGCCAGGTATGGAGGGGACACAAAAATGAGTGAAACACATCATTAAATAATTATCGTACAATGTGGAACATCACATAGAGTACATTAGATTGTAAGCAACTTGGTATTAAGGATTGTGTCTTGGTCACTATTGCAATCCTACTATGCCCACTGCCTTGTACAGAGCAGGTACTCAATAAATTTTTGGTTAAATAAATGAGTAGTTTTAGGAGTAGATAGAAAGCAATACAAGCTGAGTTACTAGGAAAGTTCCCTGGCAGAGGTGATGGCTGAGCTGAAGAAATCTCCTTTTCCATTGTCTGTCAGAATGCCAGTACTCGGGTGCTATCACCCTCCTGGAGTAAGGTTCTAGGAGTCTTTTGGGTATTGTTAGACTCCTCAGTGTACTCTACACCCAGCTTCTCCCAGACGTGGCTGTCAGTGTTCCAGGGTACAATGTAGACTTGGTTTCCTAGACCATTATACATCTGCTGTTTTGCTTCTGAAAAATACGATTTTTATCAATAGACAAGCCAAACATAAAAGCACATGTGAAAGCTATTACTTGTGGCCCTCCCAACACCTCATCTGTCCTGTGTATTATCTAAAGAACACAACTGGTTCCCCAAAGTGGTTCTGCCTCCAACTGAAGCATCATTTTATTCTGTTCTTGTGCATAAATGATTTTTTATCTAACTATGTCAACTTTCCTTTTGTTCTTATAGGATGCACTGAAGGCCCAATTGACCTGGTCTTTGTGATCGATGGATCCAAGAGTCTTGGAGAAGAGAATTTTGAGGTTGTGAAGCAGTTTGTCACTGGAATTATAGATTCCTTGACAATTTCCCCCAAAGCCGCTCGAGTGGGGCTGCTCCAATATTCCACGCAGGTCCGCACAGAGTTTACCCTGAGAAACTTCAACTCGGCCAAAGACATGAAAAAAGCCGTGGCCCACATGAAATACATGGGAAAGGGCTCTATGACTGGGCTAGCCCTGAAACACATGTTTGAGAGAAGTTTTACCCAAGGAGAAGGGGCCAGGCCCCTCTCCACAAGGGTGCCCAGAGTGGCCATCGTGTTCACAGACGGACGGGCTCAGGATGACGTCTCCGAGTGGGCCAGTAAAGCCAAGGCCAATGGTAATATGGGGTGAAGGCGCGGTTTACACCACTCAAGGTTTCCTAAACTCACTCAGGGTCTCAGCTGGCCATAGGGGTAAGCTGCTTTGAGGGTACAGAAATACCTCGTGGCCACTGCCATTATACACCTTTACTACCCTGCCACCTAGAGGCCACCTAGAGACCCCACAGGAGTTAAACAGGAAAAAGGAGTCTGGCGACTAGATTAGGCTAAGCTGACCACAGATGGGTAATCTCACTGTGAGTTACTAGCCAGTGTGTGATCTCCAGTACGAGAATCATCCAGCACATACTATTCAACCACAAATACACAACAGTTCCGAAACACTGGTCTAGTTGCTCTAGAATCACCTGAAGAGCTTGTTAAAATGTTCCTGGTGGGAACTTTTACTGATTATATGTATATATGCATATATTTTTTAACCAATACTTCAAGTGAACATTCTGAAAATGCAATAGCCTTAGGATGGATAATCCTCTTGTGTTTGCAGGAGGCAAAGTTAGCTTTTCAGAAAATCAAACGATGGAAGAGATTGTCACTCTCAGGTCTTGTTGCTCAGTAAAGCCCAGCCTCTTCTCTGAGGTTTTCCTGACGTGAGGGTTACTTCAGTTGTACAGATGTGAAGTGTGCTTGAGGAGTATGACCCGTGGCTAAAGGAAACCCAAAAGCTAGGATGATTGGTAGAGACAGTTGATGGTGAAGTTTCTAGATTCCCTGAGGGAGATAAGAAAACTTGAGGTTGTGGAGTAGTTTGCTTGAAAGCCACCTTCTTTAAGGACTTGTTGAGGACACACTGCTCTAGCAAGTCCTTTAAGAGGAAATAAGGTATGCACAGATCAAGGCCTCACCCAAGACTTTATGGACCTGGTGCCTAGATCAGGCCTGGCACATAGTAGAAGTGTGACAACTACTTGCTGAGTGAATGAACAAGAGTGAGAGTGCTGGCAGTCCCATTAGTGAACTCCGTTCCTCCTCACAGAAAGGTTGGTTCACATCCACATTCCACTGCTCTCTGTTAAGGAGGTCGTTTTACTGATACTGCTTACCTTCCTCTTTTTCTAGTCCGAGAGTAGTAGCCACAAAGTGTCCTGCCCTGACTCATTTGGATAGATTGTAAAACGGGCTGTTCACATTAGCCTAGATTGCTAGAGCTCATGTCAAACTCATAGGCCCCCTAGCCTGCATTCTTAAAAATAAGGGGAAGTATCTTGGTCTTCAGAGACAGTGGTTAGCCCTTTCGTTTCACTTAGACTGATCTACCTTACACTTTGCTCCAAATTTCTACACATTACCCAAAGGCAGGTGGTAGAGAAACAGATGTTTAATTGATTCTTGAATCAACAGGATTTATTTGAGGTGACATCCTCATATGAATTTAACTATTCTTATGTATAGCAAACAATCTTAAAATAGTATCTATCCTTTTTAGGAAGTTGTACATAAAATCACTGGGCTCCCAGACAAATATGCTGAACTTGGTTACTGACCTTACATAGACTTAGACCAAGGCATTGTAACTCTTGCCCGTTGTCTTGAAGAACGATTTTTAAGTGCATTTTTAGGAATCTAGTCTAAAAATTAGCTAGAATAAGTTATCAGTGCTGAAAAATGTTTGGACTCAAGCAGAATATAATTGTTATTGTGTTTTACTTTCAAATGAAGAGTATATAGGGGAAGGGAGTCTAGTGACTGATGTAAGAAAAGCTTTTGAAGCAGAAATTTCAGGCTGATCTTGGGGTTTTTTTTCCCTGAAATTGGGGTTTCCAATGGTCTGCAGATTCTCTTTTCAGCTTAGCACTTCCTCACAAGGTTGTGTCATCTTAAGAGAGGTAGGCAAAGAGCAGCTTCACTTGGCTCCAGGTCACTTAAGTTTCCTATCCAGTAGCTTTCAGTTAGAAATTAGGTTATTAGGTCATAAATTGACTTGATTCTTAGAATTCTTCCAGAAGAGACTGCCTTAAGACAGTGCTCTTTTCTATGAATCCAGAAGGCTGATTGAGGGGGAAGTTGCAGATTGGTTAAATGGCCCAGCCCAGAGCTGAGAAACAGGTTAGTAGTTTAGCTCCCCAGCCTCTCCCAGGTACCTCACTTCTCTCTTGGATCCCTCCCTTTTGCTCACAGAACCAAAACAAAAATGGTGGAAAAGTAAAAAAAGGAAGGTTGGTATGGACCCTTCAAATCATACCACTTAACATCTAGCTGGCTCTGGGTGCAGAACACAGAACTTCTAGACCCTGGGAACACAACTCTAACAAGCTTGCCCTTAATTTTTTCTGCACCCTAGGTATCACTATGTATGCTGTTGGGGTAGGAAAAGCCATTGAGGAGGAACTACAAGAAATTGCCTCTGAGCCCACAGACAAGCATCTTTTCTATGCCGAAGACTTCAGCACAATGGATGAGATAAGTGAAAAACTCAAGAAAGGCATCTGTGAAGGTACTATAGCTTACACCGAAGATCTCAGCAAACAGAGCAGCATGAACTCTATTGAGATGGAGTCTCTGTTGCCTAGGCTGGAGTGCAGTAGCACAATCTCAGCTCACTGAAACCTCCACCTCTTGGGTTCCAAGTGATTCTCATGCGTCAGCCTCCCAAGTAGCTGGGATTACAGGCATCCACCAGCACACCAGCTAAGTTTTGTATTTTTAGTAGAGATGAGGTTTCACCATGTTGGCCAGGCTCGTTTCAAACTCCTGACCTCAAGTGATCCACCCACCACAGCCTCCCAAAGTGCTGAGATTACAGGGGTGAGCCACTGTATCTGGCCAGCAGCATGAACTCTTCAGTGATAAATTCTCAACCAAAAAAAGTGCCTCCCTCATGGACAGGGCCAGCAATGCCTAGAAACAGTACAGAAAGAAGGGCTGGGCATCATGGCTCCTGCCTATAACCCAAGCATTTTGGGAGGCTGAGGTGGGAGGATTGCTTGAGCCCAGGAGTTTGAGACCAGCTTGGGCAATAAAGTAAAACCCTGTCTCTCCAAAAAAATTTAAAAATTAGCTAGGCATGATGACACACACTTATAGTCTCAGCTGCTTGGGAGACTGAGGTGAGAGGATTGTTTGAGCCCAGAAGGTCAAGGCTTCAGTGAGCCATGACTGTGCTCCAACCTGGGTGACAAAGAAAGACCCTGTCTCCAAAAAAAAAAAAAAAAAAAAAAAAAGGTGGGGTGAACGGGGAGGGGGGAAAGACAAAAGTAATAGCTACCATTGCTTGAGCACTTGCTATGCGCTGAGGGCAGTGTGGTGTTTTGATAGCATGCTTCATCCTCACAAACACCCGAGAGAAATGATCATTTAGCTAAAAATCCATCATTATATAAATCAGCAGAGCTGAGGTGCAATTTCAGAATATGCTTATAATTGGAGTGGAACAAGACAGTAATCCTTCCAAGCCCACTGTTAAAATTAATGCCTCTCTGCATGGACTACTTGTTTACAGAATATTAGAGTACCATTTAGATTTCAGATTTTGTTATGCATGTTTTTCTCCAGTTTACTAATTGTGCCAGATACGCTTATGGATAGCAGTTCTGCCTATTTTTCCCTTTACTCATGTCCCTGGTTCACCCGTTAGATCCCAGTTTAAGTGCTGTGCCTCACTCCTCTAAAGGAAAGAACCCTGAGATGAGGGGGAACAGGGAGGGAAGGCCTTTCAGATTTCTGTGAATAGAGAACGTTTTGCCTCAATGGTTCTAGTCAAATTAAAATGACTCATGTGGAGCTGCTGCCATGCAACTAAAATCCCTCGACAACTTCATTTTTTCTGCCCTACTTTCTAGATGTGACATTTTTGAGAGCATTCCTTTTTTTTTTTTTTTTTTTGGGATGGAGTTTCGCTCTAGTCACCCAGGCTGGAGTGCAATGGCGCGATCTCGGCTCACCGCAACCTCCAACTCCCGGGTTCAGGCAATTCTCCTGCCTCAGCCTCCTGAGTAGCTGGGATTACAGGCACGCACCACCATGCCCAGCTAATTTTTTGTATTTTTAGTAGAGATGTGGTTTCACCATGTTGGCCAGGATGGTCTCGATCTCTTGACCTCGTGATCCACCCACCTCGGCCTCCCAAAGTCCTGGGATTACAGGTGTGAGCCACTGCGCCTGGCCGAGAGCATTCTTAACTAAAATATATTTAAGGGGTCCAGGCTTCTCTTTACAAGACAGAATTGCCCTAGAGTGGTTCCAGGTATCATGGTAACCAACTGCTGTTTTGAATCTTTGGTGTTACCAAACAAAACCAAAAAACCTTAGGTTATGGCAGGTAGGTAAGGAGGTTGTCTAGGACCAGCTTCCTGAAGAACACACACATGCTTGTGGACAACCGTTACTCCTTTTGGTCATCTTTTTCTGCTCAGCTCTAGGAGACTCTGATGGAAGACAAGACTCTCCAGCAGGGGAACTACCAAAAAGGGTCCAACAGCCAACAGGTAGTTTTTAAGGTGGTGTTTTCAGAAATTTTGGTGGGTGCTTCTACCATGATTTCTCTCCAGATAAAAGTTGTAAAGAAGTAAATGTAAGTATGTTCAAATTATAATTAAGGCCTTTTTTCCCTCAAAAGATAGTTAACGTTTACTCTTACATTAAGCCATATTTGGTAACTAGCATTTCAGGTGATGGTGTTATTTATTTATTTATTTATTTATTTATTTTTGAGACAGTTTCATTCTGTTGCCCAGGCTGAAGTGCAATGATGCAATTACAGCTCACTGCAACCTCCACCTCCTGGGTTCAAGTGATTCTCCTGCTTCAGCCTCCCAAGCAGTTGGGTTTACAGGTGCCCACCATCATGCTGGGCTAGTTTTTGTATTTTTAAGTAGAGATGGGGTTTTACCATGTTGGCTGGTTGGTCTCGAACTCCTGACCTCAAGTGATCCACCTATCTCAGCTTCCCAATGTGCTGGGATTATAGTCATGAGCCACTGTACCCAGCGGGTTTTGTTGTCTGTTCCACTGAAGGTGACAGTCTTTTTGTCTCAGTGTGTCCCAAAGTAAAGCTCTATACTAAGTGCTAGGAATACCAGGTACCTTACTCTGTTGATAGCTGTTTTATAACCAAAGCGTTAAGCAGGTTTGATTGCAGTTTTCTCTCTCTTTACAGACTCTGAGCCAGTCACCATAAATATCCGAGACCTACTTTCCTGTTCTAATTTTGCAGTGCAACACAGATACCTGTTTGAAGAAGATAATCTTTTACGGTCTACACAAAGGCTTTCCCATTCAACAAAACCTTCAGGTAATTCCAAGTAAAATACTACTACAAGATAACTCGATTTCAGCCTTTCAGCTTTCCAACCTTAGCTTTAAAGAGGAAAGGAAAGGAAGAAGTAGAAAACAAGTTAGAGGAAAAGAAAGAACTTAAGTTAAAATGGGAACTAAAATATAAACTGAAAGAAATTAGAGTAGTGTTCCCCACTAATCCACAATAAGGGCCACTTCCAGTGGTGGAAGCATACCCTTTCCTGGTATTTACTGGATCTGGCTACATGGAAAAAATGGAACATTTCTTTCATTATGGTTTCCTTCATATGCTGATTCATTCCTATTAAGCATCTGGGAAGTCTGGTGGACTGTAGAGGTGAACACTTTCCATCTGCTTTCTCAGGAAGCCCTTTGGAAGAAAAACACGATGAATGCAAATGTGAAAACCTTATAATGTTCCAGAACCTTGCAAACGAAGAAGTAAGAAAATTAACACAGCGCTATATCCTTTTCTTGTATTATGCTTCTGTATGGAATGCAAAGAATATTATCAAGACTGGCCGGGCACGGTGGCTCATGTCTGTAATCCCGACAATTTGGGAGGCTGAGGTGGGAAGGTCACCTGAGGTCAGGAGTTCAAGATCAGCCTGACCAACATGGAGAAACCCCATCTCTACTAAAAATACAAACATTAGCTGGGCATGGTGGCATGCACCTGTAATCCCAGCTACTCGGAAGGCTGAGGTAGGAGAATCGCTTGAACCCTGGAGATAGAGGTTGCAGTGAGCCAAGATCGTGCCATTGCACTCCAGCCTGGGCAAAAAGAGCAAAACTCTGTCTCAAAAAAAAAAAAGAATACTGTCAAAACTTCACACACTCTATGTAGGTTTTATCAACTGAAGTCAACCCCATAAGGTCATGAAGAACAGTGAACTTCAGAAAAGGCTTTTTGCTTTAAAAAGCAGCCTGACAGGTGTTTGAGAGCCAAGGGCAAGCCAAGCTTAGTAGTAACAGTCAAGCACTTAGTTGCCATCTGCTGTTCTGGGGGCTCAGCAGTAAGACCCGATGGTCAGTATACAAAGGAAAAAAGAGACTGACTTAACTCCTTCTTTGGTAGGAGGGTATATAGGACATGAATGAGGTCTGCAGTGCATCAAAGGTACAGTAAGTATAGGCAAAGAATGTTGTAGAATGAAGAGGATTCAAACTCACTCTAAACCCCAAACCTTTCCTTTAGCCCCAAGCAACTCAACAGCCACATATGGATTCAGTGTGTGTAGTTTCCGTAGGACAGGGGTGTTTTTTTTTCTTGGCAGCAGAGATCTTCTCTATCAGCATTCTAAAAAATGAAACATTCCACCAAGGGAACAGCAGGAACCAATGATTCATTAAAACAATATTTATTACAAATAAAAGGAATGGTTTGGGATAATGAAGAAAAAAATGATTCGATGCTTTTACATATTGAACACCCTGCCAACTGCTCTAAACTTAAAATTATAGTAAGCTTACTAAAGCTGGCTGGTATCTCAACTGCATCAACTAGTCTATAGGGAAATGGCTTAATTCTGAACTACCTCTGTGCCAGTGGGCTTGTGTAATAAGGAAAAACAGCACAAAGCAATTCTTTCTGAAAGCTGGAAATACGCTCCCCTAAGTAAAATAAAATAATCTGAGAGTGGTTAATATACGTGATGAATCTGGACTGTCACTCAAGAGGGCAGATAGAGGGTACTGAGAAGCTTACAGAGCAGATCAATACTTACTAATGCCCTTTTCCTTTCCCTTTCCTTGTCCCACCCCAAAGTTCTACTCACAAGAGACTAAAAAAGTACATAGGTCAGAGTTCCTCAAAACTGTGGCCTTATGTGGCATCATGGGTGAAAACTCCCTATCTCCCTTTGCTTCTGACTTTGTATCTTACTTTCCAAGGTCAAATTCTTTCATTTTCTTCTCTTCACCACATTCCCAACATTATGAATTCTGGCTCCTAGCAGTGTGCTATGGGAAACTAATTTACAAGCAACAAGGGTGGAAGTGGAATTACCATTAAAAAAGACTACAGCTGGGTGCAGTAGCTCATACCTGCAATCCTAGCACTTTGGGAGGCCGAGGTGGCCTTGCTTGAGCTCAGGAGTTCAAGATCAGCCTACACAACATAGTGAGGCCTTGTCCCTAAAAAATAATAAATAAGGTCAGGCATGGTGGCTCACGCCTATAATCCCAGCACTTTGGGAGGCTGAGGTGGGTTGGTCGAGTTCAAGACCAGATGGAGAAACCCTGTCTCTATCTAAAATACAGAATTAGCCACGCATGGTGGCGCATGCCTGTAATCCCAGCTACTCGGGAGTCTGAGGCAGGAGAATCATTTAAACCTGGAAGGCAGAGGTTGTGGTGAGCTGACATCGCACCACTGCATTCCAGCCTGGGCAACAAGAGCAAAACTCATCGATAAAAAAAAAAAAAAATTAAAGTCACAGTTTTTTGTTTTTTTTTTGAGATGGAGTTTCGCTCTTGTTACCCAGACTGGAATGCAACGGCACGATCTCGGCTCACCGCAACCTCCACCTCCTGGGTTCAGGCGATTCTCCTGCCTCAGCCTCCTGAGTAGCTGGGACTACAGGTGCACGCCACCATGCCCAGCTAATTTTTGTATTTTTAGTAGAGACGGGGTTTCACCTTGTTGACCAGGATGGTCTCGATCTCTTGACCTTGTGATCCACCCGCCTCGGCCTCCCAAAGTGCTGGGATTACAGGTTTGAGCCACCGCGCCCGGCCCTAAAGTCACAGTTTTAAATACTTGACAGAAATTGGAAAAAAACCCAAAACCTTTTCAAATTTAGTAGCCAAAATTTTATGTGGATAAGTCAAGTTATATTTAAATGTAAATAAAAATAGACAATTCATGTTCCTCTTCCTTAATTTGAGATTTACTAGAAGAAATGACACAGAGAATGGAAGCCCTGGAAAATCGCCTGAGATACAGATGAAGATTAGACATCGACACATCTGTAGTCATTGTATCAACGATTAAAATGAAAGCAGTGCAGAGCCCCAAAGCTCAGGCTATTAAATCAGCAATGTTGTGAAATAAAACAGCACTGAGAAAGCTGGTTTGCCATAGAACAAGACAAGAAGTAGACACCAACTTGTATAAATTTATCTAGGAAAAGAAATCCTTTAGAATTGTAAGATGGATTTACCAGGTGAGAACGAATAAGCTATGCAAGGTATTTTGTAATATACTGTGGACACAACTTGTTTCTGCTTCGTCCTGCCTTAGTGTTGCAATCTCATTTGACTATATGATAAAGTTTACACAGTCTTACTTCTGTAGAACATTGGCCATAGGAAATGCTATTTTTTGTATTGGACTTTACCTTGATATATGTATATGGATGTATGCATAAAAACATAAGACATAAGTACTTGTGGAACAAGTTGGATTTTTTTATACAATATTAAAATTCACCACTTCAGAAAACAGTATTCTGTGCAAAATTCTTAGTTTAACTTTAAATGGAAGATATGTATACATGAGAAATGGCCGATATGCCTATGAAAAAAATGTTGAAACTCTCTAGTAATCAGGAAAATACAGGTTAAAACAATACCATTTTTTACCCATCAGCTTGGCAGAAATGAGTATGTTTTAACAGGGGTTGGTAAGGATGTGAAAATGTGGGGCTCTTGCAGAAGGAATGCAAATGGCACTCTTTGTAGAGTAAATCTGTTGACATCTCATAAAACTGCAAATACACACAACCCTGTAAATCTAGCAACTACACTCAGTTATCAAACTAGATGATATGCAAATACGTACAAAGAGACCTATGTAAGAATGTTACTAGACTTTGTAAAAGCAACAAATAAGGAACAACTTAAACATCATCAGAAGGGGAAACTGGTAAACTGTGGTGTAATCCATGCCACAGAAATACACCACCACATGTACAGGCATGTGCTACATCTACACAAACACACAGACACAAAAAGAATACTTTAAAAAGAATGACAGACTGTTTAGCATGATACTGTTCCTGAAAGTTAAAAAAACAACAAAATGTCACTAGTTGTTCAAAGATGTGAATATGTATATTTAAGTACAGGAAATGTTCTAAAAGGATATGCCCAAATTGAGAAAATAGAGAAGTGAGAATAGGGACAAAAAGTTCAGCTTTATCAACTCAAGGACCTTACAGCAACAAACACCCTAAGTGGCAGCTTCAATAAAAAGCAAAGATAGCCAAAATGACATCCTTCCCATGGAAGCCACTGTATTTTAGAGTCCAAATGATGCTTTACAAACAAGCCATGTTGAATAAGTTTGTTTCCATATTTAAAGACAAGTATTTCCATCAGAATGTTCTCTTAAAAGACAGTGCAGGAGAGTTGGAAGAACATCTCCTAGTCCTCAACTTTATCTGAAAGTCATGACTATTTTTGGGTACATGAGTTTTGATTCAAAGTATTAAAACTTTATATTGCATTTGAGTAATCCATTTGACCCTGACAACACAAGTTTTTATTAGGAAGTAGTACTGGTTTAGATTGGTTATTACTTTTGAGGTAGTCATGCATCATTTAATGATGGGGATATGCTCTGAGAAATGCACCATTAGGTCATTTCATCATTGTGTGAACATCAAAATGCACTTAGAAAAACCTAGATGGTGTATCCTATGACACACCTAGCCTATGTTATATACCCTATTGCTTGCTCCTAGGCTACAATCCTGTACAGCACATCAGTGTACTGAACACTGCAGGCAACTGTCAAACAGTGCTATTTGTTGTATCTAACCACAGAAAAGGACATTTTCAGCCTTATTATAATCCTATGGAAGATTATAATAAATAATCTTGTTGTATATGCAGTCCATCATTAACCAAATGTCATTATGTGGCACATGACTATTAGTCTGGAATTGCTGCCAAGGTGGCTCAATTCTACTTTACTTTCTGTTGTGTTCAGGCTCCACCTAGCGGCTCAGAAGACTGCCTCTCCCTACTTTTTTTAGCAATTAAATACATTTCAACGTAACATTTTATTTACTTGCCATGAGAATATCATAACTTCTTTTTCTTTTTTAGCTATTAAACACATTTCTCGGGGGGAAAAAAACCTCATGGCAAAAAAAAAAAAAAAAAAAAAAAAAAAAAGGCCTCCAACCAATGCATTAAAATCTACAGATTATTTAAAGACTGTCTAAATTTCTCCATTTTCCTTGTTTTTGTCACTTGTACGTCTCAGTTTAAGGGTTCTGCATTCCATTTTCATCACTTATTGTGGTCTTTCCATATCTGGGATTTAACCCGCAATATAAAGCTAATAGTAATATCTTACTGAGTGGTCAGAGGACTAAATGAGTTAATATATATACACTATTTTGTAAAGTACCTAAAATGTTATTTTTTGAAACCGTGTCTCGCTCTTTCACCCAGGCTAGAGTACAGTGGTGTGATCTTGGCTCACTGCAACCTCCTCCCAGGTTCAAGTGATTCTCCTGCCTCAGCCTCCCAAGTAGCTGGGACTACAGGCACCTGCCACCACACCCAGCTAAATAACTTTTGTATTTTTAGTAGACGGGCTTCACCACGTTGGCCATGCTGGTCTTGAACACCTGACCTCAGGTGATCAGTCTGCCTCAGCCTCCCTAAGTGTTAGAATTACAGGTATGAGCCAATGCATCCGGCCATATTAATTTATTTTTAGAGACAGGGTCTTGCTCTGTCACCCATGCTGGAGTACAGTAGCACCATGATAGCTCACTGTAACCTTAACTCTTGGGCTCAAGCAATCCTCCCACCTCAGCCACCTGAGTTGGTGGCACAACAGCCAAAACAGGCTAATGTTTGTAACTTTTTTGTAGAAACGGGGGGTCTCATTATATTGCCCAGGCTAGTCTCAAACTCCTGGCCTTAAGTGATCCTTCTGCCTCATCCTCCTAAAGTGCTAACATTAGAGGTATAAGCCGCAGTACTAGGCCCTAAGACATTTTATTTTTTTTTTTTTTTGAGACAGAGTTTCGCTGTTGTTACCCAGACTGGAGTACAATGGCACATCTTGGCTCACTGCAACCTCCGCCTCCTGGGTTCAAGCAATTCTCCTGCCTCACCTCCTGAGTAGCTGGGACAACAACAGGCCCGCACCACCATGCCCAGCTAACTTTTGTATTTTTAGTAGAGACGGGGTGTTTCACCATGTTGACCAGGATGGTCTCGATATCTTGACCTCATGATCCACCCACCTCAGCTTCCCAAAGTGCTGGGATTATAGGCATGAGCCACTGCTCCCAGCTAGACATTTTAAATGCTCAGTATTAACTATTACTCTTTAGCAGCCAAGAGTATTGGACACAAAGATGGTGCTTGAGCTAAGCGTATGCTGAGTGAATGAAAGGACAGAATAAATTATTTGCTGACCTGAGGAAAGTAATCTGGCAGATTCCCACCCCTATCTTTTAAAGCAACCAGGCAGTAGTAGAATAATGGTAAATGCATAAGAAGTCTGAGACCTATTAACAAGACAAAGAAAATTCTGAACTAGAAAGCCACAAATGTTATAAGAGAATTAAATGTTTAAGCTCTAATAGTCATTATCCACTTTAATTTTTTGATAAGTGACACAAAGCTGAATACCTAGAGTCCCTGTCCTGTAGAACCTTTAGTGAGAGAGATGTAATCGATGCCATAAAAAAGGTTCTAAGGTAACTCAGAGGCACCTGTTTTAGACTGGGTGCTAAACTTGTCCTCAGCACAAGCACAGGTAGGCCCAGAAAAGAGAAGAAACCAGATTCCACTGCAGATGGAAGGAGTAGCAAATCTAAGGAGTAGTTGGAAGACAGGAGATGGCAAACTCTTCCATGACATAGATTATTATCTTCCAGATGATCCAACTATTTTTATTTATTTATTTATTTTTTATTGCATTTTAGGTTTTGGGGTACATGTGCAGAGCATGCAATACAGCTGCATAGGTACACACAAGGCAGTGTGTTTTGTTTCCTTTCTCCCCTTCACCCACATTTGGCATTTCTACCCAGGCTATCCCTCCCCACCTCCCCCTCCCCCTCCCACTGGCCCTCCCCTTTTCCCCCCAATAGACCCCAGTGTTTGGTACTCCCCTATGTCCATGTGTTCTCATCACCCGCCTGAGTGAGAATATGCGGTGTTTCATTTTGTTCTTGTGTCAGTTTGCTGAGAATGTTCTCCAGATTCATCCATGTCCCTACAAACGACATGAACTCATCATTTCGGATTGCTGCATAATATTCCATGGTGTATATGTGCCACATTTTCCCAATCCAGTCTATCATCGATGGGCATTTGGGTTGATTCCAGGTCTTTGCTATTGTAAACAGTGCTGCAATGAACATTCGTGTGCATGTGTCCTTGTAGTAGAACGATTTATAGTCCTTTGGATATATACCCAGTAATGGGATTGCTGGGTCAAATGGAATTTCTATTTCTAAGGCCTTGAGGAATCGCCACACCGTCTTCCACAATGGTTGGACTAATTTACACTCCCACCAACAGTGTAAAAGTGTTCCTTTTTCTCCACATCCTCTCAGCATCTGTTGTCTCCAGATTTTTTAATGATCGCCATTCTAACTGGCGTGAGATGGTATCTCAGTGTGGTTTTGATTTGCATCTCTGATGACCAGTGACGATGAGCATTTTTTCATGATTGTTGGCCTCATATATGTCTTCTTTCGAAAAGTGTCTGTTCATATCCTTTGCCCACTTTTGAATTAATAGTTGTATTCATAATAAGCCTAAAATTTGGTTTCTTCTCTACATTTCTTTTGCGCCTGCCACCATCCCATTCCAAATGCAATTCTTAACACATTCTACAATATCCAGTCTCTTCTTTGAGCTTTCTATTTCCATACCCCAGAGTTCAGTATGGAAATTTCTATTTCCATACCCCAGAGTTCAGCCAATACAATTGGCTGCATACAATCCTCTGAATATTAGAGCTACCCAAACAACTGCTTATAATTAGAAAAGAACATTTTAAATGTCACCTTACATTTCCCCAGATTTTCCTGGCCAGTGTCATTTTCTCTGAGAGCAGTTTAAGAGTACTTAATCAAAGGTAACACAGGCCAAAATGAGTAAGGAATGTTTCGCATCTACTAGGTTTAAACTTCTTGTCTCTCTACACTTGTTCCTTGCTGAAAAAAACAACAGTTGTGACCGCACAAAAAGAACAAATAATGAAAAGGCAAAAGCCAAATGATGTTATAGCATTATTATCAACTACCTAGAAGGCCCTAGAAATCATAAATTTTCTTAAAAACCATCATTCCAAAATGCCTGCAGCCAAAAAAAACCACACAACAGAAACCACACAAAGAAATGGTACACCAACATGTGCAATACTGTATTCTTCAGGTCACCACACCTTGAGAAATTAAATTCGAGTTAGTCAACCTGGAGGAAAAACTAACCCAAATAGTGTGAAAAGTCAACCTGGGGGAGAAACTGACCGAGTAGATAATAAACACACAAACTACCAGAACCATGAGATTGAAACATTTTGAATTATGGAAACAGACTAACGCTATTAGAGACCAGAAGTCAGACCAAGCAATTCTTACCAAAGATTAAGATTCAAATATTTTATATCACTTTGAGCACACTGATCTCTGGATATGTAAACATGAACACCTTAGAACACCTAAAATCTTTCATATATTCATCTTAACTAGGAGAGAAGCTGGTTTAAAAATGTGGTGACATTTGGGGCTGATTATTACAATGACATGGAAGGAAAACCAAGAATGAAAAATACCTTGCAGAATCCACAGCTTCCCACAACAAAGAACTGTCCCATTACACAATGTCAGTAGTGCTCCCAAACTGAGAAAGAGTAAATGAACCAGTACAACTATGAACCACCAGACTCTCCAAAGTATTAATATATCCACAACCTCAGATTAACTTCAAGACACAAACTAAAATCATGAGCTATTCCCTTGGACAAAAAAACAAACTCCTATCGCCCATCTATCAAATCGGGAACATGACCCACCCAGGGCTGTCATATAGCTATTAAGAGCTGGGGTCCTTTGACTCCAAGTGCAATAAATGCTTGATTTTCTGCATCCTATTTAGAAGGCATCCTCATTTAATGTCTCACTCATCTACCACCAAAAATTGCCTGAAAGAGAGGATGCAGAAATGAAGGGGCAAGGAGACTGCCTAGAACCCAAAAGACATTGTCTTTTCTGACACTTCTGTGGCCCTCTGCCTCAAAGCCCAGCTGACTTACATACAGTATACCTTATTAGCACCATTCGACTTTGTAAATTAAGATCTAACTAAATCATTATTTCCCCTCAAATTAATTCCTTTGAATGTTCCAAAGGATATTAACATATGAAAGAGGGTTTCCTGGGACATCCTCTTGGGGATGCAGTATACAGTTCCCAAAAATGTGAATACTTAACATACTTCACAGTACATTTTTTTACTAGTATATGATATAAAACTTGGACTTAACACCTATTGGTGATCTGGGATTACTCAGAAGTCGTCCAGGTATACCAACCACTTACAACCTTAGAAAAGATTATTCATTAAAGTAAAACTTTTCTTGACCTATGACATTTTGGATGGGGAAACACCTCAGCTAATCTTTTTTTAGCTACTCAGATTTGGAAAATTGCAATTCTGGCTAAATTCTGGGCATTTAACCTTGCTGCCAAAATGCAAACAATGTCCTGAGAATGGAATTATAAAAACTGAGCTTCCTAAAAATCTAGTACTAGAAAGGAACCCAGTGTACTCCCTTAGCAAAAACTAGAAGACAGAAACCAGGATGAGTAGCTCTTTACTGAAAAGTCTTGCCACATCTGCCTCATCCTCTCTAATCCAAGCTTCAGGAAATTGCATTAAAACAAAAATATACAGAGAACAAAACTGAAATGGATACAGTGTTTTTAAAACAAGCTCGGAAAAATTTTATTAAAGGAAAATTTTGCAAGGTTTACTTTTCACCAGTCTGTTCTGGCATGCTTCTAATGATGTCAGAATCACCTAAAAAATAAAAATACAGTAATTTTACAATTAATTTTAATAGCAACTGGTTCTATAAAATTTCTCTACTTTAGTTATCCCTTCTGTAGACAACAGTCTGCAAATTAGCAGTGATTTTTGCGAAAGTTATCACATTAGCTGTACTGTCATTTTTCTTAAGGTTGATCAAATATAACCTAAAATCACAGCCATTATATGATCACACAAAATGATCATACAATAAAATTGGTTTATCACCAGCATTTATAAAACCAAACCTAGGGAAAGAACTAGGTCTGGGGACACACGCATGGTCTTAATATAGCGAATGTTTAGCCTGTCCTGACTATTACAAAATCAGAACAGCGAGAATATTCGCAGTATTCTATGAATCAAAGATTCACAACTGGAAAACAAGATGATGTAGATTTTTAGGCACTTTTTCCCCCTCAACCTAATTTTACATGAATTAGGTTCCCCTTACAATTTCACCTTTTACCAAATCTCTAAGTCACTATTTCGCAGGTACTTCATCAAATGAAATTCATTATCTGACAGTAACAGTCTTAATTATAAAAGCCAATTATAATGTATTGGCATTTATTACCAATTCTCTACAAAATACAACTACAGGATATGCCTTACTATATTCATATTCTATCTGAACTTAGGAACAAAAGGTATTTGTGTAATAACAAATACTTGTCCAGACGTTACATTAGAAACGAAAAAAAAAAAAAGACTATGATTTTTAAAAGCATACCTGGATCAATGATAGCCAGTGTGCACACTCTGTAGTATTTTCCACATGCTGTGCCCAGTTCAATATTATTGCCACTATAGTGATGGACACCAGTTTTGGCTAACATTGCATAGTACTCTATTTCGGATTTCCTTTGGGAACCAAAAAGAGGCGATAAATAAATGCCATACCAAGTGACTGACAAACTGTTACTACCGCTTTTACTAGTTTTAATGTTGTTAATCAGTAATGTAGTCAATCAGTAACAAAATTACATACTCTTAAAAACATATTCATCATGTATCCCTTAAGACTGAAGGGGCAACCAGCAAATACCTACTCAACCCCTTAAAGGTAGTATCTATGTTCATGGAAGAGGGTAGGATGCAAATAAACAAAAAGCAAAGCATTATTTAGCATTAGTAAGGGCCACATACTTTGTATTTCCATGACAATCTTTAAATAAGGTATTACCTACTCTATTTTTTATTCTTTTAGCTAATGAAACTGAATCACAGAATAGTAAGTGGAAGATCTAGAATCCAAACCTTTAAAAGATAAGCCATTTCTGTCACATCGCCCAGGTACCCAGAATTCTAGATGGGAAGTGATGCTATTTTATAGTTAAATTTCCAGCTGGGCGCCGTGGCTCACACCAATCATCCCAGCACTTTGGGAGGCTGAGGCAGGCGTATCACCTAAAGTAAAGAGTTCAAGACCAGGTTGGCCAACCTGGTGAGACCCCGTCTATACTAAAAAATACAAAAAATCAGCCAGGTGTGCGTGGTGGTGCACACCTGTAATCCCAGCTACTCGGGAGGCTGAGGCAGGAGAATTGGTTGAACCTGGGAGGCAGAGGTTGAAGTGAGCCAAGATCATGCCACTGTACTCCAGCCTGGGCAACGAGAGCAAAACTTCGTCTCAAAAAAAAATTCTGGACTCACATCCTAGCGCTTTGTAAGGCCAAATCACTTGAGGTCAGGAGTTGGAGACTAGCCTGGCCAACATGGTGAAACCTCATCTCTACTAAAAATACAAAAACTAGCCAGGCTTGGTGTCAAGGCACCTGTAATCCCAGCTATTCGGGAGGCTGAGGCAGGAGAACTGCTTGAACCTGGGAGGCGGAGGTTGTAGTGAGCTGAGATCATGCCATTGCACTCCAGCCTGAGTGACAAGTGACTCCGTCTCTAAACAAAATAAATAAATAATTGGGAAATGGTACCTACTCCCTACTCAATAATGACAGAGAGCAGATTCCTCAGGCCCCATCCCGGATCCAATGAAATCAGAACTTGTATATTAACAAGACAACCCATGTCACTTCTTTGCACAGTCACGTTTCAGAAGCCGTACTATAGAAGACAGGCTTTAAAGTAAGTTTCAGAGAATGGTTAGGGAAAAGCCCAACCCACGGGATGGGACAGAAAGGGCATTCCAGGCTTTGACAGGAACAAGACACCCTATATAAAATGCTATAAGCAGCTTATGCATTACCTCAGGAAATTTGGTCACATGGCTTATATTCTGCAAGATCTGAGTTTCTTGAGTGTATTTACAATACCCCCTAAATTCAATTTCAAAACAGTGAGTCAAGCATAAACCTTGCCTCAGAACTGATTTAGTGGGCTAAACTGGGTTACTCTATGATAGACTGCAACTCCATAGCCCAACCTCAACTTTTCTTACCTGGTGTTTTGATACTGAAGTTCACACAATGAAGCATTATTAAAGCACCTCAAAGCTAAAAGAACCAAAAAAGCAGGACACAAAATACACGGAAAAACAAATCATGTGTCTGCAAGTCCATCAAACCTCGATATTCTGTTTTCACTCCTCCTACCACACACATTTCTCGCCCAAAAATAAGCTCACAGATGGGGAGCACATGATTTGGGGGTGGGTGGGAGAGACGGGAATGAAGAGCCAAACACCACAATCGGTACCGTAATTATCCTGCAAGTGTTCATTCGGAAAACGAGTTTTTCATAACATCCAATGCATGCCACTTAGATTACAAGTTTACACTCCTGTATACATTCTTTCACAATGAATTCGCCGTAGACGACGCCTGCTCAGGTTTTTCCGATTACCTCAAAGCTGGGCAGTTGTTAGCGAGAATGACCAATTTCGCTTTGCCTTGTCTGATCATCTTCAGAGTCTGCTTGTACCCCAGCACGTACTTTCCACTTTTCATAACGAGTTGGAGCCTAGAGTTGATCGACTCCAGCGACTTTTTCTACAAAGCAAACATTAAACACGGACCTGAAGACCTCGTTTGCAACCACCTCACAACTGGACCCAGCTTTTTGAAGCCGACCCCTTTAAACTTCCGAAGTCGAGGGGCCCAAGTCATTGAGAGGGCCTCTCGGATTCCCTTTGGGGTCCTCCAAACGCCAGTAGGCATGCTGTCACCCCAGTGGGCTCACATCGGCCCGCCCCGGCTGAGACTCATCTCTCCACGTGAATCGGCTTCCCGGCCGGGCCCGCCTCACTCACCGTCTTCTTTGCGGCCACCATCTTCCTGCCTTAGGTGCGGGACGGCCCCCAACCTAGAACAGAGAACAAGACAGGAAATTTAGGATCCGAAGTTCCAAATGGCAACCCGCAAGGCCCCCCGCACTGCCTAAACCACGGTCGGTAGGAGCCCACTCACCAAGAGCAGACGCTAAGATGGCCGGAGAGCGAGAAAGGAAGGAACTCCCACAATGCATAGCTCTTCATGGCAGAGCCGGAACTCCAGAACCGGAAGTGGAAACGATCGCAAGAGGAAAAGGCGGGGCAAAAAGCGGAGAGCTGCGGCCGCTTGCCATTGATAAAGCTGGCTAGAATGGCTGCGCAGGGGCGAACGCTGCGGCTCATTCTTCTAATCACAGCACTTTCGGAGGCCGAGGCGGGAAGTTCTCCTACGTCCAGCTCGACGCCAGCCTGGGCAACATAGTGAGACTACCCCCGTCTCTGCAAAAAAATAAAAAATAAATTCGCCCGGCCTGGTGGCGCGCTCCTGTAGTCCCAGCTTCTCCAGAGGCTGTATCAGCTATCGCACATCTAAGGAGGTCGCACCTCTAAGGAGGTCGCGGCTGCAGTGAACCGTGATCACGTCACTGCACTCAGCCTGGGTGACAGAGTGAGACTCTGTCTCGAAGAGAAAAACAGAATGGCGGCGGGTGTGTTCGCTTTCCTCCTTTGCGGACCTTAAGCCTCTCGGCGTTGTGTCGCTGTTCTGCAGCGAGCTGCAGCCTAACGAATCCGGGAGCGTAGAACCCAGAGGGAGGTGGGAGGGTCGGTGAGAAGAGGCTGCGACGGCTGCGGCCACGGTCTAAATGCCTGGAGGCGGGGCTCTCGGAGAACCTTGTGGATTACTCCGATGGGCCGCGGCACCTGCATTTACTCTCCGCCTGGTAGAAGCAGTTGTGTCCCCACCCCTGCGGACACTCAAGTTACCGTCCCTTGGAGAACGGTGGCACACTGCGCGAGTTCTCAAAACTCGCTTCCGTAACTGTGTTAGCTTTCGTAACTTGTGAGCCGAGTTTGCACTGAGAGCGCGATAAACCGGTCTTAATTTTTAAAAAATCTTTTTGCTGTTAACATTAGATCTTGGTATAAATGTCCAGAGACAGACCACTGAAAATATTAGGCTCTGGAAGCCCCCACCTAATCACCAGCTCCAAAAATATGTATGTCGTACATATAACCTCTAGGCATTATTCTTATTTTACAAGGGCTAAGATTGGAGAGAAAAGTTGTTCAATAATTTAGTCAAGCACTTTGCCGAATTAACTGAAATCAAGGAGGGGATGCATTCTAGTTAGAGAAGAGAAGCAGCAGAGCTAAAAGGTGCTTGCTTCAGCAGCACATATACTAAAAATTGGAACGATACAGAGAAGATTACCATGACCGCTGTGCAGTGATGACACACAAATTCGTGGAAAAAAAGAGAGCTAAAAGGGCACAAGAGTTACTAGTACAGTTTGGAATATAGCATTCATAAGAGGGAAGGAGAAAAAAAAGCAAAAGAAAAGTGGAACATTACAGATTTAAATGTTAAAATTGTAAGTTTGCTTTAGAGTGGAATTATAAGAAATCATTTTATGCTCAAATTACTGCCTTTTTAAATCTTTTCCCAGAAATGTATTTAAATCCCTGGAGATTCCTTGCTGAACAGCCTTTGGGGGAAGCTCTCTGAAGAGGCATGTTGATCAGTGATGCCATTGGGACCTGAAAACAATGAAGGCTCTAAAATTGAAGAGCCACCAGGAACATTAAAGTTAGACATAAAATAGGTTAGGAAAAAGGTCCTCTTGAAGGACAGATTGACAGTGTATCAAAACAGAATGAACATACCTATGTAAGCATTTTGCATGATGATATGCAAGATGACAGTGGCTTCCTCAGGAAAAGGGGATTGGAAGTTGGAAGGAGGTAGAAAAGCACTTTTTAATTATATTCCTTTCTGTGCTATTTTGAATCTTTTGGCCCAGTGATTCAACTTTTAGGAATTTATCCTACAGAAGCAGTCACAGAGTTGCTAAAGACATGGGAACCAAGAGTATTTATTTCAGCTTTGTTTACTTATTGATTAATTCATTTTTTTTTTTTTTTGACTGAATCTCCCTCTGTTACCCAGGCTGGAGTGCTGTGGTGTAATCTCGGCTCACTGCAACCTCCACTTCCTGGGTTCAAGCAGTTCACCTGCCTCAGCTGGGATTGCAGGCATCCATGCCCAGCTAATTTTTGTATTTTTAGTGGAGACGGGGTTTGGCCATGTTGGCCAGGCTGGTCTCCAACTCCTGGGCCCAAGCGATCCACCCACTTCGGCCCACCAAAATGCTGGGATTACAGGCGTGTGCCACCACACCTGGGCAGCATTATTTATAATAGCAAAAAATTAGACACATCAAATGCTCAACATTCTTAAACAATATACAGTCATACACTGCATAATGTTTTAGTCAATCATGGACAACATATACAACAGTGGTCCCACAAGATTATAATACCTCATTTTTACTGTACCTCTTCTGTGTTTAGATATACAGATACCACTGTGTTACAGTTGTCTACAGGTGTAGTAAGACGCTGTACAGATTTGTAGCCTAGGAGCAGTAGGCCATACCGTATAGCCTAGGTGTGTAGGAGGCTGTACCATCTCGGTTTGTGCAAGTACCCTCTTTGATATTCAAACAACGGTGAAATCATCTAATGATATAGTTTTCAGAATGAATCCATCATTAAGTAATGCATGACTATATATTTGCATAGGCACAGAAAAAAGTCTGGAAAACAAATCATCAAAACATATCTGAGAAAGGTGAGAAGAGTGGGCAGTGAGGAATGGACCTTTACTTTTTCTTTAGGTTTTTTAGTATGGTTTGAATTATTTTATAGTAAGTATTAATTATTGTTACATAAAAAGTTCATTTTAAATATTAATAATAAAGTGCTCTTTTACAATAAATGTCTCATGAAACATCAATTACACCTCAATGTAGTATTTTTTCAAAGTCTGGCTCTCAGATCACCTGTATCGAAATCAATGATTCAAGCTCCTGGACTCCACCTAGGCCTATGGAAGAAATTTCTGGGTGTGGGTCCTGGGAATCTGAGTTTAATAGGCATCCTAGATGATTCTTATAAATACTAAAATTTGAGAATGAGAGACCTACAGAATGAGACAGCCAAACTGGTTCTGAGCCTTGGTTGCTTAGAGATACAAAGTAAACAATACTCATCCCTTGTGTTGAGAGCTCTACTTTCAAAGCTTTGTTTGTGGCCCACTCCCTTGCTTCTCTCCCTTTCCCTCCTTTCCTTCCCCTCTCCTTCCCTCACTTCTTTCCTCCCCACCTCCCCTCTTCTCAGTTGCCTCCCCCACCCCCTTGACTCTCCCCTCCTGAAAAAAAAAAAAAAAAG
Organism: Callithrix jacchus; assembly: GCF_049354715.1. Lineage (NCBI taxonomy): Eukaryota > Metazoa > Chordata > Mammalia > Primates > Cebidae > Callithrix > Callithrix jacchus. The sequence continues at coordinate 98,789,098 of NC_133517.1, read as the reverse complement.
CTTTGTTAGTTCATTTGAGACAGAGTCTTGCTCTGTTGCCCAGGCTGGAGTGCAATGGTGCAGTCTTGGCTTACTGCCATCTCCACCTCCCAAGGTCAAGCAATTCTCATGCCTTGGCCTCCCAAGTAGCTGGGATTACAGGCGCCCAGCCACGCCCATCTAATTTTTTGTGTTATTACTAGGACAGGGTTTCATCATGTTGGCCAGGATGGTCTCGAACTCCTGACCTCAGGTGACTGCCCTCTTCGGCCTCCCAAAGTGCCAGGATTACAGGCATGAGCTACCACACACAGCCCTTTTTGTTTTGTTTTGTATTTTTGAGACAGTGTCTTGCTCTTTCACCCAGGCTGGAGTGCAGTGGCACAATCATGGTTCACTGCAACCTCAACCTCCCTGGGTCAAGGGATATTCCCACCTCAGCTTCTGAGTAGATGGGACTACAGGTGTGTGCTGTCATGCACACACACACACACACACACACACGCGTATGTTTTAGAGACACTATGTTGCCCAGGCTGGTCTTAAACTTCTGGGCTCAAGCGATCTTCCAATCTTGGCCTCCGAAAGTGCTGGGATTACAGGCACTTGCCTCAAAGCTTTTGTTTTATATATTTATTTATTTTTAGAGACCAGTTCTCACTGTCATCCAGGCTGGAGTGCAGTGGCACAATTATAGCAACCTTGACCTAGGCTCAGGCAATCCTTCTGCATCAGTCTCTGCAGTAGCTGGGACCACAGGTGCATGCCAGCATCCCTGGTTAATTTTAAAATTATTTCTAGAGATGGGAAATCTGGGCAACTATGTTGCCCACGCTGGTCTTGAACGTCTGGCCCCAAGTGATCCTCCTGCTTCAAATTCTCAAAGTACTTAAGATTATAGGTGTGAGTTGCTGTGACATTTAATTTAGGGAAGAGAGGGAGAGGAGAAAAAGGAGTGCAAAGGTGTTTAGTTTTTAGTTAGTTAGTTTGTTTTTTGAGACAGGGCCTCACTCTGTCACCCAGGCTGGAGTGCAGTGGCAGTGAATTCTACTCGCTGCATTTCCCAGGTTCAAGCGATTCTCCCATCTCAGCATCCTGAGTAGCTGGGACTAGAAGCACCTGACATCATGCCTAGTTAATTTTTGTAGTTTTTGCTAGAGATGGGGTTTCACCATGTTGGTCAGGCTGGTCTCGAACTCCTGCCTGCCTCAGACTCCCAAAGTGGGATTACAGGTGTGAGCCACTGCGTCTGGCCACAAAGCTTTTATTTTATTTTTTTTTTATTTGCCTGTAATCCCAGCACTTTGGGAGGCCGAAGCAGGAAAGCTTTAAATACTCACTTTCCTCCGAAGAATCAGAATAGTTGCTGTCCCCGTTTCAGAGAATAAATGATTAAAGTGCATCAGTTAAGTTTTCTGAGGCATTTTTTTTTATATGATACCAGGTATCCTATCCTAACTATGTGCTATGGTTTGAATATTTGTGTCCCCTCCAAAATTCATAGGTAGAAATCTAACCAATCCCCCAATGTGATAGTGTTAGGAGGTGGAGCCTTTAAAAGGTAATTAAGTCCTGAGGGCAGAGCCCTGATGGACTAATTCCATAGAAAGGACCATCAGAAGGTTCATTGTCTCTTTTGCACTTCTGCCTTGTGAAGATGAAGCATTCCTACCTCCAGAGGATGCAGCTTTCCAGGCAGCATCTTAAAATAAGAATCACCAAACCTGCTGGCACCTTGCTATTGGGCTTCCCAGCCGCCAGAACTGTGAGCCAATAGATTTCTGTTTGTAAATTAACCAGTCTCATATGTTCTGTTAAAGCAGCAGGAACAGACTAGGATACTATGTGTCCTCACTATACTTTAAAGAAAGGACTTAGTTGCTTTGTCCCAAGGAATCTTATCATGATTTTGTACCGAAAACCAGTGAAGCCCAAAGCACTCATTTTGTGTATGAATCATGACCACAAAATGGGAATGCCTCCTTGGGACTCTTAACTGAACCCACTGTATCTCTCTTTGGAGACAGACTTGGGCCCTTGGTTTCCTTCTCCTCTCTCTTTTTTTTTTTTTTTTTTTTTGGTAGAGATGGAGGTCTTACTTTGTTGCCCAGGTTGATTTTGAACTCTGCCTCAAGAGTCCTCCTGACTCAGCCTCTCAAAGTGCTGGAATTACAAATATGAGCCACTGTGCCTGGTCGACCTTTCTCTTTCATACCTGCATGACTTTAGGCAATTTTTAAAATCCCTGTAAGCCCCAGTGTCCTCATCAATAAAACTGGATAAAACAGGCCAGGTACAGTGGCTCATGCCTATAATCCTAACACTTTGGGAGGCAGAGGTGGGTGGATCACTTGAAATCAGGAGTTCGAGATCAGCCTGACCAACATGGTAAACCCTGTCTCTACTAAAAATATGAAAATTAGTTGGGCGTGGTAGCATGTGCCTGTAGTCTGAGCTATTCAGGTGGCTAAGGCAGGAGAATTGCTTGAACTCAGGAAGCAGAGGCTGTAGTGAGCTGAGATTGTACCACTGCACTCCAGCCTGGGCAACAGAGCAAGACTCTGTCTCAAAAACAAAACAAAACAACAACTGGATAAAATAAAGATATGTACTTCATAGTATTGTTGTGAGGATCACAGTAGATATATAGCACTGAGCACAGGGCCCTATTAGGAAAACCAGGCAGTGGATGTTTCTCAATCCCACTCCTACCTCCACACCACCACAATCCACGCATACCTACTGCAGTGAATCACAACAGCACAAAACCTATACTCTAGAGGGAGAAGCACTTGCAATGCAAAAATGACAGCCAAATCCTTTGGTTCGTGAATATTTTGTGAATCTTTCCACACATGTATTTTTTTTTTTTTTTTTTTTTTTGAGACAGAGTCTCACTCTGCATACCCAGTGGTGTGATCTTGGCTCACTGCAACTTCCACCTCCCAGGTTCAAGTAATTCTCCTGCCTCAGCCTATCAAGTAGCTGGGACTACAAGCACATACCACCACACCCAGCCAACTTTTGCATTTTTAGTAGAGACGGGGGTTTCACCATGTTGGCCAGGATGGTCTTGATCTCCTGATCTCATGATCCAACTGCCTCGGCCTCCCAAAGTGTTGGGATTATAGGCTCTAGCCACCGTGCCCAGCCCACACACCTACTTATTAGAGCAGGGGCTGGCAAACTTTCTGTCGAGGACCAGACAGTAAATATTTTAGATCTTTAGATTCATATGGTCTCTGTGACTACTCAGTTGTGCAGTTGTAGCACATCAGCAGCCACAGACAATATATAAAGGAATGCGCATGAACGTATTCCAAGGAATGGGCATGAATGTGTTCTAAGGAATGGGCATGAATGTGTGCCAATAAAACTTTATTCACAAAATCAGGCAGCGACTGGATCTGGCTTGTAGACTAGTTTGCTGACCCCTGAACTAGAAGATTACTATTATTAAACATAACCACTTTTAAGTCATGTAGAAAATATCCTTATTTTAAAGAGATGTACATTGACATATTCAGGGTGAAATTTCATGATTTCTTCTATTTTTTTTAAATGGTTCAAATAAAAGTTTATGTAGATAGGCAGGTAGAACAAATGCAGCAAAATGTTAATTGTTGAATTTAGGTGGAGGGTATATGAGTGTTCATTTTACTGTTCAACTTTTTGTAACTTTAAAAACCTTCATGTCAAAAAGTTGGGATATGTATATGCTTTAAGAAAGGTCTTTGCCATCCAGATGTTCTTTTTTCTGACGCTAGTCTAGCATTTCAGCGTGATTTTGAAAGAACACCAACAGGTAAATGTTGGACAGAATTAACACAAGGCTCTCCTTTGGTTTTCATTCACCAAAATTGCTGCTCCAAGTTTCTGACAACTCTGCATGCACCTGAAATTATTGTGCTTCTGGCTTTTACTTGCTATGAGAATTAAAAGTGACAAGGCAGCATTTCCTGTTGGAGCAAGTACTAACAAGTTCATCTGCTTTGTATTGGCCCATCTCCTTATTGTCAAGCCTTGAAAACTATCATATTCATATCACCTACTATTTAGTGTTCAGCGTGATTTGGAACTGAATTTGCCTAACTCAGCCTTCATATTTACCAGTCATCCTGCACATTAAACACACTCACAATGATCAGGAGAGAGAAAGACAAGGAATCCAAGTGAAAGGACCTGTTAACTCAGTGAAAGCTGGTGGCCTTACAGCTAACTAAAACATACAGAGGCTGGGCACAGTGGCTCATGCCTATAATCCCGGCACATTGGGAGGCCGGAGTGGGAGGATCTCTGGAGCCCAGGACTTTGAGACCAGCTTGTGCAACATAGTGAGACCCCATCTCTATTAAAAATATATATATATATTTTTTAACTAGCCAGGCATGGTGGCATGTGCCTGTAGTCTCAGCTATTCTGGAGGCTGAGGAGGCAGGATTACTTGAGTCCAGGAGGTCAAGGATGCCGTGAGCCATGATCATGCCACTGCACTGCAGCCTAGGCAACAAAGCAAGACCGTGTCTCAAAAACAAAACCCAAAAAGCATATATGCACCTATATGAGAATTCTGAGTAGGGGACAAGAGAGAATGAAGGTTAACTATTCATCTCTACCATTTCTGCCTCCACAACAGTAAAGAATCTGAAATATTTCTTCTCTGTTTCTTTCTGTTCAGACTGGGGGAGTACTCTAGACTCTAACAGTTTTGTTTTCTGGCCTTCACACTCTACAAATCCTGCTGGACTTGGTTAAAAATAGGCCAAATAAATGCATTCTCCCATTTTTTTCTAAACCATTTTTTTTAATCCAAGGAAGAGTATGCTTTTTATATTATTGGATACAAAGAACTCTCAGTACTTTATTCTCTATTTTACTGTGGAGAAATGACACTTTTGGAAAGCAAAATAGTATCTAAAAATGTTGGTCTTTGGTTGATTATTTACATTTCTCAGAGTCAGGTTTTTAAATTTTAGTATAACTGATATTCCTGTTTGTCTCTCTCCACAAAAGTATGAAGTTTTATGTATCATTTTCGATAATTTGAAAGCCTGTGATGTACTCTTGTCCCTAATAAAGCCAGGAAGCACAGGCTAAGACATCAAATGTTTTTTGCTTTTAATCAGAATAATATTATTGTAACACTGTGTGTCATATTGGTTAGAAAATATCACTAATGACTTAATGGAGAAATACATAATAAATGCAATTTTGTGATAAAATCAAAACATAAGTATGTGGAAGAAAAATGATAAAAGGAGTCCTTGGAGGTGAAAAGATTTATGAATTACTATCTTTAAGATACTTTCGGCCAGGCACGGTGGCTCATGCCTGTAATCCCAACACTTTGGGAGGTCAAGGCAGGCAGATCATCTGAGGTCAGGAGTTCGAGACCAGCCTGACCAACATGGAGAAACTCGTCTCTACTAAAAATACAAAATTAACCAGGCATGGTAGCATATGCCTGTAATCCCAGCTACTTGGGAGGCTGAGGCAGGAGAATCACTTGAACCTGGGAGGTGGAGGTTGCAGTGAGCTGAGATCGTGCCATTGCACTCCAGCCTGGGCAACAAGAGCGAAGCTTCATTTAAAAGAAAAAAAAAAGATATTTTCAGCTATAAAAATCACAGTATCAGGCCAGCCAAGGTGGCTCACGATTGTAATTCCAGCACTTTGGGAGACTGAGGCAGGTAGATCACTTGAGCCCAGGGGTTTGAGACCAGCCTGGACAAGATGGCAAAACCCCATCTCTACTTAAAATACAAAAAGTTAGCCAGGTGAGATCCCAGCTACTCAGGAGGCTGAGGTGGGAGAATCACCTGAGCCCAGGAAGTCAAGGCTGCCGTGAGCTGTGATCACCCCACTGCACTCCAGCCTCGGTAACAGAAGCGAGACCCTGTCTCAAAAATAATAGTAATTAAAAAAATTTAAATCACAGTATCAGTTATGATCTGGTATTAAGCTAGTCATCAAGTAAGACTAAAGGAATAGGAACAGGTAAATGTTGAGAAGGAGAACAGTCAGGAAAAGGGGAGGTGGGGGTCAGTGTGTCTATTAGTTTGGAAACTTCTAAGCAACAGAAACAAAGTAGCTCAATTAAGCGGAAAAGTAATTTACTTTGTAGTTCAACAAATGGATAAGGCTGGGCGCAGTGGCTCACGCCTGTTATCCTAGTACTTTGGGAGGCCTAGCAGGGAGGATCCCGTGAGCTCTGGAGTACTTTGAGACTAGCCTGGGCAATATGGTGAAACCTCGTCTCTAGAAAAAAATACAAAACTTAGCCAGGCATGATGGCATGCCTGTAGTCTTAGCTACTTGGGAGGCTGAGGTGGGAGGATGGCTTGAGCCCAGGAGGTGGAGGTTGAGTAAGCCGAGATTGCACCACTGTACTCCAGCCTGGGTGACAGAGCCAGATCTAGTTTCATAAACAAAACAAAACCAGAAAAACAAAAAAACCCAAATGAACAAGAAGCCAGATCTGCATATACAGGTCATGGGAGAAGCGGCACAAGTTATTAGTCACGGATTCAGAGCATGCTATGCAAACTGCAGGATAGCACCCCAATGTTACCTTGTCTGGTACCATAATTGAGTAGTGTGTGTTTGTTTGAGACAGAGTCTCGCTGTGTCACCCAGGCTGGAGTGCAGTGGTGTGATCTCGGCTCACTGCAACCTCTGCCTCCCTGGTTCAAGCGATTCTCATGCCTCAGTCTCCAGAGTAGCTGGGATTACAGACATGTACCACCACTCCTGGCTAACTTTTGTATTTTTAGTAGAGATGAGGTCTTGTTATGTTGGCCAGGCTTGTCTTGGACTCCTGGCCTCAAGTGATCCGCCTGCCTTGACCTCCCAAAGTACTGGGATTACAGGCATGAGCCACCACACCTGGCCCATTTTTTTTTTTAAGACAGAATCTCACTCTGTCTCCAGGCTGGAGTGCAGTGGCACGATCTCAGCTCACTGCAACCTCCACCTCCCAGGTTCAAGCAATTCTTCTGCCTCAGCCTCCTGAGTAGCTGGGACTACAGGCAGGCGCCACCACACCCAGCTATTTTTTGTATTTTTAGTAGAGACTGGATTTCACCATGTTGGCCAGGATGGTCTTGATCTCTTGACCTCATGATCCACCTGACTTGGCCTCCCAAAATCCTGGGAGTACAGGCAGGAGCCACCGTGCCCAGCCTGTTTTTTGTTTTTTGGTCTTTTTGAGACAGAGTTTCACTTTTGTTGCCCAGACTAGATGGCGTGATCTCGGGTCACTGCGATCTTCACCTTCCAGGTTCAAGCTATTCTCCTGCCTCAGCCTCTGAGTAGCTGGGATTATAGGTGTGTGCCACCACGCCCGGCTAATTTTTTTGTATTTTTAGTAGAGATGGGGCTTCACCATGTTGACCAGGCTAATCTCGAACTCCTGACCTCAGGTGATCAACCTGCCTCAGCCTCCAAAAGTGCTGGGATTACAGGCGTGACCATCATGCCCGGCCCCGGCCAAGTGTTTATGTGCCATTCCACTACTGTATATGTTTGACTGCTTCTGGATGATGAGATAAGTGGAAAGACCAGTAAATTGCACAGAAATTAACCTATTACCTTACTTGTCTTACAATACCTTACTCATGATAAAATCAACTCCTCGATAAGATACAGTACAGTTATCCATCAGTATCTGTGGGGAATTGGTTCCAGGACCCCTTCCCCAGGATGTCAAAAATCCATGGATACAAAAGTCACATAAAATGGTGTAGTATTTGTATATATTTTATGCACACCCTCCTGTGTACTTTATTTTATTTATTTATTTATTTATTTTTGAGATGGAGCTTTGCTCTTGTTGCCCAGGATGGAGTGCAATGGTGTGATCTCTGCTCATCGAAAGCTCCTCCTCCTGGGTTTGAGTGATTCTCCTGCCTCAGCCTTTCAGGTACCTGGGATTACAAGCATGCACCACCACACCTGGCTACTTTTTAGTATTTTTAGTAGAGAATGAGTTTCTCCATGTTGATCAGGCTGGTCTCGTACTCCCGACCTCAGTTGAGCCACCCACCTTGGCCTCCCAAAGTGCTGGGATTACAGGTGTGAGCCACTGTACCTGGCCCCCTCCTGTGTACTTTAAATCACCTCTAGATTACTTGTAATACCTAATATAATGTAAATGTTATCCAAATGGTTGTTATACTGTATTATTTTTATTTATATTTTTTAATGTTATATTGTTATTTTTATTGTTTTTTCCCAATTATTTTAAACCACAGTTGGTTGAATCGGCGGATGTGGAACCTACAAATATGAAGGGCCCACTGTATCGAGTGTAACATCTTGGTAGTATGCACACTATTGGGTGATGCTGGCAGAGGCATGATAGGCAAGAAAAGTAAGTCTAGAACAGTGTCCATTACAGTAAAGAGCATCTGCTGTCCCCTTAAAGTATGGTACCATTTTGCCTCTTGCTGCTCCTGGCAAATTAGGCTCTCAGCCAGGTAAATCTTGGCAAATATGGCAAAGAGCATGGTTTTGAGCCCATAATTAAGGTTGTTCATCTAATTATCAAATGCTTGCTCTGAAGAAAATAGAAGATACTATGGCTTGGCTGACAAATTATCCCTGAGGAAAAGTGAGAGATCCCAGGGAACTCCTAAAAGATAATTGATGGGAAAATGGGGGGGAACTTAACTGGGCTCAATAAGCCGTGGTTTAATATGAAAGAGTAAGATTCAGAGAATTTTAAATTACATATTGACATTTAATCTGTGAGGTTATTGCATTCTTTTTTTGCGGGGAAGAATGGAGTTTTAAAAAATTTCACTAATAAAATTTTAATTTTAAAAAGTGCCCTCAAAAAGTGGGAGCCTGCTATGAACTGAATTGTGTCCCCCGCCAACCCAAGTTCATATATTGAAGTCCTAAACCCAGTGTGACTGGGTTTTTAGGAGATAACTAAGGTTAAATGAGGTCATAAGCGTATGACCCTAAATCTTTAGGACTGTGGTCTAGTAAGTACAAGACAGTAAGTATGAGAAAGAGAGAGATCTGCTATGAGAAATCAGAGCCAGCAGGTGGCTGTCTGCAAAGCCAGGAAAAGGGGACTCCTCAGGAACTGGAGTGACTGCCACCTTGATCTTGGACTTCCCAGCCTCCAGACTATGAGAAACAAAATTCTATTGTTTAAACCACATGGTCTATGGAATTTTGTTATGGAAGTCCGAGCTGACTAATGCAGGGCCTTTTGCAAGCATTTGTATCAAACACACATACTCCCCAAATCAGGGTTCACTCTGAAAGGTCCATCGAATTCCGTTCCCCTAAACTCCTTGTGCCAATCATATAATCTTGTTCCTTTCAAGTCTCTAACCATACAGCCAAATCATTAGCCACTTTTAGCATATTTCTCTTTCCTTGGGGCACAATAACCCTCAGTGGAAGGCTGGAAGGTAGAATCACTATACATATTGGTATTGTTATGAAGGACACTTCCTCAAAGGTACCCAGTCTCCCTGCATTCAAAGGGGTTAGTGATTCAATTGCTGGGTGGCCAAGACTTTTCCAGGCCTGAATTATATGAGAGAGAGGAAGAGGAAGACAGAGAAAGAAAAAAAAAGAAAAAACGGAGAGCAACAGGAGGAATAGAAAGAAGGAGAGAGAAAGGAAGGGAAGAAAAAAAGAAGGAAGGGACCTCTAAACATATAGTAAAGCCTAGGGCTGTGTATACCATGACCCATATAGGCAAATATGGCAAATTTTAGGCAATTTGAGCAACAAAAAAATAATGATGGTGTTGTAATCCCAGCTTTTAGAGGTCAAGGCACAAGAATCACTTGAGTGCCAAGAATTTGAGACCAGCCTGGGCAACATAGCAAGACCCCATCTCTAAAAAAAAAAAAAAAAAATGGCCAGGCACAGTGGCTTACACCTATAATCCCAGAACTTTAGGAGGCTGGGGCAAGCAGATCACGAGGTCAGGAGATTGAGACCATCCTGGCTAACACACTGAAACCCCGTCTCTACTAAAGATACAAAAAGTTAGCCAGGTATATTGGTGTGTGCCCTTAATCCCAGCTACTCAGGAGGCTAAGGCAGGATAATTGCTTAAACCCAAGAGGCAGAGGTTGCAGTGAGCCAAGATGAGACACTGCACTCCAGTCTGGGTGACAGAGGGAAACTGTCTCAAAAAAAAAAAAAAATGTAATTACCCAGGCATGGTGACACATGCCTATAGTCCTACCTGATACTGGAGCTGAACCTCAGGAGTTCATGGCTGCAGTGAGATGTGATTGCACCGCTGCACCCTAGCCTGGGGGACAGAGTGAGACTGTCTAAAATATATTTAAATGATGCCATTATGGGCTAAATTGTCTTCCTCAAACACTTATATGCTGAAGTTCTAACCCCTAAAACCTATGAATGTGACTGTACAATATTTGGAAATACAGGCTTTAAGTGGTTAACTAAGGTAAAATGAGATTATATGGGCCCTAATCCAATGTGACTGGTGTTCTTATAAGAGGGGGAGGTTAGGACACAGACAAAGGGAAGATTGAGTAAAGACATGATGAAGATGGCCATCTACCAGCCAAGAAGAGAAGCCCTCAGAAGAAACCAGTTGTGCTGACACCTTGATTTTTGACTTCTAATCTCAAGAACTATGAGGAAATACATGTCTGAACTTCAAGCCATCCAGTCTGTGGTACTTTATTATAGCAGCCCTAGCAAACTATCCCAGACGGTAACATACTACATCGGATAGTGTGAGAATTTATGATTGCTCACTGACGGAAGTGAATAAATGGGGGAAAGGAAAAGCACTTCCTTATCTCATAATAGAATGGCAGCTAATCAATATAGAAGGAATAATGTAATTAGAAAGTCACAGTCAGGCACGGTGTCTCATGCCTGTAATCCCAGCACTCTGGGGAGGCAGAGAAAGGAGGATCCCCTGAGGCCAGGAGTTCAAGACCAGCCTGGGCGACATGGCAAAACCCTGTCTCTACTAAAAAAAAAATATTTCAGAGTCTCACTCTGTCACCCAGGCTGGAGGGCAGGCTCTGCCAACTGCAAACTCTGCCTCCTGGGTTCAAGAGATTCTCCTATCCCAGCCTCCCAACAGCTGGGATTACCAGTGTGTGCCACCATGCCCAGCTAATTTTTGTATTTTTAGTAGAGATGGGGTTTCACTATTTTGGCCAGGATGGTCTTGAACTCCTGACCTCAGGTGATACATCTGCTTCAGCCTCCCAAAGTACAGGGATTACAGGCATGAGCCACTGCATCTGGCCTCTCCTCTCTCTTTAAAAAAAGGCTTGTTCTTGGCTGGGTGCGGTGGCTCAAGACTGTAATCCCAGCACTTTGGGAGGCCGAGGCAGGTGGATCACAAGGTCAAGAGATTGAGACCATCCTGGTCAACATGGTGAAACCCCGTCTCTACTAAAAATACAAAAAATCAGCTGGGCATGGTGGCGCGTGCCTGTAATCCCAGCTACTCAGGAGGCTGAGGCAGGAGAACTGCCTGAACCCAGGAGGCAGAGGTTGCGGTGAGCCGAGATCGCACCATTGCACTCCAGCCTGGGTAACAAGAGCGAAACTCCGTCTCAAAATAAATAAATAAATAAATACAAAAAGTAGCCGGGTGTGGTGGCAGGCGCCTGTAATCCTAGCTACTCAGGAGGCTGAGGCAGGGAGAACTGCTTGAACCAGGGAGGTGGAGGTTGCAGTGAACCGAGATCTGGCCAGTACACTCCAGCCTGGGCGACACAGTGAGATTCATCGTGGAAAAAAAATAATAATAATAAGCCTGTTCTCTTAATAAACGTCAAAGTTGTGAAGGACAAAGCAAGACTGGAGTAACTACTTCAGATTAAAGCAAACTAAAGAGACACAACTAAATGCAACGTGCAGTACTGGACTGGACAACTGGCAAACATGGAGAGTGGATTAAATCATACTATATCAAAGTTAAACTTCCTTGTGGTAATTGTAGTTATGTAAGAAAATAAGACTGTCGTCGCACGTCTAGTCTACCAATCAATAGCCACTATTCACAAGGCCGCCTCCCCTCCCTGGCTATTTAGTGATGAGACAGATGATACCTCCCATCACCCTCGCCTCTTGACATCCTCCCTATCCCTGCTTCAGGGGCTTTTCCTCTCTGACTGTGCCATACCCTCCACCTTCTCCCCTCCTGTCTCCCGGGTTCTATTCATCCCTGTTCCCTCTGCGTCCCGGTTCTCACGCTCTCTTCCGCTCTGCCCTCCCTGGCTCCTTCCACCTCCCGGCCGCTCCCTTCCCCCTCCAGGTGCGCACCTGCTACTGCTCGCTCTACTGCGCGTTTGCGCTCTACGCCCAAGGGAGCCGGGGCTGCAGAGCTGGAGAAACTTCCGCGGCTCCGGGCGCGGTTGGCTTAGGATCCGGGCTCCGGGGCTGAGACAGGTGTCTGTGCCACCCGCGATGGGCTGCTCCAGCAGCGCCCTCAACAAGGCCGGCGACAGCAGCAGGTTCCCCAGTGGTGAGCAGGGGAGCGGCGCCGCCCACGCCCAGGCTGGGGACTCGGGTGGGCTGGCTCCCCGGGAGGTCCAAAGGGTGTGCCCCGTGCCCACCCCGCCAGGCAGGGGCCGGGCCTCGTCCTGGAGCGATGCGAGCGGAACCCAGGACAAAGCGCGATTTCCTCCCAAATCTTGAGCGGCGCTGCTGTTACCTGGGGTGCGGCGGCCTTGGTGCCTGATGCGCGGGACCGGAGTCTGGGCGCTGGACTCACCCTGTCGGCTGATGGGATCGCGGGGAATTGGTGTTGAGCTCTAAGGACTTTCCCCCATTTACCCTCCCATTAGCATTTCAGCATCAAAGATGACAAAAGATGCGGAGAATCCAAACGAGCATTCACTCCATCAAGTAGGTTCCTGTACTCTGAATAGGTCAAACACACTTTCCCCTATCTTTGGCTTAAATATCTACTGAGAAGTATGTGCGTGACCAAAAGTGGTCATCACTGACTCTTTCTGAAGAAACTCAACAAGAACAGTTTTGAGCATCTACTATATAATATCTCAGTTCTTGGCTACATGCTGGAGATACAAGTGACCCTGTTTATGGAGATTGAGGGTGGAGATGAGACAGACAAGAAACACGTGAAACAATTGGCTAAGATTGTTTCTGACAGAGTATAAACGCAGATAGCCGAATTAGAGAATAACCGGGTTTTACACTTACTTTTCTTAGATTTTGAATGGCTAACATTTTGGACAATGCTATGGAGGTTAACCAAACTCCCTCAAGCTAGTTTACAGTCTTCTGCAGGGTGAAATTTAGAGGAGATTGAGTGAATTCCTTTTCACAGATCTCTTAGCACCTGTGTTACTGCAGTAACAGAAATCTAAATGTCTTTCTCTCTGATGTTGATAGAGTGCACCAGATGATTACGAATGCTTTTCAAAGCTCAGCTACTGTGTCCTAGTCAAAAATATGTGTTGCTGTTATTTTTGTGGTGTATGATAATTTATTTCTAGTTTCCATAGATAACAGAAAGCAACGGCAAGTCAGGAAGTAAACAAAAAATTAAAAACAATATAAAAGTGATTCTGAACCCCTTCTCACTGGCAACAATGTGAAAAGATGGAAAAAATCTTTTTTTTTTTTTTTTGAGATGGACTCTCACTCTGTTGCTCAGTAACTTTTCTCTTAAAGAGCCCAGAGTTTCCATACTCCTAACGAGAGGCCAAAGCAAGGAGCAATTTCTCTGATGTTTCCTGTTTTATGTTATGAAATTAAGTAGAGTTTTGCATTGTGTTCTATGATAAATTTTTGTGTTTTTCAATATGAAAAACTGAGGGAAAACTAATGCTTCAGGAAGATACATTTTATTATTCTGACTTCTCTTACCCACTGCTGTCCTTTAGTTATCCTAGGAGAAGCATCCTGGTTTAACAATGATAACTGAGTCATCATTACATAATTTAAAACTGATTAAAACATGTATTTCAGGGAATGGAATTCTTGGGGCAAAAGTATTCAATAGGTGGAATGCAATTTTTAATCCTCTCAGAAAATAATGAATAAACTTATCTTAAAAAATATTTTATTATCAATATTGATAACCATTCCACATGAGTTACACTCTTCCATTTTTTATTCTTGCTTTCATTGCTGTTCTGAGTTTTCACAGATGTTATGGAGGAAATGTTAAAACACCTGACAACCAGTTCTAGCCTTTAGAAAATTAATCTAATATGCTACAGAAATTGCTCAACGCACATGTTAAATCAATCAACAGGTCTATTTGCTTCTGATCTTTGATCAAACAATACTCTCCTGTAATTAGATACTGTTCTGTGTTTGCCAACATTTTAACTTTGTGATCTTGGAGGCCCAATAAATAATTCATTTCTGTTTCTGCAGCTTTAAACTTCTTTAAATCCTATACACACCCCCAAGTTTGTGTGTATGTACTTTTAGACAAAAACAGTCCAAATTTATTACATGTCTGGTACATGCATTTATTCACTGTACTCTCAGTGCCTAACATGTGGTCCTCAGTAATTATTTATTGAATGAATACTTCATTTAATCCTTATAACAATGCTATGACTAAGTATTATGGTTGTCCCATTTTTACAGATAGCAGTAAATAATTTACCCAAGGTCACAGGCTTCGAAGAATCAGAGCTGGGATTTGAACTCATATGCTTTGCTGGGCACAGTGGCCCATGCCTGTAAGCCCAGTGGCTCTGGAGGCTGATGTGGGAGGATTGCTTGAGCCCAGGAGTTCAAGGCTGCAGTGAACTATGATTCAGCCACTGCACTTCAGTCTAGACAACAGAGTGAGACTCAATTTAAAAAAACAAATGAACCTATATGTTTAAGCCAGCTTCTACTAACTAGATTTAAATCTGTTTTTGACTCAGATCACTCTGGATCCCCCTTAGGTGTGTGGTCACCCACTATAAAAACAATGAAATCAATACAATAAATGCATTATACTATGGTTGGTTTTTTTTTTGTTTTGAGACAGTTTCTGTCTTGTTTCCTAGGCTGGAGTGCAATGGCATGATCTTGGCTCACTGTAACCTCCAACTCCTGGGTTCAAGTGATTCTTCTGCCTCAGCCTACTGAGTAGCTGGGATTATAGGCATGTGCCACTACACCCAACTAATTTTGTATTTTTTATAGAGATGGGGTTTCTCCATGTTGGTCAGCTGGTCTTGAACTCCTGACCTCAGGTGATCCACCTGACTTGGCCTCCCAAAGGCTGGTATTATAGGTGTGAGCCACTGAGCCCAGCCTATACTATATATCTTATTTAGGGATAGAATAATCCCTTATTATGATTCTAAATATTAGTCTAATCCTTAAATAAGATATATGGTTAATGTGTTACACAAATATATATTTATTTTATTTTTTATTTTAAAAAATTGAGACAAGGTCTTGCTATGTTGCCCAGGTTGGTCTTGAACTCCTGAGCTCAAGTGATCCTCCCACCTTGGCGTCCCAAAGTGCTGGGATTACAGGTGTAAACCACCATGCCCAGCCTATGTTATAAATTTAAATCAGACAGCAGCTACTAGTAGGTAGACTATAATCTAGATAGGTAGAATAATCTATTCCATGGATTATATGGGGACATTTTCCCTGACCCATTAGATGCTGAATCTCACAGAACTCCTTCCCATCACCTCCTAAGATGACTGAGGAGATAGATGTGTGTGTTGGGGAGAACAGAGGTGGAGACTCTGATTGTAAACAGTTAGCAAAGTGTGTAACAAATATCAAAGTGCTGCTCAAAGTGTAGGACAGTGCCTAACATGTGGTAGTCACACATGGATTTTTATGAAGGGCCCTGAAATGTGTGAGGAAAGAGGTTTTTCTTTCCAAAGGATAATTAGACACATTGAGTTTGGAATTTCTTGTGTTTATGGAAGCAAGTTTTAAATAGTAGGGCAATTTCTGTTCTTTTGAGTGTCCTGAGGATTCAATATAATCTGAACAGAAATTTTTTTTTCCTTTTCTTTTGAGACGGAGTCTTGCTCTGTCGCCAGGCTGGAGTGCAATGGCGCGATCTCGGCTCACCGCAACCTCCGCCTCCTGGGTTCAGGCAATTCTCCTGCCTCAGCCTCCTGAGTAGCTGGGATTACAGGCATGCGCCACCATGCCCACCTAATTTTTTGTATTTTTAGTAGAGTCGGGGTTTCACCATGTTGACCAGTATGGTCTCGATCTGTTGACCTTGTGATCCACCCGCCTCGGCCTCCCAAAGTGCTGGGATTACAGGCACGCGCCACCATGCCCAGCTAATTTTTTGTATTTTTAGTAGAGACGGGGTTTCACCATGTTGACCAGGATGGTCTCGATCTCTTGCCCTCGTGATCTGCCTGCATCGGCCTTCCGAAGTGCTGGGATTACAGGCGTGAGCCACCGCGCCTGGCCAGAACAGAAATATTTTATTGGGCCGGGCGCGGTGGCTCACGCCTGTAATCCCTGCACTTTGGGGAGGCTGAGGCGGGTGGATCATGAGGTCAAGAAATCGAGACCATCCTGGCCAACATGGTGAAACCCCGTCTCTACTAAAAATACAAAAAAAAAATTAGCTGGGCATGGTGGTGCCTGCCTGTAATCCCAGCTACTCAGGAGGCTGAGGCAGGAGAATTGCCTGAACCCAGGAGGCGGAGGTTGCGGTGAGCCGAGATCGCACCATTGCACTCCAGCCTGGGTAACAAGAGCAAAACTCTGTCTCAAAAAAAAAAAATTTTATTGACTTCACAGAACTTATTGTGCCCAAAGTTGTCTAGACATTCACATTCAAACCCTACTCCCAGTACCTCTAGCTCTCTGTTAACATGGATAATCACTGCTCCATTCTTTACTAATAATATACGTGTGATCTGTTTTGGCAGACTTCTTCCCCAGGTACTGCCTAAGCACCAAACATGGACAAAGTAAATAGGTGGTAATTATTGACAAGTTCATTGCTAGGTTAATGTGTACATTTCCACTGACAGCTATAATCATTTACTTGCTCTAACCTGAACTTTCACTAGCTGCTTGCTGTCTGTGCTGCCCAGGCAATCGGATGAGGCTTGAATTTCACACAGTTCTGTGAATTGTTCTTTGTACTGTAGTCATACCTTCAGTCTTCACCCAATATTTCACACTGTGACACTAGCTAGGTCATCTGGTCCTAACTACACAAAGCTTTTCCTTTTGAATTGAAGAACAAACATCATTAACATTAAACTTAATTTGTATAGGCTTTTCTTGCATATAAAAGTTATACAAATGGGATTTTTTTTCTTTCAAATATGTGCCTTTGTGTCCTTTCTGGAATCTCGCACATAGAGAGCACTTGGTATGTCTTTGCGGTAGGCCTGGAGATTGCATACAGCTAATTAAAATGGAATTTTAAAAAAACTACGTATATGGTTCAAAAATGTGAAAATATTTGGGAAAGGCAGGGCGTAAAAAGTACGCCTCCCACCCTGTCCTCATCATCTGTTTAGTTTGAATCGCATCATGAATAAACACTTATTATTTTAGGTTTTTTGGGTATATTCTTCCAAAGTTTCTTTACACATTGCAAATATTGTTTCCTTCTCTCATCTTTATTTATAAAATGTAGGTTTCTATACCCACAGTTCCTCACTTCATTTTTTTCACCTAGCACCATGGAGATTTTTCCATATTGATATATAGAGAACTTCTTTCTCCCTTTTTATACTTGTATAATAATCTGCTCCTTGATTTATTTAACCAGTCCTTTGTTGAGGGCCATTTGATTTGTTTCCAGTACTTTCCTATTGCAGACAAGCCTGCCATGAATTCCCCTGTGCCTACATCCTTTTGAATGTGTGCAAGTATATCTGTAGGACAATTTCCCAGAAGTGGCATTACTAGGTCAAAGGGTGTATGCATTGATATTTTGATAGATAACAGCCTAAATGTGTTCTGTAAGAGTTGAACCAGTTTACTTTGTCATCAACAATAAAGTAAATCTTTTTCTAAAATGGAAAACGTTCAGACGTTTGTGCAGCCACATTGAAACATAGACATGGGACAGAAATCAGGAGACAAAGTCGAGAGCACACACTTTGTTTCAGGTGCTCTAGTTCATGATCTTATTTAATCCTTACAATAGCCTTAAAACATAAACATTCGTTGCACCAAATACAGCTAGAAAACAGAAGCTTAGTGCAGATAAGTCATTTGCCCAGGATCTCAGACCTAGTAAGTCTCGTAAGCTTACTGGATGGATGGAAGGATGGATGGATGGATGGATGGATGGATGGATGGATGGATGGATGGATGTACGGACCTGGGACACATGGCTAATGTATGTGACTCCGAAGCCTCTGTTCTTTTCACAACTTCCAGTTCCATCTGGGATCTTGTCCTAGTTCTGCTAGAAATTTGTAGTGTGACCTTATACATAGAATGAATGCAAACAGCTGAGTGTGGTAGCTCACAACTCTAATCCCAGCTACTTGGGAGACTGAGGCAGGAGAATCAGGATGTCAAATACCCTTGTACTTCAGCCTGGACAACAGAGTGAGACTTCTCTCTAAAGAAAAAAAAAATGGGCCAGGCGCGGTGGCTCACACCTGTAATCCTAGCACTTTGGGAGGCCGAGGTGGGTGGATCACCTGAGGTCAGGAGTTCAAGACCAGCCTGGCCATCAAGGTGAAACCCCTTCTTTAAAATTAAAAAATAAAACATAAAAAAAAAAGAAAAGAAAAATGGCAACCAATAACTGTTGGGTAGTTAGATGGGTGAATGGATGACTGACAGAGATGGGGATTCAGGGAGATAAAAATATGACTCAGAAAAGCAGAGGAAGAATCAGGACCTAAAGAGCAGCAGAAAATGAAAGGCAGCATTGGCCAAGATGGGCTTGGGAAGAGAGTGTTGGGTTGCGAGGAGGGCCTCCTAGCTATGCAGGAAAAGGTTAACACGGTAAAATGACATTTGATTGTCTATCTTTAAATCATGCTTCTGGGCTGGGTGTGTTGGCTCACACATGTAATCCCAGCACTTTGGGAGGCCAAGGCAGGTGGATCACCTGAGGTCAGGAGTTTGGGACCAGCCTGATCAACATGGTGAAACCCTGTCTCTACTAAAAATATGAAAATTTGCTGGATGTGGTGGCATCTGGTGGTAGTTGGGACCTATAATTCCAGCTACTTGGGAGGCTGAGGCAGGAGAATTGCTTGAACTCAGGAGGTGGAGGTTGCAGTATGCAGAGATCATGCCATTGTGCTCCAGCCTGGGTCACAAGAGGAAAACTCTGTCAAAAAAAAAACCTCATGCTTCTGTTAGGTGGGCCCACATCCAGCTCATGTGTACAGTTTCCCTTCTAAGTTAATGTTTTACGGTATCAAGTTGAAAGAAACCCTGAATACGTGTAGGTGTTACTGAAAGTCTCACCAAAGCTGATAAAAATTTGACTGGCTTCTAATCCTGGAGAGTGTAAGTATAAGTAGTACTAGGTAATTTTTTTTCCTTTTTTAGAGACAGGGTCTTGCTCTGTTGCCCAGGCTGGAGTGCAGTGGTATAGTCATAGGTCACTGCAGCTTGGACTCCTGGCCCAAATTATCCTTCCACCTCAGTCTTCTAACGTGCTGGGATTACAGGCATGAGCCACTCTGCCCATGGTAAATTTTTTTTTGAGATGGAGTTTCACTCTGTCATCCAGGCTTGAGTGCAGTGGCATGATCTTGGCTCACTGCAACCTCTGCCTCCCAGATTCAAGCCATTCTCCTGCCTCAGCCTCCCAAGTAGCTGGGACTACAGGTGTGTGCCACCATGCCCGGTGAATATTTTTGTATTTTTAGTAGAGACGGGGTTTCACTGTGTTAGCCGCGATGGTCTTGATTTCCTGACCTCATGATCCGCCCACCTTGGCCTCCAAAAGTGCTGGGATTAGAGGCGTGAGCCTGTAATTGTTTTTTTGTTTTTTTTTTTAAAGCAAAATGCCAGACTATAGCTCTCCAGGTGTGTGAATGTCTTGAAAGTCCTGTAATGACCCCAGAAGCTTCTTCACCCATCTCAGGGCTATTGCTGTTGT
Source organism: Callithrix jacchus (assembly GCF_049354715.1). NCBI lineage: Eukaryota > Metazoa > Chordata > Mammalia > Primates > Cebidae > Callithrix > Callithrix jacchus. The sequence goes on along the minus strand of NC_133517.1, from coordinate 98,769,078 downwards.
TCACAGTCCTTGAACCACTTCTTGGAAATGCCTTTGGGCTCTCAAGTTCACTCTTTGTATATATTTGAGGGTGTGTGAGCTTTGTCCTTTAAGGATGAATATTGAAAAAAACAACAATCCACAGTTTTTATTTTATTTTTAAATTTTTTTTTTTTTTGTAGACACTGGTTCGCACTATGCTACCCAGGCTGGTCTTGAATTCCTGGCTTCAAGCAACCCTAATACTTCAGTCAGCCTCCCAAAGTGCTGGGATTATAGGCATGAGCCACTGTGCCCAGCCCCACATTGTTTTTAGCAGCTAAACCCCCCAGGAGTTAAGCTTTATAAAGGAGGGTGAAATAAGACAGGCAATGCTGGTGTGCATTATATAGTATTACCTAAGTTGTTATATCAGAGTTTCCCAGCCTGTGAGAATGGATTACAGCCATACCAGCATTTCTCCTAGCCTTTAGGGCAGCCAGGTGGGATCTTGACAGCCTGAGCCGTCTGGAAGCAGCTTCCTCCATTTGTGGCAGTGTGATGCACAAATATATTCTATGTATGTCATGACACTGAAAAGATCAGGAAGTGGTGGTGGCCAGGTGCAGTGGCTCATGCCTATAATCACAGCACTTTGGGAGGCTGAGGCGAGAGGATCACCTGAGGTCAGGAGTTGGAAACCATCCTGGCCAATGTGGTAAAACCCCATCCCATCTCTTCAAAAATTCAAAATAAGTTAGCTGGGCATGGTGGCTTGCACTTCTTGTCCCAGCTATTCTGGAGGCTGAGGCAGGAGAATCACTTGAACGTGGGAGGCAGAGGTTGCAGTGAACCGAGAAGTCATCTGAGTTGCATGTGGGTCCCTAATCTGAGAGAGTGGCAGCAGCAATCAATCAGGTGAAAGACCTTCGATCTTTCTCCTCCTGGGTCTCCCCAGTGCTCTGTCTGGTGCCAGTGGCTCTCAGGGTACACACACTCTCCATGCTTGAGGCCCAAATATCTGGTGTGAATGTGACTGCTCTGCTGGAAGATTTCAGTCTTCCAGCCCAGCCACACGGTTGCTGACTGCTAACTCCCTTCTCAAGCACAGACACAGACACCTGCTTTTTTTTTTTTTTTTTTTAGACAGGGTCTTGCTCTGTTGCCCAAGCTGGTCTCCTGGGCTCAAGCGATTCACCTGCCCAAAGTGCTGGGATTATAAGTATGAGCCACTGCACCCAGCCACAGACACCAGCTTTTGACCACAGGCCTTTGTACTCTGTACTCAGAGTGAAACACAGACACAGTGACCCAGCCTGGAGAGCAGCGACATCACATTGGTGAGGTGGGTCTGTCTGCCCCTTTTAGAGTGCAAAGTAGAGCAAGTATTGACCTTTTTTTGTGAGATGGAGTCTTGCTCTGTCACCCAGGCTGGAGTGCAATGGGGCAATCTCGGCTCACTACAGCTTCTGCCTGCTGGGTTCAAGTGATTCTCCTGCCTCAGCCTCCCAAGTAGTTGGGATTTCAGGCACCCACCACCATGCCCAACCAATTTTTGTATTTTTTGTACAGTCAGGATTTCCCTATGTTGGCCAGGCTGGTCTCGAACTCCTGACCTCAAGTGATTCGCCCACCTTAGCCTCCCAAAGTGCTGGGATTACAGGCAAGAGCCACCATGCTCAGCTGTATTAACTTTAATTTCAGAAGAGAAATTAGAAGGGTTCTTATTTTTTTCTCTGATCTAGCCAAGGCAGAGGCTTAGCAAACCCAACTAATTCTGTGAAATAAAGAAAGGTTGGGAAAAAATCTCCCTCCCTAGTATGTAGCTCACTTAGACCAGCTCAGGCCTTTGATTCATGGCTAAATCAGTATCCTTATATTATCTCTTGTGCTGACCATGGCATGTTAGTGTGAGGATAGAGACCATACTAAAATAGGCAGCAATCCCTGTGGAGAATGAAGGATATCCTCATCCAGCAGTCCTGTATGTTCATATAGGATTGTTCAATCCAGTTCAGTCTCTCCAAGTAGCTCCTGGATGCCTTTCTCTGGTGACTCCATAGGTAACCTAATCATCTGGGGATCTTGTTAAAATACAGAAGAATCTGGTTCAGATTCTGGGGTGGAGCCCAAGATTCAACATTAAAAAAAAAAGAAAAAAATCCCAGGTCATGCTGATGGTGATGGTGCAGGCTCTGGGACCACAGTTTGATTTTAAAAGCAGCTAAATCTTCAAAGTGGAATCAAACTTCCTTGGGCTTAAGCCTAAGCTGTGCCACTCACTAGCTGCGTGCCCCTCTTAGATAAAGATGCCATAATGGTCGAGTATGGTGGCTCACACCTGTAATCCCAGCACTTTACAAGGCCAAGGTAGGAGGGTTGCTTGAGGCCAGGCGTTTGAGACCAGCTTGGCAACATAGTGAGGCTCTGTCTCTATTAAAAAAAAAAGATACCATAATTTTCTCAACTATATAATGGGGGTAACAATAGTCCCTCTTTAGGGAGCTGTTGGGGAGATTGAATGAGATAATCCATACAAAGCTCCAGGCTCAGTGCCTCAGTGAATGTCAACCACTGTTCCCTTTCCTAGAGAATCATGGTGGCAAGGCCCATTTGGGTTGGTGAGGTGTCATTATATATCCAGACAGAGACATCATCTTCCTTTCTGTCTCCTTTCCTTGTTCAGTGAGATGGGATTTTAGAGACTAGATTTCTATGCAAATATTGGATTCCCTTGTGCTAATAATGACTATCCATCAATGAAACTGTTTTTTTCAGTGGTGAATACTGTCAGTAATTTCAAAAGTGATGTTTTGTGCTATCATGTTTTTGAAATAAGAGTTTATCTTGTAGGATTCTAAAAGAAATTAAAGAAAATAAAATCAGGATAGCGTATCTGAAGGAGACAACTCTTTGTCATGGTTTGATGACATACTTGCCTCTGTAGCTCTTAAATGTCAGTCTTTCCCTTAGGCAAATGTCCACATCTCTATGCAAGTTCAACAATTGTTCCAAGAGTGCATTTCTTTCTTTCTTTTTTTTTTTTTTTGAGATGGAGTCTCACTCTGTTGCCATGCTGGAGTGTAGTGGAGCGATCTTGGCTCACTGTAACCTCCGACTCCCTGGTTCAGGCAATTCTCCTGCCTCAGCCTCCCAAGTAACTGGGATTACAGGCATGTGCCACCAAACCCAGCTAATTTTTGTATTTTTAGTAGAGTCAGGGTTTCACTATGTTGTCCAGGATGGTCTCGATCTCCTAACCTCATGATCCACCCTCCTTGGCCTCCCAAAGTGCTGGGATTACAGGCATGAGCCATTGTGCCTGGATCCAAGAGTACATTTCTAATTACATGTTCTTGTTTCTCTTTCTCTCTCTCTCTCTGTCTCTCTTTCTATTTGCAGAGATGAGGTCTCACTATGTTGCCCAGGCTCATCTCAAACTCCTGGGCTGAAACAATTCTCCCATCTTAGCCTCCCAAAGCATTTGGGATTACTGGCGTGAGCCACCTCGCCTGTTCTTGTTTCTCTATGTTTAAATTTCAACATTAAATTTGTCTTCAAACTTCATTGCATTTGCTTTGTGATGATCAAAACAAATTCTTGATATGTAAATTCAGGTGCTTTTATTAAAAAAGAGAAGTGGTCTGATTTTTATTTACCCTCAAATAATTTTTTGGCTGATGATTTTATATGTCAGTTACATGGAATATAGCTTAAGTTTGCCTTTCGCAAAATGAGTGCCCTGTTAGCATCTACCAGCTGATGGAATGCACACTTGGGGATTAGTATTTGTGCTGTGGTGCACAAGACAGTGTTTGTACATGCTTCAATGTGGGAAAAGGGCAAAAACATCTAGAATAACCCTGCTCCACGAATGTTGATTGGATGGGTGGATGAAGGATAGAATGGAATTGAAGCAAAAGCAGAGGAAGAAAATGAGAAGGAAGATGAGTGGACTCCTCCCCTAGAGTTGACTTATGCTACATTCTTGGTTCCAAAACCTCAAAAGCTCCAAGAATCTAGACATGGTGGCAGCAAGGAAAAATACAAGGACCCCCTTCCTTACAAATTTGCTCAAAAACCCAGCAGACAGGATGGTAAAGTCTTTAGGATGTCCAATATGGCAGTCATAGGAAATATTGACAAGATTTTCTTTTTATTGGGTAGAAAGTTTTCATTTCTGATTAGGGTAACGAACTGAGTTGAAAAGCTTCCACCATATCGTAAATTTCAGGTACGTTAGCTCTAGTTCTAATCCCTTCTGTTGTGTGGCCTAGTATTTAGTTTCTTTGTGTGCCTATCACAACGGTGCTTACAACAAGGGTTCTGTTAGTTCAGCTGTCACAGTGAATTTGTGCATGGGTCAATTTACACCAGCATCAAGAGAGATAATGAGCACCAAAGGATTAGGCTCAGAGCAGAGTATGATTTGATGAAATGTGGGGTTCAGAAAACAGACACATCTTTAAACAAATTCAGATATGAAAACAATGCATCTGTCTGCAATATTTATTACATAATAACATAGATTAGGCATAGAATGTTTCCTGTTTGTGGACAAAAATAGATCTCACTGCTTTTCAAGTTAGCCTGCTGGAAGAAATGATGCAGCACCCTTTTCTACCTTGAGGAGCTATGCTGAGGATTCACAAAGTCATATGGACAGAGTGTGTGGAAATACTTGGGTAAGAGGTAATGTATAGCCACCAAGTTGTGCTTAATGAAGGGCATAGCTATTTGAATTTCCCTGAAGACAGTAAACCCTAGAATACCAGGGACCACATTTTCCTCTTTTTTTTTTCTTTTTGAGACAGGGTTTCTGTTGCCCAGGCTGCAATACAGTGACACAATCATAGCTTACTGTATCCTTGACCTCTGGGGCTTAAGCAGTCCTCCTGCCTCAGCCTCCTGAGTTGTTGAGACTACAGGTGCATGCTACCATGCCCAGCTAATCCAGATCTTACTTGTTACCTGCTAGAACCCCTGTGCCCACCCAGATCTTGCCTGTAGTATGCACTTGATAAAAATGTGATGAATGAGTGAAATCAAAACAAGCAAACAGAATGAAACATTTATAAACAAATTACCAATGGCCTTTATTAACACCAATCAGGTTTAGTGAAATCATTGCTGACATTTTAAGTACCTTCCTTCCTCCCTCCCCTCCCCTCCTCTCCCCTCCCCTCCCCTCTTCTTTTCTTTTCTTTCTATGAAGTTTCACCCTTGTGGCCCAGGCTGGAGTGCAGTGGTGCCATCTCAGCTCACTGCAACGTCCAACTCCTGAGTTCAAGTGATTCTTCTGCCTCAGCCTACTGAGTAGCTGGGATTACAGGGGTCCACCACCAGCCTGGCTAATTTTTTATTTTTAGTAGAGACAGAGTTTCACCATGTTGACCAGGCTGGTCTTGAACTCCTGACCTCAGGTGATCCACCCACCTCAGCCTCCCAAAACGCTGGGATTACAGGTGTGAGCCACTGTGTCCAGCCTACTTTTCTATTACTTATCAATAATCGTATTTTAAACTATACCATGATAGCAATACAACTTTGTAGGTCAATACCGACAACTTCATAGTGTTTAGGAGACTGTATCTAAGCCCTTTAACATTGCAGGTTAGCTTTTCTATTGCTAATTTAGCTATAGTTTATTGACAGGTCACTCCTGGTACTCAAGGGACCTTTGTAAAATTAAAAAGAAGCCTTCCCCCCACCACCAACACATGCACCCTTGCAGCTGCACCCAGACTGGAGTTCTGCCCCGTGCAGTGAGAAGCTGGTATAGCTGTGCCCTGCGTCTGTGTTTAGTGACTAACTTCTCATGTCAGATACCATGCTGGGCAGATTACAGACATTATGCACTCAGTCATAACAAGCCTGAAAGGCAAACAATAGCCGCACTTTACAAATAGGGCCAGTGAGATCCAGAGAGGTTAGGAACTAACTTGTCCAGATTGCACAGTTAAGTAAATGTGAGAGTCAGGATTCACACCCAGCATCAGAAGAGTCTGTTGGCTAGAGGGAAGGGAGGGAAATCAAACACATAAAAAAAATGTACTCCCTTCAGCAGCTCAAGGGTAAGAATAAGCTGAGGGTTATATAATCTGGAGCCAGAAAAGGAAGCTTTAGTGGTAGTTGTAGACTTTATTGTGTTCTCTGAGAGATGGTTCACGGCAACTATTTGTTTTCCAATCTTTTTATTTATTTCCTCTAACCTTTCCTCCTCCTCCTCCTCCTCTTCTTCTTCTTTTTTGTTTTTTTTTTTTTTTTTTTGAGACAGAGTCTTGCTCTGTTGCCCAGGCTGGAGTGTAGTGGCATCATGATTTTGGGTCACTGCAACCTCTGTCTCCCAGGTTTAAGCAATTCTCCTGCCTCAGCCTCCAAGTAGCTGGGATTACAGGCACTTGCCATCACAGCCAGCTAATTTTTTGTATTGTTTCAGTAGAGATGGGATTTCACCATGTTGGCCAGGCTGGTCTCTAACTCCTGACCTCAAGTGATTCACCCGCCTCAGCCTCCTAATCTGCTGGGACTACAGGCGTGAACCACCGCTCCCAGCCTAATCTTTCTTCTTCCATAGAAAGGTACCAATATTGGAATGCATGAAATCACCTTACTTTTCTGTTTGTGCATCCTAATTTCTTTCTCTCTCTCTCTCTCTCTCTCTCTTTCTTTCTCTCTCCCTCTCTCTCTTTCTCTCTCTCTCTCTCTCTTTCTCTCTCTCTCCCTCCCTCCCTCCCTCCCTCTCTCTCTTTGAGAAAGGGTCTCACTCTGTCCTCCAGGCTGGAGTGCAGTGGCGCAATCATGGCACACTGTGACCTCAACCTCCCAGGCTCAAGCTATCCTTCCATCGCAGCCCCCTCAGTAGCTGGGACTACAGGCCAGCACCACTATACCCAGCTAATTTTTAAATTTTTTTGTAGAGACAAGGTTTTGCCATGTTGTCCAGGGTGATCTTGAATTTCTGGGCTCAGGTGATCCACCTGCCTTAGCATCCTGCAGTGCTGGGATTACAAGTGTGAGCCACCACCCCAGACACTGCATCTAATTTCATCCTTGTTTGGGCCACTATGGGAGTTATAACAATAGTGATGCTAAGATTGATAAGAGTAGTGGGTACTAGTCTCTGCACCAGTTCTTTCTGAGTATTATCTCATGTAATCCTCAAGACAGTTCCCTGGTTCAGTATTAACACTATTCCCACTTTACAGGTGATGAAACTGAGGCAGAGAGAGGCTTAATAAGGCTAGTAAATGCAGGAACGGGGTTAAAATCCACTACACTATAGGTGTGCTTTCCAAGTTCATAAGGTATCTGTCCTCTTAGAGCAGAATTTCTCATCTGTCACATAGGAAAAAGAACTTCTGAGTTATTCCTTCAGAGCTACTGTATCTGAAATACAGTCATTTCAAAATTTAGAGTGCAATTAATCAATATAAATTACAAAGTAATTGTGGTCTGCCCCTCTAGTTTTTTTCTCTATGTTGTATGTTTATGATCATTTTGAAGGTATTGTATGTCCTTTGGGCTACCATGAAAAAATGTTAAAAGACAATGGCATTTTTTTGTAAAGTTTCCCTACTTGATTGACTATTTTCAGATTGTGTTTTACAGAAGTACGTGTTGTGGACACTTGCGTAAAGATTGGAAAAGTTACATAAGGATGAAGATGGGCCGGACTGGGCAACATTGAAAACCTCTGTCTCTAAAAAAATTTATAACTTAGCCTTGCATGGCGGCACATGTCTGTGGTCCCAGATACTTGGGAGGCTGAGAGGGGAGGATCACTTGAGCCCGGGAGGTCAAAGCTGCAGTGAGCTATGGTCATGCCATTGCACTCCAGCCTGCTGACAGAGTGAGACTCTGTCTCAACAACAACAGCAAAAGAATGAAAGTGAATGGATATTGTGATCATGGGTATGAATCTCCTAGCTATGACAAAAATTGACAGATCTCTTAGACACCTATGACACCATTTGTGGAGAAATTAATTTTCTCAAAATTTCGCAAAGCTTTTTGTTGGGGGAGAAAACTTTGATAGCATAATATGTTTTTCAAAATGTAAAATTGTGTGGGTGTGTTTGGGTGTGTCGGCACATTTTTTTCCGCACAATTTGCGGAAAATGATGCCTTCAGAATGTACTCATGACTGGCACAGGTAGATGAAAATGGTTTGTCTCATTTAACCGACAGTACTAATCACTGTAATAACTATTTTACCAGAAAATAAAATTGGCAGCCATCTGTGATTAGTGCATTAACACATTTCCTGGTTTATTCCCTGAGGCAGTTATCATCAGATCATCCTTTGTGTGATATCTAAATGCACTGTCTTCTCATGATGAATTTCTTTTTAGACCTGAGAAATCACCTTGATTAAATCGCCTTACTTGCAATTAGTTTGAAGGCTTCATTCATGATGAGGCAGGAGTGGGAGGTGAAAGACAGCCCTCTCTCAATTCTGTCATATGGGCCCCCAAAGCCCACAGCTGGTGCCGAGTCTCATCAGGTTGTTCTTGAGTTCTGATTTTCTGCTTCCAGTTCTAATCCCTCTCTGCAGGAGGATTCAAACCTACTCCCCAAGGCAGGGTGGAGATGCAGATGCTGACACACACATACCTGCCCCCAACACTACCCTCCTCATTTCCCCCTCTCCTCACAGGAGCCTCTATGCAAAAACTACCCCTTTCTCAAAACACAAAACAAATTCGTTAATAAGATAGAGAGCTCAGCTGCAGGCTGTTGCATATATTTCTAGCCAAGATTGATACATCCAACAGCCTCCCAGATTTGCTACTAGGATGTACAATCTACAACCATCTCCAAGATGCCATGCCCCCGCACGAGCAGTTCATGTCTCTCTCACCGGCCCAAATCCATCTATACCCCTGCTCCTCCCCAAAACAAGTATTTTCAGAGACAGGGTCTTTGTCTCTTGCCCAGGCTGAGTGCAGTGGCATGATCACAGCTCACTGCAACCTCAAACTCCTGGGTTCAAGTGATCCTCCCACTTCAGCCTTCTAAGTAGCTGGTGTTACAGGTATACACCATCATGCCCAGCTAATTTAAAATTTTTTTGTAGAGATCAGGTCTCACTATATTGCCTAGGCTGGTCTTGAACTCCTGGCCTCAAGTGATCCTCCCGCCTTAGCTTCCCAAAGTGCTGGGATTACAGGTATGCTGTGCCTGGCCTATCCCATATTTTTTATCTCCAGCATTCTTGCTATAAACCAGTGTTTTTCTAGACCCTCTCCCTCTCTCTCTTCAGCCCTAAACTGTCATTATGTCCAGTCATTTTATTTCTCATTTCTGAGTTCTATTTGCCTGTGTCACTGGACACATTGACTTCTGTGTTGCCCACCTCTAATTCATTCTCCAGAGGGAGGTTTTTAAAACCCAGATTGGATTAATTCATTTCTCTGCTCCCAATTCTTTATTATCTTTTATTTATTTTTGTATTTCAAAAACGATTAGTTTTTGAAGGTATAATTGACACACAATAAACTGTACATATTTATAGTGTACATTTTAGTTAACTCTGGTATCTGTACACCATAGAAGCATCAGCACAATCAAGATTGTGCCCCTTTGAAATCTCCCCTCCCCTCTGCCGTCTACCCAATCCCAGTCTCCAGAGAGCCACTGTTCTGCTATCACTGTAGATAAGTTGGTATTTTTTAGAGTTTATATAAATGGAATCACAGGCTATGTGATCTTTTTGTCTTCTTTTCCTCAGCATGATTATTTTGAAAATCATCCATGTTGTTGCACTCATCAAGTGTTCATTTCTCTTTTATTACTGAGTCATATTCCATGGTGGAAATGTTCCAGTTTTTTTTTTTTTTTTTGCCAATCAGTTTGAGCTAATCAGGTTGCTCAGGTTAGCCTTGAACTGATGACCTTGCCTTCGCGAGCGCCATGAGCTCCGGCGGGAGCCACTTTGGACCCCAATGTTCCAGTTTTTTTGACCCATTCACCTGTGATGGACATTTGGGTTGTTTCTGGGTTTGGGCTGTTACAAATAAAGATGCTGGCTGGGCGTGGTGGCTCACGCCTATAATCCCAGCACTTTGGGAGGCCAAGGTGGGCAAATCACGAGCTCAGGAGTTCAAGACCAGCCTGGCCAACATGGTGAAACACTGTCTCCACAAAAAATACAAAAATTAGCTGGGTGTGATGGCAGGCACCTGTAATCCCAGCTACTCGGGAGGCTGAAGCAGGAGAATCACTTGAACCTGGGAGGTAGAGGTTGCAGTGAGCCAAGATCGTGCTATTGCACTCCCGCCTGGTAATAAGAGCAAGACTCCATCTCAAAAACAACAACAGAACAAAATGAATATTTGTGTATAAGTATATGGACATGTGCTCGCTTCGGCAGCCCGTATACTAAAATTGGAACGATACAGAGAAGATTAGCATGGCCCCTGCACAAGGATGACACGCAAATTCGTGAAGTATATGGATATGTACTTTCTTTTCTCTTGGTAAAATACCTATAAGTTAAATGTCTAAGCTATATGGTGCATGTATATTTATTTAACTTTTTTACAAGTCCTGCTTGAAATTCTTGTTCTTTGTGCTTTGAGGATAAAATCTAAACCCTTCAGCACCACCTGCAGGGGCCTCCATGACCAGGCTCCTGAGCCAGGCTCCAGCCACACTGTCCTTTCCTAAATCCTCCAGTTCCCTGTGCATTCTCCTCCTGGAACTCGCAGAAATGATCTCAGTATGCTGAACTTATGGGTAACTTCTTGCTGCTCTGCATACACAGTGGTCACAGCACTTATCACCTGGCATTGTTTCTGTTAGATCACTGCTTCTGATGGCTTCACCAGTGGTACCAGAGAGCAAAGCCTGTAGTTTTCAACTTGGTACATAAACGGCTTTTGTACATCCCATGTTTTCATTCGGAAGGTTTTCTTTTTTTCATTATAAATAATCATTAAGCATCTTTGGAGGTATTGGTGAAGGTGGTGGATTGAAGATATGGATCTCATTTTGTGCCTTCCTGAAACTCACTAAAATGACAGTAAAGAGATGTAAAAAATGGTTTAAAACCACAAAGATGGGAAGAACAGAAAAAAGACAATAATAGAAAAGAACTGGGGTTTAGGAAGCAGACAGACATGTAATAACTCACTTAGCATGCCAAGGAAAGCTCAATTTGATTAGCAGTAGTGAAAACTGAGAACCACCCTGGGTACTGCATGAGCCTTGGAATGCTCCAGAGTTGGTGGCTTGGTACCTCAGTAAGTCCTTCATCTTCATAAAGAGTAAATTAATAGACTGTTTGATATGAATACATGTGTTAAAAAGAGAGACAATTGGGAGTGAGTTGAATAAATGATAATATGTGACCTAAGGAAATGAAAAAGCATGACAATTATTAACTAGGGGAAAAAGAAGAAATTGTAATAGCTTAATATATGGCTCAGTTCTTCATAGCAGACACAGTCATTAAATAGACATATAATTGTCTATATATGTCTATATAGACACTTGAGCCACCGCGCCCGGCCCCCAAAGCATTTTTATAAGGTTTATGCTTTCAGAATAAATTTTCAAGAAGTAAAACCGGCTGGGCGCGGTGGCTCAAGTCTGTAACCCCAGCACCTTGGGAGGCCGAGGCGGGAGAATCATGAGGTGAAGAGATCGAGATCATCCTGGTCAACATGGTGAAACCCCGTCTCTACTAAAAATACAAAAACTTACCTGGGCATGGTGGCACCTGCCTGTAATCCCAGCTACTCAGGATGCTGAGGCAGGAGAATCGCCTGAACCCAGGAGGTGGAGGTTGTGGTGAGCCGAGATTGTGCCATTGCACTCCAGCCTGGGTAACAAGCGCGAAACTCCGTCTCAAAAAAAAAAAAAAAAAAAAAAAGTAAAACCACCGCAACAACAATCTCCAGAAGTAAAACTACTGGGTCAAAGAGTATCATCAACACGTTGCCAAGCTGCTTATCTTAAACTATCCACAGCATGTTTGCATCCACTATTTTATGTGACAGGATGCCTCATGCAACTCTGAGATTGATATGAGGAAGAGAAAAGAGATTCACTGCTGTTTTAGAGACAAGATCATTGGGAGCTAAGTTTCCAAGCTCTTACAGTTGGAACAACAGCCAGAAGTAAAATGCATGTTTCCCTACTTTCTGGTTGATTTCTTTTCTCACTGTGCCCCGCAAATGGTGTGAAACTCAGGCCGAACCTATCTCTGCTACTTTCCTTGCCTGACGTCTTAGCCTTTATCTGTTAGAGGTTCCCTGCCACAGTGCCTTTTCCCTTTGCTGGGGGCTTGTCTATGTTAGAAGGAAAGTAAGACCTCTCTCTCTTTTTTTTTTGAGATGGAGTTTCGCTCTTGTTGCCCAGGCTGGAGTGCAATGGCTCGATCTTGGCTCACTGCAACCTCCGCCTCCCAGGTTCAAGCGATTCTCCTGCCTCAGCCTCCCAAGTAGGGATTACAGGCACCCACAACCATGTTTGGCTAGTTTCTGTATTTTTAGTAGAGAAGGGGTTTCATCATGTTGGCCAGGCTGGTCGTGAACTCCTAATCTCAGATGATCCACCCACCTCAGCCTCCTCCCAAAGTGCTGGGATTACAGGTGTGAGCTGCTGCACCTGGCCGAAAGTAAGACCTCGCTAGCAGCCCAAGGACCTCACATCATGAAACCTTCTAAGTCTAGTTTAGGAGGCTTCTATTACCAAAAAAAAAAAAAAAAAAAAAAGGAAAAAAAAATTTTAAAAGGAAACCTTCTAAGTCTCAAGAGAAGAAAGGGTAAGACAAGGAAAAGAAGAGAAAGACAAAGTGGAGTAAGCTCAGTTAGAATCTGAGACAGGAACCATGAGAAGATGCACAAGAAGCAAACAGGAGAAAACTGTGGTTTTGTGGTTTTGGACTTCAGAGCTTAAGATGAGATGTGGGAGCTGAAGACAGTAAAGGGATTTGACTTAGAGACTGTTAGGGTCATGGTGTGGCCTTTCTGTACTCAGATATACTTTGAACTGTCTTGAACTGTTAAATCTACTTAGTGATGTCCATTCACTTTTCAAGATAAAACTAAACAATAATTTGTGTTTTCTCTTTTCTTTTTACTTTTCAAATGAATAATAAAAAGCAACTTCAAATGAGCATTTTTCAACCGCAGAAGAAAGTAAGTCCTGCTTTGCCCAACCAAAGCCATGTACACTGGGAAGAGAATCTACCCTTGACGGCAATGTACAAAGGGAAACCCATTCTCCATTACAAAAGCTCAAGGATTCAGCAGAGCCTACAGCTAATGGTGTTAAACCCCTTCAGGAACAGCCCCTGGCCAAGGATGTAGCCCCTGGAAGGGATGCCGTAGACCAATCAGGGTCCACAGAAAAGACCCAGCCTGGAGAGGGACCGGAGGAATCAGGGCCGCCTCAGCCAGGTAGCAAAAAGGATGCCCCAGCAGGGGAAGGAAAGAAGAAAGATGCAGGAGCAGGGACGAAGGCTGAGCCTCTAAAAGGAAATGCTGAGGCTGAGCCTTTAGGACCAGAAGCCAAGGGTCAGCCTTTGCAGACAGCAGGAAAGAAGCACTCCCTCAGAGCAGGGGAGGACACTGAGAATCCACAAACTGCTGCAGAGATGAAGCTTCTAGGAACAACTGAGAACATTCTGCCTCTGCAAACAGCTGGAGAGCTACAACCTCAGGGTGCAATGGGAGAGGATGAGCAGGCTTTGCTTCTAGAAACCATTTCTAAAGAGAATGAATCTCCAGAAATATTGGAAGGAAGCCAGTTTGTGGAAACAGCTGAAGAGCAGCAACTTCAGGCAACATTGAGAAAAGAGGAGCAGCTCCAGCTTCTGGAAACAATTCCCAAAGAGAATGTAACACCAGAAGTATTGGACAGAAGTCAACTTGTGGAAAAGCCTTTTATGAATGATCCACTCCATAAAAGTCCTGAAGGTCCAGGAAACATGGAGCAGATTCGACCTGAAGGAATAGTTGGAGGTATGGAGCGTCCAGCACGAAATGTAGAGACAGGAGCAGATGTGGAAATGGTAAGGAACATCCACACTAACGAAGAGGACCAACGCATTGAAGGTAAAAGTTAGTCTGGAAACCTTCTGGATGTTTAGATGTGCTCCATAGGAGACCAGCTCCAGGGGGTGGGTGGGGTGACTGATAAACAGTCCCTGAAGTCACTTTCAGGTGGTTGAAGTTCATTTCACCAAGCCAAAACAGCTTCTATGCCTGGGAAACAGGCATTCCATCAATGCTCAGCTTGTCAGCCAAACTTTTCTGAAACATCATCTCTGTCCAAAATGTTCACCCAGAGTTAAATAGTATCAAACATTGAAGGCAACATGTGAAACTTTCTGAAGTTTTTCAAGTTGATGCTTCATCAGGCCCCATGTATGAAGTAAGGATCCAAAGTCAAGGTGAATCGATGATTATTGGAGGAATTCACCTTCCAGTGAAAGGATATATACATAATGGATCTGAGAATGTTATCTTCATCTTTGTGAATCTTATCTTAGAAAATGACTGTCAGGGCAGGTGCAGTGGCTGGCACCTGTAATCCCAGCACTTCAGGAGGCAGAGGTGGGAGGATAGCTTAAGCCCAGCAGTTCATGATCTGCCTGGACAACATAGCGAGACCTCGTTCTCTTAAAATAAAAAAAAAAAATAAGAAGAATGTGACTGTCAGTCTGCTCTTGTTCTTCTGTAGTTTTAAAAATCTTTATGAGAAGACTAGAGAAAATGTGCTATGTCTTGACATATGGTGTTTTAAAATTTTAAATGTATTTTACCAGCATAAAACAAATGATGTTTACACTATTCTTTATTGGTGTTATAGTTTAAAAAAATATTTTCTTCTGGGGCATGATTTACATTTTGGTCATTTTTAGCTTCACAGTTCAGTATAATTAAGTGAAGCATTCATTATAATCATCCATCTGTTGTTCTTAAATTCTTTCTTTTTAAAAAAAAATTTTTTTTGAGACAGAGTCTCACTCTGTCACCCAGGCTGGAGTGCAGTGACGAGAACTTGGCTCACTACAACCTCTGCCTTCTGGGTTCAAGAGATTCTCCCACCTTAGCCTCCTGAGTAGCTGGGACTACAGGCGCACACCACCATGCCTGGCTACTTTTTGTATTTTTAGTAGACAGGGTTTCACTATATTGGCTAGGCTGGTCTCGAACTCCTGACCTCATGATCCATTTGCCTCACCCTCCCAAAGTGCTGGGATTACAGGCTTAAGCCACTGCACCAATTCTTTCACTTAACTCAGCACTTTTTGCATGTCTAAACATATGCTGGGTGCTGAGATGCAGACTAAGAGTCTCTGTCCTCAAGGGGCTCCCTGTCTAGTGGGGGAGGGCAGGATGTGCATGCATCACCACAGTCTGTTGCAGGAATTGCTTTCCTAAAGGCGTGTAAGAAGGGCTCTGGGAACAACATGGGAGAGGCAGTAAAAGCAGGTTGTTTTTACATCGGGATTGGCGAACTCAAGTCTTTAGGCCTAGGATACTGAAAATGAGTGAGGAGAGGGACATACGCCATACCGTGGGAGCCCAGGGAACCTTGGCAAACAGGAGAGCACAGCCTTGCTGAAAGAAGCAGCTCTGTGCAGCTCCAGCCATGGAACTAGGGCCAATGCCGCCAAGGCCAACTTCTCAGCAAAACAGGGTTGTGTGTGCAATGTCCAACCTTGTCAATATTGGCTGTCTGCAAATTTTTTTTTTTTAAAGATGGGGTTTCACCATGATGGCCAGGCTGGTCTTGAACTCCTGACCTCAGGTGATCTGCCTACCTCGGCCTCCCAAAGTGCTAGGATTACAGGCTTGAGCCACTGCACCCAGCCCTGTAAATGTTTAATGATTGTTTTTGAACACATAGTGGCCAAGCAAGACAGGTTTTTGGGCACCCCATCACTCTTTAATTTAGATATGAATGAAATTTTCCCTCCCTCCCTCCCTTTCTTCCTTCCTTTCTTCCTTCCTCCCTCCCTCTCTTCCTCTCTTTCTCTTTCCTTCTCCCCTGGCCCGCCCTTGGATTTACATACCAATGAAACTTTCCTTCCCCTCCCCTTCCCTCTTTCAACAGAATTTTGCTCTTGTTGCCCAGGCTTGAGTACAATGGCACCATCTCGGCTCACCACAGCCCCCGCCTCCTGGGTTCAAGCAATTCTCCTGCCTCAGCCTTCCCAGTAGCTGGGATTACAAGCATGCTCCAACACACCTGGCTAATTTGGTATTTCTAGTAGAGACAGAGTTTCTCCATGTTGGTCAGGCTGGTCTCAAACTCCGGACCTCAGGTGATCCACCTGCCTCGGCCTCCCAGAGTGCTGGGATTACAGGCATGAGCCACTGTGCCCAGCCTCTTTCTTTGGGCTCAAGGGATCCTCCTGTCCCAGTTCTCAAGTAGCCAGGAGTACAAGACTGTGCCACCATGCCTGGCTAATTTTTTTCTTTTTCTTTTTTTTTTTTTTGAGACAGAGTCTTAATCTGTCATCCAGGCTGGAGTGCAATGGCATGATATCGGCTCACTGCAACCTCCGCCTCCCAGGTTCGAGAGATCTCTTGGTTCAGCCTCCTGAGTAGCTGGGATTACAGGTGCGTGCCACCACGCCCAGCTAATTTTTGTATTTTTAGTAGAGACAGGGTTTCAACATCTTGGCCAGACTGGTCTCGAACTCCTGACCTTGTGATCCACCCGCCTCGACCTCCCAAAGTGCTGGGATTACAGACATGAGCCACTGCGCCCGGCCAACCTGGCTAATTTTTTTCTTTTAAAAAAACATTATTACCTTTTTTTGAGACAGGGTCTTGCTCTGTTACCCAAGCTGGAGTACAGTGGTGTATTCTTAGCTCACTGTAACCTCTGCCTCCCAGGCTCAATCCTTTCTCCCTCTTTAGCCTCCTGAGTAGCTGGGTGCTACCATGCCTGGCTAATCTTTGTATTTTTTGTATAGACAAGGTTTCATCATGTTGCCCAGGCTGGTCTTGGACTTCTGGGCTAAAGCAATCTGCTTGCCTCAGCTACCCAAAGTGCTGGGATTATAGGCATGAGCAACCACCCCCAGCTGCCCAGCTAATCTTTGAAAACTATTTTGTAAAGACAGATGGTCTCATTGCCCAGGCTGGTCTTGAACTCCTGGCCTCAAGTGATCCTCTTGCCTTAGCTTCCCAAAGCATTGGGATTACAGGTGTGAGCCATTATGCCTGGCCATGAAACTTTCAATTGTCATATGTTCTACTGCCATTTCTTTGGTAATTTTGCATCCTGATTTTATAGAGAGAATTTATTTCGTAAGAGTATGACAAAACTCGAGATGTTAACTGATCAACACCAGCCATTCAGAGGCTCTAAGAGGATTGAGATGATTACCTTTCTTTCTCTCTCTCTCTTTTTCTTTTTCTTTCTTTCTTTTCTTTCTCTTTTTTCTTTCTCTCTCTCTTTCTTTATTTCTTCTTTTCTTTTCTTTTCCTTCTTCTCTTCTCTTTTTTCTTTTCTTGTCTCACTCTTTTGCCCAGACTGGAGTGTACTGGCATGATCTCAGCTCACTGCAATCTCTGCCCCCTGGTTTCAAGTGATTCTCCTGCCTCAGCCTCCCGAGTAGCTGGGATTACAGGCTTGTGCCACCACACCCAGCTTATTTTTGTATTTTTAGTAGAGACGGGGTTTTATCACTTTGGGCCAGGCTGGTCTCGAACTCCTGACCTCAGGTGATCCGCCCACCTCAGCCTCCCAAAGTGTGGGATTACAGGTGTGAGCCACTGCACCTGGCTGAGATGATAACTTTTCTTGATTCCCCCCTGGGGAAACTTACTACTTAGAACTAAAGATCAGGAACTGTCCCCACTGGAGACAAGCTGTGGGATAATTTATGTTAATTCTAAATGAGTGTCTCTTAGTATCTCTTTGATTACTTTTCCAGGTGAGACAGGGGAAAAGGTGGAAACAGAGATGGAGAATGAAAAAGTGAGTGAAGGGACTGAAACCAAAGAAGAAGAAACAGGAGAAGCGGTGGACTTTTCAGCAGCCACATAGGTATGGTGACAGAAGAGTGAACTGACACAGCGTGTTATCATAGAGATGACAAAGATGGTAGTGAAGCTTGTGGTTATGTATCTTATCTTTCTACATCTATATGTTTTCTATAAGGAGTGTGGTTATAGAGAGACTGTTGGAACCATGAGAAGGATATTTCCATATTCTTGATTATTTTGTTCTGCAAAACTGCTAAGCCATAAACAGTTTTCCCAGCTACTTACAATGGCTATACATTTAAAACTATAAAAGTCAGAGCCAATAAAAATTATGTGATTATTTAAGAGTGTGAGGGTGACTTTCTTCATTGTGGCCATGAGTCCATTCAATACAGAAAATGAGACCCTAAAAAGAAGGCGTAAACCTTTGGGTACAGGTGGCTGGAGAAAGGAATTAGTAAATTTTAGGGAACTGACAATAATAAAGTCACACAGTTTTAATCATGATGCCATGAGAATGAACAACAGCTAAAATAATAGGATGAGTTATACCAAATATTTCTGTCCTGTTACAGAATTTAGAGCTGATAAGAACCTTAGGAAGTATGTCATCTACATACTTGCTCACCTTTAAGGTTGTCAACTATCACAGATCCTTATTTATCATGGAATATTAAACATGTCAACAGAATCCTTTTCAAAGGATTGCAAACTCTGGTGCTATTGAAAGGTCAGACATTTTTTACAATGAAAGGCTACACATTTTCCATGTGCCATTTTGAATCAGCTGTTGATTTTATACTCACATGAGGTTTTTCAATTGATGTTATACTTTAGAATAACATTAAAAGTATTTTAAGGCCAGGCACAGTGGCTCATGCCTGTAATCCCAGCACTTTGGGAGGTCGAGGCGGGTGGATCAGGTCAGGAATCCAGCCTGGCCAAATAGTGAAACCCTAACTCTACTAAAAATACAAAAAATTAGCTGGGCGTGGTGGTGTGTGCCTGTAATCCCAGGTACTCGGGAGGCTGAGGCAGGAGAATCGCGTGAACTCGGGAGGTGGAGGTTGCAGTGAGCCAAAATTGTGCCATTGCACTTCAGTGCGGGCAATGGTTCGAGACTCTGTATCAAAAAATATATATATAAATTAGTTGCCTTTTTAATGTATTTTGGAGACAATAAACAGCAAGGATTAAAACCCAGATTGTTGCTTATGTGGAATCTATTCTTGGGCTCTTTTTTTTTTTTTTTGAGACAGAATCTTGCTCTGTCACCCAGGCTGGAGTGCAATGGCGCTATCTCGGCTCACTGCAAACTCCAGCTCCCGGGTTCAAGCTGGGATTACAGGCATCTGTCACCACACCCAGCTAATTTTTGTATTTTTATAGAGACAGGGTTTTACTATGCTAGCCAGGCTGGTGTTGAACTCCTGACCTCATGATCCTCCCGCCTTGGCCTCCCAAAGTGTTGGGATTACAGGAGTGAGCCACTGTGCCCAGCTGCTCTGTTCTTTTTCAATTTAATGTGAGGCTTCAGCAGTGAAAAAAGGCTAAGAAATCAAGATTTTAGAAGCATTGATGACATTTATTTAGTGATGTACTGCAGAGTTAGTTTCTGAGAATTCTTCTGAAGTTGACCAGGTTTTGGCAGATGATTGTAAGTAATAAAAATAATAGCCAACTTTCCCACCAGTGAGTGCCTTGTGTTTATGAGTATCAGAATAGAATTCTGGAAACATTTGGTTTCTTTATCTTATTTGTAAATATGTATTTTTCTTTTTTTTAAAAAAATTCCTACTATTTCCTAAGTAAATATGTATTTTTAAGGTAACTACTCAGATGAATTAACTAATCTCTTTATTTTTTTTTTTTAATTTTTTGAGACAGGGTCTTACGCTGTTGCCCAGGCTGCTGTGTAGTGGTGTGATCATGGCTTACTGCAAGCTGGACTTCCTGGGCTCAGACCATCCTCCCACCTCACCTCCCCTGAGTAGCTGGGACTACAGGCATGTATTACCATGCCCAACTAATTTTTGTATTTTTAGTAGAGACAGCGTTTTGCCATGTTGTCCAGCTGGTCTCGAACTCCTGAGCTCGAGTGACCTGCCTTGGTCTCCCAAAGTGCTGGGACTACTGGGGTGAGCCACCTGGCCTACCTAGTTTCTTTTACTTTAGATTCTACATTAAAATAACTACTAAGATGGCCTATAATTAATTATAAGAATATAGGATACAGGGAAGAATATATTTTCTTGATTCTGATTTTAATATTAATTTATGTTCTGACTGTAAAGTGCTGAGGAGGACAATAAAAGGAGCTCCTTGAGGAGATGACACCATCCTTTCTGCAAAGCAAAGGCACTGGATTGTGATTGTATTGAAAGCAAGCACTGTGTTTTATGTATCTTTGAATTCAGGCATTTAGCTCCTTTAATGGAATGTGGTAGGTACTCGATAAATATTTGTTGAATCAATAAATTAATAGCAAACGCCATGGAGTCCCATTTATACTTAATTCATTAAGAAAAATACATATAAAATATAAATTTGGTTGGGCATGGTGGCTCGCGCCTATAATCCCAGCACTTTGGGAGGCTGAAGCGGGTGGATCTCTTGAGTCCAGGAGTTCAAAACCAGCCTGGGCAACATGGCGAGACCCCGTCTCTACAAAAAAATACAAAAACTTAGCTGGACATGATGGCATGTGCCTGTAGTCCCAGCTACTCAGGAGGCTGAGAGTCAAATCATTTATTCTCATGAAATTTTGGAAATTTATATAAATTTCTGGTACTTGCCCTACTTTTGTCTTGATCCTTTAATGTGGTTACTAAAACATTTTTGGAAACTCTATTTTTTATTCTTTTAGATAATATTAAGTTTTAACATTAAAATCTTATAAGGAAAATTAAAATATTTCACAATATATGAACATTTCAAAATTTAAATATTTCAAAATCTGTTAATTTTAAAAAGTAATAAATATCTATGGTAAAAGTCAAATATAGAAGGGCATAAAACAGATAGTGAAGTTTCCTTTCCATATCCTTTAGTCCTTCCATGAAAAAATAGTATTTCTTGTGTATACTTACAAAAAAAGTATATGTATATACCAGGCTATATGTATATGCTAAAATATAAGTGTATATTTACATATCTACATTTTAACGTTTTTTTTTTTTGAGATGAAGTTTTGCTCTGGTTGCCCAGGCTAAAGTGCAATGGCGCCAGCTCAGCTCACTGCAACCTCCACCTCCCGGGTTCAAATGATTCTCCTGGCTCAGCCTCCTGAGTAGCTGGGATTACAGGCATGTGCCACTATGCCAGGCTAATTTTGTATTTTCAGTAGAGATGAGGTTTCTCCATTTTAGTCAGGCTGGTCTCAAACTCCTGATCTCAGATCATCCCCCTGCCTGGGCCTCCCAAAGTGCTGGGATTATAGGCATGAACCACTGTGCCCTGGGGGTCTTGCTGTGTTGCCTAGGCTGGTCTTGAATTCTTGGCCTCAAGTGATCCTTCTGCCTCAGTCTCCCAAAGTGCTAGAATTACAGGCATGAGTCACTGGGACCAGCCTACATATCCACATTTAAAAACACAAATGATAATTTACACAGCCCTTGTACTGTGAAAGCTGCATGTAAAACCACTGATTGATCCTTTCCTATGTTAAAATGTTTTTCTTTTGCCTAAGACTGAGTCTTAACAGAGCATAATGTATTCTGACCCTAGGTCCCCAGACCCTGAAAGGTTTTGACCAGTTTTGCCTCCAGATTCAAAATGCGCAAGATGGACAAAAGATTTGAGTTGTTTAAATAGAGAAACTGCCAGTGGGGCTGGATTTTTCTAACCCTGAGTGCTGTGCAACCACTTTGTACCCCAGTTTGTGTTCTTTTAATTGAGATAATTTCAGGCCCAGTATGATGGCTCATGCTTGTAATCCCAGCACTTGGGGAGGCCGAGGTAGGCAGTTCATACGGTCAGAAGTTCAAGACCAGCCTGGCCAGCATAATAAAACCCTGTCTCTACTAAAAATACAGAAATTAGCCAGGTGTGGTGGCATTTGCCTGTAGTCCCAGCTACTCGGGAGGCTGAGGCAGGAGAATCATTTGAACCCAGGAGGTGGAGGTTGCAGTGAGCTGAGACTGTACCATTGCACTCCAGCATGGGCAACAGAGCAAGACTCCATCTCAAAAAAAAAAAAGGTAATTTTATTATTTCTGTACCTAATTGGGATGGAAATGAACAAATTTCGCAACTCTCATTCTTAGGAGTGAGCATAACATTTGTATTTATCAGCAGGGCGTGCCAGTTTGCAAATACAGGAAATACCCAGAGCAGACTCAAAGTCTTGGCCAGAAGTGCCAACGCCCCGAGGCAGCCAGAGGGTAGAAATGTGTGGTTCAGTGACTGGGTGTGGTGGCCCACACCTGTAATCCCAGCCCTTTGGGAGGGAAACCACTTGAGCTCAGGAGTTTGGGACCAGCCCAGGCAACATAGCAAGACCCTGTCTCTACAAAAAATAAATAAATGTTTCAAACTATTACCTTACTGCTTTTTCCATTTAGACTTTGGAGTAAAAGCTCTTACCATATTTTGAGCAGTCAAAACACCCACACCACTCTGAACAAATGCTTTATTCCACATTGGGCCTTGAAGTAAGAATTACTTAAGAAAATGTTTCTTTCCACATTTAACGAATCAAAGAATATTGGATGGCCATGGTCAAATAAACCTAGTAGGGTTTACACTGGACTCTTTTGGCAAATACAATAGCTTGTTAGAGATGGCAAGTATCCTTTTTTTCTTTTTTTGTCACCCAGGCCGGAGTACAGTGGTATGTTCAGCTCACTGCAAACTCTGCCTCCTGGTTTTAAGTGATTCTCCTACCTCAGCCTCCCAAGTAGCTGGGATTACAGGCAGGCACCACCATGCCTGGGTAATTTTTGTATTTTTAGTAGAGACAGGGTCTTAACTATGTTGGCCAGGCTGGCCTCGAACCCCTGAGCTCAAGCGATTCTCCTGCCTCAGCCTCCCAAAGTGCTGGGATTACAGGCTGAACCACCACACTTGGTCAAGTATCCTAGTCTAATGAAGATAGTTTGGTGATCCAATTCTGAAATTTTCACAAAGGCCAGTGATGTGGGCATCATAAAGCTATTCATTTGCTTGCACACATTTGTAAGGTAAAAGGAGAATGACCCTTCCCTTCTCTCTCCCCACACCAGATAGCAAGGCATGCCGTGTTTGAAATGTTGAAAGCATTTACTTATAAGATGTCATTACGTCTAAAACTATGTCAGCTTCTCACCTCTCCAGAGTTTATAAATTTATGTGTTTTGTTATAATCTCAGGGCTTTAATTGCCTATGCAGAATCAGTGTAATTTCAGAGAGCAGCTGACAAGCATGGATTTTCTCTTCCAGTTCCTGTCAGTACCAACAAAAGTTGGCAATAGTGATCCACGTCAGTCAAATTGCAGGCTTTTTGCTTCACTCGTCGGTACCAGCACTCAGCACATTTATGGGGGAGCACTTGAGGCGTTCAAAGTTGACAACCATATCATTATTCTGTGCATAATGAAAGAGGTCTCTGGACATCAAAGGCAGGCTTTAATAATCCCAAAGGTAGAAGGGCCAACCTACATTATTCTAAAGTACTCTTTCAGTTTAATAATATGCTACTGAAATTAATAAACATGCTACTCCCATCCACTACTGGGGATAGAGATAGGCAAACCTCACTAATTTTCCAAAAGAGTTCTGAGAAACCAACTGAGGATACCAGTTTTATTTTGAGATCTCTTTTTTTTTTTCCTCATAGAATATAGATATTTCTAAAATTTCTTTTTTTTTTTTTTGACACAGAGTCTTGCTGTGTCGCCCATGCTGGAGTGCAATGGTGCCATCTCAGCTCACTGCAAACTTTGTCTCCTGGGTTCAAGCCATTCTCTTGCCTCAGCCTCCCAAGTAACTGGGACTACAGCCATGTGCCACCACTCCTGGCTAATTTTTGTATTTTTAGTAGAGATGGGGTTTCACCATGTTGACCAGGCTAGTCTTGAACTCCTGACCTCAAGTGATCCATCCGCCTGCCTCAGACTCCTAAAGTATTAGGATTACAGGTGTGAGCCATTGCACCCAGCCTTAGAATTTCTTCTTAATAAAAGTAAGTATAGTGATTCATACTATCACATAAATTTAAAAATAATGCATGTTGTAAAGAATTGATTTGTGTGACCCTGATTCTTTTTTTTAATTTTTTATTGGATTATAGGTTTTGGGGTACATGAGCAGAGCATGCGAGACAGTTGCGTAGGTACACACATGGCAGTGTGCTTTGCTTTTCTTCTCCCCTTCACCCACATTTGGCATTTCTCCCCAGGCTATCCCTCCCCACCTCCCCCTCCCACTGGCCCTCCCCTTTTCCCCCCAATAGACCCCAGTGTTTAGTACTCCCCTTTCTGTGTCCATGTGTTCTCATTTTTCATCACCCACCTATGAGTGAGAATATGCGGTGTTTCATTTTCTGTTCTTGTGTCAGTTTGCTGAGGATGATGTTCTCCAGATTCATCCATGTGTGTGACCCTGATTCTAAACACTTTTTTTTTTTGAGACAGAGTCTCACTCTGTCACCCAGGCTGGAGTGCAGTGGTGTGATCTTGGCTCACTGCAACCTCTGCTGCCTGGGTTCAAGCAATTCTCGTGCCTCAGTCTCCTGAGTAGCTGGGACTACATGTGCACGCCAGTACACCTGGTTAATTTTTGTATTTTTAGTAGAGACAGGGTTTCATCATGTTGGCCAGGCTGGTCTCAAACTCCTGACCACAGGTGATCCACCCGCCTCAGTCTCCCAAAGTGTTGAGATTCCAGGCATGAGCC
Organism: Callithrix jacchus; assembly: GCF_049354715.1. Taxonomy (NCBI): domain Eukaryota; kingdom Metazoa; phylum Chordata; class Mammalia; order Primates; family Cebidae; genus Callithrix; species Callithrix jacchus. The sequence goes on along the minus strand of NC_133517.1, from coordinate 98,744,286 downwards.
ACCATGCCCAGCCCTGATTTTAAACACTTTTCAAAGAGTCATTCAATGACAAGAGAAGAGGCTTTCGATGGCAGCTGTACTGTTGGAGAGTAGCTTTGGGTTGGAGAGGGGGTGTGGGCCCCAGCACCTCACTAGGAAGTCACAAGGCCCACTGGTGACTTTTCTAAACACCACCACAACCCTAGCAGTTCAGTGGAGAACAAAGTGATAGTGATTTGAAGTAGTTATTTAGTGGATCAGTATAGCTTATCTTCAGGTTTCTGGATATAAGAGTTTTTAAATAACATTTTTTTGGGGGTAGAAATAAACATTTTCTGCCTAGGTACTTATATATGTCACAGAATGACTATTTAGGCAATAATTACAAAAGAAGGATTTGTTATTAAAATAATTATTTTTTCTTAGTATAAAACAATACATGTTCATTGTAGAAACTTCAGAAAATATAAACTTTAAAAGATGAGATCTAAATATTACCCTGATCACTGTTAGCATGTTGATGTATATAAGAGATTATTTTTTTAGTTGCAACACTTGTTGCAATAACAAGTTAGTCAAAGGACAACTGTCAGTAGAACTTTGAGTCTGTTGAGTCAATGAGCACAGCACATCTGAATTTTCCTCATTAGAATCCACTGCAAGTAATAGGTTATAGAGAATGTTCCAGTACTACTTGCTATATTCATAAACATTGATTGGTGCTACAGAGAAAGCAACTCTGCAAAGTATATGAGTGCTTAGCTGACCATAATTTATGATTTATGCTAGATGAATAATTCACTGAAATGAAATCCTTTATTTGGAATTATTATTATTATTATTTTTGCCAATCAGTTTGAGCTTATGAGGTTGCTCAGGTTAGCCTTGAACTGATGACCTCGCCTTCGCGAGTGCCATGACCTCCGGCGGGAGCCACTTTGGACCCCTATTATTATTATTATTTTTGAGATGGAGTTTCACTCGATCCCCAGGCTGGAGTGCAATGGTGCGATCTCGGCTCACCGCAACCTCCGCCTCCTGGGTTCAGGCAGTTCTCCTGCCTCAGCCTCCTGAGTAGCTGGGATTACAGGCAGGCACCACCATGCCCAGCTAATTTTTTGTATTTTTAGTAGAGACGGGGTTTCACCATGTTGACCAGGATGGTCTTGATCTCTTGACCTCGTGATCCACCCACCTCAGCCTCCCAAAGTGCTGGGATTACAGGCTTGAGCCACCACGCCCGACCTGGAATTATTTTTAATGCTTTCCAATTGCTAAACAATGGGCAGAAGTGAGTATTGTAAGCTCTTCGCAGGGCAGGAAAGTCAGCTCACACTTCATTCAGCTCCCCTCAAGTCTAGCACAAATTTGTCATTCTATAAATATTTGTTGGTAACAAATGCTCTTTATTCTTACGTAATCATGGCAATTTCCTTATAACTAAAAATAATTGACTTTAAGGGAAATTGTGGCCAAAAGTTTAACGAAATTATTTGTACTGCTGGCTTAACATTTATAATTTTGATTGAATAAATGTTATTAGAACTAATAAAATGTTAAAAAGCTTATCTTGGTGTATATTTTATCTGAATTGTTTTACAGAAACATACCATTTCTTTTGATTCATTGAGTCCTTCAGAAAAAAAAAAGCAGACTTTAAGGTGATCTTGGGAGGCTGAGGTGGGAGGACTGCTGGAGGCCAGGAGTTCAAGACTACCTGGGCAACGTAATGAGACCCTGACTCTACAAAAACATACAAATATTAGTCAGGTGTGGTGGTATGTGCTGTAATCCCAGTTACTCAGGAGGCTGAAGGGGGAGGAATGCTTCAGCCAGGAGTTTGAGGCTGCCGTGAGATATGATATACCACTGCACTCCAGCCTGGGTCATGGAGTGAGAGCATCTCAAAATAAAATAAAAGACCAACATGCAATGTCCGCCCCCACCCCCAATATTTTAACAAATTCTAGTGAGTCTCCTTCAGTGTGGAAAAAACAACTCCAAGCCCAGACCCAGCCATAAATTAATTAACTTGGGTACCAGGAACTTATTTCCAGGTCTTTGATTCTAGAGTTTGGTTTTGAAGTCATGACCCATGTATAACTATTCCTCCTAGACCCAATCTGGCCAAGGTGTCTAATTTCCTGGCTTTGGCTTAGCTGGACTAATCAGAGGCTTCCCTGAGATTCTCCTGCCAGAGAGATCGGGAAATGGTTATCTTTCTGCTGGGGTTAGTGCACTCACAGCCTGTATCTGGGCTCTGCAGCATTTTCCCCCAACAGAGAGATGGAGCCGTGAGGTTTCTGGACTATGTGTGCCTAAAGCCAGCTGTAATCTGGCCTCTGTGACCTGAGTCTATGCATTTATCTTTTATCCCCACGTAATACTAGTTTGAGTTGGGTTTCTGTCACTTACTAATAAAAGACTCAATATTAAAAGTAGAACAAAAGTGACTTGTAAATGAACTGGAGAAAATAATAAATATAAGAGCAGAAATAAAGATATAATAGAAAGGATCAACAAAGCCAAAAAGTGGTTCTTTAAAAAGTTGATACACTTCTCTTATAAAGAAAAAACAAAGAAGCCCTAATAAATCATATCAGAGATGAAAAGGGGGCACAGACATAGCAGAGATTAAAAAGATGTGTACAAATATGAAAATTTACATGCAAATTCTGCAACACTGTAAATGACCAAAACTGCGGAAGACCAGAAAGTTTAAATAAGGTTTCATGTAATAGTTGGCTAAAACTGTTGAAAAAAATAAACGGTTTAAGTGTATGAAGTCAGAAGTGGGCTTTGGGAAATGAAATAATTGGAGATTTTAACTTTACCCCCTGCCATTAGGCAATATGTTTTAATGTATAAACTGTTAAGAAATAAGTGAACAAAATCACACCAAAGGAAATCTGCATGTCTATTTTATTTCCGTTAGAAAAATATTATCTGTATAACATTTTGGTCCACTTTCTTCTCCTTGACCTCAAATTTAAACCCTTTAATTTTACTCAGGAAAAGCAGAATCACATACCTAACATGAGAATTAAATCGTTCACATCATTAGTTTGAATTAGATATGTTCTTGATTATTTCTCAGGAATAATAAGTCTTCTTTCCTGCCTGTTACTTCTCATTTATTTATTGAGTAACTATGTAATGAGTATCTCTTTCCTGTATTCAGGAATACAGGTGCACACAGGTGTAATTCAAAACAGTAACTGGATTCCTTCTCTAATCTTCAGTTCATGTTCAACTCTCCCTATTGTATGGTATTTCCATAATAACATCAGATATTTTCATCAGAGTCACACTGTCATCAATATTATGAAAATTAAAATGTTAATTAAGATATATCCATTGTAAAAATTAAAATGTTAAAAATTCCAGACTATACAGCACTGTGCCCACTTATAGTGATGCTGTTGTCAGAGGTCCTTGGACAGCTACTGCTTCAATTTCAATTCGGGCACCCTGTGAGGAAAATGTATAGAGCTTGCATTTTGTACAAATTGCAAGCTCTATAATGCCTACTAAAAACCTATAACTACAGCAATATAACATTTTTTTTTTGACACAGAGTCTCGCTCTGTTGGCCAGGCTGGAGTGCATTGGCATGATTTCAGCTCACTACAACCTCCGCCTCCTGGGTTCAAGCAATTCTCCTGCCTCAGCTTCCAGAGCAGTTGGGACTATAGGCACCCACCACCACGCCCAGCTAATTTTTATATTTTTAGTAGAGATGACGTTTCACCATGATGGTGAGGATGGTCTCCGTCTCTTGACCTCGTGTTCTGCCTGCCTCAGCCTCCCAAAGTGCTGGGATTACAGGAGTGAGCTACCATGTCTGGCAGTGTAACATTTTTAACATTAAACTTTTCAAAGAAGGAAAGGAGAAGGAAATATTCACCAAGAACCTATAACGGACCAGGTAACCATGCTAGGCATATCATATATAGTTTTAGCGCCTATGATTCTCACAGCAGCCCTATTAGAGAGACGTTTTCCCCTCAATTCACAGAATGATATGCTGAAGTGCAAGAGTAATTCATTCATCCCAAGTCATAGGCTAGACAGCACAGGTCGAACCCTTGTCTTGTGATTCCAAGTTAGAGCTCTTTCTACTATACCCAGTATCTTAATAGGTTTGATAATGATCATTCCAAGTAACAGTTAATTAAAGCAATACAAATGACACTCTTAGGAAATAAATTTTCTTCAGTAGAAACTGCAAGTGGGAGTCAGTAAGAGCTGCTTTTTTATATGCAGGAATATTTGTGCTGCTAAGCTTCGAGTTAGAGTACCAAAATCAAAGCAATGAGAAATACGTGTGCCCCTGGTTTACAGATTATTTTTCTAGTGGAAGGTTTAGATTTTTAATTATACAACAGCCAGGTGAAATTTTTATTGCAGAAGTCACAAACAACCCTGGCTCAAATTTATAGTCCTCTAAGTAACATTACAACAACACAGCTGCTATTCTGATTCTATGTTCATGTGTTGTCTTAAAAGGTTTCTTAATTTTTTTCATGCATGTAATATGGGGTATTTCCTTTCAGACTGTAAAGTCTTGGGAAGCAGGCTCTATTTTTTTTTTTTTTTTTTTTTGAGACAAGGTCTCACTCTTACCCAGGCTGGAGCACAGTGGCTCGATTATAGCTCATTGCAACCTTCAAATGTTACTCCTACCTCAGCCTCCCAAATAGCTGAGAGTTCAGGTGTCCACCACCATGCCTGGCTAAAGGAAAATTTTTTTGTAGAGACGGAGGTCTTGCTATGTTGCCCAGGCTGGACTAGAACTCCTGGTCTCAAGTGATCCTCCTGTGTTTGCCTCTCAAAGCACTGGGATTACAGGGGCAAGCCACCTGGCCCAGGGTACTTCTTTTAAGTTTCCTTTCACAGTGCTTAGTTTACTTATAGTTAGAAAACACTGTAGAAATTGAAAACTGTGTACATTAGTCATTTAAAGTATACTTACTTTGGGCAAAGCAGCAACTTGGTAAGCAGCTCTAGCAGGAAAATTACTCTTGAAATCTGAATTTAGAAGAATTTCAGTTTTTAATAGAGAAGAGTTGAAAAAATAAAGATCAAGTGAAAAATTTTAATTTAATTTTCAGATATTGTGCTGTCACATTCTATAATTAAGAATCTGGCAAGTGCTTGATATACTAGTCAGTTCTTAGATAGAAGCAACATTTTATTTTTATTTTTATTTTTGAGATAGAGTCTCATTCTGTCACCCAGGCTGGAATGAAGTGGTGTGATCTCGGCTCACTGCAACCTCTGTCTCCCAGGTTTAAGTGATTCTCCTGCCTCAGCCTCCCGAGTAGCTGGAATTACAGGCATGTACCACCACGCCCATCTAATTTTTGTATTTTTAGTAGAGATGGGACTTTGCCATATTGGCCAGATTGGTCTCAAACTCCTGATGTTAAGTGATCTACCCACCTTAGCCTCCCAAAGGGCTGGGATTACAGGTATGAGCCACTGAGCCCAGCCTTAAGCAACATTTTAAAAAAGAGAAAACATTTGTTTGATAAAACATTTTGCCATATAATTCCTATGATAGTTAATACTTTTCTAAATGTCTTAGCTTTCTGGCAAAGAAAATGAAATACTCTAACATTTTGATCTTGTGTGATGTGAATGGGGTTTTGTTTTTAAAGTAATATTTATAAACTATTTATCTAAATAGGGAACAACTGCCCATCTCCAGCAATTTTGGCAAGTACTTCCTCTGCCAACTTTGGTCTTTTCTGGTCATTTCTTCAGGAGAGAATAAGTAATAATGCATTTTCCATTTTTTTTTTTTTTGAGACAGAGTTTCACTCTTGTTGCCCAGGCTAGAATGCAATGGCGTGATCTCGGCTCACTGCAACTTCCACCTCCCAGGTTCAAGCGATTCTCCTGCCTCAGCCTCCCAAGTAACTGGGACTACAGGCACTCACCGCCATGCCCAGCTAATTTTTTGCATTTTTAGTAGAGATGGGGTTTCTCCATGTTGGTCAGGCTGGTCTCGAACTCCTGACCTCAGGTGATCCACCTGCCTCGGCCTCCCAAAGTGCTGGGATTACTGGTGTGACCACTGCTCCCAGCTGATGCTTTTTCCATGATATACCTTTGTCTCATCCCACTAGGTGGTAGGAACACTGATTTTCCCCACTATGACATTAATGTTACTAATAGCTAACATTTGCTCAGTGCTTCTAACACACCAGCTTCTGTTCTAAGTGCTTTACGTGTTGTACTGACTCATTTAATCATTCCAACAATCCTCTAAGGTAGGAGTATATTATCTCTATTTTGCATAAGAGAAAACCAAGGCATAGAAATATTAAGTAACTAACTAATGAGTCTGAGAGAGCCAGAATAAAGATGGTGGCTGGACCATATAGCAATAGTAAAGAAAACCTATGAATAAAAGATTTTTAGGAGTTTAAAAAGCCTGAGAAGGGTTTAATGAAATTAAGCTTTTGAAAAATAAATATGTAGTGCTCAGTACAATGTTTTAGGGAATGCAATAGAGATGTCTTAGAACTTTTTCATGGGGGTATACAACACATTTCCAATCAGATTATTCATTATTTTAGAACAAGATCTATAACCATTTCTTTAGCATCTCCTACCACTCTTAATTCATAATGGACATTCATTAATATGAACAGATTTATTTCTTTTTAAAAATGGAAAACAGGAATAAAACCAAATTACTTACACTGTTTGTAGATTTCATTGACAGTATTGAAGTCATTTATGTCAGCCAGAAGAACAGTTGTTTTCACCACTAGAAGATACAAACATTTTCGTTAGGTTTAGTTATTTGGTCTGATCCAAAACATTACTTAGAAAAAGAGTATATGATTCTGAGACTGTCTTGATTAAAATGGGACTGAAATGGGACCAAAGAAGTGAAGTAGAACAGTTGCTGTTCAAAACAACTTGAAACAGAAACAAAGGTATGGCACAGCGTATTACTGGATACCATGTACTTTTCAAGAAGACCAAAGAACTATCAAACAGAAATGTGAAATAAGATCAAATTGCTCACCATTAGTGAAGTCACAGCTTGCAGCTTTCAGAATTTCATTCATGTTTTTAAGAGCCTGTGAACCAAGCCAAAAAAGGCCTAAGTCACTGATGTTAGATTTAAAACTTTAATTAAATTCAATTAATCATCTTTTACTAATACCTCCTTAAATAGCTTATGTTGCAGAAAAATCCTCCCTACTCTTGTTAGGAAGCTTACAAGTGAATTCTTTCTTGGCTTTCCTTTCATAGAATGAGTCTTCCTGAAATACAATGAAAGGGTTGTCTTCTTTTGTGCTTAAAAAAGATTGGGTTAGGCCAGGTGAGGTGGCTCATGCCTTTAGTCCCAGCACTTTGGGAGACCAAGATGGGTGGACCATGAGGTCAGAAGTTCGAGACCAGCCTGTCCAACATGGTAAAACTCCGTCTCTACTAAAAATACAAAAATTAGCTGAGTGTGGTGGTGGGTGCCTGTAATCCCAGCTATTAGGGAGGCTGAGGCATAAGAATCGCTTGAACCCAGGAGGTGGAAGTTGCAGTGAGTTGACACCGCACCACTGCACTCCAGCCTGGTGACAGAGCGAGACCCTGTCTCACAACAACAACAACAACAACAACAAAGATTGGGTTAAAGTCCCTTCTTCAGTGACAAATGTGTTAACTGTTCAACCAATGTCCACAGAAATAATTTCTGGAGTTCTTCACTCGATATTGCTTCAAGGATAAGTAGGAGATAGTAAGCATTAAAACATGTTTTCTTTTAAAGCAATATTTGACTTTAAAGAGTTCTTTTTCCTTTTTCTCAAAAAACAGTAAATGAACTGACACACTAGCTTCTGGAAGAACATTTATTTTATCTTTATCTGTTTTTGGGTTCATTCTTCCTTCCCATTTTGCTGGTCATAATGTAATATTTGATTATATTCTTGTGTCTTTTAAAATAATCTTCTAAATAGGTAACATTTGGATATGGCAAAAAAAAAATTCAAAAGCTACTTAAAAAGCATTTACAGTGTAAAGATGTCTCTTACCCTTCTCTCCCTCTCCCCAGTTTTCCTCCTCAGAGGTAACCACTGTTTCGAATTGACTGTATATCCTTCTAGGTACAGTCAATGCTTGTGCTACACACTTTTAAACACACACACAAGAACACATGGTGGTATACTGTGCATGTTGTGCTGCATCTTGGTTTTATTTTACCATGGAACAATTAATTTAGTTATACTGATCTAGCATGATTTATTCAACCAGTTCTTTATGAGTGGCCATTTAGGTTTTTAAAAATCTTTGAGCATTATATGACTCAGTAAGTGGATTAAATTATAGTTTATTGATCAGGCGTGGTGGCTCACACCTGTAATCCAAGCACTTCGGAGGCCAAGGTGGGCGGATCACCTGAGGTCGGGAGTTCAAGACCAGCCTGACCAACATAGTGAAACCCCAACATAGTGAAAATATATTTAAAAAATTATAGTTTATTGTTTTATTTTATTTTTTGGGATAGTATCTTGCTCTGTTGCCCAGGCTGGAGTACACTGGTGTGATCTTGGTTCACTGCAATCTCCGCCTTCCAGGTTTAAGCCATTCTCCTGCCTCAGCCTCCTGAGTAGCTGGGACTACAGGCACATGCCACTGCGCCTGATTAATTTCTTTTTTCTTTCTTTCTTTTTTTTTGGGGGGGGTGTCTCACTCTGTCGCCCAGGCTGGAGTGCAGTGGTGTGCTCTTGGCTCACTCTACTTCCACCTTCTGACTTCAAATGATTCTCATACCTTAGCCTCGGCTGGGACTATAGGCACATGTCACCACACCCAGCTAATCTTTGTATTTTCAGTAGAGACGGGGTTTTGCCACGTTGGCCAGGCTGGTCTCAAACTCCTGACCTCAGGTGATCTGCTTGCCTTGGCCTTCCAAAGTGCTGGGATTATGGGTGTAAGCTACTGCGCCTGGCCTCCCCTGGCTAATATTTGTATTTTTAGTAGAGACGGGGTTTCACCATGTTGACCAGGCCAGTCTTGAATTCCTGACCTCAAGTGATCCACCAGTCTCGGCTTCCCAGAGTGCTGGGATTATAGGTGTGAGCCACCATGCCTGACCTAAATGATGGTTTAATTGTATTTATTGGATTAGAATTATATTCCCCATGCTTATTTTTAAAAAAGTTTACTGTTTACATTTTATTTCTGTGGTGGTAATTTTTTTTTTTTTTTGAAGTGGGGCAGGTAAGTGGCCCTGAAAAGAAATTTCCCAATCCATGTGGAAGTGGCAACATGTCATCTGACATTAATGGTTCAGGTTAAAGTCACTTTAGTGATAAGGAGGTAGAATCTCTTTTTTGGTTGTTAGATGATTCATGATCCACCAAATTTCCAACTCTTAGATCAAAAATTATGTTAAATCAAGCAGTAAATAGTTTAAAAAAATTTATCTGTTAATCTCTATAAAATAAATCAGGCAAGTGGATTCTTAATACTCTTTGACATTAAAAAGGTAGAGAAAAGGGAACCTCAAATGTGAAAAATGACTTACTTGTTTAGCTTCTTCTGCCACCCCTCCTGACACAAGCTGGCCACTTGAAGGGTCCATGCCTATCTGTCCTGAAACGTAAACGGTCCTGTCGACTAACACAGCTTGGCTGCAATAAACAGAAAGCTAGTGTATTCATATAAGTATAAAATACGAAATTCAATGCTAGAAGACTTTTTTGATAGGACAGAGAAGTACAAATTGTAAAAAAAAAAAAAAAGAAAAAAGATAAATTGAACTTCATGAAAATTAAAACCTTTTGTATATCAAAGATATCTTTAAGGAAACAAAAAGGGGCTGGATGCTGTAATCCTAGTGCTTTGGAAGGGTGAAGCAGGAGGATTGCTTGGGGCCAGGAGTTTGAGACCAGCCTGGGCAACCACTCTGTCTCCACAAAAATAAAAAATAAAAAACAGCTGAGTGTGGTGACGCACATCTGTAGTCCCAGCTACTCAGGAGACTAAGGTGATTGAATTGCTCGACCCCAGGAGTTGGAGGCTGCAGTGAGTCATGACTATACCACTGCGTTCCAGCCTCAGTGGCACTGGGAAACAGAGAGAAACCCCCCCCAAAAAAATGTGTGGGGGGCAAGTCATAGATTGGGAGAAAAATATTTGCAAAACATATACCTAATAAAGGATCTGTATCCAGAATATATGAAGAACTCTTATAAGTCAATAATGTGATGACAACCCAATAAAATATGAGTAAATGTTACGTCACAAAAGAAAATATACAAAGAGAGTACATTACATTTTCTCAACATGATTAGTCATTACAGAAATGCAAAGCAAAACCGCACACAATAAGACATCACTGATAAAACAAACATTGGCAATGATGTGGAGCAACCCTTATAGATTGTTGGTAGGAATAAAAAATGGTACAGCCACTTTAGAAAATAGTTTGGCAGTTTCTTTAAAAATTTAAACATATACTTAACATACAACCCAGCAAACTCCTCTTCTCTTAGAGACAGGCTCTTGCTTTGTTACCCAGGCTGGAGTGCAGTGGTAGGATGTTGGCTCACTGGAGCCTTGACCTCCCAGGCCCAAGCAATCCTCCCATCTCAGCCTCCTAAGTAGCTGGGACTGCAGGTGTACACCACCATGCCTGGCTAATTTTTAATTTATTTTTATTTGTTGTAGTGATGAGGTCTTGCTACATTGCCTAGGCTGGTCTCAAACTCCTGGACTCAAGTGATCCTCCTGCTTTGGCCTCCCAAAGTGCTGGGATTACAGGCTTGAGCCTCAACCCAGTAATTTATTTCCTTGGCAACTATCCAAGAGAAATGAAAACATATGTTCAAAGACTTTATGTGAATTTTCAGAATAGCATTATTAATAGCAAAAAAGCAAGACACTTACACACATGCACCCATTGATAGATCCAACAAATGACTATATACTGTCTTATTTCACTTAAATGAAATCTTAGAAATGACAATAGCAGCAGCTGATTAATTGTTGTTGTCTTGGGCCAGGGCTGACCATAAACGGGTACAAGGGAATTTTTTTATTGAGACAGAGTCTTGCTCTGTCATCCAGGCTGGAGTGCAGTGGCACAATCTTAGCTCACCACAACCTCCTCCCAGTTCAAGTGATTATACTGCCTCAGCCTCCGGAGTAGCTGGACTACTGGCATGCACCACTATGCCCGGCTAATTTTTGTATTTTTTTCAGTAGAGATGGGATTTCACTATGTTGGCCAGGCTGGTCTTGAACTTCTGACCTCATGATCCTCCTATCTTGGCAAAGTGCTGAGATTACAGATGGGAGCCATGATGCCTGGCCATGGTACAAGGAAATTTTTTGGGAGTGATGGAAATGTTCTAAAATTTGACTATGATAGTGAATGCATGATTCTATACATTTATCAAAACTCATGGAACACTACACTTAATTAAAATAGGTAGCTGGTTTATTTTTTATAAGACAGAGTCTTACTCTGTTGCCCAGGCTGGAGTACAGTGGCTTGATCTCAGCCCACTGTCCCTACAGCTCCCAGGTTCAAACAGTTCTCCTGTCTCAGCTTCCCAAGTAGCTAGGATGACAGGCGTGAGCCACCACACCCAGATAATTTTTGTATTTTTAGTAGAGATGGGGTTTTGCTGTGTTAGGCTGGTCTTGAACTCCTCACCTCAGGTGATCCACCTGCCTTAGCCTCCCAAAGTGCTGGGATTACAGACATGGGCAACTGCACCTGGCCATTGAAATGAGTAACTTTTCTTTTTTCTTTCTTTTTTTTTTTTTGAGCTAGAGCCTTGCTCTGTTGCCAGGCTGGAATGCAGTGGCTCGTTCTTGGCTCACTGCAACCTCCGCCTCCCAGGTTTAAGCGATACTCCTGCCTCAGCCTCCTGAATAGCTGGGATTACAGGTGTCTATCACCATGCCCAGCTAATTTTTGCATTTTTAATAGAGACAGGGTTTCGCCCTGTTGGCCAGGATAGTCTCCATCTCCTGACCTCATGAGCCACCCACCTCGGCCTCCCAAAGTGCTGAGATTATAGGTGAGAGTCACTGCGCCTGGCCTTAAAATGGGTAACTTTTATAAGTAACTTACAGTTCAATATAGCTGTAAAACAAACAAACAAAAAATGCAATGCCAAGAGTACTTTTTAAAAAAATAAGTAGTCATCCTCAGACAAGATTAGTCACTGCTTATTGAAAGATCAATTAAGAACACACTTTTGAGGGTACACTTCTGATATGGCTTGGCTGTGTCCTTGCCCAAACTTCACCTCAACTTGTAATACTCATAATCTCCACATGTTGAGGGTGGGACCTGATGGGAGGTGACTGGACCATGTGGCAGTTCTCCCATGCTGTTTTCATGATAGTGAGTGAGTTCTCACATGATCTGATGGTTTTATAAGTGTTTGACAGTTCCTCCTACACATGCACACTCTCTCTTGCCTGCCACCATGTATGATGTGCCTCTTCCTCTTCTGCCATGATTGTATGTTTCTTGAGGCCTCCCCAGCCATGTGGAACAGTGAGTCAATTAAACCTTTTTTCTTTATAAATACTTGAGTTGTATCTCTATAGCAATGTGAAAATGAACTATTACAACTTCATTCCTGCAAAGTGCTTACTACTGTAACTGACTTTTTTTGTCATGAGGATGCTAAATTTCAGAAGTAGGATAAAATCACAGGAAAAAGAATACAATATGTTGATACCCAAAGAAAAGCCAAACAATTCTACTTTTCATAGGAATCATACTGATTTTGGGATGAAGAAAGCCTGTTTTTTTTTCAAAAAAGATGTTGAAGAGAGAAGCCTTAATGTAAGTTTAATTTAGAAGTGAAACATGGTGGGGCATGGTGGCTCACACCTGTAATCCCAGCACTTTGGGAGGCTGAGGCGGGTGGCTCACTTGAGGCCAGGAGTTCAAGACCAGCCTGACCAATATGGTGAAACCCTGTCTCTACTAAAAAACACAAAAATTAGCCAGGTGTGGTGGTGCACACCTGTAATCCCAGCTAGCTGGGAGGCGGAGGCATGAGAATCACTTCAACCTGAGAGGTGGAGGTTGCAGTGAGTCTGGATTGTACCACTCACTGTACTCCAGCCTGGGAGACAGAGCAAGCCTCTATCTCAAAAAAAAAAAAAAAAAAAAGAAAGAAATTTGTTTTAAAATTTCCATGGTTATTTATACATTTAAGATAGTCTCATTTTAATCATCTTCTTTTAGTTCCCTAGTCTTCCATTTTCCAGCATGCTCCCAACTTTCCTCTTATTTCATGAAGTTTTCCCTGGTCTTCTTGACCATATGTATTTTTTCTCTTTATAATTTATTTTTGATTAGGAGTTCATATGGTTCAAAAATCCAGAAAATATACAAAGAATTGCAGTGAAAAGTCTTTATTTCATTCTTGTTCCCCATTTGCTCAGTTCCCAGCCCAGAACCATTGTTCTTTATGTAGTCATCCTGTTTCTTCAATGAACACATGATCAAAATAAAGATATATTTTCTCTCTTCTTTTACATATAGTATATTAAACATTCTTGTACACTTTGTTGTTTTCGCTCAACAGTATATCATGAAGATATTTCTGTAAGTTTATGTAGAGTGCTTCCTCTTTTTTTTTTTTGAGATGGCGTCTCGCTCTGTAGTCCAGGCTGGTGTGCAGTGGAGCGATCTTGGCTCACTGTAACCTCTGCCTCCTGGGTCCCGGTTCAAGCAATTCTCCTGCCTCAGCCTCCTGAGTAGCTGGGATTACAGGCACACGCCACCATGCCCAGCTACTTTTTGTATTTTCAGTAGAGACGGGGTTTCATCATGTTGGTCAGGCTGGTCTTGAATTCCTGACCTTGTGCTCCACCCGCCTCAGCCTCCCAAAGTGCTGGGATTATAGGCGTGAGCCACTGTGCCCAGCTGCTTCCTCATTTTTTTTTTTTAACAGCTACCTACATGTCACAATATAGATGTACTTTATTTAATTAGTCACCATTGCTTCCAATATTTTGTTATAAATAAAACTACAGTATACACACACACACACACACACACACACACACACACACACACACTTTCCCTAAGTAACTAAGCTTTCCTTTCCTCTGGATCCCAGGGGTGCTCTGGTGTGTCTTTCTTATACTATGTACAGGATCCTGCCTCATGTTGTAACTTGTCCTGATATTATCCTGTCTCCCAAGGTATCTTAGACTTTAAACTCCTTGAGGTAGGGGCAATGTCTTACCATGTCTCTGTAGCTGTGTAGGGTGTAGGTGATTCCTTGCATACAGTAGGCACACTATAAGTACTTGCTGATGTTTTCCTCTTTAACCACTTAGTAGCATAAATAATTTTGGTTGTCAATGAATCTCTTTTTAGCAGGACCTGTCCACTTACAGCGAATGCATTGAAGAGAGCTAAGGAGTTTAAACTTGGTAACATGATTCAGAAAATCTAGAAAGTCTTCTCAACTATCTGGCTTTCACACTGGTCCACAAATAGATAACTACTTAGTCTGTTAATTTGTAATCTTTTCTCAGGTTAAATAATACCATCAGTGATACTGTTTCTATTAACTGTCCTGTTTCTAACTATCCTGTGTCCTGTGTAATTAGGACAGCCCTAGGTCCTGTCCAAAGTACCTTCAGCTTTCTCCATATCTGAAACACACTTTAAGACCATATGCATTATTATTAATCAGAAACTTCACGATAGTACAAAGAAACTCTGTTATTTTCAGAATATAAAAAGTAAGCTCTGGAGCTGAGACCATCTGAGCTATATAAGTTATCTCATATAGATCTAAAGAGGCTTGTTTATAAGAATAATTGGCTAGTTGACATCTTCTGAGCATAAGAATCCTAGTATTCACAGATAAATGATAGTAGGATTCTTTAATTTAAAGAATTTTAAAATTTAAAAGTGCATTGTTCTACTTCAAGATTAAAGGGTAATCACACTTTCAAAAGCATTCTAATAATTCTCACATTATAATCTATGCCACATGGGCTCCCACTTCCAAAATTTGTAACTGTGAGGACGGTGTGCAAAATGAGCAATGCACTGTTGAAATTGTTCAAGGTTCTGTCTGGAAGTATTCCTAAAATGTGCTGAGCTGATTGGCTAATTAGTGACAACACCCCATCGATTCAATGCCGCAGACTGAAAGTTCCACACATTTGAATTCTCCCTGGAGACGACCCAGGATTTTCAAAAAGTGTACTCACTACACACTCCACGCACAGAAACTCTTGTTTCCAAAAGGTTTCTAAAACATGTCCAATTAACTCTATCAGGATAGAAGTAGTTAGTTGGAGTCTGCTTTTTGCTTAAACATTAAAATAAGCACCATTTCTAGTCACTTAGTGCATAAGAGGCACAATGTTCTGGAAGTCTCCACACCATGAAGTTGGTTGATGGCTTTTTTCTTGTTATACTGGCACATTCATATGATGACTCCCCTCTTTTTTGCTTTCAGCTTTATAAAGACAGTTGACTCCTACCCACCTTCAAGTCAGCCAGGAACATTACTGTTATGCTTTCTTTCTTGAACAAGTCCAAGGAGTATTTCTAAAAAGGTCAAGGAAGGGTATGCTCTTTAGCAGGCTCCAGGACAGTGTCTCTTATAATCACTTTGATTTGGTTGTGTCCCTCTTGTTCAGAAGAAAAAGTGTTTTTCTAAATGCTACCACTGTGTGATTGAGGGAAAGACATTAGGGCAGAAGGATAAAAAAGATTACAGATTTTTACTCACAATGTCCCGTTAACTATCCTCACTTTCTTTACCTGCAAATTTCTATCAGAATTCTCTTCTTAAAAGATCCGATCATGTCCCACCCTGCTTAAACACATTTAGCCTGGGCAACATGGCAAAACCCCAGCTCTACAAAAAATACAAAAATTATCTGGGCGTGGTGGCTTGAGCTTGTATTCCCAGCTACTTGGGAAGCTGAGGTGGGAGGATGGCTTGAGCCCGGGAGGCTGAGGCAGCACTGAGCAGCAATCCCAGCTCTAGCCTGTGTGACAGAGCAAGACACTGTCTCAACACACACACACAAACACACACAACCACAACAAAAAAACACATTTGATTGTTCCACATTATATATGAAATAAAGTTTATATTCTTCCGTTTAGTACTGGAATCCACTACAACCTGTACCCTGCTAAAATCTAATTTGTATTGGTCACTTTTATTTAATTCCCAAAATAATCTTATCAAGTGGGTATTATTTATGCCCACTTAGAAGACAAAGAAGCAAACTAAGAAAGGTTAAGTGATGCTGCAAGGTCATATAATTAAAAAGAGGCAAAACGAGAATTCAAATCCAAAGCCCAACTCTTAATCAGCATTTCTCAAAAGAGTCAGTCATACATAGTGAAACACTGTAAGAACATTTTCCAATTTTTGTTTTTCAGTCTACATAAGGGACAACAAACTAAATGATTAAGACGAGGCCCTAGAACCCATTCCTAAATTCAAATTTTGTTACATCACTTTTTAGTGGTGTAACTTTTGGCAAATTATTTAATTTGCAGACATCAGTTTCTTCATCTGAAGAATGGAGACTATAATATAACCATGCACATAAATCACTTAGAACAGTGCCTGGTGCTGGCTGGGTGTGGTGGTTGACACTTGTAATCCCAGCACTTTGGGAGGCCAAGGTGTGTGAATCACTATAGGTTAGGAGTTCAATACCAGCCTGGCCAATGCGGTGAAACCTTGTCTCTATTAAACATACAAAAATTAGCTGGGCATGGTGGCACATGCTTGTAATCCCAGCTACTTGGGAGGCTGAGACATGAGAATCACTCGAATCTGTGAGGTTGTGTGGTGTAGGCTGCAGTGAGCTGAGATTGCACCACTGCACTCTAGCCTGGGCAACAAAGTGAGACTCAGTCTCAAAAAAAACCCAATCAAACAAACAAAACCCAGTGCTGAGTAAGCAACAGTAAATGTTAGCAATGATGACTCTGCCCCATCTGATTACATCAAGGAGAAAAAAATTATCATTTTTAGAAAACAAATTTAAAAATCACTTAAAAATTTTTAATTAAGTATTTTTTAAAATAGAGATGGGGTCTCACTATGTTGTCCCAGCTGGTCTTGAACTCCTGGCCTCAAGCAATCCTCTTCACCTTGGCCTCCCAAAGTGTTGGGATTACAGGTGTGAGTCACATTACCCAGCCAAAGAAGCATCACTCTTAACAAAGAGAGAGCTGGCCTCAGGTTTTGAGCCAAATGCAATATCTAGCTAAAATGTAATAACACCTTTTTAAAAATTGAGTTTATTATTTACTGTTACTTTCTATTGAATTGGTTTTTATTTAGTGTAAAGTTTCCTTTTTAAATTAACTTGTTAAATACAGTGAAGTGAGCCATCTCAAAGAAATAGGTTAAGTAAATTATAAGTGATACATTTGGCAAACAAAAACAAAAAGAAGTAGCACTTGAATTATGAAAACTTTCTCCCCCAAATCTTTATACCATGAATTCTTCTACCTCATGCCCTCGCTCAAGCCATTCTCTCTACCTGACTTCCACCTCCATGCCCTTCACTCAATGACTTGCTGTTGAAATCCTTAACAAATTAATTTAAAAATCAAACTTTACAACACTACTACAAATGACAAAACCAAAGGACTATCTCTCACAAGGAAGCTTCCTAAATCTCCTTTTTCCTCTTCCACCTCAAGTTAAAATCAATGTGTCTTTTTTCTCCTTTACTCCATACCCCACTTGCCCTCTCACTCCTGCTGCATTTTATTTCCAAGTTTTCTATAATAATTCCTGTTCTGGCCAGGCACAGTGGCTCACGCCTGTAATCCCAGCACTTTGGGAGGCCGAGGCGGGAGGATCACCAGGTCAGGAGATCGAGACCATCCTGGTCAACATGGTGAAACCTCATCTTTTTAAAAAATAATAATAATAATTCCTGTTCTGTCACATCTCAGTGCCTTTTTTCACAGCAGTAGGTTTAAAGGAGGGAGCTAGGGCTTGACTTCAAATCAAACAGTCACTTTTAGACTCTCTGACCTTGACTTGGAGCTTGAGTTTTCTTTTTGTAAAATGGGGATGGGACTTAAGAGAAGGTGGTTGTCATGGTGTCTGGCATAGAGCATGCACTAATTAAAATGTCCATTTTTCTTTTCCCCATATATATGAATGTTTCTCACACTGGGTTGTCTTTATACATTTTTGTACTCCTAAGTGCTTGTCATATAGTAGGCATTCAATGCACTTTAGTGAAGAATTAAAAATAAACACAAAAAGTTATCTCAGAAAAAGGAAGGCTCCAATAATGCATACGATAAGATCCGATCGTTTTAAAGCTGAGACATTTTAAGAAAACGAAATTTAAAAATAAAATTAACCTTTCCATTTAAAAGCACTTCTGACAAGTAGAAACAAAAGCACACAGGGTAGACTTTCTGGCCAGTATATATATATTTAGCTAGAGCATGTTGGCACAAGCTTGGAAAATAATCTTTGCTATGATTTGTATTTATTAGTGGGAAATAAGACTGGGCAATGAATTGACAAACATTACAATGCATTTTCACATGTTGTAGAAACCAGTGGCTTGGGTAGATGTGCAGGGATTTGCTAAGCATTTCTGTTAAAAGAACTCAGCTCTCCACAGAAGAGACAACTACATCTGTTGATGGGGCTCTTTCCAATTGAGAGAGGGTTAGACCAAGTGTGAAGCTAATGAAAGAAGTCGGTCACAAAGGACCCCATATTTTATGATTCCGTTTATAGGAAATGTCCACAACAAGCAAATCCCTGAAGATGAAAGTAGATTGTTAGGGGCCGGGCAGGAGAGGAGAATGGGGGGAGTGAATGCTAATGGAGATGGGATTTATTTTTGAGGTGATGAAAATGTTCCGAAGAATGTGGTGATGGCTGCACAACTCTGAGTCTGGTCACAGCCATTGAATTGTACATGTTAAAAGGGGTGAATTTTATGGTACGTGAATTATATCTCAATAAAGTTGTTAACAAGAAAAAAAAAAAACAACGACCTTCTCCCCCAAAACAAAACGCAGGGTCTGAAGACTTCTAACCAGGGACAGCTTTCTGGCAGGGGGGGCTTCGCTGCGTGGCAGCCCCAGCCCGAGCGAGCAAAGTCCCTTGGAGCGCAGGCTCGCAGGTACCACCGCGGCTCCCAACTCGCTGTGGGTCTTCGGGGGCGTTGCCCGCTTTTCGGGCTGTTTCCTCGCATGTTCGCAGGGGCTCCGACTCGGAGTGGCCCCAAACCCAAATCCCCGAACCCGCACGGCCCGGGTCCGTCACTGCTCCCACCAGCCACGTTACCTGTAGGGTCCAATGGCCCCTGGGGCTTTCGCGGTGCTGATCACCCTTCTGATCAAGGACGACATGGCTAAGACTTTCCTCCTGCGGCCCTTTCTTCTTCAGGAGAAGAAGCCCCCGCACTACCCCTCCTTGCTGCTCACCGGACTGACCAAGCTTAGTAGCGCCTTTGCCCCAAGGCGCCCGCAGGGACGGGCTCGCGCGGCATTCTGGGAACTGTAGTCTCGGCGCCGCTCCAGGCCACGTGGAGGAAGCGCCCGGTCTGGCGCATGCGTCCTCCAGCGCGCTCGCCAGGCGCTTTTCCTTGGTGGGGACTGTCGCGGAGGCTTGTCATTCTGACCCGGGGAGTCCTCAGAGCGTCTGGCAGGTTGGTCGTGAGGGTGCCTTCCAGAGCTGCGAGTGTCGGGGGGACCGTGGGTGGCGGTCCCCGCTCTGCGCCCGCCTCTCCTCCTCCTCTTCTCTCCCTCAGACTCCGCTGACCTCTTCTTTCCTTAGTGCCTGTGCCCGGGGCCCCTCTTCCTGGTGTCGCATCTCCTTTGGCCCCTGCGCTCGAGACCCCTACGTGTGCCATTTTCCTTCATTGCCCCGCCGGGCGGAGGCCATCCTGGGAATGGACTTGTATCCCTCTTCTGCAGCCCCAAAGGACTAAGATGGGTCGGTCGGTCATTCAGGGGACCACCCTGAGATCTTTCCGGCTCCTACGGTGTTCCCTTCTGTAGGGTGCTCCTCAGGCTTTACAAGGTCACTATCTGAACAGAGCTCTAGTGATTGGGATATCACTTCAGAAAGTAAGATAGTGATCTGGAATGGCCCAGATCCCTCGTGAGTATTCTGCTGTGTCAGAAGGGATGATACTTGGCTAAATATTTCTTATCCTGTTAGTATTTGCATTATAAATACGCTTCGTTTCTTTATTTGTGCGGGCACTCACAGATATATAATGGGTCCCTATTGTGTGTAAGGCACTCTGCTAGGTGCTAGGAATGCAACAGAAAAAAAAAAAAAAAAAGACCTCTGCCTTCTCTGCTTCCTAAAGATAATATAAGAAAATCTCCTTTATTCCCTCTCATTTTGTCCTACAAGCTGCTAAGGTTTTGACCTTACTCGTTCCAGCTCAGGAACCCTCTGATCTTTTTCACTGGTTTGGGGCCTGGAATAAAAGACCTTCCAGTCTGGCCTCCCCTTGCCTATTCAAGTTTCATTGTTATCTACTCTCTCTTCCCTCTACTCTTCCCTATCTACTCTAGGCGAGCCTAGAGTCCTCACTCCTGTATTCACACAGTAGATTTCTGAATACTCTTTTTTCCTTATCTGCAAATTCCAGCTAATTGAAATCCTATTTTCTCTTACTTTTCCTACCAATTCACATTGATTTCTTTTTCTTCTTTCTTCATTTCATTTCCTTTTTTTTTTTTTTTAAATTTATCTTCTTTTTTTTTTTTGAGACAGGGTCTCACTCTGCCACTCAGGCTGGAGTTTAGTGGCATGATCTTGGCTCACAGCAACCTTGACCTCCTGGGCTTATGGGATCCTCCAGCTTGAGTGTCTCAGGTAGCTGGGATTACAGGAGCATGCCACCACACTTGGCTAATTTTTGTATTTTCTGTGGAGATGGGATTTCTTCATGTTGGCCAGGCTGGTCTCCAAATCTTGAGCTCAAGCAATTCTCCCACCTCAGCCTCCCAAAGTGCAGGGATTATAGCTGTAACCATCACACCTGGCCATATTTTTTTTCTTTCCTTTCTCCTGTTTCCTATTGTGTTGTACTGTATAATTTAGTGTTTTATTATGTGAGGTCTTGTTTTCTAATTGTTGTGTGTTTCAAGAATAGTGGATTGGAGAGAGAAGAGGTGGGGGGAAAAAAAGACGAGTGGATAGAGTAAGACTGCCTGGTTTGACCGTCACAAGCTTAGTAGCCTTGGGCTGGTATAGCATCTCTGTGCTTTAATTTCCTTTATAAAACGAGGATAATACCAGTGACCACAGAGTTGTGAGAATTAAATGAATAAGTCATGTAGAATAGTGCCTGCCACATCAAGTTCTCAGTGCTGCCTAAGATAATAAAATTCTTTTTTTTTTTTTTTGAGACGGAGTTTCGCTCTTGTTACCCAGGCTGGAGTGCAATGGCGCAATCTCAGCTCACCGCAACCTCCGCCTCCTGGGTTCAGGCAATTCTCCTGCCTCAGCCTCCTGAGTAGCTGGGATTACAGGCACACGCCACCATGCCCAGCTAATTTTTTTGTATTTTTAGTGGAGACGGGGTTTCACCATGTTGACCAGGATGGTCTCGATCTCTCGTGATCCACCCGCCTCGGCCTCCCAATAATAAAATTCTTATTCTACTTTGGTATTATATACAGCCTGAAACTATTAGGCACATAGTAGGTGCCCAAAAGTTTGTTAAATTTGATTAAACTAAATAGTTAAGAGATGCTTTTTATTTACAAAATAATTCATCATTTAAGTTTGTAAATAAGAAGCTACCCTGGAGCATTACAAATGATTCAACTTATGTGAAATATTTCTTGTGAAACAAGGTACTTTATTCTTTTTTTTTCTTTTTTAGACAGAGTCTCACTCTGTCGCCAGGCTCCAGGCTGGAGTGCAGTGGCGCGATCTAGGCTCACTGTACCCTCCACATCCCGGGTTCAAGCAATTCTCCTGCCTCAGCCTCCTGAGTAGCTGCGACTACAGGCACCCACAACCATGCCCAGCTAATTTTTGTATTTTTAGTAGAGATGGGGTTTCACCCTGTTGGCAAGGATGGTCTCGATCTCTTAACCTCGTGATCCGCCTGCCTCGGCCTCCCAAAGTGCTGGTATTATAGGCGTGAGCCACTGCACCTGGCCGGTACCTTTATTCTTAAGGCAGATTTTATATTAAGTCTGAATCACCAGCTTTTTAGATCTGGAAGAAAACAGAGATCATCTAGTTAATTCCCAGGTTCTGAAACTGGAGTCCATTATACCAAAGGGTGTGTCTGGTCAATCAGAGGATACTAAGCTGTATCAGAAAACATATCCATTTTATTTGAAGATTTGGGGAGAATATTTTTATAAAGGTGGCACATATTTAGTGCTTATTATTGACAAAACTGACTTGAAGGTGAAGATAAAAGTTAAGATTCCTTCTGGAAACTTTTTTTTGTTTTGTTTTTGAGACAGGGTCTTGCTCTGGATCACCTAGGCTGGAGTGCAGTAGAGTCATCAAGGCTCACTTACTGCAGCCTTGACCTCCCTGTCTCAAGTGATCGTTCCACTTCAGCCTCCTGAGTAGGTGAGACCACAAATGCATAACCATGCCCAGCTTATTTTTTGTAGAGATGAGGTCTTACTATGTTGCCCAGGTTGGTTTTGAACTCCTGAGCTCAAGCAATCCTCCTTGGCCTCCCAAAGTGCAGGCATTATAGGTGTGAGCCCCTACACCGGGCCTCTGGAAACTTTTAAACTAAATTCTATGACTTCATAAAGATGCATCTTATATTTATTCCCTTCTGCTGATAGAGGACCACTGCTAGTTTGATTTGCTCATATTTTAGTCTGGACCCAAAGCTCAAGGATGTTCCAAAGGTTATCCTAATCCTCCAGCACCAGCCTTTTCTTGGCGCATTCTAATCCTGAGCAGAGCTAGAGTTCCTATGGTAGTCTTGTCTAGTCTTGCTGGTGAGTTCTGATTCAAGCAGTTAATAGTAGTTTAACTAAGTTGTTTTGTAAAACATTTTGAATGGCTTTTAATGCTACCTGATCTCAATCATGTGCTTCACTAGCCAACCAGTTCTGCAGAACTCCATTTACTTCCTTCATACTCTTTAATTTGAAAAATGTTTTTGCTTGTAGATACAGTTGTCTTTCATTTGAAGCTGAAATTAGTGGAGGGAGACAGTAAAATGGCATCAATCCCTGTTATTTATTATTTAAGAATAATAGCTACCATACACCGAGCATTTAGTTAGCATAAAACCCCATGTTAAGTGAGTTGTGTATATGTGCTTTACAAAGCCAAAACTGTATACAGTGTGTATATGTTTGTTTGTTTATTTATTTTAAAACAGTCTTACTCTATCGCCAGGCTGGAGTGCAGTGGCGTGATTTTGGCTTGCTGCAACCTTCGTTTCTTGGATTCAAGAGATTCTCATGCCTCAGCCTCCCAAGAAGTTAGGATTACAGGTGCATGCCATCATGACGGGCTCATTTTTGTATTTTTTAGTAGAGATGGGGTTTCACCATGTTGGCCAGGCTAGTCTTGAACTCCTGGCCTCAAGTGACCCACCCACCTTGGCTTCCCATAGTGCTGGGATTATAGGCATAAGCCATCGCACCTGGCCTGTATATAATGTTTATTTAATTATCACAGCAACTTGTAGAGGAAGAGGCTGAGGCTGAAAGAGAGAAAGTAATTTTCCTAAGATTATATAACTAAAAAGTATAAAGAAGGAATTTGAACCCACATCTTTCAAACTCCATAGTGAAAGCCCTTAAACACTATATGCCAGTCTTAATTTTGTATGAGGTTTTGCATTGGAAAAGGAAGTAAGTGAATGGCGGGTAGTTAACTTAGTGGCTCTCAGTGGGAGTGGGCAAATCCTGATGTGGCTGGCGTTTTGGAAGTTTGTGCAGGTGTTTTGGTTGGAATAATAATTGGGCTAACATTGTTGGCATTTATTGGGCAGGAACAGGGATGTTAGCCTGCCGTGTGCAGAAAAGCCCCACAGTAGTCCAGTACCTAATTTATATAAAATTATTGGTTACACAGGTTTTTTGTTTTTTTGTTTTTTGAGTCAGAGACTCGCTCTGTTGCTGAGGCTGGACTGCAGTGGCGCAATCTCGCCTCACTGCAACATCCACCTCCTGGGATCAAGCGATTCTCCTGTCTTAGCCTTCCGAGTAGCTGGGACTACAGGTGTGCGCCACTGCACCCAATTAATTTTTGTATTTTTAGTAGAGATGGGGTTTCGCCGTGGTGGCCAGGCTGGTCTTGAACTTCTGACCTCAAGTGCGCTCACTTCAGCCTCCCAAATTGCTGGGATTACAGGCGTGAGCCACTGTGCCCGGCCCGTTACACAGTTTTAATATGCACTGAATTTTCCAGGAATGCAATAAATCAAGTTTGTCCTTTGGTTGAGGGGGCTACTTTCCTAAGGAGTGTTTACCAATTTGGAAAATTACATCATCAGTGGCATTGTTACCTTCTCTGTGAGGCACTGGTACAACACACCTGTGCTGCTTTGCCTTTGTGGCTGTTGAATTCATGGTAATTCTGTGTGTGGGTAGAAGTATAGACTGGTATTAAAATATTGAACTGCTTTGAGAACAGCTTGGTAAATATCAGCTGCTCTGAGTTCCCTGCCTCCTAGTGTTTCCATGTATAGGGCTCTTCAGATTTCCTACAGTCAGCAGCAAGAGTTAATGACTGTTACATCGGGGTTGGAGGGCTTCCAGGACCCTTATCCAGCTTAATGGATTGTGCCAATGCCTGTGCTAATGCCTATGGGGATGTCATTATCCCCTAGGTTCAAAATCTATTTCATACTATAATCTAGTATAGTTGTGGCAAAATAGTTACATATTATTTAATTAAAATTACTTCTTGGTTCTCCTTTATGTTACAGTTAGGGCATTTATTGTAATGTATGTCTTGATATGTGTCTAATAGGTTATAACATTCATTTTATTTCAAAATAGAAAACAGCTGCTTCAAACTGAATCAGTAAAAATAGGGGATGTTGAGTTTGAAAGCTGGGAACTACTGAGTGGTAAATCAGTCGGGCTCCCACTATGTTTTTGTCTTTATATTGCTTCAAATAGAAAGAAATCATCTATTAATATTATAAGTTAAATATATAGCTGGCCTCATCTGAGTAATAGAAATGAAAACGTCGTAATTTGCGTTGTTTTTAATAGAGTTTATCCTTTTGGAATAGGGTGTTCTATATTTCATTGATTCTAGTGGCTCTTATTTCACCCAAGAATCAAGATAAAGTGTTTGAACTAATTAAAAAAATTTTTTATCACCCATATCAATCTTATCTCATTTTTCATTCTTCTAACAGACTTTATGTGGTATCAACAGTTGTATACGATTTGGCAGTGCAAACTGGAATGTACTAATAGGGTCGTTCCATCAGTAGACTTATTTTGAATCACATGAATATTTATTCATTCAGTTTATTTTTATTTTCAAGTGGAAGTTTCCTTTCCCTGTATTAAATGTATTACTTCCTTTCTAGAAATGTCTAATGCAAAAGAAAGAAAACATGCTAAGAAAATGAGAAACCAGCCCACCAATGTGACTCTGTCCTCTGGCTTTGTGGCTGACAGAGGCGTAAAGCACCACAATGGAGGTGGAAAACCTTTCCAAGCTCAAAAACAAGGTAAGAGACACATGATGCTCTCTCCACTCCCATTTTGACCAAATTGCTTTTGTCAACTCTTTTGATAGTCATTATCTAAATAGTAAATGAACTGAATTATAAACAGTTAGAGTAGACCCTCATTATTTTTGAATTTTCTGCTTGCAAGTTTGCCTATTTGCCAAAGCTTATTTGTAATCCCAAAATCAGTACCTGTGGAGCTTTGGCTGTCATTCGTGGACATACATAAAGCAGGAAAAGTTTGAGTTGCCCCATGTTTACGTTCCCAGCTGAGCTTCCCAGCCTTCATCCAGAAATGGCCAAAGGATGGAGGCAGTTCAGGGGCAGGGCAGTACAGTGCAAGAAGCTCCAGCTTTACTGGGGTTTGACTGTCAGTCTTGGGGCGGCGTCATGCAAGTCACTTAGCATTTCTAGATTTCATTTTTTCTTTTATAAAATAAAGGAAATAGACTCTACCAGGATGAGTTGTTTTAAAGGACTTAAGATTATAATATGGCCAGGTGCGGTGGCTCTCACCTGTAATCCCAGCACTCTGGGAGGCTGAGACGGGCAGATCACCTGAGGTCAGGAGTTCGCGACCAGCTTGGCCAACATGGCGAAACTCCGTCTCTACTAAAA
Source organism: Callithrix jacchus (assembly GCF_049354715.1). Classification (NCBI taxonomy): domain Eukaryota; kingdom Metazoa; phylum Chordata; class Mammalia; order Primates; family Cebidae; genus Callithrix; species Callithrix jacchus. The sequence goes on along the minus strand of NC_133517.1, from coordinate 98,717,994 downwards.
ATACAAAAATTAGCCAGGCATGGTGGCGCGTGCCTGTTGTCCCAGCCACTTGGGAGGCTAAGGCAGGAGAATTGCTTGAACCTGGGAGGTGCATGTTGCAGTGAGCCAAGATTGTGCCACTGCACTCCAGCCTGGGCATCAGAGTGGGACTCTGTCTCAAAAAAAGAAAAGAATAAAAAAAGATTATAATCTATGACAGATGGAGACATATATGCATCCCCATAAAAGAATAAAAAAAGATTATGATCTATGGGAGATGGAGATATATATGTACCCCCAATAAATGGTTCAGTATTCATTAATTCATTGTCATAATTCAGTGACCATATGTAACATAAGTACTATAAATAATGAAAATTGGCTATGCATATTTTAGAGCTGATCTATTTTATTTCTACCTTAACATCAATTATTATTACACTTCTGTATTTCCGAAGAGAAATGTAGTATAGCCATCATATCTGTATTTCACTGGTATGCTGACTTTAGATCCTTATGAAGTGATAGGAAGATCACAATTGTTCATTCAGACAGCGGTAGAAAGTGCCAATTTGGGAAGACAGCAAAGCAAGGCCAAGAACTTGTTTGGAATGCTTTAAAAAGCTGTGGATCAGGTCTGATGAAGAAAATTTTAGAGTCAAATTCATAAGATCTAAATTTAGATCCTACAGTTGATGCCTACCATGCCATGTGATAAGCCTTTCACACATTTTATCTCATTTAAACCTCACAATGTTCTAAGATTACAGTGGCTTAATAATTAATAACACAATTGAAATAAGCAGGAACACTATAAAATTCTCTACTAATCCCTTAGTTTACATATAGTTGTTTTTCTTTTTTTGACACAGAGTCTTGCTCTGTTACCCGGGTTAAAGTACAATGATGCGATCTTGGCTCACTGCAACCTCTACCTCCTGGGTTCAAGTGTTTCTCCTGCCTCAGCCTCCCGAGTAGCTGCAACTACAGGCATGCGCCACCACTCTTGGCTAATATTTGTATTTTTAGTAGAGATGGGGTTTTACCCTGTTGGCCAGGCTGGTCTCTAACTCCTAACCTCAAGTGATCCACCTGACTCAGCCTCCCAAAGTGTTGGGATTACAGGCATTAGCCACCGCACCTGGCCACAGACCGATATTTTATGTTGTCTTATAGTCATAATGCCCAGACACTTGTCTGGAAATTTTGCATTTTTGTTTCTTTTTATGGAGAATGGAGTCTTGCTTTGTTGCCCAGGCTGGAGTGCAGTGGCATGATCTTGGCTCACTGCAACCTCTGCCTCCTGGGTTCAAGCAATTCTGGTACACGCTGCCATGCATGACTAATTTTTGTATTTTAGTAGAGATGAGGTTTCACCATGTTGCCTAGGCTGATCTTGAACTCCTGAGCTCAAGTAATCCACCTGCCTCAGCCTTCCAAAGTACTGGGATTATAGGTGTGAACCACCACGCCCAGCTGGAAATTTAGCTTTCTTAATTATATATATATATTTTTGAAACAGGGTCTCACTCTGTCACTTACACTGGAGTACAGTGGCACAATCATGGCTCACTGCAACCATGACCCTCTGGGCTCAGATGATTCCCTCTACCTTAGCTTCCTGAGTAGCTGGGACTACAAGTGTGTGCCCAGGAAATTTTTTTTTTGGAAGAGACAGGGTTTTGCCACATTGCCCCAGTTGGTCTCAAACTCCTGAACTCAAGTGATCTACCCACCTTGGCCTCTCAAAGTGCTGGGATTAGAGGTGTGAGCCACCACGCCCATCCTAGAACTTTGCTTTTAATTCTTTCTTTAGTATCGTGCTCTCAATTTGACTGTGGCAGAGCATTAGGATAAAAGACTGACTGACTATACGTAATCATGTGGATTAGAGTATTAAGGGGGTGTTGTTTGGGCTGCTGTAACAAAATACAGCTTGAGCATTCCTAATCCAAAAATCTGAAGTCTGAAATGCTCCAAAATCCAATACTTTTTGAGTGCTGACCTGACATCACAGGTGGAAAATTCCACATCTGATCTCATGTGATGGGGTCACAGTCAAAATGAAGGCACATAACACACAGTTTATTCAGCATTCCCACAGGAAGAAAGATGTTCCCAGCCCCCTTCAGCTGTGATGTATCTTTTTTCCAAGCACTCCCAGATTTCACCACCTAAACACACCCGTGAAGACAGATAAAATGGCATGCAATTTTTACTGTTAAATACTTACATGTGAATAAGTGTAAGAAAGTGATTATCAGTAGCATATAGATTCAGAATCAGGAAGGACGCTGATGCCAGCCAATCATAGATTGTCCTCAAGGGTGGCTGAGATCGTGACACCATGACACCTTTGCTTTCTGATGGTTCAAGTACACGATGTGCAAAAAATTTCATGCACAGAATTATTAAAAATACTGTATAAAATTACCTTCAGGCTATATGTTTAAGGTGAAAGAAATGTAACTGAATTTTGTCTTTAGACTTGGGTTCCATCCCCAAGTTCTCATTTTATACATATACAAATATTCCAAAATCTAAAAAAAAATTGGAATTTGAAACACTTCTGGTCCCAATTATTTCAGATGAGGGATATTCATCCTGTACCTTACTGGGTAGCTTATAAATAATAAATGTATTTCTCACATTTCTGAGGACTGAAAAGTCCAACATCAAGAAGCCAGCCTTCTGGTTCATATACAGCACCTTTTTACTGGATTCTCACATGGTGGAAGGAGTGAGGGTCTCTGAGTACTCCTTTATAAGGAAACTAATCTCATTCATGAGGGCCCCACCCTTGTGACCTAATCACCCCCTAAAGACCCCACCTCCTAATACTATCACTTTGGGGTTTAGGATTTCAACATTTGAATTTTGCGGGACCTAAGCCTTCAGACCTTAGCAGGGAGATTAGATTTGAAATTCATGTTGCACTGTTTATAGGAGAAAATTTCACCTGTATCTGTTATATCCAAGGTCCTTTATATGTCATCCTGACATGATTACCTTGTGTGCTATCTACTAGCTTTGTGATTTTGGACAAGTTAATTCACCTTCCTATGTGAGATTCCTCTTTAAAAATAAATAGTAATAGCCACCCTATACGGTGATTGTAGGATTAAAAACAAGGTCAATATTGCCACCAACAAATATTAGTTCTCCACGATCATTTTTATCTCTGATAAAGGTGACATGTTTCTTTTTGAAAATATACTAGAGCCTCATCCTGGAACTTCACGACAGTGGCAAACCAGAGTCAACCCCCATTCTCTGCCTGACCCTGATGTGAGTGAGCAGTCTTCCTCCAAAGTGATGTTTAGAAAAAAGGGAGGATGGAAAGCAGGTCCCGAGGGTACATCTCAGGAGATCCCCAAGTATATAACTGGTGGGTACTCATAAAGAAGTGCAGTCTGCTTGTATTTTGAGCTCTTCATGTCTAATGCAGCAGATAACTGCCCTCCTCGTGGTCCTGGCTCTACCTCCTCTGCCTCCTCTCTCCTCCCGCTTCAGACCCTTCTTCACCTCTAGCCTAGACTCGAGCCAGAGCTTCCTTGGACTTGGTGGCTCTCCCTTCTTCAGTTTCTCTTCCTGTCTCTTACTTGTCTTCTTACAAGTTTTAATGAACTGTTCCACTTTGTCTCAACCCCCATGCTCCTCCTATTTTAAATATGCCATCCACACTAGGCATGGCATTCTCCAAAGATGGAAAATTGAGAACGCCCTAATGGCAACCAAACTTTTATTTAAAGGGCCTGTCTCCAGGCCCTTTCCATCCTCTTCTCCTGTTCTTCACCCTATGATCCCCATCCACGTTAAACCCTATATTCCTTGTAAATACCTTAGCTGTGCTTTCTGGTCTCTCTTTATGCCTTCTTGGTGGAGGAATTCACTTAAGTTTCCCCAGAACCCCGTTTATTCTCCAATGTTAATTCAAGGTTTGTGTTTAATGACATTGTCATTTCCTTCAACAGCTTCTACTTTTGCTCAAGCACGAGCTGCTGAAATCCGTGCTATGTTAAAAGCTGTGACCCAGAAGTCTTCGAATTCACTGGTTTTCCAGACTCTGCCACGGCACATGCGACGAAGAGCCATGAGCCACAATGTCAAACGCCTTCCCAGACGGTTACAGGAGATTGCCCAGAAAGAGGTAGGAGTTCTAGTTAGTGTAAATGCTTAGGTTAGTAGCTCCTAGAAGAAATTGAGAAGTATTAACTTAATAGAATTTATTAAAAATAAAAACCAAGGCTGGGCGTGGTGGCTCATGCCTGTAATCCCAGCACTTTGGAAGGCTGAGGTGGGCAGATTGCCTGAGCCCAGGAGTTAAAGACCAGCCTGGGCGACATGATGAAATCTCGTCTCTATAAAAAAAATCCTAAAATTAGCTGGGTTTGGTGGTGCATGTGTGTCTGTTGTCCCAGCTTCTCAAAAGGCTGAGACAGAAGGATCCCCTGAGTTGCGGGAGGTTGAGGCTGCAATGAGCTGTGATTGTACTGCTGTGCTCCAGGCTGGGCGACAGTGATACCTTGTCTGAAAAAAAAAAAAAAAACCCAGAAAACAAAACACTCATGGTTTTTGCATATATTTGATTTAATAATTATCCAAACTTCTTCCCTCCAAGCCAAATTAGCAGGCAATTGATCATTATAGGTGCTTTGAAATATAGCATTTGATACTCCTCTCTTTTAAGAGTGTTGAATAGTTGATTTTCCTTGCCTAGATACTTAAAAAAAGAATCCTCTGACCTCTTACCAAGTGGTTTTGGGTCTGTTTTTGGGGTGTGGCCAGCTTTGGGTAGGAAGGTTAAAAAAAGCAGCATCAATGCTTAGCATTTGCCTTTTGACTTTTTCAAAGTTGAAAACTTGAACTGGGTTTTAATTTTTGTACAAGTCTAATTTGTTTTGGCTTCACCAGAATTCTAGACTTGAACATTCTAAGATTAATCCCATGACTTTACCACTTGGTTTAAAACCCATTTATTGAGCAACCTTCTGTTTACCATTGCTATGCTAGTAGTGGCGTTTGAGTTCAAGAGTGAAAACTAACAAGGAATTTTATACTTTCTAGATTTAATGTAATGTCTGTTTCCCAGTGATAACATTTAGCATGTGTCTGTAACCTAACTGAAATGAAATATGTGGGTTTTCCTCACTTGTATTAATTTTGGTCTTAAGTTTTTGGTTTCAGTTACAGTTCTACAGGTTAAAATGACAAGAGGCTAGCATTTGATTTCTTCTTTCTTGCTTTTTAATATTAATAGACATATTAAGCTGTGTTACTGTGTTGAACATTTTTTTTTTTTGGGACAGAGTCTTGTCCTGTCACCCAGGCTGGAGTACAGTGGCATGATCTTGGCTCACTACAACCTCTGCCTCCCAGGTTCAAGCAATTCTCCTGCCTCAGCCTCCCAAGTAACTGGGATTACAGGTGCACGCTACCACGGCTGGCTGATTTTTTTGTATCTTAGTAGAGATGGATTTTCACCATGTTGGCCAGGCTGGTCTCGAACTCCTGACCTCATGATCCACTTACCTCGGCCTCCCAAAGTGCTGGTATTACAGGCATGAGCTACCACACGTGGCTGTGTTGAACATTTTATAAGTATTCTGGTTTTCATATTCCATGAAACTTGCCCAGTTAGTGAGTAATAGAACTGTGCCTCCTTCCTAGTCTGCCTAGCTCTAAAATATTCACTCTTTCCATTGTCTTCCTTCTCTACTTACATTGGAGAAACCAAGTTAAATATTTAAGCAAACTAATGGGATCTGTAAAATATTCTACTTGGACTGAAGTTATTTGTTTGAATTCCTAGCCATTAACTCCGTTGTGAGATTCTTACAAACTGGGATATGTCTGTCTTATTGAACCTATAGGCGGAGAAAGCCGTACATCAGAAAAAAGAACATTCAAAAAATAAATGCCATAAAGCTCGAAGATGTCACATGAACCGGACGCTAGAATTTAACCGTAGACAAAAGAAGAACATTTGGTTAGAAACTCACATCTGGCACGCCAAGCGGTTTCACATGGTCAAGAAGTGGGGCTACTGCCTTGGGGAGAGGCCGACGGTCAAGAGCCACAGAGCCTGCTATCGAGCCATGACCAACCGGTGCCTCCTGCAGGTGTGCTTTTCCAGTGGGCTTTCTTGTTATTTTTGTTTGATCCTTTCCCATAGAGACCTTTGGAATAGTTTGTGGTTTGTCAAGCCCCGTTTATGTGGTTATTCATTTTATAAATGATTCCTGAGCATGAGGCCCAAGCCCTTTGCCAGACGCTGGAGATCAGGCAGCCTAAAGTTAGGGGGGGACTGACATTAATCAAACATTTTACCAGACAGGTGATTGAAGGGAAAAGCATACAGTACAATGAGCATTTCTAACCTGACTGGAAGGCATCCCCGACAAGTGCCGCTTGAGTTGAGCTCTCAGGGATAAGATGGGAGAGGGGGAAGGCAGAAGGAAGCCGGGTGAGAGTAAAGAACTGGAATCAGTTCTGTGTGACAGAGATGAAGAGAAGCAGAGCAAGGCAACGTCAGGGCGAGGTTAGGCTGGAGAAATGAGGAGGAACCAGATCGTGCAGGTCTCGTTGATCATGTCAAGCTTTATTCTGCATAGATTAATCTAGCAGTCCTTCATCAAAAACAGGTATTTGAGAATCTACTGTGTACCCTGAGCAGGATTCAGAATGCTGGTCTAGGTGTTTATGGGTCAGTGGGATGCTGGGCAGGATGTTTTAAATTTTAAACTCTTTGAGAGGACAGATTATTTTAGAGCCTCTTAGTAGTACTGATTGCTCCCTCCTCTTAATAGCTAATTCAGTTGCTTTCTATTTCTTCTAATACATATTTAGAAATTTGTTCTTTGCAGAAGAGCCTATCTTTCAATGGCCAAATTTTGAAAACCGTTATTATTGGTGTCCTTTGATACCCCTTGAGAGTAATGTAGTAGAATAATCAATACAGTAATATTTTTAAAAAAATTCTGGCAAAGTATCCATAACAAAACCATTGAACCATTTTAAATGTACAGTTCTGTGGCATTAAGTACATTTATGTTGTGTAATCAGTAACACCATGCATCTCCAGAAATTTTTTATCCTTCCACACTGAAACCCTGGACTCATTAACGGCTAACTCCCCATTCCTTCAGCACCTGGCAGCCACCATTCTACTGTCTGTCTATTAATTTGATCTAGCATAATGTCTTCAGATTCATCCGTGCTATAGCATGTGTCAGAATTGGTGTATACCATATCTTGATTGTCCAGTTATCTGTCAGTGGGCACTTGGCTTGCTTCCACCTTTTGGCTATTGTAAATAATGCTGCTGTGAACATGGGCATACAAATATCATTACAATCCCTGCTTTTAGTCCTTTTGAATATGTCCCCAGAAGTGTAATTGCTGGATTATATGGTAATTCTGTGTTCAATTATTTGAGGTATGGCCTTACCATTTTCCATAGCAACCATATCACTTTACATTCCCACCAGCAATACACAAGGGTTCCAGTGTCTCCACATCCTTATCAGTACTTGTTACTTATTTATTTACTTACTTATTCGATCAAAGTCATTCTAATGAATGTGAAGTGAATAAGAGGACCTTTTAGGAGTCTTTGATTTGAGAACTCAGCAGCCGAAATCATAGATTATAGTTGAATTCCTCATTCTCATTGATTCTAGAGAGATGAAGTGACTTCCCCAGGGTCACACAGCTTGTTGGTGGCCTTCGTAGCACTTGGGCAGCTGATTCCCCTGGACTGCACTTTTTCCACTGTCCACTGCTAGTGAGTTAGTTTTCATTTTGGGCAGAATTTTTGCTGAAATTATCAGATATTTTCTTTGAAATTTGATCAGCCCTAAGTAAGAAAATCATAGCTAATACTAACCAATATCAGTGAGTGCTTAACATATGCCCTATTCTGTTTTAAATGCTTTGCATGTCTACTCGTTTAATCCTCACAGTGGTATGAGGTAAGAAGTTACCATTATTTTCATTTTATAGATGGGGAAACTGAGATACAGAGAGGTTCGGTAATTAACCCGTGACCGTATGGCCAATGAGTATTGAGGTTGAGATTTGACCCCAGTTGCCTAACTCCAGGGTTCCACATTCATAACCATTAATCTCTGCTCTCACTTTGTACACATTTGGGTGAGGTTCCTGTGGCCGCTGAGAGCTGAGAGCTGGTCGCTGTATGGGAAGATTTCTTTGTGTGAATGATCATATCAATTAATATGTGTTGTCAGAATCATAGCTATAATTTGCCTTTTAGTTCTAGCTGCTGAATGTACTGAAATTGCTTGAAGGTGCTATAGCAGAGGGCTTGGTTTGACGGGTCACCGAGCCTGATTAGAATTCTGGCTTCTCCACTTAATGACTCCGTGTCTTTGTTCAAGTAACAGTCTCTGTGTCACAGTGTCCTTGTCTATCAGATAAGATAACCATACTTGGTACATCTGGTTGTCAGGAAGACTAAATGATAGCTCATGTAAGGAATTAACTCACTGCTGACACTCAGTAACCCCTCAGTGACTGTTAACTATTACAGACCAGGCATGGTAGCTCATACTTATACTCACAGCACTTTGGCAGGCTGATGCAAGAGGATTGCTTGAGCCCTGGGGTTCATGACCAGTCTGAGCAACATACTGAGACTCTGTCTCTACCTCTACAAAAAAAAAACGAACAACAAAAAACCTGGGTGTGGTGGCTCGTGCCTGTATTTCCAGCTACTTGGGAGGCTGAGGCAGGAGGATTGCTTGAGCCCAGGAAGTTGAGGCTGCAGTGAGCTGTGATTGTGCCACTGTACTCCAGCATTGGAGTACATTGGCAACAGAGTGAGACCCTGTCTCAAAAACAAAACAAAACTGACTACTATAACTATTATTATGGATACTATAACTATTCAGACTTTTAACATTCATTTCATTAGCTTAGTCTGATCTCTCTTCATCTTACTTAAAATTGTATGTTATTACTTTTACTTTCTGTGCTTAAATTTGCATATCATGGTCAGGACAGCATGAAAGAAATACAGGATGGATTAATTGTAATATTGTGTCTCTAGGCTTAGAGTTAAGTAATACGGGATGGATTAATTGTAATACTGTGTATCTAGGCTTAGTGTTAAGTAATTTTGAGGTCCTGAATTAGCTAGCCAGATTGAACAACCTGAGCATAATTTTGCAGAATTCATTACTGTTTTGCTTATTTTACTCTAGTTTCTTACCTTAGGTAGATTTCGGGGGTGAATGTTTCTTTACTTAGAAGCAGCAGTTATATATCCTCCATAGAACCTGTCTATGAATATGGGATAAAACATACTCTAAAAAGTAAGTAACTTACATTTTAAATGGAGATTCATTTTTATTTTGGTTCAGATTGGTTTAAAAATATTTGCTAAGGTAATAGGAATGGACAGGTTTAGATTTTTTTTTCCCTAAAAAGGTTTAGATTTTGACTTATGAGAATGTAGCTTTAGCCATTTGTTTTGTGTCTCAGGCCTTTAAAGGTTTTGTGATGTGGCTTTTGGCTTAGCAGTTTCACCTGTGTAAAGTCCTAAGTACTTAATTGTGTTTCCCCTTTTGTGCAGGATTTATCCTACTACTGTTGTTTGGAGCTGAAGGGCAAAGAGGAAGAAATACTAAAGGCACTTTCTGGAATGTGTAGCATAGACACAGGTAAACTTGTTTTAAAGCTGAGTTCTATTTTAGTCTTTGTATATTTATTCATTTCATAAAGAAGTATCTACTGTAAACATTTTGGAATTCAAACATATAGAAAAATGTATGAGACACTAATCATTCCCAATGGAAATGTTAATTTAAGAACAGTTGGGGTGGCTTTTCAATCACTTCTAACATTGTCTAGTGTAAAGTAATAGAGTCATTTTTCTGGTGCAGTGAACTTGACAGAAAGAAACTTGAAGCTCTCATTATTCATTTAACACATATTTATTGAGAACTTATTGTGTGCCAGGCTTTGATCTGAACAATCCTCAAAACCAAAATTTCACCTTTAATGGAGGCAGCCAGTAAATGACAGTGTGGCTATCAGGAAATAGGACTGCAGTCTCAGTACCTGGAATCATGGAATTTTGCTTTTGTTGATGCTGATCAGGGCTGACGTTTGCAGCAGTTCATTGCTTGTCTGGAAAACGACAAGGGAGCCTTGTGCTTTATCGGGCAAATAAATATCCCAGAGAAACGCTCGGGCCTGTGACATTTATCTGGAAGTCCCAGAGGACCCCTGGTGACACTTCTGAGAGCAGGCAGCTGTGGATCTGGCTTCATCCAACCCTTAAACAGGTATAACCCTTCAGGTTATTTCCCAACATTCTGAAACTATGTTTTTAATTACTGCTGGAAGTCAATACTGTAGAAATATAAATAGTGTAAAAGCTTGTCTGATAGTTTGATATTTGTCTATGGGAGGTTCTGTGAATATTGAATGCAGTGAAATTTTAAAAAAACTTTAAAAATTTTTATTTAAAAAATTTTATTAAAAAACTTTAAAAATGTTTATTTAAAAATTTTTATTTAAAAATGTAATTGACAAAAAGGAAATATATTCAAAGGATACAATATCATGATTTGATATACATGTTGTGTAATGATTACAACAATCAAATTAAGTAACACATTCATCACCCCCCATGTTGTACATTAGATCCCCAGAACTTGTTCATCAAATAGAATGAAGCCAGGGTGTGGCATCATTTCTCATGCCTGTAATCCTACCACGCTGGGAGGCTGAAGCAGTTGGATCACTTGAATCCAGGAGTTTGAAATAAGCCTGGGCAATATGGTGAAACCCTGTCTCTGCAAAAAAGACAAAAATTAGCTGGGAGTGGTGGCATGTGCCTGTAGTCTTAGCTACTTGGGAGGCTGAGGTGGGAGGACCGCTTTGAGCCCAGAAGGCAGAGTTGCAGTGAGAGGAAATTGTGCCACTGTACTCCATCCTGGGTGACAGTGAGACCCTGTCTCAAAAAAAAAGAAAGAAAGAATGAAACTAACCTTGACCTCTCAGTTTTTTAGTAAGTCATAGCAGAAGTAGAGGTAAAAACCAGCCTTATGCTAATTATTTGAAATGTTGAATTTGAACTAATGTTTCCACCAAGACTGAAATGGTTCAGTAGTATCTAGGTGCTAGTTGGAGCCTATTTGATAATGAGAAGCTGTTTTGAGTAATTCTTATGATTTTTTTTTTCTCACTGCATTTAGCTTAGCTTCCCTTCCTTGGCATACTCACTACTTAAAAAAAAAATTTAGTCAGAGTGATCATATTGTTTTCGTAATATTTGACTAACCCTACCCCTAACCCCAGCCCTAACACTTTTGAAATTTTAAGTTTCAAAATTTTTTTTTTTGTTTAAAGTGGCATACACTACTCAGAACCCAAAAAAGCTTTTTTAAAAAAATTAAAAAAAATTTTTTTTGAGCCAGGGTTTTGTTCTATCACTGAGACTTGAGTGCAGTGGTGCAGTCATAGCTCACTGTAGCCTCTACTTCTGAGGCTCAAGTGATCCTCCTATCTCAGCCTCCCAAGTAGCTTAGACTACAGGGGTGCACCACCATGCCCTTCAAATTATTTTTTTATTTTGTGTAGAAATGTCTCCCTAATGTTGCCCAGAGTGGCCTCAAACTCCTGGGCTAAAACCATCCTCCTGCCTCCGCCTTAAAGTGGTGGGATTACAGATGTGAGCCACCAGGCCTGGCCCAAAAAAGCTTTTTGATGATTAAGTTAATTTGTGAAGGGGTAAAATGTGAATTTTATTTATTTATTTATTTTTGACACAGAGTCTTGCTCTGTTGCCCAGGCTGGAGTGCGATGGCACGACCTCAGCTCACTGCAATCTCCACTTTCCAGGTTCAAGGGATTCTCCTGGCTCAGCCTCCTGAGTAGCTGAGATTACAGGCATCTGTCACTACACCCAGCTAAGTTCTGTACTTTTTGGAAGAGACGGGGTTTCACCCTGTCAGTCAGGCTGGTCTCAAACTCCTGACCTCAGGTGATCCACCCACCTCAGCCTCCCAGAGTGCTGGGATTATAGGTATGGGCCACCGTGCTTGGCCAAAAATGTCATTTTTTTTTTTTTTTTGAGACAGAATGTTGCTCTGTCACCCAGGCTGGAGTGTAGTGGCGTGATCTCAGCTCGCTGCAACCTCTGCCTCCCAGGTTCAAGCAATTCTGCTGCTTCAGCTTCCTGAGTAGCTGGGATTACAGGCGCACACCACCATACCTGGCTAATTTTTGTATTTTTAGTAGAGACAGGGTTTCACCATGTTGGTCAGGCTGGGTCTCGAGCTCCAGACCTCATGATCCACCTGCCTTGGCCTCCCAAGGTGCTGGGATTACAGATGTAAGCCACCGTGCCTGGTTAAATGTGAATTTTTAAGGTGATTAAAAAAATAACATAACCCAACTAAATTTGTCACAATCTATTTAAATTTCAAAATTTTAAAGTGAATGTTTATATTTTTAGGATATCTTAGAGGAAATAAAAGCAGTGTGCCAGTGTGTGGAACCCATCAAATCAGTTGTCTGCATCACTGACCCACTTCTGACACCATCCCAAGAAAAAAGCCAAACTGAATTGCCTGATGAGAAAATTGGCAAGAAAAGAAAAAGGAAAGATGACAGAGAAAATGCTCAACCGATTAAAAAAATTATTGGTGATGGAACTAGAGATCCAAGCCTACCATACTCTTGGATCTCTCCAGCCACGGGCATTATAATCAGGTATGAGTTGAATTTGCTTTGAACCTACTGAACATTTTTAGTGAAGACTTGCTCCATTTTCGTCAGTGGCACAAATGTTGTGTGATGGAAGTTTCCATTTTAAGATCCTTTTTCTTTTTCAGTGATTTGACGATGGAGATCAACAGATTCCGGCTGATTGGGCCACTTTCCCACTCCATCCTAATTGAAGCAATAAAAGCTGCTTCTGTCCACACTGTAAGAGTAAAAGTGACTGTAGTGTTTTATTCTAGTCATGTTTTTCCTGTCAAATTTGTGAAACCTCATATATAATTTGGTAACATTTTGGGCCATGGCTTTTAGATGTTTACTTCCCTACTTAGGCTTATTATCAAAGATTTTGTTATCTTTCACTTCTAGAAGACCACATCTAAGTGGATATGATAGTAAACTGACTGTTCTTATTTGAATACACACTGCTCTTGTAGCTGTGAGTCTTGTAGGTGGTCCTAACTTCTGCTTCATAGGTGGGGAGTCCCTAAAATCCCTGAAATTGTGTCCTAGTTTTTGTGCATTTATGCTTGTACCACGTAGATTTTTTTATTTCTTTTTTTTTTTTTTTCTGAGATTGCGTCTAATTCTGTCGCCCAGGCTGGAGGGCAGTGGTGTGATCTCGGCCCACTATAACCTCTGTCTTCCAGGTTCAAATGATTCACCTGCCTCAGCCTTCCAAGTAGCTGGGACTATAGGTGCATGTCACCAGGCCTGGCTAATTTTTGTATTTTTAGTAGAGACGGGGTTTCACCATGTTGGCCAGGCTGGTCTCAAACTCCTAACCTTAGGTGGTCCTCTTGCCACAGCCTCCCAAAATGCTGGGATTACAAGTGTGAGCATCTGTGCCCGGCTGGTTTTCTGGGACTAGTTTTAGGGGTCTACAATCTGTAAAAAGGTTAAGAGTGCTATGTCTAGGGCAGCACTTCCAGCAGAGCTTTCTGTGAGGATGCTGTTCCTTTGTGCTGTCCAATATAATAGCCACTAGCCACATATGGCAGAAAAATGCTTGAATTTTGGCTAGCATGACTGAGGGACTGAATTTATACCTTTACTTAACTTTAATTGACTAAAAATTAAATTTGTGTAGCTCTGTTGGCAAGTGGCTAGCATAGAGACTACATTAGGAATCCACACCCTGGGTTCAGATCCTGTTTGTTTTCTTGTCTTGGTGCAATTAACTTTTCAGTGCCTGTGCCTCTCACCAATTTGACATGGCCAAATACAATGATAGAACTGAACAGATTCTGAGGTTTTAGAAGAAAGATGCTTTAAAATATAAAAACAACTTTTCTCCCTCTTCACTGCCTCCGCTGTACTCCTTACCAGTGTTGTCTTCTGCCTGAACACTTGGGGGACCAGGAAGGGATTCTAGAGTGAACATTAAGTTTCCTCCATCCTTCCTCCTTTTCAGCCCATTCTCCACACAGGAGGCAGAGTGATTTTTTGATAATTTATTCACCTGTTGTTGCTTCCTGATGAAAAGTTTTTGGATAGCTTCTCATTGTAATTAAGATAAAATCCAAAGTGTTCAATGTGACCCATGTAATCTTTTGCCTTCTTGCCTCTGAGGCCTCGTTTCTCCTCACCCTTCTACACTTCAGCCACCCTGACCTTCTTTCAGGTTCTAGAATGTCAGTTCTTGTCTCCCTTACAGCCTTTGCACCTGTTTATTTTTCCTCCAACTACTGAGAATTCTGCCTCCACCACTCTTTGCTTGGCAGAAGCTTCCTCATTCTTCAGGTTTCAGTCTCTAGCATTTCCCTTTAGAATCCTTTCCTGATACCCCAAGTTAAACAAACTAGATCTCTCCTGTTGTTTCCAGAGCATCTTGCAAATGTCCTCAATTTATATGTATAGATTTGTGTGTTTATGTAATGAACGTGTCTCTCATCAGACCATGAGTTTCACAAGGGCGAGGACCGGGTTGGTCCTGTTTTTTACTCTGTCCCCAGTACTTAGCACCATGCCTGACACAGAGAGGGTGCCCCATAGTAGCTAATAAATTGTGGAGAAAAGATTTGAACCTATGAAGTTTTGTTCCAGAGCCTGTACTGTAAACCACTAAGCTGTGCTACCTGAGTTTCTGTGAGTAAATGGTACCTTTGTTATGATTACTGCTTTTTAAAAATTATTTTTTGAGACAGAACCTCACTCTGTCACCCAGGCCGGAGTGCAGTGGCACAATCTTGGCTCACTGCAACCTACATCTCCCACGTTCAAGCAATTCTCATACCTAAGCTTCCTGAGCAGCTGAGATTACAGGCCTGTACCACTACACTTGGATAATTTTTTTTTTGTATTTTTAGTAGAGACAGGGTTTTGCCATGTTGGCCAGGCTGGTCTCAAACTCCTGGCCTCAAGCGATCTGCCTACCTCGGCCTCCCAAAATGCTGGCATTACAGGTGTGAGCCACCGCGCCCGGCCATGATTGCTTCTCTAGGATCCTACTTCAGTGAACTTCAGCATGAGCTGTGTCTATAGATTCCCTTCTTGCCATGCACATGATGCTTGAAGGGCTTTTTTGAAATCTTGCTCAATTCCTAGTTCCATGTGGAAAAAATACACATTTCTAGGAATGCTCTAGTAGTAGTATATCCTTCATCTGGAGATGAAGGATACTGGTTTGATTTTCCTTTGGTGAGGAACATTTTATTGCTTACATTGGAGATGATGAAGTTAGCTCTAGTGGAAGAGGACCAGGCGTGGTGGCTCACACCCAAAATCCCAGCTCTTTAGGAGGCAGAGGTGGGTTGATTAATTGAGCCCAGGAATTCAGGACCAGCCTGGGCACCATAATGAGACCGTGTATCTACAAAAAATAAGTTAAAAAAATTAGCTGGGCATGGTGGCATGTGACTGTAGGTCCAGCTCCCAGCCACTTGAGAGGCTGAAGTGTGAGGATCACTTGACCCTGGGAGATTGAGGCTGCAGTGAGCCATGATTGGGCCACTGCGCTCCAACCTTGGCGACAGACTGAGACTCTGTAAAAAAAAAAATGTAGGAGAGAAGTGAGGCCTCCTTTGTTGGTACTGTGCTCTAGAAGTGTAATACTATATCCTTGCTGCTAATTGAAAGAGTAGTTAGTCTGGGTATTAATTACTCTGTTAAGTATAGTGGCAACTTCCCTGGTTCACCCCATAACACATTCATTCCCACACACAAAAGAAGAAAGAGTGGGGCTGATATCACAACTAGGACAAACTTATTAACTTGGATTCATTGTTTGCCTGGTGAATAGTAGTTGTTATTTTTCAGGTGGGAGAGGACACAGAGGAGACACCTCACCACTGGTGGATAGAAACCTGTAAGGATCCTGACAGCGTTTCCCTTCATTACAGACAAGAAGCCGTTTTCGAGTTGTTGGGAGGTATGCAAAGGGAAGACTGGGTTGTGTTGGGGAGGAAGGGGGCTAAGAGAGCCTTTTGCAGTTGGGCCTCCAACGTGTAGTATTGCTTTTTAACCTGCTGCTATTGTGAACAGCAAGAGGACCAAGTAAGAGAGGGACTGAACTCAGTGATTAAACACTGTATTCATGCTTGTTATGAAACATTGTATTCATGCTAGTTATGAAACAACAAATAAATGAGATGTTCCTATTCTAAGTAACTAGCATTCTGATAGCAGAGATAGATGCATATGCCAGCTGCTGACCTAAACTTTATGCTTACCCGCATACAACTGCATTTTTGCTCATTGCTGCTGTAGTTACCACTGATAGAAACATCGGTGTTCATTTCATAAAAGAACCTTTTATTATGTTGGCTTCATGTTTTTTGCAAGAAACCTTGTTCTTTATGAATGTTAATTTATTCTCTAAAAGTATCAGTGGGAAGAGAGAGAATACATATTTTTAAGTAATTAGCCCAAGGAGTTTCATTAGAAAATAGGAAAGATTAAAAATACAAGCAAATGTAGATGTATTATGAGTGACTTTCTGTAAGCTTCTTTTTGTTGTTTTTGTTCTTTTTGTTCTTGTTGAAGGAATAACATCACCAGCAGAAGTTCCGACAGGTACTATTCTGGGACTGACAGTTGGGGATCCTCGAATAAATTTGCCTCCAAAGAAGTCCAAAGCTTTGCCCAATCCAGAAAAATGCCAAGGTAAAGTTCTAAAAACACCCCAGATTTTCCTTACAGTTTTGAGCAGCCCAGTCTTATTAGAAGAGTTCTGACTCTGACACCTCTTCAGTAACTTCATCTGTAAAAAATTAGGGCAGTCTCCTTACCTGCCCACTTTACAAACTGATTATAATCTGAGGAAATGGTACATGTGGAAGTGTCTTTTAGCTGTAAAACATGTAGCCTGATACTTATATTCATTTTATTCTCCAAGTTCTCTTTTTTTAGTATCTAGTAAAACCTGTTTCTCTGCAAACTGCATTCTCTGAAAATGTCTGGTGTTTCAGAATTTTAATTGTGAGGAAGGGATCTGCACCCGAAGCTGGTCTTGTGCTCAGTGGAAGCCTCTGTCTGACCATACAGATGATCCAGGTTCGAATCCTGGCAAGGCCATCCCAGGTGCTGAAGTATAAGATGTCTTGGTTTAGATGAAGTAGAGCAGCTTGAGAAAGTTGTTTGGTTGGAGTGGCATAGGTAGTGGGTAGGGGGCTGGCTAAAATTTTGTTCTGATCTGAGATTGACAGCAATTTTGATAATGTCTCATTGTATTTACTGTCATTTAAACATGATTAATTGGAAGAATAATTAAAATTAGTATATGAATCTTTGGAGATAAAGTACAGGTTTGTGTTGTAACAACTTCAGAATTATTTATTTATTTATTTATTTGAGACAGAGTCTTGCTGTGTTGCCCAGGCTGGAGTCCAGTGCTGTGGCAACCTCTGCCTCCCGGGTTCAAGTGATTCTCCTGCTTCACCTTCCCTAATAGCTAGGATTATAGGCACCTGCCACAATACCCGGCTAATTTTTTTTTTTTTTGTATTTGAAATTTGAAACAAAAAAATTTACTTTTCACCATGTTGGCCAGGCTGGTCTTGAACTCTTGACCTCAGGTGATCCACTCACCTCGGCCTCCCAAAGTGCTGGAATTATAGGCATGAGCCACCATGCCCAGCCCAGAATTTTTTTTTAAATGTAGTTAGATAGCTTATTGAGGGGGCAATAATTACTCTGTCAGAACTTCACATAAAAGATGGATTGGATGAGAGAGGAGTTTGAAGATATATAGGTAAGTTAGTTAATTCTGAAGCCTAAGACTTTACTCAGTCAGTTGTTGCCTCATTTCTTTTTTAATGCCAATGTGGTCTGATGCAATGTAAAAGGACACCTTTAAATGTTGACTGTTATAATCACCTTAAAGCTGTAAACGCTACTTTGTTTCTCTTGCTACTTCAAATCCTTCTTTGGAATGAGGTGATTATTAAATCCTTTCTAAGGCTTTTGTTTTACTATGAATCAGCTCAAGGAAAATTAAAGTCTGTCTTGAAAAACATGATTTGACTCCTGAAGTCAAGCGATTCTTCTGCCTCTGCCTCCCAAAGTGCTAGGATTACAGGTGTGAGCCACCGTTCCCAGCTAGAGAGCTTGTAAAAGGGAGGGTACATGAAGAACCTGAAGTGATAATGCATATTCCTAGATGCTTTGTTTGAAAAGTTTTGCTTGATCAGTTGGTTCTAGAATTTGAATTAAATATTAATGTGTTGTTGCAAATATTTTCAACTTTATTAACACAATATTTCACTATATAGGTAACTGGTTTTTTAGGTGAGATTTAAAACTATAGTTTCTGTCATACTAGCTGTTATTTTATTTGCCATCCTTAGCATTTGCCAGTTTGCATTGATGGATTATTTTGATTAGTTCTTATCTGTGAGAGATCAATTTCCTTTAGGAAATAGTGAATTTACACTGTGCTCGTGGGCTTCTGATCTTTCCCTTTAAACACTCTTTGGTAGTATGACTTTCCCATACTACCCAAAACATGGAAGGAGTCCAGCTGCTTTTAGAGGGATAGGTCAGACATCATCCCTTATTATTTCATAGCTCTTGCAAGCACTTTGAGAGCACTGATCTGCAGTGGACTTGAGCAGTGCCCAGTTAGCAGTCATTTTCTCTGCTTCCCCTGGGCCCTTTTAACTGTTTTGCATATTTCATTTAACATAGAGTGAATCTGAAGGCTTGGTTTTATTTGATTTCCAAATGAGAAAGCCTTTTACTGGTTACCTTTGCTTCTCTGAGTAAAACTCATTAAGTTTTAATTTAATATCTGGTGATCTTTAAAATACATTTAAGAAAGGAGAAAGCAAGTTCTTTCCTTCATTCTTTAAGTCACATTCTGGAGTTAATATAACCAATTCAAGAACTTTTGTCTGCGTATGAAGGAGAACATGCTTTATATGAGTCTGGGGAAGGACTTAGAATTACATTCAGAAGTGGCAGTCATTCTAGGCATGCTGATGTGTGTGCTGACTCAGCTGGAGATATTCTTTTTCTCTTCCCAGTAAAGACTATTGACTTAAAAGGGCCTTCCCCTTTGCTTTCAGACATACTCCAGTTTGTTGTAAATATACTTTATTTTTTAGTGCAGCTTTAGGTTCACAGCAAAATTGAGCAGAAAGTACAGAGATCATGAGCCTCCATCCCCCTCCATGCACCACCCACACAGTCCATATCCTTACTAGAGTGGTACATTTGTTACAATCCATGAACTGACATTGACACATCATTATCACCTAAAGTCCTTAGTTTGTATTAGGGTTCACTCTTGGTGGTATATACACTCTATCAATTTTGACAAAGGTGTAATGAAATATTCACCATAATAGCATCATACAGAATAGATTCACTGCCCCCCAAATCTTCTGTGCTCTGCCTATTTATCCCTTCTTTCCCCAACTCCTGGTAACCACTTATCTTTTTCCCACCTCCATAGTTTTGTGTTTTCCAGAATATTATATAATTGAAATCATATAATATATAGCATTTTCAGATTGGCTTCTTTCACTTAGTAATATGCATTTAAATTTCCACTGTGTAGGCCAGATACGGTGGCTCATACATGTAATCCCAGAACTTTGGGAAGCTGAGGCGGGTAGATCACCTGTGGTAAGGAGTTCGAGACTAGCCTGGCCAACATGGTGAAACCATATCTACTAAAAAAAAAAATAGCTGGGCATGGTGGCAGGTGCCTGTAATCCCAGCTACTCTGGAGACCAAGGCAGTAGAATTGCTTGAACCCAGGAGGCAGACGTTGCAGTGAGCTGAGATCTCACTCAGTCTAGTCTGGGCAACAGAGCAAGATTCCATCTCAAAAAAAAAAAAAAAATTTCCTCAGTTTCTTCTCATGGCTCAGTAGCACATTTCTCTTTAGCTCAATAATGTTCCCTTGTCTGGACATACTGTCTACTTTGTTTTATATATTATTATTATTATTGTTTATTTTTCAGACAGTGTCTCACTCTGTTGCCCAGACCTGAGTGTGGTGACACAATCATGGCTCATTGCAGCCTTGACTTTTCAGGCTCAAAGCTTCCTCCCACCTTAGCCCCACCAAGTTGGTGGGACTACAGGCATGCACCACTATGCCTGGCTAAATTTTAACTTTTTGTAGAAACAAGGTCTCACTAAATTCCCCAGGCTAGTCTCAAACTCCTGGGCTCAAGTGATCCTCCCATCTCAGCCTCCCAAAGTGCTGGGATTACAGGCATGAGCCACTTTTACCAAGCCTATCTATTATTATCTTTTAGAACATTTGAAGATGAGGAAGTACTTTCCTGTGTCTTTACACTTTAAGTATCAGCTGTCTCTTGTCTGCAGCTTAGTTGAACTAAAATCCCATTCCTGTACCCCAATCTGTGGCAGTGCTCCGCAGGAAAGTGCTCTGTATACCCAGGCTTGGAAGTGGAGCTTGACTGCTCCTAGACAGGCTATGTGAACTTGCGCAGCACACAGCACTGTGGCTTGAGAATCTGATGGTTATCATCTGTGTGAGGAAGAGCAGTGTACTGAAGCTGCTGTGGCTTTCTAAAATTTTTTATTTTAGTTTTTTGAGACAGAGTCTGGCTCTGTCACCCACACTGGAGTACAGTGGCACGATCTGGGCTCACTGCAACCTCCACCTCCTGGGCTCAAGCCATCCTCCTATCTCAGCCTCTCAAGTAGCTGGGACTACAGGCGCGCACCACACACCCAACTAATTTTTGTATTTTTTTTTCGTAGAGACGGGGTTTCACCATGTGGCCCAGGCTGGTCTAGAACTCCTGAGCTAAAGCAATCTGCCTACCTTGGCCTCCCAAAATGTTGGGATTACAGGTGTGAGCCACTGCACTCAGCCTGTTGTGGCTTTTAAACAGTTTCCATTTCAGATCTTTTTTTTTTTTTTTTTTTTTTGAGACAGAGTTTCATTCTTGTTACCCAGGCTGGAGGGCAATGGCCTGATCTCAGCTCACCACAACCTCCGCCTCCTGGGTTCAGGCAATTCTCCTGCCTCAGCCTCCTGAGTAGCTGGGATTACAGGCATGCGCCACCATGCCCAGCTAATTTTTTGTATTTTTAGTAGAGACGGGGTTTCACCACGTTGACCAGGATGGTCTCGATCTCTTGACCTTGTGATCCACCCGCCTCAGCCTCCCAAAGTGCCGGGATTACAGGCTGGAGCAACTGCGCCTGGCCTCCATTTCAGATTTTTTTATCAGTTTAATTTTTTCTAACTTAGTTTTCCCCTAAAATTTGTCACACTATGGCCCAGTTGTTTCCAACTTATTTTTTCCTAGCCATCAGACCCATGCAGGCAAGTAAGTGCCTTTGAGTGATGTTTCTTTTGTGGACAGTTTAGAACCATAACTCAAACTCTCAAATTGCCTTTTTTAATGAAAATTCTTCAGTTCAACAAAATGAGATTTTGAAGATACTTTTCTCTAGGGATTAAATGACTGCATGTAGGAAGTTCCTTCTATCAATATAGAAGTTTGTCACTGATCAAGTTTCTTCCCCTTCCTACATGAGTACTTTCTAGCATGGTACAGCTTATAATAAAGGGATAAAACACTACGTTTCACTGAAAATACATTATTTTAAAGGGACGAGGCTGGGTGCAGAGGCTCACGCCTGTAATCCTAGCACTTTGGGAGGCTGAGGCAAGCGGATCTCTTGAGGTCAGGAGTTTGAGACTAGCCCAGCCAGCATGTCAAAACTCTGTCTCTACTAATAATACCAAAATTAGCCAGGCATGGTGGCACACGCCTGTAATCCCAGTTACTTGGGAGGCTGAGGCAGGACAATCACGTGAACCTAGGAGGCGGAGGTTTCAGTGAGCCAAGATTGTGCTGCTGCACTCTGTCTCAAAAAAAAAAAGATGAAAAAATACATTTTACAGAAAGGAATAAACAGTTCAATAGTGGGATAGAAGAGAAGATAATATCTGTTGGCTCACCAACATTGGATGAGGAATGATACACAAAGCCCTGAAGCCAGTAGCTGAAGTATGACAGGTATTTATAATATGGCATATCATCATTATTATATAGAGATGGGGTCTTGCTATGTTGCCCTGGCTGCGCTTAAACTCCTGGGCTTAAGTGACCCTCCCACCTCAGCCTCCCAAGTACATGGAATTACAGGTATACACCACCATGCCTGGCTTAATGTGCCATATTTGCCTTTGCAGTGGCTCCTAGAATTTGATTATCTTACATGTGGAATTAGGCAGTTATTTGGAGGCAATTTAATATTGTGATCTTTGCATCTTATACATGAAAAATCAGTACTAAAGAAAACTGCTTAAGAGCCTTTCCTATGTCGTAGACTATATAATTGACTATAAGAATAACTTAATTTCTTGTCAAGTAACTTAATTTCTTGTCTTTTAAGCTAAGTAAATGCCTATGAAATAAAATTTTGTAACAAAAGGCCTACTGCCAATGTTTGGAGTTTGACTTCATTGATCTGAAGAATGTGGTTTGAAGGCTATTTCTTTTCCCTCTTAGATAATGAGAAAGTTAGACAGCTGCTTCTGGAGGGTGTGCCTGTGGAATGTACGCATAGCTTTATCTGGAACCAAGATATCTGTAAGAGTGTCACAGAGAATAAAATCTCGGATCAGGTAACTAATAGTGAAAGGATTATTGGTAAAGTCATGAATGACAGGTTAAATATATCATTCTAGAGACCATAAGAAGTTATTTCATACTTCATAGAATCCCATAGACTTTCTTTTGTTTTCAAACAAGTTGTTGATCCCTGACTCATGATATATACTGTGGTTTTCTTCTGTTCTTAGGGATAATCTAAGAGTAAGGATAGGGATCTAAGAAAAGATAAGGATCATATCTATTAGCCAAGGATAAGAATCTAAGAATAAAGATACATACTATGATTTTTTTTTCTGTTCTTAGAGATAAAGTAAAAAAAATCTCTAGAAAATGTTAATACAAAGTTTTTTTCTTGAAATGATTTCATGGTTTAATTATGTTTTTCTTTTATTTTCTTTTCCCTTAAATGTTATCTGTCTTTAATTTTACTATGATTGGGGTCCTTCCAGGGCCAGACATTGTGCGAGATGCTAGGGTAGATGACTAGGATGTGGTCAAAGAAGTACAGGACACTCAGGAAACTTCTAGAAGGGGTACTGAGCTCAGATGAGAAAAATGAGACCAGCCTCCTGGATGGAAGAGCAGGCATTTGAGCTGACTCTCAGATGGGAGCCAGAAGTAACCAGAGTTCTTGGGGGTAGGGTGAAGGTTTCAGCGAAGATAAGATTGCAGGAAGTGAGAACAGCATGTGTAGGAGCCCAGGCAAAAACCAGGATGATGCTCCAAGTGGATTAGGACTCTGTAAATGGATCAGGAGTGAGGAATCAGGAATGGGGTGAAAGATGAAGCTGAAGACACAAATGGAGGCTAGAAGAACATGAAAGACCTTGAAGCCTTTTAACAATTTGTACTGGAAATGTGGGGCACCCTTGAAGGTTTTAAGGTTGGCCATGACATGATATTTCACATTGGCAGTAGTGTGGGGTCGGAGATGGGGGGCGAGGGAGCGGGAGAGAGACTGTGGGTTGGATGGCCTTAAAAAGACCCTTGACATATTCTAGGTATGACATCATGGGGGCCTGAATTGTGGCAGTGTGGCTGAGGTGGAGAGGTTGAGGTTTAACACATATTCCCAGAAGCTAAATTGACAAGGCTTGCTGGTTGGTTGGAAGATGGGAGGTAAAAAAGGGGGAGGCATGTCAATTAAGTGCTGATATTCTAGCTTGGATTTAGGATTTCAGCCAAAAGAGAGCCAGAGCCAAGTCTGACTTGCTCACTGATGTGTAGCAGGTACATAGAAGTGCTTAGTAAATATATGAATGGATGAATGAATGGAGTATGTAAATTGTGGTGTCATTCAGCTAGGTGGGGAATATAGGAAGAGAGCAAATACAGTGGGAAGGGTGATGAGTTCAATCTTGAGTTTGAGGGGCTGTGAGACTTCCCAAGAACAGAGGTATAGAAGATAGGTTTCGGTCCCAGGAGGAAAAGTCAGGGCTAAAGAGATATAGTTTGGAATTACTAACACATAGATGGTAGTGGAAACTCGAGTGAACGTGAAAAAGAAGAATCAGGATTGGACTTGGCTTGAAGAGCATTCATGAGGTAGCAGTTAGACTGTGGCCTGGAGGCAGTCTCTTGCATAGTTTTTCTAAACTGAGTGATAGCCCTCTTACCTACCTGTTAGTCTCTTTTTACAGCTCCAAGGAAAGTCTGAAAGGATGTTATCCACCTCCTATGTTCCCCTTAACAATAATTTTAAACAGCATCTATTTAAAATTTTTAAGACCTGGAGAGCAATTTTCTTAAGAACCAGTACATTTTTCTAGTTGCATATCTTTGAGAAGGTGTCACTTAATAGTTTATACCTTTTTTACTTCATGACAGCAAATCTTAATCAAAATCAATGTAGGGACAGAATATCAACATATAAGATGAATCTTGATATAAGAGATCAGCAGAACGAATGCTGATAATGAATGATATAAGATAATTTGGCATTTCTACCCAAGTACTTGAATAGAGGAAAATATATGTAGGAGGAATACCTTATACTTAAAATGACTTACATTTATTTATTGAGAACATTTTTCTCTTGCTTTTTAAAAGGAGCATTTAACTTTCTAAAGCTGCTTATAGGGAGACCCAGGAGGATCTCCCAGAAGACTAGGGCTGTTTGTCTTGAATTATTTTCTTCCACTTTAGGATTTAAACCGGATGAGGAGTGAATTGCTGGTGCCTGGGTCACAGCTTATTTTAGGTCCCCATGAATCCAAGATACCTATACTTTTGATTCAGCAGCCAGGAAAAGTGACCGGTGAAGACCGACTAGGCTGGGGAAGTGGCTGGGATGTCCTGCTTCCAAAGGGCTGGGGCATGGCTTTCTGGATTCCATTTGTAAGTTACTTTTTGATTCTAACAGTTGTAATATTTACAATATTCCTAATAAATGATAAGTACTCAAAATGTTCCAGACTTTATGTACAATTCAGGAGGAATTAGTAGTATATTTCTGCCCTTAGAGCTATAGTTCTGTATACAAGATACTTCATACATAGAGTCCTTGGAGCCAAGTTCTCATTATAAGACCTGTACTGACATATTGTCAATTGTTGAGGTTTTTAAACATGATTTTCGAATAGTAGCAACAAAAATGTCGAGGTATTTGATTTGAAGAAATTTGCTATAGTTTAGAAGCAAAGGACTTAATTTTTACAGATGGATAGAATACATTTTTAAAAAATGTTAACTATAACCATATACTCCTATTTATCAACTGTAGCTAAAAATTTTATTAGAATCGAATGTGTCTTTTTTTTCCTGGTTATTTTAAATATTACTTTGAGGGTCGGGTGTGGTGGATCACGCCTGTAACCCCAGCATTTTGGGAGGCTGAGGTGGGCAGATCACTTGAGGTCAGGAGTTTGAGACCAGCCTGGCCAACATGGTGAAACCTTGTCTCTACTAAAAATACAAAATTTAGCTGGACACGGTGGTGCATGTCTGTAATCCCAGATTCTTGGGAAGCTGAGGCATAAGAATCCCTTAAACCTGGGACATGGAGTTGCAGTGAGCTGAGATTGCACCACTGTACTCCAGCCTGGGTGACAGAGTGACAAAAATAAATACAAATAAATAAATAAATACTACTTTGATGATGAGAGTGTAAAAGGCATGTGAGACTTTTAGATTCATGCCGGTAATTAATTTTTAGCATGCCTAGTACAAGGGACACCCAGTTAATCATTCAGGAGTAGGAACACTTAAAAATAATCCTACTTAATTTTTTTACTATGAGATGTTTTCAAGCATACAAAAAGCCTGTGTGCTATTTAACTGCCATCCAGCTTAAGAAATAAAACGTTACAGATGTATTGGATGTGCTCTGTGTATCTCTCTCCAGTCTCATTTCCCTCCCTCCTTTTAAAATAATCACTGTTCTGATTTTGGTGTTTGCTACTACCATGAATACTTTTATAGCTTTATTAAAGTATGTTTGCATCCCACAATAAAATAACTATTTAGACTCAACATGTTTTTAAAGTATATACCTCAAAGTATACATGATTTTGTAACTTGCTATATTCACTTGGCATTGAGATTTTTTTTTCATATTGATTGATGAAACATGATGAGGATTGATTTCATTCATTTTTACTATTGCATGGTAATCCACTGGGTTTATTTATATCCATTCTCCTTCTGATGGGCATTTAGGTTGTTTCTCATTTTCCCCATATAAACAGTTAAGCAATCCCATTGGTAGAATGACAGTATCTTTTTGACATTTTGGTAGGTTGACAGTATCTTTTTGACATTCCTTTAGATCTATCGAGGTGCAAGAGTTGGAGGATTGAAACAGTCTGCAGTACATTCTCAGTATAAGAGGTCGCCTAGTGTCCCAGGTGATTTTCCAGACTGCCCTGCTGGGATGCTGTTTGCAGAAGAGCAAGCTAAGAATCTTCTTGAAAAATATAAAAGGTAATAAGCTGGCTTATCTAGCTTAATAATGTCTTAAGGAGAAGAGAAGTGCCGCTTATATTGGCATCCCAAACATTAGGATGACTTTGGTAATTCTTATTATGTATAATGTAGAGTTTTCATAGACTTTTCAATGGGTTCAGCATTACTGAGAAATAATTAAGAAGATATTAAGTGAGGAGATTGTCTTATATCTATTTGGCTTTTATAGGCCCATTTCAGTTACAAACTGTTCTGTTTGTTATTTGTTTCTATCAATAATGATGTACACCTAAACATGGACATGAGTTTCAGACACTTGTTAATAGATTCCTACTGCCAACTCCTTTCCCCCTCCAAGATGGAAATTATGTTTTTAAAACTTATAGAAGTAATACATAGTTATACAATTTTAATGAAAATGTAGAAAAAGATAAATCCTGCCATCCAGAGAGAAGCACTATTTGTTCTTTGAGATGGTGATCTTGCTCTGTTACCCAGGCTGGGGTTCAGTGGCGTGATCTTGGCTCACTGCAGCCTCTTCCTCCTGGGTTCAAGTGATTCTTTCACCTCACCCGTGTAGCTAAGAGTAAAGGCATATGCCACTGTGCCTGGTGAACTTTTGTATTTTCTGTAGTGATGGGGTTTTGCCATGTTGGCCCAGGCTAGTCTCGATACCAATTTTCCCTAGATCCACTGGCCTCGGCCTCCAAAGTGCCAGGCTTATAGATGTGAGTCACTGTGCCAGGCCAAGCACTGTTTTTCTATCTTAGTACCTATCCATTTAGACTTTTCTTTTTTCACTGGAAGTGTGGCCCGTGAGGGTCATGACTTCCTTTATATTGCTAAGTGTATTCTAACATTGGGAATCTGTTGCCCTCTAAATTGTAGCTCTCAGAAGTGTAGAAGCTTTTTCTCTTTATTGTGGCACTTGCAGTATCTAGCCACTGCCTGGTGCACAGTAGACTTAATAACCTTTATTTGTTGTCTAGTGAATGACTGGTTGAATGTTGTAGTTCCTTGATGGTGGGCTTCATAAGGGCAGAATTGTGTGTTTTTTTGTTGTTGTTGTTAATTGTTGCAACCATAACCGTAGAGACAGCCTGGCTTTTTTTTTTTTTTTTGAGACAGGGTCTCACTCAGTCACTCAGGCTGGAGTACAGTGGCATGATCATGGCTGACCACAGCCTCCACCTCCCAGGCTCAGGTGATCCTCCCACCTTAGCCTCCCAGGTAGCTGGGACTGCAGGTACCTACCACCATGCCTGGCTAATTGGCTAATTTTTTTTTTTAATTGTTAACAAATATTTGGTATTTTCTCAGCCTGGCTAATTTTTATATTTTTTTGTAGAGATGAGGTTTTGCCACGTTGCCCAGGGTGGTCTTGAACTCCTGGGCCCAAATGATCCACCTGCTTCGGCCTCCCAAAGTGCTAAGGTTACAGGTGTGAGCCACTCTGCCTGGCCTGTGCTTGGGTTTCAAACTGTTTGCTGAGTGGTGGATGAGTGAGTGACTAGTGATGTATTCCTGGATTGCTAGCTTACTAGCTCTTTGAGGGCAGCAATCACATGCTATACATCTTGTGCCTCCCATAATACATAGTTGAGAGGCTTCTATGTGTTTGTTAAATAATAGTTGACAGTAATTTATTTCTCACTTTTCAGAGTTTTCTTATGCTTGAAAATTTTCCGTAGACACACATGTGTTTTTAAAGAATGGTATTACATGTACTATTTTGAAACCTGTCTTTTTCCTTTAACAATATAGTATGTACAGTTTCACCATGTCAAAAAATATGACTCTAAACCAAGTGTTGACAAACTTTTTTGGTAGAGGGCCAGAAGATAAATATTTTTGACTTTGTGGAGCCTTTGGTCTCCATGGTAACTACCAGACTCTGCCACTGTGGCTGCAGAGCAGCTGCAGATGACATGTAAGGGGACGAACATGGCTGTGTTCTCATCACGCTTTATTTATGGACACTCAGATTTGAATTTCATATAATTTTCAAGTGTCATCAAATATTCGTTTGCTTTTTCAACCATTTAACAATGTAGAAATCGTTCTTAGCTCATGGGTCGTACAAAAACAGACAGCAGGCCACATTTGACCTGTGAATCAGCCTGCCAGCTTTGCTCAAAATGTCACTTTGAATAGTCACATACAATTGCAGCATGGATATCCTGTAATTTATCAGTGGCTCTTGAGGTTATTTCTGATTTTTTTGCTGTGTTTCTGTGAACATCTTCCTGTGTGCATCTTTATATATGTGTCTCATTTGTTCCTTCATTTAACACACATTTCTTTAGAGCCTACGGTGTGTCAAACACCATTCTAAGTGCTGGGGCAACAGTAGGGACAAGGCAGACAAGTCTGTGTCTACCTTCATGGAGCTTACATTCTTTTTTATTTTTTTAGACGGGGTCTCGTCTCACTCTGTCATGCAGGCTGGAGTGCAGTGTTGCCATCATAGCTCACTGCAGCCTCCAACTCCTGGGCTCAAGCAATCCTCCCACCTCAGCCTCCTGAGGAACTGGGACTAAAGGTGTGCACCACCACTCCTGGCTAATTTTTAAATTTTTTGTAGAGACAGGGTCTTGCTTTGCTGCCCAGGCTGGTCTTGAATTCCTGGCCTCAAACAGTCCTCCCACCCCAGCCTCCCAAAGTGCTGGGATTACAGGAATGGGCCACTATACCTGGCCATGTAGCTTGTGTTCTTGATGGAAGCACAAGTTTCTAGGCTGGTTGGGGGTACCCAGGAGAGGGGAGGGAGACTAAAAGTCCTTGAACAAGGAAGAAGAGGTGGGATTCAGGGCACAAGTGGAGAGGATTCAGGGCACAACTCAATCTGTTGGGATTGAGTTCAGTTCTTCTCAATATAAGGCTGTTAGGCTGCCACTGATACAGTGTTTTTTGTTTGTTTGTTTTGAGACAGAGTTTCACTCTTGTTGCCCAGGCTGGAATGCAATGGCATGATATCTGCTCACTGTAATCTCCGCCTCCTGGATTCAAGCCATTCTCCTGTCTCAGCCTCCCAAGTAGCTGGGATTACAGGCATGCACCACCACTCCTGGCTAATTTTGTATTTTTAATAGAGATGAGGTTTCTCCTTGTTGGTCAGGCTGGTCTTGAACTCCTGATCTCAGTTGATCCGCTGGCTCAGCCTCTCAAAATGCTGGGATTACAGGCATGAGCCACTGTGCCTGGCCGCCACTGATATAGTTTAATTTGCTTTTATGTCTTTGGCTATCTTCCAACTAGATTTGCTAACAGTTCTGACCCTTAATCCTATTTTCCAGACCACTTTCAGTAATTCTTAAGTTGGCTAGTTCTTCTTCCTCAGAAAAATTAATATAAGGCTGTTAGACTTCCACTGAAATCTGAACATGGATTTATTTAGCTAGGTTAGATTCTGTGGTGAGGGGATTAGGTAGCACACTCCTGGCTGTGACTGTCTTCATGAAAAAAGAGGCACAGCTATCAGCCAGCAGTAAGAAGTAGAGCCTGTTGGAGATTTGAGGAGAGAGGAATTGTAAGCAGTTTCTAGAAGAATGGAAGATAGAATTGAGAGGAGAAACATGGGATCTGTAAGATGTAGAGGACACCTACTCGAGATTTGTGTTTATAAAAGAAGACGGTTCAGGACCATTGTGAGTTCTTCTTCAGCTGTGCTCTGCAGCTCGGGCTGGCATGGGGTCACTGGAGAGTTGGCTGTACCCAGGTGGCTTTCCAGTGGAGGGAGTCAGGGTGTTTGTAGGGGACAGATGGTGGTGTGAGCCATGGAGTCTAGGCTGATAGAGAGCGAGGCAGCCTCTGAGAGCAGCAGGAGGTGCTAATGTAAATGTATGGTTGAGGGAATTGTTGCGGGAGGGTAAGTGGGTGGAAAACAGGAGGCATGGTTCTAGGAGCAAGATACTGACATCGAAGTTTTAAGCTGGAACAGGTGTTGGCAGTGACTACACCTAAGGTGTGACCAGGGATTGGGTGCTTGAGGTGGGCAAAGTAAAAGATCTGGAGTGAGGGTGGGAAGGTGACTGGTGGGATATTGGAAGGGTGATTTAGGCAGATGCTGAAGCCATTGGGAGTGACAAGAGTCATGGTAGTACAGAGCAGCGTGACCTTCAAGACCATTTATTGCAGCCTTGTTTCTAGGAACAAAAGCTTGAAGACAACCAAAATGTCCTTTAATAGAGGACTGTCTATTAAAGTAGGAATCAATTAGGCGTATTCATACAGTATGAATCAATTAGGCGTATTCATACAGTAGAATAAGCCACAAGATGCACAGCCTTTAAGAAAGAATGAGGGAGATTTTGGTACTGGCATAAAGTGATCAAGAGATTTTGTTAAATGAAAAAAGTAAAGTTAAGCAAAAACTACTGTACCCAGTATGCTGCTATTTGTGTAAAAATAAGTAAAAAGAAAAATATGTACATGTCTGCTTATATGTATATAAAATGTCTCTGGAAGGTTATATAAGAAACGGATGATGATATTTAATGTCTGCAGAGGGTAGCTGGGTCACTACAGGTCAGAGTAAGACAGAAACTTCATGTAACCTTCAACTTAGAAACTTGTAAGTATATAGGAAAATCCAGGCACAACTCCAGGGGAACCAGCTGCTTGTAGCTTTCAGGAATGGACCCCCTGGGGTGGTCCAGTGGCCACATGGGACTACATTGTTTATTGAAGACCAAAGAAAATAAAAAAGGTTAGCTAGTAGAGTTGGTTATTATTATTATTATTGGTGTTGTTGTTGAGACGGAGTTTTGCTCTTGTCGCCCATGCTGGAGTGCAGTGGCATGATCTTGGCTCACTGCAACCTCTGCCTCCTGGGTTCAAGCAATTTACCTGCCTTAGCCACCCTAGTAGCTGGGATTACAGGTACACAGCACCATACCTGGCTAATTTTTTTGTGTTTTCAGTAGAGATGGGATTTCACCATGTTGGCCAGGCTGGTCTTGAACTCTTAACCTCAGGTGATCCACCCACATCGGCCTCCCAAAGCTCCGGGATTACAGGTGTGAGCTACTGTGCCTGGCCTATTATTACTATTATTTTTTGAGGTGGAGTCTGGCTCTGTTGCCCAGGCTGGAGTGCAGTGGCGCGATCTCAGCTCACTGCAACCTCTGCCTCCTGGGTTTAAGCAATTCTCCTGCCTCAGCCTCCTAAGTAGCTGGGATTGTAGGCACCCTCCACCACGCCTGGATTATTTTTATGTTTTCAGTAGAGATTTCACCACATTGGCCAGGTTGATCTTAAACGCCTGACCTCAAGTGATCTGCCCACCTCAGCCTCCCAAAGTGCTGGGATTACAGGCATGACCCATTGAGCTCACCCTATTATTCTTTATCGTATGTTTCTTGGAAAGTTTTTTTGTGTGTGTGTGTTTTGTTAAAATAGAGATGCATTGACTGGGCATGGTGGCTCACACCTGTAATCTTAGCACTTTGGGAGGCCAAGGCGGGCACATCACAAGGTCAAGAGATCGAGACCATCCTGGTCAACATGGTGAAACCCCGTCTCTACTAAAAATACAAAAAATTAGCTGGGCTTGGTGGTGCGTGCCTGTAGTCCCAGCTACTCAGGAAGCTGAGGCAGGAGACTCACTTGAACTCAGGAAGTGGAGGTTGCAATGAACTGAAATCTCGCAACTGCACTCCAGCTTGGTGACAGAGTGAAACTCTGTGTCAAAAAATAAGAGACAGCTGCATTATAATGGTTACAATTATTTTAGTTTTCCATTCCTAAATGGTTCAACATTGGTTCTCCTCTTTGTTTTTCTTCAGACGCCCTCCTGCAAAACGGCCCAACTACGTTAAGCTTGGCACTCTGGCACCTTTCTTCTGCCCCTGGGAGCAGTTAACTCAAGACTGGGAGTTAAGAGGCCAGGCCCATGAAGAACCTTCTGTAGCTTCATCTCCAAATGGTAAGGAGAGTGACTTAAGAAGATCTGAGATGCCTTGTGCTCTCATGCCAAAGAAAACTCCTCAGCCATCTGATGAAGTGGGCACATCCATAGATCACCCCAGGAAGGCCGAGGAGGTAATGAACGCAGGGTGTCAAGAACCAGTGGGGCCTGAGAGCATCACAGACCAGGAGGCCAGTGAAAACCATGTTGCTGCCACAGGGAGTCAACTCTGCGTTCTCAGGTAAGTGCCGGTGACTTCTGGGTACATTTTGGATTATTTATTTTAATACTGAAGAGGCTACAGGATGTAAATGTCATCACTGTTTCTTTATGCAAAACCCAAGTGAATTTATAGACTTTCTAGAAGGAGAAGCTAGTTTTTTATATTTCGTAGAGAGCTCAGGGAAAGAACTTACTAATATTTGACATAGGGCATGATGCTAATTGATGAAATGATTTACAATATTGTCATCCATGGATCTAAGCCAAGGCAGTTTCTCCTGACATATTTTATGCAGTTTGAGCAAGCATTCTTTGCTTTAAATTACCAAATTAGATTTATTCTAGTTCCTTTTGAATTATATGGATTTGTGATAGAATAGCAACCCATTAGATGTAATATGGTTCTAACCAGAGAGGCTACCAGATACTGTATATTCTCCTCTCAGTATTGCTGTGGTCCAGGTTCTGTGTATTAGTGAACCTGCATTCTGTGCTCTGCTCTGAAGTCTTTTTGCGGGGGATGGAGTCTTGCTCTGTTGCTCAGGCTGGAGTGCAGTGGTGTGATCTTGGCTCACTGCAACCTCTGCTTCCTGGGTTCAAGCGATTCTCCTGCCTCAGCCTCCCAGGTAGTTGGGACTACTGTTGCTTACTACAATCCCTGGCTAATCGTCACCATGTTGGCCAGGCTGGTCTTGAACTCCTGACCTCAGGTGATCCACCTTCCTCAGCCTCCCAAAGTGCTAGAATTATAGGTGTGAGCCACCGCATGGCCTGTGCTCTGATTTTTAAAAAGTGCTTATCCTCTAGCTTTGTGCTTACTTTTCCATATAGTAGCCTCATAATTTCATATCATTCTTTCTTACCTTACATGTAACTGTCCCTCACAGTTCCTTTACTCATCAAAATCTTAGTGCCTCTTTATTTTCACCCTCACTGTGATTGCAATCCTAGATTCTATCTCACTGTCTTATTTTCCCTGTCTTCAACTTCTTAAACCCTGTATTTCCTGAGTTTCAGAATGGCAAACACAAAAAGAAAAAGGTCAGTACTAAAATGTACTACAGTGTATTTCTAATTTTTAAAAAATTGTAGTTTTGATGCTTTCTCAGTATAAAAGAGTCAGATTAATTCTCGCAGTGTCTAATCTTCTGATTGCGTATTTTTTTCTGGAACAAAATATCCTCAAATGTATGTCTCCAACTTCATGTAGGAGTAGAAAATTACTGAAGCAACTGTCAGCCTGGTGTGGGCCCAGTTCTGAGGATAGTCGGGCAGCCCGGCGAGCTCCCTGCAGAGCCCAGCAAGGGTTGACCAGAGAGGCCTGCCTGTCCATCTTGGGCCACTTCCCCAGGGCCCTGGTGTGGGTCAGCCTGTCCCTGCTCAGCAGAGGCAGCCCTGAGCCTCACACCATGATCTGCATCCCTGCCAAGGAGGACTTCCTCCAGCTCTGTAAGGACTGGCGCTACTGTGGGCCCCAGGAATCCAAACACAGTGACCCATTCAAGAACAAGATCCTGAAACAGAAAGAGAAGAAGAAAAGGGAGAAGCGGCAGAAGCTGGGACATACCTCTTCTCATGGCCTGGCAGGGGAAGAGCCCGTGGCTGGGCAGGAAGCTCTGACTCTGGGGCTGTGGTCAGGCCCTCTGCCGCGTGTGACGTTGCACTGCTCCAGAACTCTGCTAGGCTTTGTGACTCAGGGAGATTTTTCCATGGCTGTTGGCTGTGGAGAAGCCCTGGGCTTTGTTAGCTTGACAGGCTTGCTGGATATGCTGTCCAGCCAGCCAGCGGCCCAGAGGGGTTTAGTGCTGCTGAGGCCTCCCGCGTCTCTGCAGTATCGATTTGCAAGGATTGCTATTGAGGTGTGAACGCGCCCTCATATCTCAGCAGGGCATAGATATTAAGTTATTATTGTCTGCCAGGTTCCACATGTGGAGGGTCTGCTTCTGCTTCAAAATATCATGTGAAACCCCTTGGAAACAAGAATTAAAAATAACATAGTATGCAGATGATGAAATGTTTACATCCCAGTAATGTCGTTGATTTCCATCTTCCCCCATCCTTGCTGTAATACTTTTAAATCATTTGGCCAAAAGTTTGTATCATGATCTCTTGGTCTGTGTAGTTGTTGCTGAAAATAATTAGAAGCTCTGCAAGTTGTCCCCTATTTTTGTTAGGAACAAAGAGCTGTCAGGTCGATTTGAAAAACCTTGTAGTCATGCGATAAGCAACAATAGATGTTTAGTGATTTCACTGTTATGGCAGAAGACAAGACTAGACGCGTGGCCTCTGTACATGAAATATGGGCCCCTGATGGGCCACATTCAATTCTGTGCTGTGATTGCCATGCCGAACAACTCAAGCCTTAAAGAAGAAGTCATGGACAATTGATTGCTGCCTGTTTTCAGGCAGGCACAGTTCATGGCATCATTGCTGGGCTGGAATTAGAAAGGGGGGGGTCTATGAAATTGATTTCCTGACTCTGATCTCTTTGTTGTTGACCAACAACACATGATCCTAGGAGTTACTTTTTTAAGTAAAAAATTATAATTTTTGTGTTTCTGCAAAGAATTTCTCAAAGCCATAGAGGAGCATTTCTCAGAATGTGTTCTGTGAAATGTGCCACCTAAAAAAAGAGATTCCAAAGTCAAGTTGATTTAGGAAACTCTGGATTAAATAAAGTCAAGCATAGCTTTATGAAAGGACTTCGGGAAACTTCCATGTAATAGTGTGCATTGTGGATCTCCAGGAAGGAAACAATAGTGTATCATATTTTCTAAATACTTTGATCCCTCAAGTTCTCTTACAAGGAGCACTTTGTAGGACCAGTTTCTTAGGAGTGCGTCTTGGGCAGTGTGGCTGCACAGTGCCTAGCTACCTCTGCAAGGTGACACTAAGCCGGCAAGCTGCCCTTCCACACTCATGCAGTCACATCGTCCACCGGAGAGTCCCAGCAGGGTATAAAGGAGAGGTCTCATCCTGCCGCACAGGAAGGGTGGGTTCAGTACGGCTTGCTTCCATCGTGGAGAAACTCAGCGCTCCTCTACTTTTAGTTGCCACAGATGTCTCACTCATAGTCTTGGTCCTTAACTTTCCTGCTCTAAGTTTCTAGAAAAGCTTAAGTGGGATTTTTTTTTTCTAAAAAATGTCAATGTGCAGTTAGGCATTAGTTTATGTAAATGCATTGAGTTTTTGCAGTAGCGTTTGGCAGTAAATAGCTTTGAGGGTGATGAGGTGGGAAAAGATACGGGAGGTGATAGAGTCGTCAGAGAGTACCTGCCACCCGTGAGAGGTCTGACACTTTGCCTGTCACCCCTCCTCTAATATCTTTGGATCCAACCCAGATGAGACGGAAAAAAACAGTGTAACCAACTGGCATCTGTAAACAGAATAAATGAAAATGTCACCTGATGTTCAGTGTGAATATTTATTGGAGCATTCCTTATTTGTTTTCTGGGCTCTAAATCACCTCATTTGTGGCTGAGCTCACTTGATGGCAGAAGTCTGAGTGTGCTGCGCGGTCACCTAACCTCATTCTGTACAACCCTTCCTGGGGCCTGCTGCCCTGCCCTCATTACAGGGGACGTTTGCAGCCACTCTGCTTTGTGGGTGGTAGGTCAAAGAGCTGTGTACCAGAAAGACAGACTAGCATTTCCCAAAATGTATTTCTGGGAGTACCAGTCCCTGCAGCTATTCCTGAAGAAAAGTGTTCTATGGCTAAATACATTTGGGAAAAGCTATATACGGTATCTTCCTATTGTGACTCACAATGAATAACTGCATAGTCAAAGCTCTGCAAAGCTCTTTAGGAAAAAAATCTGTCTTTCAGGCTCCCACACACGCACCTTTTTTGGTTTTTGCATACCTGTTGTCCAGAGAACACTAGTTTCACAGAAGATGCTTTTAGAACTAACAGAATCTACAGAGGCAGTAAAGAATCCATGTTCTTTATGAAAAAGACTGATGGGGAATGGCTTACTCTGGCAGTTGAATTGATTAGCATGTTGATCTTGATCTTTCCAAGTGCCTGCCATGCTGTACTAGAGCCACATAGCTACCAAATAAGTGCATCATGGCCCTTGTCCTCTTGCTGAGGGAGCAATGCTTTTAGGGTTTTTGAAGCATCCTAAAAGGCAGAGTTGTGAGCTGAGCACTTACAGACCAGCTACACACTTGAGTTCTGTAAGAAATAATGGATTCTTTTTGGTGTTTATGCTCTGGTAATATTGGTCATGTCAGTCATCCGTATTCATCATAAAACAATTAGAAAATGAAGATAAGCAACAACAATAATAACATTTAAATCACCTGGATTTTCACCATCCAGTGTAACCAGTTACCTTCTGGTGTGGTGTGTCCTGGACATTAAGATGTATGTGGGTAGTTTTTTTTTTTTTTTTAATAACACAAGCCATTGCTTATATGAAGACTTACACCATTCAGGTGCAGCTAAAGTGCATGTTATCAGTTTTTTGTTGGTGCTTGACTGGCAAGAGCTTTGAGGATAATACTTTTTTTTTTTTGAAATGGGAAGTTTGTAGATAGCCACCATCAGGTACTAAATGTAACATTGCCATCTTGGCAGCTACGTGCCTTGCGTGAGTTCTTTCTTCCCAGCCAGTGGGAGGTGGGGCGGGGGGGGGGCAGCTGACAAGCTGTATGGACTCCCTCGTAGTCCTAACCGGCCTATTCATAGCCAGTCGATCTGAGACCTGGGGAGCATAGAGCTAGGTCCAGGACTGGGCTGCATAGCAGAGAATACAAAGCCTGTAGCAATTGTGGGTCACTCAAGCAGCAACTCTAGTTACGCAGTGGTTCTGGATGTTGTAGGCCTCCTCAGGACACAGAGGAACACAGGCGCTGCCTTTTCTTTGGCAACAGCAGCTTCCAGACTTGGCTGCATTTTTATTTATTTATTTATGACAGAGTCACACTCTGTCTGCCTAGGCTACAGTGCAGTGATGTGATCCTGGCTCACTGCAGCCTCCACCTCCCGGGTTCAAGTGATTCTCCTGCCTCAGCCTCCTGAGTAGCTAGGATTATAGGTATGTGCCACCACACCTGGCTAATTTTTGTATTTTTTAGTACAGACAGGGTTTCACTATGTTGACCAGGCTGATCTCGAACTCCTGACCTCAAGTGATCTGCCCATCTCAGCCTCCCAAAGTGCTGGGATTACAAGTGTGAGCCACCACGCCTGGCCTTTGGCTGCATTTTAGAATCACCCAACAGCCCAAGCTGCAGTCCAGAAATCAATCTTGGGTTGGGCCCAAGCATAAGTATTTCTTATGAGCTCCCCAAGCTGTTGTGATGTGCTGCTCAGCTGAGAATCGCTGCTTTAGGAGGTCTGGCTCTTGGACCCTCTGCACCTTGGGGAAGTGTGACTGAGTAATGAGGCCGTGGAAACCCCAGAACACTAGAGCCTATAGCAGGCCTGCTTGCCATTACGAAAAAATACATTTCTGCAAAGTCGGCTCACAGGGTCTGTTGATTGCATCGTGAAGCGTCCAGGTGGGAATGTAGTAAGAGCGTAGTGTTGAGGGCTGGGCGGCCCAGAGTAGGGGCTTCCACCTGGGGAAAAGACCTGGTCTTGGCAAAGAAAGCCTCATTACTTGTGTAACCTTCTCTACTTGAGAATATCAAATGAGGCCTCTTGTTCATTTTCTCCTGGTGAGGAGCCTTCCAGATCAGCTCTTCTCAGCCTTGGCTGCACCTGGGACTCACCTTCGGGCTTTCAAAGCATTGGTGCCCAGGGCCCACCTGCCTGGGATGAAGCTTTAACTGGTCAAGGGTGTGAGCTAGACTTTGGGGGTTTTAAGAGCTCCCAAGGTTTTTTTTGCAGCCAAGGTTGAGAACCACTCTTCCAGATTTTAAAAATGAGGTTCCAGTGTAAGTAATCAATGATGCAGCTTATCAGTAATGGGGACCCTGAAGAAGGGGCCAGGAGGGAGAGCAGATGCAGCTGTCTTGAGTGGGGCACACAGCTGTGACCCATGGCCCTGGTAGGGGCCTGCTGGAGCCGAGCACATGGCCAAGTTCATATCAAGGCATTTCTCCTCTCCCCGTGTTTTGAAGGTTTTAATTTAATCACGTATCGTTCTGGAAGAGCCCACCCTAACCATCTGTTGCTTTCACTTGAGGAAATATTTACAAACATGGAAATCCCCTCGTTTCTCTCCAGTCCCACAGCGCCTCTCCGGCCTTCCCCACTGTGCTCTGAACAGCCAAGCTCTTGGCTCCTCCATGATTGTCCATGTGGAGAGGCTTTCTCTGTTCACCATTTATTTTATTTTTTGAGACAGCGTCTCGCTCGATCACCCAGGCTGGAGTGCAGTGGCGTGAACACAGCTCACTGTTGCCTCGACCTCCCGGGCTCAAGTGATCGATCCTCTCACCTCAGCCTCCTATCTGGGAGCCACACAGGTGTGCCACCCCACCAAACTTATTTTTGTATTTTTTGTTTTTGTTTGGAGTGCAGTGACATGATCTCAGATCACTGCAGCCTCTGCCTCCGGGGTTCAAGTGACCCTTCCACTTTGGCCTCCTGAGTAGCTGGAGTTGGAGGCAGGTGCCACTATACCCAGCTAATTTTTGTGTTTTTTGGTAAAGACAGGCATCTCACTATGTTGCTCAGGCTGGTCTTGAACTCTTGACCTCAAGTAATTCACCTCTCTGGGCCTCCCAGTGTTGGGATTAGAGGCGTGAGCCACCGCGCTGGCCTTGCCAATCCTATTTAATACAGCCTCTTGCTTACATTACTGTGTATCACACAATGGGCTTATTTCCTGACATTACAGTGTATAATAATTATTTCGTTGTTTACTACTGAGTCCAGCTCAGCCGTAGAGACCCCAACCCAGGCGGCACTGAAGGAATTAAGAAGCAGACACAGATAGTGTGCAAAGTGAGACTCAGAAAGGCTGTGACTCTTCCGGGCTGAGAGCCTCGAGCAGACGCTGACCCACGTAGTCTCTCTGAACAGGTGATTATTATTAACAAACAGGTGTTCTGTGTTTTCTCATAGACCCAAGATAAACTAGGTAGGCAGCTGGAGCCTGCTTACCACTGATCACAGATTAACTAGAAAGTATTCTCCACGAGGGAGCCACGGGGGCCAGGCCATATATCCCAAGCTTAAAGAATTGTTTTAACCTGTGTATGATATACTGTTTTGCTATTTTAGAATACCCTGAGCAGTTTTCTGCTTGTGGGGGCTGGCTCGGTTTTTCTTGCCACTGTTCTTAGCAAACAATATCATTTATCATACACTCAGCATTTCTCAGCAGTTTACATGTTTATTGTTTAGTCCATTAGAATATGAGCCTCATGAAGGCGAGTCCATGTCTTGTTTGATTAGTGTTGCACCCAGGTGATAGCACAGTGCTTAAAGCATAACTTGTATTTAATACATTTTTGTTGAATTGTTGCATTAATCAAAAAGGGTGTATGTCTTGAATTTTACAATTCATACTCTTGTAGGCCAGGCAGACGTTGTAATGAACAAAGGAGCCCACTAGGTGGTGCCAAGACCTCATGAGTAAACAGCCCACTCTGGAGAAAACATCAGCGCGAAAGCACAATTGTCCTTGGACTGGGGGCGTTTATGAGGTCACATATCAATCAACGTTCTCCCTTTTTGGGGCAGATTCATACTAACAAAATTCTGATTTGAAAAGAATCCGTGATTTTCAAAGAGGTGCCTAGAAAAGGATTAACTTAAGGCCGACTTTAGGAGGCTGTCTCTACTTAAAATGCAAAAATTAGCTGGGCGTGGTGGTGGACACCTGTAATTCCAGCTACTCAAGAGGCTGAGGCAAGAGAATTGCTTGAACCTGGGAAGCGGAGATTGCAGTGAGCTGAGCTTATGCCACTGTACTCCAGCCTAGGTGACAGTGAGATTCCATCTCCAAAAGAGAAAAAAAGAAATGACTTTTTTTTTTTTTTCTGAGATAAGAGTTTCACTCTTGTTGCCCAGGCCAGAGTGCAATGGTGTGATCTCAGCTCAGTCTCCCAGGTTCAAATAATTCTCCTGCCTTAGTCTCCCGAGTAGCTTACAGGCATTTGCTACCGCACCTGGCTAATTCTGTATTTTTAGTAGAGACAGGATTTCTCCATGTTGATCAGGCTGATCTGAAACTCCTGACCTCAGGTTAGCCACCCGCCTTTGCGTCACAAAGTGCTGGGATTACAGGTGTGAGCTACTGCGCCCGGCCAGAAAGGAATAACTTTAAAAGCTTTATCCGAAGAACGAATCCCATCCACATTATCCCCGGTAAGTCCGCCCCTCTCCATCACAAGCTGAATGCCTCCGATGATGGGGAGCTTATTACTTCACCAGGAGATGCCATCTCCATTTCTGCAGCATACAGCTCGATCCTATCTCCCTGCATTCTTACATCAGCTAACATTGAGAACTACTCATGTATTTTTATGAAGTTGGTTATTAACCTTTTCTCTAGGCTAAACAAGCCTCATTTCTTTAGCCTTCTTTCTCTTATTTCCAACGTCGCATAGAGGATCTTAAATTATTTTTTGGACACAACATAATTTGTTCTCAGAACAACCCTGTGCAGCTGCAGTGAGCCTTGGGCAGGGGCTGTGGCTTTAGGGAGAGTGTCTCGTGTTCTGGGTCCCTGTGGGCCGGCCCTCTGTGAAGTCTGTGGCCTCCTCCTTCCTTATTCTGCAGGATTTAGCCACTACCCCTGGAGGGCATGGGTAAGCCAGGTTTTTCTTTAAAACAGAGCCTGGCCTTTCATGCAGGGAGTTTATTTTAGGGAGGCTGGGAAAGCAAACCAGGGAAGGAGGAAAGCCAATCTAAGGGCATTGTGAGCTGGTTGCTCTCAGAGGCAACTGGGGCTCCATCCTCTGGGGACAGTCTGATGAACTGAGTGCTTTGTCTACATGAGACCCAAGAGAGGAAAAATCTTTATTTATCAGCTCCCATTCCTACTGGCTAAGTGTTACCCCAGGGACTGTTCATTTCCGTTAGGTTTGCACAGATGCTAGAATGGCTGGGCCTGCTCAGTAAGCATGTCACGGAAGGCAGGCCAAGAAGCCCCAAGGGCAGAAGACTATGGGCGGCTAAGGCAAGGTGCCCTTGGCCTACACCTGTGCCCAGCTGGTTGCTGCAGCAAGGACTGAGCAAAGTGGGTCAAGCTGCCCAGAAAGCTTTCAGTCCCAGGGACCATGCAGAGTTCTAGTTCCTGTTATATGCCTGCAACAATCACTAGTAAACAAGCCCCAAGACTGTTGATAAGAAAATGACCAAGTGGAGTTAATGGAGCTGGCTTTGAAACCCGATACACCATCATTCTTTTTGGGGACGGGGCCTGAAGAAGGGTCTTGCTCTGTTACCCAGGCTGCAGCAGTGGTGCAGTCTTGGCTCACTCCAACCTCCACCTCTTGGGCTCAAGGAGTCTTCCTGTGTCAGCCTCTTGAGTGGCTGGGACCATAGGCATGAGCCACCATGCCTGGCTAATTTTTGTATTTTTTGTAGAAACAGGGTTTTGCCATGTTACCCAGGGTGGTCTTGAACTCCTAGCTCAAGCAATCCTCTTGCCTTGGCTTCCCTCCTAAGTGCTGGGATTACTATCACTCTTGAC
This sequence comes from Callithrix jacchus, assembly GCF_049354715.1. Taxonomy (NCBI): domain Eukaryota; kingdom Metazoa; phylum Chordata; class Mammalia; order Primates; family Cebidae; genus Callithrix; species Callithrix jacchus. The sequence continues at coordinate 98,675,578 of NC_133517.1, read as the reverse complement.
CAGCTAGCTTGCAGCTTCCTTTCAGCTCAGCTCCCACCCACATCATTTTTTTTTCTCTTTCAACTCAGCAGTTTTCCTCTCTTATATAAGGCATCCCTTGTATCTGCTGCTCAGTTTATCTTTTTCTCAGTCGAGTGAGGGAGGTTGGAGAACAGTCTGGATACTTCAAGTGTAGTCTTAGGACCAGTAGCATCAGCAACAGAAATGCAGAATCCCAGGCCCCACTCAGACCCGGAATAGAATGTGCATTAGAACAAGATCACCACCAGGTGGTTCCCATGCACAGAAGCAGTGGGCCACCTCAGTGGTTTGCAAACCTCATTATCATCAGAGCACCTGGGGAGCTTGCTCAACTCGCAAATGTCTTCCCATCAGCCCCAGAGATTCCAGCCTGACTAGGTCTGCAGGGTGGCCCTGAAACCTGTGCTTTTTAGGCTCCCTATGCGATTTCATGGGATCATGTTTGAGAAGCACAGGCAAGATAATCTTTTGATATTTTTTCTACTTGTAAGATTCTGATATTTTTGCCAGAATTGAATATTCACAGATTTGAATGTTACTCTTTTTGTGTGTTATGAATTAGGGCATAAAGATTTAAGAATTGTTTTTAACATTGAGATCTGGGTCACTGTAGGCCTTTTCTTTCTCTTTCCTTTCTTCCCTCCCTCCCTCTCTTTCTTTCTTTCTTTTTTGATGGAGTCTTGCTGTGTTGCCCAGGCTGGAGTGCAATGGTGCAATCTCAGTTCACTGCAACCTCCGCCTCCTGGGTTCAAGCGATTCTCCCACCTCAGCCTCCTGAGTAGCCAGGATTATAGGCACCCACCGCCACACCCTGCTAAATTTTTTTTTTTTGTAATTTTAGTAGAGATAGGTTTCACCAAGTTGCCCAGGCTAGTCTCGAACTTCTGACCTCAGGTGATTCGCCTACCTCAGCCTCCCAAAGTGCTGGGATTACAGGCATGAACCATTGCGCCTGGCCTCTTTTTTTTTTTTTTTTTTTTTTTTTAAACAGTAAGGCCTAGCTTCTGGTTGCTGAATATTGAATATTCTGGTCAGGAACTTGTTTTTCTTCTAATATCTAGCAGCTGCCCCTTTACATAACTTCTGGGTATTTCACCATGCCCTGTAAGCTCCCATGGCTTCACACTCCTGCAGGGTGGAGCCTGGGATGCCATTTTGCTGCCCTCGCTCAGCCACCGGGCACTGCAGAGGATGCTTCTGAGACACCCGGTCCTGACTCCCTGTGTGGCTGTCAAGAGATGAGGCCCAAGGGAACGGCAGAAGGCGGTCAGAGTGTGTTTTCCTCTGGTCTCGGCATCTTGGGGTCATTCCTGTCCCGTTGCCTCACCCCACACAAGCCTGAGTGGCCTTTGAGAAAGCAACCTCTATCCTTTGCCCTGGGAGCCTTGGCTGGGGCATTTGGAGGCAACCCTGTTGACTGGGCATCACAAGGGGAGAAAAGCCTGCTGGATGGGGCACTAACTGGCCCCAGGGAGCACAGGGTACTTCCAGGTGAGCAGAGAGTGGATGAAGACCTCAAGGGCTCCCCAACCAGGCTGAGGGGTTAGAGCATATTGGAGGCTCCAAATCGAGAGAAAGCCATCCTTAGAAGGTCCTCCTGGGGCTCATGCCTATAATCCCGGCACTTTGGGAGGCTGAGGCGGGTGGATCACTTGAGGTCAGGAGTTCAAGACCAGCATGGAGAAACCCTGTCTACTAAAAATACAAAATTAACTGGGTGTGGTGGCACATGCCTTTAATCCCAGCTACTTGGGAGGCTGGGGCAGGAGGAATGCTTGAACCCAGGAGGCAGAGGTTGCAGTGAGCCAAGTTCTGGCCATCGCACTTCAGCCTTGGCAACTAGAGTGAAACTCCATCTCTTAAAAAAAAAAAAAGGTTCTCCTGGAGTGGGGCTGTAGAGCTGTCTTTGTGGAGCAGGGAGAGAAGGTGGAAATTTCTTCTTACCCAAAGCAGAACTTGGCTCCCCAAACACTTGTCACTGGCTCAGGGGCACCCTCCAAGGGGAAGAAGGTGGCAACCACAGAGAAGCTGGCCTTCAGCATGGGGCCAACATCACTCACAGACAGAGCTCTGCCCCTTAGCCTTGAGGCCAGGGGCAGGGGTGGCTGCAATCTGGGCCTCTCCCGTGATCCCAGCAGAATCTGCAGACCCTACCCTAAGTCTGGAGGGCCCTGGGGAGGGGGTGGAGGGGAGTGTCTGTCCCTCCTGTGGTGGCCACAGAGTCAAGCTGGGAACAGGGACAGCTAGGGTTCCCCAAACGCCAGCACGAGACCCCTGTCCTGATGGTCACCAGTGCATCCTCAGCCTCCAGCTCCGTGTGAAGAAAACACAGCTGTTCCACCAGCGTGGCATTTGAAATGGCTTTTCACATGTCCAGTGGCTTAAATCAGTCATTAGGTATAGGAGACGGGACGCTGACCGAGTCTTCCCGACACAGGCTCCCACTTGTCCTCAGGCAGCTCAAGGCCAACACAGCTCCCTGCTTCGGGGCCACGTGAAGCCTGTCGAGGATTTTGACCCTTGGACTGGAACAGGAATCTGGTCTGTCTCATCCTGACATTTTCCTCGGAAAGATGGCCCTGCCGTCCTGATAGATTTATTTCACTTGCTTTTCTCTCTTTAATTCTGCCCTGATATTCTGTTATTTTCAGCTCTAGCACCACCCAAGCCATTCATCTTCCCCTAGTTAGGCGGCTATGAAAGGCCCGTGATTGCGTCTCCCAATTGGCCCGCTCATGTTTGAAACATCAGCCAAAAGCAAAACAATGAAACAGGCACACAGCCGTCCCATACCCAGAAAGGCATGGGTACACCACGTGGCGCACTCCAGTCAGCTGAGAGGTGGCAGGGAGCAGCGGCCTCTCCTCCTACTCTGCCCAGGGTCAGCCTTTGGAGCCTCAGCAGGTTGAATGTTTGTAATCTGGCTGGTGAACGGGTCAGCTCCCCGCCCTTGGCGCTCTGCGCCTGCCGAGCCTGGCTCTGCGTGCAGCGTTTCGGGCACAGTGATTCAGTCCCCACTGGGGATTAATGCTAATCTCCCGTTCATGTGCTTGAGTTAAGAGTTATTATTTCCATCTGTCACACCCTGGGGCACAGTTCTGGGTCCTTTCTTCCTCCTACTCGGAGGTCTCTGAGGGCAAATGGTCAAATGATGATACCCCCTGCCCATGGCACACGGTGGCGGCGGGCAGCTTCCCCACAGGGCATCTGAAAAGTATGTGGAGTGACCGGTGTGGGGCTGAAAGGCCCCAGAGCAGGCATCTTGACCCACCCTCTCCCTCATTTTGTCAAGGGGGAAACTGAGCCCCCGAGAGGGGGTATCATGTGTTCAAAGTCACCCAGTCACACCACTGCTTCGTAGCAGGGTGGGGACCAGAGCCCAGGCTTCCTAACAGTGCTGGGTGCTTCTCAGCACCAACCTTTTGTCTTTTTAGTCGTGTTTTTTTCTTTTTTTTTCCCTTGAGACAAAGTCTCACTCTGTTGCCTAGGCTGGGGTGCAGTGGCACAATCTTGGCTCACTGCAACCTCTATCTCCCAGGTTCACGCAATTCTCATGCCTCAGCCTCCCAAATAGCGGGGATTACAGGCATGTGCCACCACATCCAGCTAATTTTTGTATATTTAGTAGAGACAGGGTTTCACCATGTTTTTTCATTTTTTCTTTTTGTGTGTGTGTGATTTTTGTTGTTTGTAGAAATGCGGGTCTCGCTATGTTGTCTAGGCTGGTCTCCAACTCCTGGACTCAAGGGTTCTTCCGCCCTCAGCCTCCCACTGTGCCCTGTGCCCAGCTGAATTTTTTGAATAAACCTTTTCTTTTTTTTTTAACATCCACAAGGGAAGAGAGCAGTTTGCTGTCTTGGACTTGCCCTCTCTTTTCCCTCTTTTGACCTTCCCAGCTATTCCTCAGCATTCTGCACTCTGCATCTTCTTTCACGGGGCTCCTGGAATGTTGGGAAGCGCAAAAAGGGCTCAGCTTCAAGCCCATCGTTTCCTGGCTGAAAGACCTCGGGCCAGTCCCTTCTGCTCTCTGAGCCTCAGTGTTAACATCTACCTTACCCACCTGAAGCAAGACTCTGATGGAAGCATAGGTTCTTTGACTTTATATTTGTTGAATGCTTGCAATGTGCCAGCCATGGAACCTTAGCTTATTTTAAATGAATTATGTCTTTTAATTCAGTGAGTCTGGATAGAGAGGGAAACTGAGGCCTGGCAAGGTGAGGTAGCTCTGCAGGGTCAGAACTAGGGAGTGAGCGGGTTGGGCTGAAACCCCTCTCTGCCAGCATTCTTAACCAGTATGCTCTTCAATAAGGAGTTACCATGTCCCGTCTTTGTCCCTTTCTTTCACATATGCCGTGAATTCTCATTGTCACCTACCACTTATAATCTGACAAGCGAGGCTTAGGACGTCAGGACCCACATAACCGTGGTGAAGCAGTTCCTGGACATTGTCGGAGGCTTTATAGAGGGAAGGAGGTGGGCTGAAGATGCCAGCCTTGGAAGGGGTGACAATGGCAGGAGAGCGGGCCTCCTCCGCACAGTCCGGGAAGGTGCAGTTCCCAGGTGTGACCGCGGGGTGGCGCCATACACCGGCGCCAGCGCTCGCAGAGTCCCCAGGACAGAAGCCTCCACGCCGCGCTGGGGCTGACGTGGATGGCACCCCGGGGTGAGCGTTCAGTTTTGTTGCTCCGTACGGCAGCCCAGCATGAGGCCTGTGTTCCTCTCCATGCAGCAGGCGTTTGCGGAGGCTCCAGGTGCAGCCAGGCCCTCGGCTCAGGGAACCCAGGGGCTACGTGACCAGGTTTGTTTCTGCCTCCAGGAGCGCACATTCGCTGGGGGAATGGTGGCCAGCGCCCCCCGACACACGACCTTCTAGATGAATACGAGGACAGCAGGACACTTTACCACAGCCTTAAAAAAAAAAAAAAAAAGGCTCGCATTTTCTGTACCAAGGGTAAATGAGACCTTTGAGCTTTCCCAGACCCTCACTCCATCCCTGGAGCCACTCGGAGTGACCCAGCCTCGACAGAATGTGGCATCTGAAATCCCACCCCTTCTAAAAACCAGCAAGGGGCCCTGCTATATACATCCCACCATTCAAAACCAATTTCCTCCATCTCGCCTGGAGCAGACCCCTGGCTCATTTAACTTGGCAAGCTCTGCTTCTTCTTCAAAATGCTACTCGTCTCTCCCTTTTACAGTGTTGCGTTTCCTGAATCCTGCGGGTTGAACTGCTGCCTCCCAGTGTTGGGTACGCTCGCGCTGCCGGATTGCGCATTTACCATGTATGTCGGTTTCTCCATCTGCCCGGCTAGAACAAAATGTCCCTGAGGATGGGGTCCCTGGGCTTGTATCCCAGCACCTAGCACCGGGCCAGGCTAGTAGAGCCTGCTTATTAGGCACTTGTCCGATTTAAAAAATTGATACATACAATTTTTGCATAATTATGGCATATGCTATTTTGCTACATGCATAGAATGTGTAATGATCAAGTCGCGGTATTTGGGATATCCATCACCTCGAATATTTATCATTTGGATGTGTTGAGAACATTTCAAGTCCTTACTTCCAGCTCTTTGGAAATAAATATGGAATACATGGTTGTTTACTGCAGTTACCCTACATTACTTGGAGAATGGACACATGATTTTTAAGTTATTACCTAATTCAGTTCTAACAAAAACCCTGTGTTCTTGGTATTATCTACATCGTTATTACTTTTTTTTTTAATCCCAGAAGATTATCTGTATTATTTTATCGATGAGGCAATGCTAGTTGCTGCAGAAGAGAAACGCTGCCATCTCAATGGCTTAACACACTCAGAGGTTCTATCTCACATCGCAGCCTGTGTGAGTTGGGCAGCCTTCCATCTTCATGCTACTTCATCTAGAATGCATGTCTCCAAGGCTGCTGCTTTAGTCGGCTTGAGCTGCTGTAATAAAGTCTATGGACTGGTTGGCTTAGACAACAGACATTTATTTCTCACAGTTCTGGAGGCTGGGAAGTCCAAGATCAAAGTGCCAGTATATGTAATTCCTGGTGAGGGCCCTCTTCCTGGGTTGCACTAGTCCTCACATGGCTGAATGAGAGAAGACTCTTTTTTTTTTGAGATGGAATCTCCTCTGTTGTCCAGAGCTGGAGTGTACTAGTGGTGCGTTCTTGGCTCACTGCAACCTCCGCCTCCCAGATTCAAGCGATTCTCCTGCCTCAGCCTCCTGAGTAGCTGGGATTACAGGCACATGCCACCATGCCCAGTTAATTTTTGTATTTTTAGTAGAGATGGGGTTTCACCATTGTTGGTCAGGCTGGTCTCGAACTTCTGACCTCATGATTCACCAGCCTCAGCCTCCCAAAGTGCTGGGATAACAGGTGCAAGTCACCATGCCTGGCCCCTAGTCTTTCTTTCTTGTCTTAAAAGGGCACTAATCCCATCATGGGCTCTACCCTCATGACCTCACCTACACCTAATTACCTGCCAAAGGCCCCACCTCCAAATACCGTCGCATCGCAGATTAGGGCTCCAGTGCATGAATTTTAGGGGATGCAAACGTTTAGTTAATGACAGCTGCCACTACAAGGGCATGTGGGCACTAAGTTGCCCTGGCCAGAGTCACTTCTGTTCACAATCCACTGGCCAAAACTAGCCATATTGCCCCAATATCAAGACAAGGGGGGCTGAGAAGCATAGGAAGCACAGGCATAGTGGGTGAGCGCCGTCCATCTCTGCCACGAGGCTAGACACACCCATGCATCCCTGCCCACATCCACAAATGCACACGTATCTGTTGAGAAATGCTGAGTGTATAAAGTATATTGTTTACTAAGAACGATGGCAAGGAAAACCCAGTAGCCCTCCCCCCCCCACCCCAAGTGGAAAACTACTTGGGGCATTCTAAAGTGGCAAGACAGCATATGTATATCATACACTGGTTAAAACAATTCTTTAAGCGTGGGATATGTGACCCTGCCCCTGTGGCTCCCTTGTGGAGAATACTTTCCAGTTTGTCCTTGATCACTGGTAAGCAGGCACCAGCTGCCTACCTAGTTTATGTTGGTTCTATGAGAAAAACAGAACACCTGTTTTTTAGTAATAATCACCTGTTCAGAGAGAATGACTAATGTGGGTCAGCGTCTGCTCGAGGCCTTCAGCCCGGAATGCTGTCAGCCCTCTGAGGCTCTCAGCTCGGAAGGCTGTTGGTTCCCCAAGATAATCCCACTTTGCTGTGCTATCTGGGTGTCTGCTTAATTCCTTCAGCACCGCCTGGGTGGGGTCTCTATGGCTGACCTGGTCTCAGTACATATCCACATACATGTGCATACACAAGTGTACATACCTATCAATCATGCCCCAACACAAGTAATATCACAATGACCTACACAGACACACACAGCCTGTGGAACATCATATGTCCAACAAAAACACGTGCAAAACAATCCCCGGGCGAGAAGGGCTGCATTTCTTAAAAGAGTTTTTTTCACCATTATTGGCAAAGTTGTATGCTTAGGACTGAAAAAATTATGTTTTGGGAGAAAACTTAACAGCAGGCAAAAGCGATGGCAATGAAGAAGAGACGGTAATGTTCTGTTTTTTGAGGATAATAGAGTTTGGGAGACAAGCAGTTCTTGGGTGGTTCACACAGAAAGCAGCGAGACATCATCTTTGCAAGATTTAGCCTGAGAGCCAGAAACAATTGTTTTATTTCTTGTAACTATTTTGCATATATATAGAAACGAGAGGCAGGCAGAGGGGATGATACACCCACTGCCTCACCGCAGCTCTGTGGTGCCGCAGCTGTGTGGGTGTTGATGCTGCCACGGAGGTTAAACTCGACTTCGGGGAGGTTACTTGATGACATTTTGACATTGTGGAGACTGGAGGTGACACATTTTTGTGGGAATTAAAATATTTGGACCAATGGTAACAATAAACATGACTTAACAAAAAGAAAGGGGAAAATAGCAAAGACTGGCAACCCCTGGTACTGATTGATCTCGAGTTCTCTCTCTCTCCAGGGATACCTAGAGTGAGTGTCGGGAACAAAGGCATTCTTTTGCTGGGGCCCTTCTGGTCCTCAGAGAGAAAGAGGTTCCCTGGGAGTTTTGGATTTCACTTCAACAGTTCAACCCAATTTGATCAACATTCATGGAGTGACTCCTGTGGGCCTGGCCCCTCTCCAGATGCTCAGCTCTCAATGTTCTTATAGTTTCTGCCTGCAGGGAGCTTGCAGTTTGGCAAGAGAGAGCACATGTGCCTTAATATCTGTAAGCCAGAGGAAAGTGGGAAATGCTGCAGAGATGGGCAGGGGGAGGTGGAGTTAATAGGGAGTGATTCAGAAGTCTCCAAAGGAGGTCTTGGAAATTAGGTAGGATTTACTCCTGTGGACCTGAGAAGAACATACATCAAGGCATCCAGGAGCTGTCCAGGAAGTGCTGCAGGGTGCACTGACTCCAGAAGTCAATGAAAAGGTTGGGAGGGAGGCTGGAGCCACACCTTGGCGCCTCTTCCTGTCATGACATTTGCCATCCCCTAGGCCATCAGAAGCCCCATGTCAGTTGTTTGGGAAGCTGCATCTTGCACTGGGGCCATGGCTGACTGGAGCAAGGAAGGATCAGAGGCTGAGATAAGAATTTAAAGAGGGGAGGTGGGGACTGGGGTTTGTCCCTCTGGGGTCTGCCCTTGGAATTCAGGCAGCAGCAGCAGGGCCAGCTGCTTGAACGAGAAGGAAACATTGTAACTGTCATCAGCCAGCCTTGTCCTTCAGAGTGCCTACCTTGTGTGAGGAACTGTACCAAGGGCTCTCCCAAGGGAACCAGGAATCAGGGAGCCCAGCTTACCCCTCCAGCAAGTTTCTTGAGTTTTTTAAAGCTCAGTTTCTTCATCTGCAAAGTGGAGCAAGTAATAGCAACTATTTGTTAAGCACTTACCATATGTTAGGCAGTTGGTTTCTGAGCCTGTGCTGTTAGCCACATAGCTCTGTTGCCTAGTGCTGCCCTGTGAGCCTGGGATGGGGGAAAGCAGTTAGCATAGCCAGCACAAGGAAACTCCTCCAGTCAGTTATGGACTGTTGTAGACTCAGTATGCCCCCAAGAATTCATAGGAAGCCCAGCTCCCAATGTGATGGCATATTGTATTTGGAGGTAGGGCCTTTTGGAGGGCAGTAAGGTTAGATGACATTGTCAGGATGGGGCCCTCAGGATGGGATTAGTGCCCTTAAAAGATACCAGAGAGCTTTCTGTCTCCCCCACTAAGCACAAAGAAGAGGTCATATGAACACACAGCCAGATGGTGGCCTCCTGTAAGCCAAGAGACGAGGCCTCAGAATAAAACCCACCTTGCTGACACCTTGATCTTGATCTTGGACTAACCAGCCTCCAGAACTGTGGGAAATACATTTCTTTTGTTTAAGCCACCTAGCCTGTCGTATTTAGTTAAGGCATCCCAGGCAGACTGGCAGTTACCTGACTTAACCCTTAAATGACCCCCACATCAGCATCATTAGAGCCATATTCTGGATGAGAAACTGAGGCAAAGGGAGTTTAAGTCACATGATATAGTATAGGTGACACAGTTTTGCAAGTCCCAATTCTTTTTTTTCCTTTTTTTTTTTTTGAGATAGAGTTGCTCTGTCACCCAGGCTGGAGTGCAGTGGCATGATTTTGGCTCACTGCCACCTCTACCTCCCAGGATCAGGCAATTCTCCTGCCTTAGCCTCCCAAGTGGCTGAGACTACAGGCACCTGCCACCATGCCAGGCTAATTTTGTATTTTTAGTAGGGATGGAATTTCACCATGTTGGCCAGACTGGTCTTGAACTCCTGACATCAGGTGATCCGCCCATCTCGGCCTCCCAAAGTGTTGAGATTACAGGTGTGAGCCACCATACCTGGCCTGCAAGTCCCAATTCTAATCCAGGCTTTGAACCACACCTCCTGGAGGGAGATGGGAAGCTTGGCTGCTCGGATTCAAGTCTCGAGTTCTGACATTTCACTCTGTTGCCCTTGGCAATTTCCCTTTCATCAGGGCAACTCAGAATTTTCATCTGTGAAGTATGCGTAATTTGGGGAGTTAATGTGTAACAACCACACTGAGTGCCAGCAAATGAAGGCTCTCTGTTGGGGTGTTGCCTCAGACAACGAGAGTAGGTAAGAAAGACCTGGAATGAGGGATAGGGCTTTGCAGGATGGCTGCTGTTCACTAATCATTAAATTATTAATAACTATAATAACAATTACAGAAAACAGAATGGTGGTTCTTCAAAAAGGTACAAATAGAATTATCATCTGATCCAGCGATTCCATTTCTGGGTATATACCCAAAACAATTGAAAGCAGAGTCTCAAAGAGGTATTTGTACACTCACGTTCATAGCATTATTTTCAATAGCCAATAGGTGGAAATAACCCACGTGTCTATCTGATGGATTGTTGGAGAAGCAAAACATGGCAAATACATATAATAGAATATTACTTGGCTTTAAAAAGGAAGGACATTCTGACGCATGCTGCCACATGCACGAACCTGGAGGATGTAAGGCAAGATGAATAAGCCAGTCAGAAAGACAAACACTGTGTAATAACTCTTAGAATTCTCATGGTAAGAGGAACCACCTTGAACACCTAGCCAGAGAGACTGGACCTGAGCCTTTGGGAGGATTCCCGTGAGCGAGGGCTGCTTGCCTGGGGGGGCGTTGGGTGATCATACTGCCAGGGCTTCTCCCCCAATAACTTCTGTGACAGGATAGGAAGCTGCCGGCCTGTAGTCCTGGGCTTCATGTTGGTAAATGGCGGTGTTGGCTCCACAGCTCCAGCTTCGTCTCCTTGTCATGGCCAGAGAGCTGTGTCGAGCATGGCAGTCTGTGGGATGTGCTGTTTGGGTGCTGAGGGCAGAAGATCAGGCTGTGAAACTCCTCCCTGTGACAGGGAATAAGACGTTCAGCCTCTTCCCGTCTCTCTGACTGTACAAGGGCTGGGAAGCCTCATTCATGTTGTGTGCAGTGGCACCTCCTCTGTGACACCCTCCCAATCTTCCCCAGCACAGACTTCATGCGCTTCTTCCTCTGTGCTCCTGGTGGACCTTAGAAAATACCTCTATGAGGATGTAGGCCATACAGAATACATTTGGGGTGGGAAATCTGGGTTACTACTAGGTCCCTAGCATATTGTTGGTGCAATTAATGTTTGATCAATAGGTGAATTCAACAGGAGCCCTGAGTGTAGAGGGAAGAAGACCCATGTTTGGCTTTTCCTCTCACTTCCCTTCCCAGCCTCCACCTCACTTTCCCTGCTATGCCCTTTTACTCTCCTTTTTGATTTCCTCTGCTGCCTGTGGTAGGGGTGGGGGCTGGGTAGGGTTGGGAGGCTGGAGTGGGATGGGGGAAGAGAGGCAAAACCTAGTTGGAGAGGATGGTGTCATGGAGTCAGTCCAGAGAAGATGTGAATTGGATTGATAAGATTTAGTAACTGCGTCTCCCCAAGGCCCTTGCACCCCAACTGTGGCAGTGACCTGATGTCACAAAAGGCAGCATGTGGTAATGGGCCCCCAAACACACACTTTCCCAGTGATCTTCACTTCTCAGATTCACACCCCATGCAGCCCCTTTCCACACTGAATCTGGGCTGGCCTGTGTGATGAATAGGATATGATAGACGTGAAAGTGATGACTTCCAAGGCTAAGGCAAAAAGGCATTGTCACTTCTGACATGGCCCTTGAATCAGCTGCTCTGGAGGAAACCAGCTGCCTTCCCATGAGGACACTCAAGCAGCCTGTGGGGGGACCCCCACGGATGCGCATGGGTCAACAGCCAGCACCAATCTGCCACCATGTGAGTGAGCTGCCTTGGAAGGGTGGAAGGGGAGCCTCCAGCCCCAGTCCAGCCTTCAGATGATTGTAACCTTAACTGACATCCAACTACAACTTCATGAGTGACTTTGAGCCAGAACTGCCCAGCCCAGCTGTCCCTGAATACCTGACCTGCAGAAACCAGGAGAGATAATCAGTGGTTATTGTTGAAGTCTCTGAATATTGGTGTGACTTATTATGCGACATTAGCTAAGACAGACAGCAACTCTGATAGTAGAATTTCAGATATCAAGACCCTTCCCGGAATTGAGCTGCCCACCCTCAGAGTAAGGTGGGGCAGTGTGGTCTGAGAGTGGGTGACAGTCGTCTTGCTGCTGTATGTGCTCCGTGTGGGTGGCCCCTGCCTGGCCCCTGCCTGGCCCCTGCTTTGGCAGCCTTGGTGTCGCTCCCCACTCCCTGGGCCTGGATTCCTCAGGCCCTGCCCCAGCACTTGGCATCGTCAGCACAGTTGGCTGTGCTTGCTGTCAGCATTTGTTCTGGCCCCCAGGCCAGGCTGGTTTGGGTGAGGACCACAATGCAACAGATGAGTTTCTTCCCAAATCCCTTCAGATTCTCAGTCATGGTTTCCATGATTGTTTTGGGGGCAGGGAAAGAGCTGGGTTAGGTGTAATTTCCTGCTTAGAATCTGGAAGGAAGAAGAGCTGAAAAAACTTTTAAAATCTTTTATGACTCGTGAACTTATTTTGCTCCTAAGTTATTCTAAGCAAAAAGATCTATTCAACCAGAGAGCAAAAGCCTTGAGGACAGGCTCTGTGTCATCTCCCTTTCTCTCATTCATGCACTCATTTGTCCGTCTGTTCATTCATTCATTCATTCAACAATGTGCCTGCAAATACCAGCTATCAGACACGATGGTAAGCACTGGAGAGACAGCAACGGCTAATAATTCCTGCCCTCACGAAACTTAAAATAGAAAAAAAATAAGTCAAATATACTGAAGTTGAACATTTGCTGGCAAAGGGTACTGTGAGAAAAAATAAAGAAGAGAAGGTGGAGAGCAAGAGTCAGGGAGTGGCTGCCATCTTAGTGAGTGAGTCGGGAAGGCCTCTGAGCAGGCGACATGAGGAAAGCCTGGCCGAGGTGAGGCCTGAGAGTCCTGTGATTCCTGGGGGAAGAATGTCTCGGGCAGAGGTGTGGTTGGAGCAGAAGCCCTGCGGTGGGAGCATCCAGGAGTTCTCCAAGGCTGGTGAAAGGCCTGTGTGGCTGGAGCACTGGGAGCGAGTACCAGAGCAGCAGGGACTGGGGTCACAGGGCAGGGTGGGGGTAAGATGTGGTACTTGGGCATTTGCTTGCAGTGAGCTGGGACCATGGTGGAGTCTTGGCCACAGTGTTTTGTGGCAGAGCACATTCTGCCTGTGTCTCCTTTACCCTAACGTCTCCTGTTAGATGCAGACAGGGGCCTAAAGTTCCAGTCTCCATCTGCTCACATGGGGCCTTCCCCCTTCCCCTGCCCATGGAGTCTTGGGTATATTTATACAGGAAGCCCTTGGCAAGGGTTGGAGGTGGCAGGTTTGCAAGTGTGTGGGCATTGAGATGTGCAGATGTGCAGGTGTGCCAGGCTGGGCCTCTCTCATCCCTGACACCCACTCTCTGAGAGTCATTTGGAGCAGCCTCACCAGGGCCTTGCTGCTGGAGTCCCTCGTGTGAGCACCCATGTGGGTGCTCCTAAATCCCCTTCTCCCCCCACCTCTGGAACACCTCTGGAGCTGGCAAAGTGCAGATTTTGTGCAGGGGCAGCGAAGATACCATCTCCCCCACCTCTGGAACACCTGTGTCACCTCTTTGTCCATGCACACTGCTGTGGGACCCAGCTAACCCTGTCTTTCCATGAAGAGGCACCCCCGGAGATGGCTCTCACCCACCTGAGAGCCCATGCAGGCCCAGAAGCCGGGGCGTCTCCTGCTCATTCTCGCTATTCTTTTGCCCAGCATGAACTCCACCCTTCTCGTTTGTTACAGAAAGGCCTGGATTCTGGTGGGTGTAGAAGGTGATGAGAGCCGTCAACACTAGTCGGGTCTGTGGGCCTGGGCCAGCTGGCCTAATGCCCTAGACGCTTACATGTGGACACTGGTGTCACCGCTTTCTGAGATCCCTTCACACCCATCTCCTCTGGTCACTTCTCATGTCATCACCTTTGGTCTGGCAACTCCTTGGGGGTGGCTGCCAGGCTCTGTTCTCTCCTGCAGGCCCCTCCTACTTCTCCAGTGCTGACCAGAGTTTTGGCCCTTGGTGGCACTTCAATTTAATGTTTACCACCTGAGTCACATAGTAGGCGCTTGGCCCCTTGCGGAGATAGCCTGAGACGAACGTTGCCTGATCATCTTCGACACCTGCGAGGGGTGTCTTGGTGCGTTTGCCATGTGCACATTACGCAGCTGGGTGCATGCCAACACTGACAAAGCCCCCATGTACTGTTGCTGAGAAGTTTTCAAGCACGGCTGTTGTCCTCACTGCTCTGACATGGTCTCCTTACCACTGTTTTCATCTTCATTCTTCAGACCTCAGCTGAGATAAAGCTTGAAGCACTTCACCTGTGTCTGAGCCAAACTGTGACTCATGAATCCCCATGCTTGAGAACAAACAGGCTGTCCCCTCTTCCCCACCTCTGCCCTCTGTGACCCAGTGCTCTTTCTCCAGCGATGATGAACCTTTATTGCAGCGATGGGGCAGGGTTTGGTCCTGGGATGGTGACATTATGAAAAACAGATTTAGCAATACTCCAAGTAGCTAGACCGCCTGCTCAGTAATGGTTCATCATAGTCATAAAGCTAAACGGGACCATCAGGGGTCAGCTGATCTCTGCTGTTAGACATGACCACACCTACGTCATTCCAGTGAAATGGAATTATCTTTTATTTGTTGTTATTTTTAAAAGACCTCCAGAGAGAGCTTAGAGCTCCCCCTCCTTCAGAAACCTACTCTGATGTTACAGTTTTGTAGGGTCCATGTCATTGATCTGTGTGTGCACGCACGTGCATGCATGTGACTTGCACACTCTGAATTTCTGCAATGATTTCTGCCCCCACCGCTTGCCTTCTATTTGCCCTTCTTCAGGCACAGGATCTGAGACAATCACAGCAGCGCAGGTGGGAGCTCTTGGTGTGGGAAAAGGCTACCCCCTTCAGCACCTAGATTCCAATCTACCTCCTTCACTGACTTGCTCTGTGACCCAAGGCAAAGCTGATTAGCCCCCTGAGCCTCAGTTCCCTCAAGTGTGAAAATCATAATAACTAGGACTTTGCAGTGTCACCAGGATTGGAGGTAATATATGCAAAGTACCTCGTCCGTAGTAGGTGCCCCATAAATGCCTGCTATTATTGGGGCTAGAAAGACAGTGGCTGTGGGAGGCAGTGGGAACATTCTGACTTGGGCCTCTCCTGAGAACAGAATGTGTGGTCTGTGTGGGCATCCATCAGTCAGGGGTGAGTCCTCCTGGGAGCCTCCACCACTCACTGTGAGGGGATCCCGAGACTGCCTGAGCTGAGGGGAGTGCTGGCCCCAGGTCCATTCACACCCCTATACTTCCAGCTAACTGGCCGGAGCGTCCTGTCCTCTGGCTATGCAGGGCATGGTGCAGGTCCGTGGGTGTGATGCTCATTGCCTGACTTCATGAAAAGCAACCAGTCCCTAGGCTGTTGGTTTCCATGGCAGCGCAGGGAAGAGCAGCCAAGCAACCAGGCAGCTAGGCTTAAAAAGAAAAGTAGCATGATTTGGGAATCTAGTGACTGTCATAGTCAGGCATATGTAGAATTCAGAGATTTGTTTATATAACAAATATTTATTGGGTCTCTCCCATGTACCGGGCACCCAGGATACATCAGGAAGTATAACAGATCAAGATTCCTGTTCTTGAGGGGCTCACTTTGTGGCAGGTGGGGATGGGGAGGCAGACAATGATCAATAAACATAATAAAAAATTATTCAGGCTGGGTGCGGTGGCTCAGGCCTATAATCCCAGCACTTTGGGAGGCTGAGGCGGGCAGTTCACCTGTGGTTGGGAGTTTGAGACCAGCCTGACCAACATGGAGAAACCCCATCTCTACCAAAAATACAAAATCAGCTGGGTGTGGTGGTGTGCTTGTAATCCCAGCTACTTGGGAGGCTGAGGCAGGAGAATTGCTTGCACTCAGGAGGTGGAGGTTGCAGTGAGCCCAGTTCATACCATGCACTCCAGCAGACTGGGCAACTAGAGCAAATCTCCATCTCAAAATAAAATAAAATATCATTCAGTATTCTAGAAGGTGATCTCTTCTATGTTGAGAAAGCAGGGCAACAGGACTAAGGGTACTGGGTGGAGGAGGGGTGGGTTGCAATATTGTAAATAAGGAGATCAGGGCTGACCTCCTCAAGAAGGTGGCATTTGAGCAAAAACTTAAAGAAGCTGAGGGACTTACCCTGTGCAAAGGTCCTGAGGCAGGAGTGTTCCTGGTGTGTTCAGGGAACAGGGAGGAAGCAGTGAGACTGAGAGAAGGAAGGAGGGAGAAAGGAGGAGGCCTTCTGGGCAGAGGGGCCATGGAGGCTGAATCACATCTAGTCTTTTGACTGAGGTTTTTCTATAGAATGATTAGGTGGGAGCTAGAGGTTAGGAGCCACCTTTGCTGGCGATGAAAGAATCCATTCAAAACTGCCCCGTGCTCTAGCCCCAGTGCCCTGGAATGGAGCATCATCTGCCAGGGGTTGGGGAGAGGGAAATCTTGCCTTTTAGCTTTCATAGCAACACGGGGGCAGGGGGTGGTGGTCTGCTTCCCAGCAAGGTTTGCACCATGGCAGATTCTCCAAACAGAGCAGGGTGTCAGCCTCTGGGAGCAAAGGAGCCGGAAGTCCTTGTATGAGCTTGCTACATCCGCTGGAAAAAAGCACCATCAACCAGGAGACTTAACAGAAATTTGTTGTCTCACACTCTGGAGCCTAGAAGTCCAACATCAAGGTGTTGGTAGGGTTGGTCCCTTTGAGACCCTTGAGGAAGATTCTGTTTCATGCCTCTCTGCTGGCTTCTGGTAGTCACAGATGTCTCTTAGCTTGTTGACAGTGTCTCACTGTGTCTTCGCCGTAACCTCTGTATGTCTCTATGTCCGGGTTTCCCTTTTTTCTATGGACACCAGCCGGAGCGGTCAGGGCGCACTCACTAATGGCCTTGTGTTTAACTTGCTCACCTCTGTGAAGGCTCTAGTTCCAAATAAGGTCACATTTAGAGGTAGTGGGGGGTCAGGACTTGAATGTTTACTTTGGGTGTGGGGGGGACCCAATTCAACCCACAAAGAGGTCCCCGACAGCAGCGTGTCAGCTTGGCTTTTTTGTGGCTTCCCTTCACCTCTCTTCCTATCAAGAATAGGATGGTTTTCATCCTGACAGTTTTAGAGATCTATTTATGTAATTGTCAATTTTCATATTATGGAAATCAAATAAATCTGCTTTGCTGTTTCAATCATTCATAAAAATCAGTTAACAAGCTTTGCTTTGCTCTCAGCAGTTTCTGTTGATAGATGGTAGATCCAACGTTCTGCTGCTTTCGCTGGGAGCGTTCCTGGCCATGGGATATGTTTTTTCCATTATTAACTTTATTGTTGTGGTGCAAAAGTCAGTCGGGAAAGTGAGGCTGCTCCCATTGCTTCTGGACCGAGAAAACATGTGCAGCACGTGGGCTGCGCGCAGGGCCAAACACCAATTTGCAGCGCAGACCCGTCACTCCTGGCCCACCCAGGGATGGCTTGCTGCTCAGACAGACCTCTCCCAAACATGTTTGATGTCTCTGTGGTTTTAAGAAAAATCTCAGAGTCACACACAACTCCGTTAGGCTTGATGTCTGGGACACCTCTGCTCTTCTGTAGGACAAGCTTTTCCTGTCTTGTAACCTGTGTCTTTGCCGTCAATTCTGTTCTCTCCTGAACATTATTCTGAAGAAGGATGTGAAATCTTTGTGCCAGGCCTAAGCCCCCACATTTTTCGTGGTGGTTTTTGTTTTTCGAGACAAGATCTTGCTCTGTTGCTCAGGCTGCAGTGCAGTGGCAAGGTCCTAGCTCTTTGCAGCCTCGACCTCTCAGGCTTACAGGATCCTCCCATCTCAGCCTCCTGAATAGCTGGGACCACAGGCACACTTGTGCCACCATGCCTGGGTAATTAAAAAAAATTTTTTTGGGGGGTATATATGGGGTCTCCCTATGTTGCCCAGGATGGTCTAGAATTCCTGGACTCAAGCGATCCTCCTGCTTTGGCCTCCCAAAGTGCTGGGATTATAGGCATGAGCCACTGTGCCTGGCCAGGTCCCCTCTCTCCACATTCCTTTTATATTTGTGTCACCTACTCTTTCTCCTACATCTTCCTTCTGAGGCCCAGCAGGCCAGACATAATTAGCTCCACTTTGTGAGATGGTGGGGCTGTGGAAGGCAGAGAAGCACCCCGCAACCTTGTCTCCCTCTAGAAGGGGCTAAAGAAGATTTGGGAGTTAATCCAACAGATCCCCAAACAAAACGTCCATGGAACACAAGGAAGAGAAATAGAAACACAGAAGAAGAAAGAAAATTGTCACTTGCAGTGTCTTTGGAGAGGGGCTTTCTGTGCAGACCCAGCGAACCCCCAGGCTGTGGAGAGCCCGCAGAGCTGAGTAAACAGGAAACGCTGGGAAGATATTTTTATTTGGTGCCGTCTTTACTTTCCCTTGTTTCAGTGTAAAATGAGTCTGGATTCCACAAAACTCCTTAGTGAACAACAAATATAACCGGAGGCAGCGCCAAGACTGTCATTCCTCAGCAGTGGTTTGGACACGTTTCTTTTTGCGGAGACCTTGGAAGGCTGAGGCCCAGGCCAGGCAGGAAACAGGTGGTTTGCTTTAGAGAAGGCCCATGGAAAGGCCAGCAAGGCAAGCCCTGTGCCCCAGGTGACAGAGTTCTGTCCTCTCCTGAAGAATCCTGTTTTCCTGTTAGTGGCTGAGAAGTGGGGTGGGCCCTGTCATGGCTGGACAGCAGTCAGTGTCCCAGGCTGCCACCCCAACACCCTGAAGCCAAAGGAGAAAGGTGGCCATCGCATACCAGGCTCCATGTGGGTTCTCCAAGGCACAGCAGTGGAGCTGCAGCCTGGTGCAGGGGTTCCTAGCTTGGGGGTGGTGAGAGCCGGGGGGATGGGGTTGTGCTACTCGGAGGTGCCTCTCCCCTGACTCAGTTCATGTCTCTGGTTTTGCCCTAAGAGCCACCTGCTCAGATTTGCACTCCTAGGTGGACAGAGAGTCAATAAGGAGGTGTTTAAACAGCTTGTTTGCTGTTGTGCTCCCTGTTCTTATCCTGTCTGTGACTGAGGAGCTGACTTTTCTCTCCATGCTGTCAGGGTTCCCATTATGTCCCTTGCTCCCTCAACGTCATTTTATGCATCACGGTGCCCCACCCTCGACACACACACACACACACACACACACACACACACACACACACACAGATGCTTTCTCTCTCTTTCTCTCTCTTACTCAGCAGATGCCTCAGCCATCATTCAATGACCATGCATTGGGAATACTCTACGTACCTTTAAAAAGCAACAAGGGTATACCGCTCACTAAGATTAGGCCTGGGATCCACCAGGGACTCCTGATCATTTTCTTGGGCCCACTTTCTTCCATCTTCTATCTGAAGGTTGTCCCCCACCACTATGGACTCTCACTGAGCAGTCCTGCACTGGAAATACTGGAAATGATGGCCTCCTGGCTTTCATGACGTATTTCTCAAATGAGCTCATCACTTCCCTGTCTGGTGCCAACAGCCCCATCTAACTATTGTCTTCCGGAAATCCAATGACCCCCATGGAACACAGGTTGTTTGGTGGCTAGGAAGAGTCTCTCCAGCCAGCTGGAGGGACTTGGCTATTACTTTAAGTGTGCCATGAACTTGATGCACCTGCAACATGTCCTGGTCTTTGTGCTCCTGGTCACCTCTCTCTGAGTCTCTGTTTTCCTTGCAATATTTTCTAACTTCCCTTGTCTCTGCCAAGATTTGGCTCTTAGCTCATTTACTCTCATGATTCCCTTCCTTGTATAGTATTAACATTGGCTTGCCAAGGCCTTCTGTGGTCCCCTTGTACCTTTATATCTCTCTGGGAAGCCTTCCAGCATCAGCTCCCACTCCTAACTCCTTGACTGTCTCCATGCAGCGTGAGATTCTGGGTGGCCCAGTACATACTGCTCTGGGTACAGCTGTTTTGCTCGAGGCCGGCTCAGAGGTCAGTCCAGCTCATGGCCCTGTTACGCCTGATCGTTTCTGGTGGGATGTTATGAGCTGCAAATGCGAAAGTGGACTTGAGTCATGATTTCGTGAATATTTTTTATGCTATCTTATATTGATAGTGAATGCCTGAGGAAGATATGCAGGAATGTCCTTAAATTCTGATAGGTGAGTTTTACTGTTGTTGTTTTTGAGTGGTTATTTGCCAGTGTGCATGGGTAGGTGAGTTTTTGGGAAGATACTGATCATGTTCATAAGTCCAGTCAG
Organism: Callithrix jacchus; assembly: GCF_049354715.1. Lineage (NCBI taxonomy): Eukaryota > Metazoa > Chordata > Mammalia > Primates > Cebidae > Callithrix > Callithrix jacchus. The sequence goes on along the minus strand of NC_133517.1, from coordinate 98,655,233 downwards.
CATTCCTGGAAATGAAGTTAATACAATCACTTAGTTAATACGATCAAGCCTGAACTCTTAAATCTGTGCCATAGCTGGCCACTCAGGGGCTTCTAACCTGCTTTTCTAGCCTTACTGAGCTGCCTTTCTCTTCATGTGACCCCGTGTGATAGACGTTTACAGGCTTGAACTGTTCACTTTCTTCTTTGCTCATGGGGCTTCCCTTTATGCCCAAATTCTACATGTGCTTCAAAAACCAGGTCAGTCCCTATTTTAGTTTCCTAGAGTTTCCCCAATAAGTCACCACTAAGGAGGTCAGAAGTGTGAAATGAAGGAGTGATCAGGGCTGTGCTCCCTCAGAAGGCGCTGGGGAGAGTCCTGCTTCGTCTCCTCCAGTTTCTGATGGCTCCAGGCCGGCCTTGGCTTGTAATTTCAGGACCCCAGTCTCTGCTTCTAGCTTCACAGGACCCTCTCCATGTTTTGTCTTTTCTTCTGTCTCTTATAAGGATACTTACCACTGGCTTTAGATGCCACCCAGGTAATCCAGGTTGCTTTCATCTCAAAATCATTAATTCCTTTTGCAAATAACTTTTTTCCAAATATGGTCACATTCACAGGTTCCAGGGTTTAGGAGATGGATATGTTGTTTCAGGGGCCACCATTTAACCCACTACAATCCCGAATCCCTTTGAAGACTGTGCCCTAGACCTTTCTCTCTTCCAAGTTCCCATCTCTCTACGTCTCTTAAGGTATTTTTGACATTCTGTTGCACAGTGTGGTTACTTTGCCACTTGTGCTAAGAGTGTGGGTTACAGAGTTAGCTGTCCCGGGTTCAAATATCAGCTCCACCACCTGCCAGCTGAAAGATACTGGTCAGATCACTTAACTCCTCTTGCCAGGACTGGGACACAGTGAGGCACCTAGGACATGACATTTAAAGAAGCACTCACTCTCAGGGCCCTCTCACCACCCTGCAAGTCAGATTTTCATGGCCTTCCTTAAATTCTGTCTCTTGGGCCTCTCTTGACTTACTCTAGTCCCTGCCCTGCCTCTTATTACAGTTTGCTAATCTGTAAAGTGGGGACTGGGATCTCTAATAGAGCATTGTAAGGATTAAATGAGTAACACAAGTAAAAGATTAGCACAGTCCCTGGCACACAGTAAGGGCTCAATGAGTGATAGCTGTGGTTTATCTGACTGTACAGACAACTCCCAAGAGTTGTCTAATTCATCATCATATTCCCAATAACCTTAAATTGCAATAACTTGGAAGCTTTTTGCAATTGCGAGATGTCCTTCCAAGATGACATCTATTCATCTACTTGTCCAACCAAGTAGATGAACAGGCAAATAAACTGTGGTACCTCCAGACAATGGAATACTATTCAGCACTCAAAAGAAATGAGATGAGCAGCTAAGCATGAATAGCAATGGAGGAACCTTAAATCCATGTTACTAAGTGAAAGAAGCCAATCTGAAAAAGCTACATACCAAACGATTTCAACATATGACATTCTGGAAAAGGCAAAATTTGAGAGACAGTAAAAAGATCACTGGTTGCCAGGGCCAGCAGGGAGGAAGGGATGAGTAGGCAGAGCACAGAGGTTTTGGAAACTGATCTGTATACTATAATGATGGGTACATGTCATCGTACATTTGTCCAAACCTGTAGAATGTATAACAGCAAGAGTGAACCCTAATGTAAACTAGGGACTTTGGGTGATAAGATGTGCCAGTGTGGGTTCACTGATTGTAACAAATGTACCGCTCTGGTGGGAGATGTTGCTAATAGGGGAGGCTGTGCATGTGTAGGGGCAGGAAGCAGGTGCCAGTTCTCTGTACCTTCTGCTCAATTTTGCTGTGAACCTAAAGCTGCTCTACAAAATAAAGTCTATTATAAAAACAAACACATGCGTTACATTGAAAACTGTAGGTGATCAATTGTGTTTGAGTGAATTAATGAACATTTGCTAAGTTTGAGACAGGTAAATTGAGCTAATAGTCTATAATCAGGCAAATAACCCAGGCTTCAAGTCCCTGGGTCAAGAGTTCTTGAGTTGATTCATCTCCTTGTTCAGGTACAGTGTTTAGAACGTTTAGGTGAGGTGCTTTGGATAGACGGAGTAAAGCCCAAGCCTCAGAACATTTCTGAGGTTGGTTTTCAAATAAGAACCATGAAGGAAAGGCTCAGAAAGTGGGATGCATGCACACTGGACGGACTGGCTTGTGTTTGGATAGCAGCAGCTCAAATGTGCAAAGTGGCTTTAGTCCATGCGTGCTGGTCCCACCAGGAATGGAGGGCTCCTTCTTGGCTATGCAGTTGCCAGCTCCCTGGGAAGGCGATTCTTTCCTGGAACATGGAGACTATCTTACATCTTGCCTGGAACTCTGAGAAACTCTTGGCAGTGCCTGGCTCAGCAGGGTGCACCCTGAAACACCACATTTATTTGATATTGGGATTGATATTCCTCTTTTACATTGTGGTTGGGACTCATTAACTCTCAATAAGGACCAGCATTAAAGGAGGAGTTTCCTCCCTCTCAAGAAAAAAATGAAAAGCTGCCTTGGATGGACCACAGCTCCTGTAACTGATTTGCTTTCCTGGCACCGGACATCATGTTGTGTGGTACCCTGAGGCTGGTGAGAAAGGGAACAGACTCAAAAATTCCTGGGTGGGAAGGCTCTTCCCTGCATTTACCACAATTGCTAAAATGCTAGGTTTAATAGCCCAAGACTGGTCTATATTTGCATTAAAACTGTGTATGTGTGGAATTCTATTTTATTTTTTTACTTCAAGATGGTCATAATAAGAGCCAGACTGTTGATGAGTCTAACGATTAGAAGCAGCCTCTAAATTCCCCACACAATCATGTTGGGTTCAATTTTGAGATTTTGTTCTAATAGTTCAAAATGTGTGGTGTTTATCTAGCAACCTCACTAAAGGACTCACATTCACTGGTGCCAAACATGTGCATTAGCTTTGCAGCTGCCCTGTGCAAAGATCACCTCTATAACCAGCTACAGAGTTTAAGTAAAGCAGTCTGGAAGAGTGTGGGGAAGGTTCATGTTTTTGTCCATCATATCACTGTTAAATTGGCAAGCACTGAGGCAGCCTTCAGCATGGCTGAGTATGTACACTCACCATTCCTGGATGAGCTGCATCCTTGGAAACAGGAGCACAAAGAGGGTTCTTGGCTTAGGGAACTTGGCTCGACATTTCTATCCACTTAAGTCATGTCCACCATTACACCTGCGTCCTTCCGAGCCAAACTTACACATTATCACCATTACTCTTTCATAGCACTGAAATGACACTCATCTGTGAAATCTGTCTTTTCCTTTCTTATGTTGCCACAGAACAGAATCTCTAGGAGTGTGTAGAGTATTGAGGAGGGGGAAGAATACATTCTGGGTCACTGCTTGAGAAATTTTTTTATTGTGTTTGTTTTCAAGTGATTCAGGTAAGGAAAGCATTCTAGTTACAGGGCAAGCAAACATTTAAGCCAAAAAACAATCAGATGGTAAAGGCCTCTGCTTTAATCTACTATATGAGAGGTCATTGTTACTCATTTCCAAAGCTATTATCGACTTGGAATGTGGGATTGGAGAGGCTCTTCCAAGGTAGTTATTGGTGTTCACAAAAGAACCAGTACCTTCAAAAGAGAGAAACGTGGACCCTGAGAACGAACGCATCACTTCCGTTTATAACTTATACAAGCAAAAATACCAGAAGACAAATATCAAGTCATGGTTCCATACTCCCACAGTATCTCATTTGTCATGAGCCATGAGTGTCGCTTTTTAAACTCCTTTCCTGAATGCCCAGTCAACAGGAAAGAAGCTGCATAGCAAGGGCAGAAGAGTCTAGACCAGGAGCTGGCGAACTGTAGCTCACAGACTGGCCGCTTGGTTTTATTTTGTTTTGTTTTGAGACAGTCTTGCTCTGTTGCCCAGGCTGGAGTGCAATGGCATGATCTTGGCTCACTGTCACCTCCACCTCCCAGGTTTAAGTGATTCTCGTGCCTCAGCCTCCTGAGTAGCTGGGACTCCAGGCACCCACGACCATGCCCGGCTAATTTTTGTACTTTTAGTAGAGATAAGGTTTCACTATGTTGACTAGGTTGGTCCTGAACGCCTAACCTCAGATGATCTGCCAGTCTCGGCTTTCCAGGGTGTTGGGATTATAGGCATGAGATACTGTGCCTGGCCTCTTAATAAAGTTTTATTGGAATACAGCCATGCTCTTTTGTTTACATCTTGTCTACAGCTGCTTTCATTCTACAATGGCAGAGTTAGGTAGTTGGGACAGACACCATGTCTGTCTGTTGGGACAGACAGCACAAACTCTAAAATATGTACTTGTGGGTCTTTACTGAAAACTTTGCCGACCCTTGATCTAGACAAATAGTCAGATGAGCTAACTGTTGGCTACAGATCCTCAACTCACGATGCCAAGGGAAGGACTGAGTTGGCTTTAGTTTGGTCATGCACTGTGTAATTTAAAAAATCTTACAAGCCAGTACAACTAAAACTCCTATTTACCTTACTTTGGAGGAGCAATATGGAAAGTAAAACTAGGTCTGAATATATTTTATATGTTGCCTGGACTTCTAAAATATTGTTGATTGCTTAAATGTGCATAAGTCAATGTCATTTCTCAAAACGTTTAATAGATGCAACTGTTGGCGGCCGCTGAAGTACTGGTGTTATGCTTGTGCCTGTATGAAATTCTACAATGCTGAAAACCTCATGCACTCTAGCTGTGAATGCAGTTCTACCTGAAGCAAAACTCTTCACTCTAATTGTTTTCCCAATCTTTGAAACCAGTTTCAAGAGTCACCAGAAACCTGTAGTTTAAGGCACCAGACACATTCCTCGGCTGAGCCTTGTAGTACCGATATGCTGGACCTATTCAGTAAAATATGCCATAAATTATGAGTGCTTTATCTGAATGCATGGGATACTTTCTGCAATGGTAGGATTTATTACCCAGAGTTTAGGAGCCAGACCTGGGTTTTGGGGTATTTTTCTATGTTGGTGATCAGTTGAAATCTCTTTCCTTTGCTGCCAGGTTTGGTTAGTCTGGTCAGGAGTGCAGATTATGACAAAGAACAAAGCTAAAAGACCTGAGCCATTAAGGTTACAGTCTCAATACCACCAAGTTAAACAACCTAGTTAAATGCAAGACCATTGGTTGGAATGATATTGGACAGACATGTCATAGGCTTTGAAACATCAGTAAGAATTGGGCTCATTGTTTCATGTTGGCTACAATGAAGGCTACCTCTTTTCTTCTCCTCTAAATATTAGGTAGATCATAAATAACAGATATTATGGATTCTATCTGTAAATGTGTCTCAGGAGATCTGTGATGAACTGGAGTGGAAAAGCCATTCAGGGCACAGGAGCACTTGGGCTTCCTCTTGAGGCTCAGGTTTGACTACTAGGTTGTGTTCTATGTCTACAGATTTCAATGGCTGAAATTCAGTTCTCTAATCACAACTCTCCTTTTATCTAGAATAATTTACAAAGCTTGAGATAATGCCTTTGGGAAGAAATGATGTGTAGTGGAAGTATCACTAAGAATTTAAATGTGATTTTTGAGACTTGTATGGAGAATACAACATATAAACCCACTTGATGAATTGTAAGATCTATAAAAACAAATAAAGGCATAGGACATTCAATTTTTCTTCAGTTTCAAGTATAATAGAATCATACAGCTAAAGAAAACATCACCATTCTATATTTTTATTAAAACATAAACAAACATGGGGCCTACTTTGTTTCTCTAATGCTTCATGCATTTATGGTAAGCCTTGTGAGGGGCTGTGCTAATCTTCCCTGCATTGTTCCTATTTTAATACATGGACTACCGAAGCAAGCACAGCCCTACTTCTTAAACTTCCTCTTTCTTATATTTAAAAAGCCCACCAGTCAAGGTCTTTAAATTTAGGCATGCATCATCACAATTTGTAAATTCTAATTTAAAGAGACCCTTAATTTTCAAAGGAGGACTTTGATACCACGAGTTTTCAGAAAAGATGACTTGCCATTCTAATGTAGGACTAGAAAGGTGAGATTTTTATAGGGAGGCTTATAAATGCTGTCTTAGAAAAAAATGAGCACTCTCAAATCTTTCTTTTGGGAGTCAGGTTATGGGCTAAAATGTCTTTTCTTAAAGTGAAGCAATTGACACTCCCCGTGGGAGAAGGCATCTATGCAACCTATGGCCAAAATGCAAACGTACATTTCTGTGCAACATGCCTGCTGGAGCTGTCGGGCTCTGATTAAGGTATAGCTGGTTAGATAATCACTAGGGAGAGGTGCAGGGTGTGGGGAACACTTCAAATCACATTCCATGGAAACATTAGACTGTCAGAGCTTAGGAAGTCGCCGATTGTCCATAGATGCTAAGGTGGGGAAAGGACTGAAACGAATGCTAGCACATGCCAGCTTATAAAAGAGCTGCTGACATCAATTGAACATGTGCAATTTTTTAAAAAGGTGGTATCAAATAACAGGCCAACAGCCATCCCTCTCGGCATTTTAGACCTCTTTCTTCTCTCCACTTTGGCTCTTCGTTGAGTCACTTCCATCAGGCAAAGTTCCATAGGATAAGCTATTGGAATCTGGTTGTATTTTGTCCAACATTTGTTTCCCTGTGGAGAAAATAATCATAATCTTTTGAGGTCTTACAGAAAAATCAGTCTTAATAATTTCCTCTCAATCTAGGCCACATTTTATCGCCTCTCTTTTATACTATGTGGGCACGCTCTAAACATAAGAGATGAATGTCAAGGAAGAAAAGGCGCCTGGAGCACAGTGTCTCTAGCTACATGATAAAAAAGCTGTCCATGTCAGAGCCACTGCCCCACCCCACAGGATCTACATGCTGGGCATGGAAATCAGATGGGGTTAGCTTAGAGATTCCCATGAAGCATTCACTCATCTCCAAGCCTTTCTTCCTGGGGTTGGGTCCTCTTTTCCATGTCGAATGCATATAATATAATAGAAAAATAGCCTGTGATAGTGGCTTCTAGGGCTGCTACTGAGCCTATGCACTGGGCTTTGAGAAATAAAAAAATAGAGTTAAAAATAATCAGGCTGGGCATGGTGGCTCATGCCTATGACCCCAGCACATTGGGATGCCAGGGCAGGCAAATCACTTGAAGTCAGGAGTTTGAGACCAGCCTGGCCAACATGGTGAAAACCCATCTCTGCTAAAAATACAAAAATTAGCCAGGTATGGTGGTGGCACACCTGTAATCCCAGCTACTCGCGAGGTTGAGACACAAGAATTGCTTGAACCTGGGAGGGGAAGGCTGCAGTGAGTTGAGATTGTGCCACTGCACTCCTGCCTGGGTGACAGAGCAAGACTCCATCAAAAAAAAAAAAAAATCATACTTTATTTCCTACCAAAGAACCTCTAACCATACAAGGCTTCTATCACATGCCCCCTTGCCACTGATGCCAATCCTTTCATTGACTGCTTCTGGCAGATAAGAGAGCTCGGATGGCAAAGAGAACACAGAATTCATTGCATGGGGCCATATTTCTCAGTCTTAGGGATGAGGAATTCCTAGTTTTTGCTTCACAGGCATGATGCTAACAGAACAGTGGAGAAAGCTGTGAGACTATCTCCACTCCTGCCTAGAAACCTATAGGTCTGCGCACATCCCCAGTAAGCTGGAGAGTGCTGGGGGTGGGCTGGCAAGGGAGGAGGCGACAGGGCAGACGGTTTCCTTTGTCCGGGACTTGGCTTCTGTCGTCTACCTGACTAGGCGAGTTATTTCTCAGTGAGAGTGAGAAAGGGAATGTATGCTCTCTGGGTAGGCGGGGTGAGGAAGGCGGAAGAAGCTACTTGCGTTCTGGTGACTGTCCTGAGCCACAGTGTACAAGCCACCCCAGGCTTCCCCAGGACATGTTCCTTAGCTGCCTACTCTTCTGTTCTTGGGTGTTCCTTCAAGGCACTCCAAGCAGCAGGGGTCTGTGCTGGTAGCCATTGCTACTCTTTTCTCTACCCTTTTCCAATTTAAGGAAACCCAAAAAGGAAATCCCCAAAATCAAGAAAACATGGTCAGTTCCTTTAATTCCCCAGTTCTGGGCAAAACTGACATTCAATAAATTATTAGTAACATTTACACTTAAAATATCACCTTTGGTTTCATTATTAAATGTACATTTTTTGAGGGTAAGAATTATGTTTTATATTAACTCACCACCCAAAATAATACCAACAATTATTCATTTATAAGGATCAAATTTTCCGCTATAAAGTATATATGGTTTTACCAGGAATATTTCCAAAATCAATATAAGACTGTTGCAGATGTTCCTTTTCTCGGTTTCTTGTGACCAAAAACACACCAAGGAATGACAGAAAACACCTGTAAGGATAATATTAATAAAGAATACAAGAACACTGAAACAGACCCATGGTATTAAATAACTGAGTTCCATATTCTACATGATGACATAAATCCCATTGGTTTTGTTCATCCAGTTTCTCATGGTAAGCTTCCTAGTACTTGTCTTAATTAGCACAGCCAGTATTTGTACTCAGAACCAAGACTTGGGCAGATTCCAATAGATCTCTGTCCCAGGTTTTCACCATCTGGGGGCTAATTGAGGCTCAAAACCCTTTGGGTAGACACCCTGTCTCATTTTCTACCCATGCACGCCCAGATCCATTTCTGGTATGTGACACAAGTGAAGAAATAATTTATTCTTTAATTTTCTAAGAAATCTAGTTGTCCTTGGCTGTTACAGTAGTCATAATTTCCAGACCTCAGAAGTTTGGCCTTGCTCAAAAATCTTATGAAATTGAATTTTCAAGCTAGATGGTTTCCTACACTGAAAATAGCCTAGGCTCAATTTTGTATAACCGTGATCATGCTGACTACCAGACCAAGAAGCAGCTAAGCATTTAATGAAGTGCCTCATGGAGTCATGGAAGCTCCTATACACTGTATATTGTCAAAGTTCTGCTCACTGCAGTGGTGCACTGATGCCCACCAAATCTCTGGGGAGAGTTCAAGCTGCACACTCTGACACAAGAAAGGGATGCTACCAACCTGATGTCGTCATGACTAAAGCCAGGGATCTACCTGCCTTCTATTTTGGGTGACCCTAGAGGATCATGGTTCTCTAATTTAGATCTAATCTAGGGGTTCCCAAGGGCGAAGTAGGGCTGATACAGTACAGAAAGGTCGTGGAGTAACAAGGGCCAGTGGATATATCTTGTCTTTGTCTTGGAATTGAAAATTCCCAATGTTTCAGAACTTCGGAGGGATACCTAAATCACAAAGCCAAAGCCATCAAGCCCTGCATAGGATCCTAAGTTAAAAAATATGTTTCTTTTAGGAACTCAGGAAACTGATGTTTCTTATATTATTTTCCATACCCCAGGTGCAATGCCAAAAATCCTACATAAAAGTAATGGAATTTCACATACTTTACCTTTGAGACATTTACTCACCCAAAAAGATATATAAATACAGCGAGAAAAGCAGCACCAAGGAATTCCTGATAAAAGATGATACCTGTAATAGGAAAAGAAGACAACACTGATTTTGAAGTAAGGTTATTTATAATAGCTAAATATTGTTTGTAAAATTATGTTCATATGTTAGTTTTTCAAAGTAAATTTAGTCACCCTTAAAATGTACATTTAGCAGTTTTAGAAAATTTGTACACCACACTTACATTCTGAATTATTCCAAAAAGAACATAGATCTGCAGAACTGACATAATTATAAAATCAACATAATTGACATACATTTGCAAGCAGAAATTTCTCATCCAGTCCAGGACTGCCCCACTGGAACATACAAGAAAACAAGACTCTAGTGACTATTCCCCACCTGCAGTTTTAGGTCTGGGGTCAGCCAGCCTGGCCTCAGAGTATAGGTGGACTCGGGCCTCTGACATGGCAGCCACCTAAGGCCAGCTGCTATCACCCATGGTGTCACTCTTGGCAATGCCCAGTGGTCTGATGGTCTGCCCACATGGTGACTCAAGCACCGGAGCACACTCTAGCAGCTGAAGTGCTACCTTAGCTCCATTCCCCTCTAACCCCCATCTCTCCTTCTGGTTTTCCTTTTAGGGTGAAGGTAAACAAGGATGCATCATCTACTTTGATGTACTTTGCTTCTCTCCCTGTTGGTCTCAATGATTTCTTCTGCATCTAATGTTCCAAAGCTTTCATAGAGTTTTTGTTAAATAAGATATCTTTAAGTTATATGTCACCTGGAATTAAGTTTTTTGTGTATGTGGCGTTATCCTTGCTAGCCAGCCAACAAATACTTATTGAATGTTTGCTGTGCGTCAGCCACTGCTCTAGCTACTGGAGAGATGACAAGACAGAGACCTATCCTCAAGGAGCCTTTCTCAATCTTCACCTTATCTCCTCACCTAGGGAATGAGCTTCTTACAGGAAGAAGCCCTGTCCAGTTCTAGTGAATATTTGTTGAATGAATGCAACTTTCTGAAGCACACTTGAGGTTATTACATACTTTCTTATAATCATTTTAATGTTTTCATGTTATTTTAAACTGATCTACCATAATATTCATTTCTCTAAGGTCATTTCAAGTTGCTTCTACGTTTTTTTCCTTTTTTTTTTTCTTTAGTAAAGTAGCAATGTACTTCTTTGTCCAGGCGTGCCTTGGAGATATCATGGGTTTGGTTCCAGAGCACATTACAATAAAGCTAATCTCTCAGTAAAGCAAGTCACACTAAATTTTTGGTTTCTCAGTGTACATAAAAGTTATATTTGCACTATACTGTAGTTTATTAATATGCAATAGCATTGTATCTAAAAAATGTACACACCTTAACTTAAAATACTTTATTGCTAAAAATGCTAATGATCATTTGAGCCTGTAGTGAGCCCTAATCTTTTTGCTAGTTAGAGGGCCTTGCCTCAGTGTTGGTGGCTGCTGACTGGTCAGGGTGGTGGTTGCTGAAGGTTGGGGTGGCTGTGGCCACTTCGTAAGCTAAGACGATAATGAAGTTTGCCACATCGATGAACTCTTATGAAAGATTCCTTTGTAGCATGCAATGCTGTTTGATACCATTTGACTCACAGTAGAAATTCTTTCAAAATCTCTACGTAATCTTCTCGAACACAGTTGCTGCTTTATCAACTAAGTTTCTGGAATATTCTAAATCTTTTGTTGTCATTTCAATAATGTTCCTAGCATCTTCACTGAGAGTAGGTTCCACTTCAAGAAACCACTTTCTTTGCTCTTTTATGAAAAGCAACTACTCATCCATTCAAGTTTGATCATGAAGTTGTAGCAATTCAGTCCCTTCAGGCTCCACTTCTAATTCTAGTTCTTTTCCTATTTCCATCACATCTGCAGTTACTGCCTTCTCTGAAGTCTTGAACCTTTCAAAATCATCCAGGAGGGTTAGAACAGACTTCTTCCAAACTCCTGTTAATGTGGATATTTTGGCGGCCTCTCATGAATCACAAAAGTTCTTAATGACATCAAGAAAATCAGAAAGTTTTCAATTTACTAAGATCCATTAGCAGAATCCCTATCTATGAGAGCTATAGCCTTACAAAATGTATGTCTTAAATAATAAGACACGAAAGTCAAAATTACTCATTGATCCCTGGGCTGCAGAAAGGATGCTGTGTTAGCAGGCATGAAAACAATATTCATCTCCTTGTACATCTCCATAAGAGCTCTTGGGGGACTAAGTGCATTGTCAATAAGCAGTAATATTTTGGAAGAAATCTTTTTTCTTGTCAGTAGGTTTCAACAGCGGTTTAAAATATCCGGTAACCGATGCCGTGAACAGTTGTGTTGTCACCCAGGCTTAGTTGTTCCATAGACAGTACAGGCAGAGTAGATTTAGCACAACTCTTAAGGGCCCTAGGGTTTTCAGAATGGTTAATGAGCATTGGCTTCAAATTAAAGTGACCAGCTGCATTAGCCCCTCACAAGAGACTCAGCCTGTCCTTTGAAGCTTTGAAGTCAGACATTAACTTTTTCTCTTTAGCCATGGAAGACCTAGATGGTGTCTTCTTCTGATAGAAGCTGGTTTTGTCTACATTGAAAATCTGTATTTTAGTGTAGCCACGTTCATCAGTGATCTTAGCTAGACGTTCTGGACAACTTGCTGCAGCTTTATGTCAACACTTGCTGCTTCATTTTGTATTTTAATGATACGAAGACGGCTTCTTTCCTTAAACCTCATGAACCAACCTCTGATAGCTTCAAACGTTTTTTCTGTCATTTCTTCACCTCTTTCAGCCTTCATAGAATTGAAAACAGTTATGACCTTGCTCCAGATTAGGCTTCGGCATAAGGGAATATTATGACTGCTTTGATCTAAGCAGACCACTCAAACTTCCTCTATAACAGTGATAAGGTTGTTTTGCTTTCTTGTTCATTCACTGGAGTAGCACTTTAAATTTCCTTCAAAAACTTTTTTCTTTTGCATTCACAACTTGGCTAACTGTTTGGTGCAGAAGGCCTACCTTTCAGCCTATCTTGGCTTTTGACATGCCTTCATCACGAAGCTTAATCATTTCTAGCTTTTGATTTAAGGGAAGGATTATGTGATGCTTCCTCTCACTTGATCAGTTACAGGCCATTGTAGGGTTATTAAATGGCCAGTTTCAATATTGTTGTGTCTCAGGGAATAAGGAGGCCCAAGGGGAGGGAGAGAGATGTGGGAACAGCTGGTCACTGGAGCATCAGAACACACACATTTATTGATCAGTTGGCAGTCTTAC